>NC_090653.1:244521146-245121146 GCF_040937935.1 Hyperolius riggenbachi | reverse complement strand
ACCTAATGGAGCAGGACGTTTTATTAAGTTAAGCTACACAGCTTTCCCTACTTTTGAGGAGGGGAAAGAAGTAATTGATGCATATTTAGAGACTTTTGAAATTATGTGTGAGGACCACCAAGTTCCAAAGGAGCAACAAGAAGACAAGGTGAAAAGCTTGGCACTGGTAACATTGATTTATTGCTGATGCACTTGCATTCAATTCTTGTCAAAAAAGTTCATCGTATGTAAAAACAAACGACCTTCAAGATAATACTTTTCGTGTGTAAGATGAAAGGGATGTGAGATGGGCAGTGGGTGCTGTCTGGTGCATGGCCTGACAACCGTTTCGCTTTGCTTCTTCCGAGGCTTGGATGTGCACATCCAAGAGTACAAGAGTGCAAGAGTGGACTTGGCAAGGCCAGAAAAAAACAGTTTTGAACTCCCACCTAGATTCAGGAGAAATAATTAAGCCAAAAAATACATAAAGGAGATATGTTCTAACTATTGGTCTGCTCGTGGTGTATGGATACTCTTATCGTCACAGCAGGGTGCAACTTTTGGGTGTGGTGCGATAGCGTATAAAAGGGGCCTTAATGACAAAAGTAATGTCTTTTGGTAACATCAAGATGACTATTTTTATCTTAATGTATTTAAAAATATGTAATATAAAAATCCTGAACAATTAAAAACAACCTTATTAGTGTGCCGCCCCCCTCTGACTGCTGTAAGGGCTCCTGATTAGGAAAGCAAATTTTGCAACTGCGATTTTGCTGTGAAACTGGCATATTTGCTCAAGGTGAGACTTTGGTGAACTTGCAGCCTATCTTTTCCATAAGGAGAAGTTGGCCAGAGGCGGGACAAGGTCCTCCAGCACCCAAGGCTGAGACACTTAAGTGCGCCCCTCCATCCCCGCCACCCCAGCCGTCACACACTGATTGCTATTAGACTAAGAGGTGCCACAGGGCCCACAACTTTCCTAACATCTTAATCTCTAGTTATCTGGCTTGCAGTCACTGCTATGTGTCAGGAACCGGCCTGCGGGACGCCTGCGTATACGGTTCCCGACTGCGGGTTTGACCAGATCAAGTGGGGAGCAGCCTTATTCGAGCTAAAACAAGGCTGCCTGGGACCCCTCAGAACACCTCTCACTGCCACCACTAGCTGTTTGCTAGACACTCCCACTCTGCTGTTGAGTCCTCAGCGCGCACTCCGCGTTTTCGTATTTGGGTCAGCTTTGCGCTTTAGGCCGAATACGGGAACGCCACGCACCCACACACACACACAGTTGCAATCTTACACTGTAGTGAAGCAAAAACCCACTAACAGTCGTTCCGAACGATACTGTTAGCCACTCTGCTGTCGCTACTCGCACTGGCGTTTTTCGTACGTTGGGTCAGCTGCGCACTTTAGGCCAACGTCTGACAAACGCCCCCACACACAATGCAATTACAATTTCATATGGTAGTGTTGCTCAAGCGTACAATTAGGCATGAAACTTATACACGGTTACACTTCAGTCTCTTCTAGGCTATGAGTGTTAGTTTAGTACAGCAGAAGTCAAGCTTATTAAATAACGATTTAATATTCCATAAAAAACGTGGAACAATGCAGAACAGATTATATACAAAAGATTACAAAAAAAACAAAATAAAAAGTTACAAAAGTAAAAGTTGCAAAAATACAAGTTACAAAAATACACACACGGAAATTTGCGTAAATATAAACGGGGGAAAAAAGAATGTTACCAGCTTAGAACGTTGTTTGATGGGAGAACGCCGTTTCGACCAGGAGTCGCGATCATCCCTAGCTAAAGCGCTACCTCCAAGAGAAGATTCTTTCTAGGTATCTGGCTCTTCTTTTTATACTCTGAAGTGTCCCCTAGGGCATTTAATGTCCAGCCCCCAGGAACTAATGCAATTTCCCCGTTTGTGACATCACCGAACGCTTGTCATAATCTTCCTGTGATATGCAAACGTCAAAGGGTTCCTGTTTTAGCTTCTTGAAGGTTGCAGAATTCAATAGGTAAGATTGTATCCTACCAGATATCAAAAGGCTTCCTCAACATTATTTCCTAGGTTAAAGTGTATTTTAGCACATACATGAAAAGACTTCCCTAGTCCACGTTACAGGTGACAACCCCAATGTTGACAGTATTTCCTAGCTGATCAAAGATAAGGATATAGTTTGCACCTCCACCAATAATTTAATTTCCTCACAAGGAAATCGTGTTTGACACACTGGAGGCTCTTCCTCAACAGAAGTGTAAATGTTTCAAGTGTCAATGACTTCCACACTTCACTTCTGCCATTGTCTGATTACCCCAGCTTATTCACTGAAGTCCCTTTAGATGCAAATGTAGTACAGCCAGATGACCATCACTTCAAAGCAGAATACACATGTGAGATATAGCAGACAGAAAAATGACAGAGATATGTTCCTGTACTCCCTAATATCATCAGCACCTCAATATATCACCACACTATGCATCCCCTTTTCTTATTTCTTTCTACTTCAAACACAATTAGGAATGACAGCTGAATGAATTGTGCGCCCCCTCCTACACTGCGCCCTGAGGCTGGAGCCTCTCCAGCCTATGCCTCGGCCCGGCCCTGAAGTTGGCTATTTCCCTTTTTACGTACAGCTGCACCCTTCACCCACATTTTAGTTTTGCATGAACAGATTTTTGCAAGCCCACAAGAAAAGCCATTTTTGTTTTCACATGCACGTCACACACTATTGTGAAGATTCGTGAGAATACAGTATGGTCCAGACAGTGGACCAATGGGAAGCCCTGGCGGGACCTTCAAAGATGCTTTGGCAGGGATCCAAGAGACAGTAATTACAGTGACAGATACACTGTAATTACAGTGTTGGGACCTTGTGGCAAGAGGCGACGGATGTCTAGCGTTGGTAGGTAAATTACTGGGAGGTGCGGGGGGCTTCGGTTATCTGCAGCGACCCGACTGGAAGCTCTGGGTGTCTCCTTATTAAGGGAGACCCCTAGATGCAGGGGCGAGGACGTGTGTTAGCTGGTTTAGATCTGCTCTTTGCAAGTCTGAGCTAATGCTCATGTCTGACGGTAAGCATCGCTTCCCTGCAACATGAAAACCGTAATAGGATAGGGTGTAAAGAACGTGCTGGGTGATATTGCCCAAGCAAGTTCTTTTTCACCCAGGGGGGGCATCAGGAAGGTGGGTTTTAAGGCTAGGCGTCCGGAAGGGGGGGGTCTTAGGTTAAGGCGTCAGGAAGGGGGATTTTAAGGTTAGGGGTCTGGAAGGGGGGTTTAAGGGTTAGGTGTCAGGAAGGGTAGTTTTAGGGTTAGGCATCAGGAAGGGGAGTCTAAGGCCCCGTTTACACTTAATCAGTTACTTTCAGTTACAACTTAAAGGACAACTAATTTTCAAAGTAATGCCCATGTTTTCCTATGGCACCTTTCACACTTAACACGTTCTAACTGAAATCTTTTTCACAATGCACTGCTATGGAGAAAAAGAAAATGCATGCTAACTGATTAAGTGTAAACGGGGCCTTAGGGTTAGGTATCAGAGGGGGAGGGTTCTGTGTGAGAGTAAAATTAGTTGCTGTAAAATACCAGTGTTTTACTATCGTAATTACCACTGTAAATATTTTTTACGTTTACACTTCACTACACTTTCAGCTTCACCCCACACCCTTTTAATAATGTTATTTAACCATATTTATTAGTCTAATATTATATATGATATTTATAAAATTATGGCTTTACCCTGCACCCTTTTAATACCGCTATTTTAACACATTTATTATTCTTATGGAGATAATGATGAAGAAACTTTGACATTTTGGCTTCACCCTGTGCCCCTTTTTCATGCCTTTATTTAATGTATGCCAATACTGTACCTGCAACTAGTGAGACCTATGCTTCCTGGGCAAGCTGTTGTGTGATCATTGCATGCAAATCCCTGCATATTCAGCACTGGGCATTTTGATCTAGCTTAAGGTGGCCACTAACGGTCCAATCTCTAGCAAAAAATCGTTCGAGCGATCAGAAATTCTGATCGGATTGGTTGTAAATAATCTCCATTGGTGGAAACAATCGATTATGAACGAGTGAAAAATATGTCGCCCGAATGAATTTTCGTCGAACGAAAATTTGGATTTTCTTGGTGGTCGTGATAGATAGGAAGCAATAATTGGTTAGTTGATGGTGTAGTGAACGATTTTTCGTCCGATCAGAATTTCTGATCGCTCGAACGATTTTTCGCTAGAAATTGGACCGTTAGTGGCCAGCTTTAGACACTGTCTGTGCTCGCTTGCTGAAGCATTGAAAGAAAAAAATAATCCCATAATTAACATACTGTACTACAGGATACTTTATGTGCTCGAGTATGACAGTGTTTGATATAGCACTGCTTGGCCCAGTCCTTTAGAGTTCACTATAAACTACTACTGTAATGTAAACTACAATCCTCCACGTACAAAGGAAATCGCCGCCGGGAGACTTGGGTGCAGGATACAGCCGATATACAGCTTATCCTGCTGCTGCACAAGTCCTGGCGGCGGTTATTACTTATTCCCCCTCCAGGTCGACGTGGACAGTAGGGAATGACATAATAGCTGGCAGCTGAATTACAGGGTTTCAAAAGGAACTTCAGCTCCGTCTTCTGATGGCACCAAAGTTACTTTAACTGAGCACCGCTATAGCCGTAACTCCTATTACAGTCTATGATGGAGCCGGCTGCACCCAAATCTCCTGCACTAGATTCCTTGTGTTCGCAATCCTCCTTTCACAACATTGAAGGTGGCAAAGGGTGCCTTACCTGGGACACCAAAACATGACATAAACGTTGGCAAAGGTGCCATCCACAGTCTACGACTGTAAATGCAAGCGCTATAAAAGCATAGAAAGTCTCTACAAATCCCTGAGGCTACATTCATACATACCGCACTACAAAATTAAGCCTATGCGATGTAATGTTCACAGTGAGACATTAACAATGCATTGTAAATGTTGCGGTATCATAATGCACTGCTGCAGTGTGTTGCCTCTAAATGCAGATGTTAACATATACAGGGAAGCATACTTGTCATTGCCTGTATGCTCCCCTGTATCAACTGTATGCGTCGGTACAGCAGTGTTAAGCTGCGTTGCGACTTTTTTGTTGCGTTGTAATTTTAATATTGTACTGCAATGCAACGTCCCACTGTGAGCCTAGCCTCAATAAAGAAGAAACAAATGTGAACTATACCAATACTGCTGCTACCTGCTATGTACTGTACCGCATAAGACCACAAGGTGGCAGCAAAGGATTACTTACAGCAATCTTGAGCTTAGGAGATGAAACTGGAGCTATAAAATGACATTTCGCAATCGAAACTCGCAACCTCAGCTCAACATGCAGTAGTGAAATTAAGACCTATGAGATTTAAAAATCTTGAAACACTAGAAAATCCAGTGTCTGATGATATTGGGGTTGATTCACAAATTCGTTAAAAAACAATGAAACGCTGCTATGCATGCTACGCTTGCTCCTTGCAGCGTAGCATGCCTTACTTAGTTAAGCGGGTTGCTTCCATAGCAACGCGCGCTCCTTTAAATCCCGGCTGCAGCTGTGAAGTATTGCGACCGTGGTACTTCACTAGCGCAGCCGCTACTGTTGATTAACATATTTACTACGTTAACACTTCTGCAACCTCCCAACGCCGATTGGCATCATGGCAGTCCTTGCAAGATTAGCAGGGAACGAGTGCTAGGGCGAGCGCGCATTCCCTCCAGGGGAAGCAGGAGGTGTCCATGAACAGCCTGCCAGCTACGATCGTAGCTGGCAGGCTGAGCATCATAGCTGACAAGCTGAGCAGAGGAAATAAAAGGTGTACAGCGATGCGGTCTAACGCAACGCTCTACAGAGAAACAGCCCTATCACTGCCCTGTCCCTCTGATCGGCTCACAATCTAATCCTTATCATAGGCATATGCCTATGATAGGATAGTGTAGTGTATGTGTCATAGTGTAGGGTCAATTTAGGGGGGAAAGGGGGGAGGGAGGGGAGATAGTAAAAAAAATTTTAAAAGTCTTTTTTTTTTTTTTTTTTTTTTTTAATAAAAAAAAAAAAATGACAGTCGCAGCAGGGATCAGAGACCACCAACAGAAAGCTCTGTTGGTGGTAGGAAAAGGGTGTAAAATTAATTTGGGTACTAAGTTGTATGGCCGTGCAATAAACTGTTGAAGTTGGGAAGTACTGAATTGTAATAAATCGCCTGGTCACTAGGGGGGTTTAAACCTGTGGGCCTCAAGAGGTTAATTATATAGTAACTATGTTAATTAACATAGTATCGGCCACGCTAGTGAAGCGGTATGCACCAGATGAGGAGCACCGGGCTGCGGGGAGGGACTGAGATGGCTGCTAGAGGCTGGAAGAAGCCCCATGTGAGTAAAAATAGATAAGAGTTCGCCATGGGGTCCTTTAAGAGTGAGATTTCTCCTTGAGAACTAAGCAATCCCTTCCATTCAACTCTACACGTTGCTAGGATTGATGTCACATTTTATGTCACGTTGTTTATCTGGTATAACTGAATTTAAATGCTCACCTGCTCCACACAGACCGAAGCAAACTCTGTGCAGGTGTGGAAAACAAGCAACGATTGTTCCTGATCTGTGCAGCTAATTAATCATGCAGGAAGGGGAATGTAACTGAGCTGTGCAACGCAGAGTACAGATTCCACAGCAAAAAAAAATAATTGCAGTTGGATTTATTATCAGTTTTTTTAAATTTATAGCCGGATAAAAAATGTATATGCATGGAATTTCCAATTAGTGTTGTATAACGTGTTAATTAGTGTATCAAAATGGAGCATGGGATGGAGATTGGAGAAAGGGGGGGGGGGTGCACCTCCTCACATATAATTATTCTTATAACCTACCTGCAGTATTGGAGGCGTGTCTTTTAACCACCAATCATGTGCATGCTTTCATGTTGTAATTTGCACTGAGAAGCTAGGTTATTAACTATCCACATGATATACATGTAAGAGAATGGAGTTAGAAAAGCTGATGTACTGCATATTCCTATATTTAAATATACCATCAATTTTACAAAAGAAACAAACTGGAATACTTCATAATTTTCAGATCAGATTTGAATATTTGGTTACAGCTTTGCTATTCTGTATGTTCAATTTTGTGTATTACATTTTATGTGCTTTATACTTCCTGAAGATTGCTTAAATAAAAAAAAAAAAAAAGGGGGGGGGGGGGGGAATTGTTACAAACGTAAAAAAGCTAAATTTAAAGAAGCGCAAACGTTTTAGGCTTACAGCATCTACAGAATGAAATGGCTTTTACTAACCAGAACGGATGGTCAATGAGATGAAAATGATTTTGTGTTGCTGCAGGATTATGCACATTTTTTGCACATTTATGCAGCTTAAAACATGGACCAATCAAATCCCACCAAGGTTTAAATGTACATAATTCTGCACCAACTAATTGACTATCCCTAGCAACCAGTCAAATAGTCTAATTAAATAGTAAACTGTAACCTGGTTTCTTTGTTGCCACACCCACTTCATTCTAATGTTAGTGGCTGCATATTGTACTTGTTAAGGGCCCTTTTTCATTTGTCATAGTGATGTGAATGTTGCTACCTCGCCGGATCGCATCACACTCACTGCCGTTTGCGTCACTTCCGCATCGGGGGAAGTGTATGGAGGGGACGGCAGGCGGATGCGGCAGTGCAATAATCTGCAGCATTTTGGATCGCTTTTGCACACTATACACGCAATGGAAACTGTTCCATCACCATGCATTGGTTTCAGGACACCCGCAATGCGATGCGGTTATGTAGCCGTGTCGCATCGCATGTAATGGAAATAAGCCCTTAGGGTTCTGCCTCTGACCTGAGTTCAAATCTCGACCCTGTTCAGTAAGCCTGCACCTATTCAGTAAGGAGTCCTTGGTCTAGACTCCCTAACACTGATACTGCCTACTGAAAGCACCATAGTGGCGTAGCGTTGGGCTCATGTGTCCCTAAGGTCTTGAATACGTGATTCAAATGAGGCTTAATTGCCTCAGCTGTGCGGCTGGGAGAAAAGGGGTTAGTTACCCATAAGTCCGTTGTCTTCTCTGCGTTCCAAACGTCTTGCACGCGTCCTATGGGACACATTGCAAGACTCACTGCAGCTCAAGCGCTTTGAGCCCGACAGGAGAAAAACGCAATATAAATGTTAAAAGGTTGTCTTGTCTATTAGGTAACAGTTGGGTGCAAAAATAGTTCATCACAGTTTCATTTCTGTGTTGTTAAAATGCTTCATTTATGGTAAAGCTATTAAAAATTACAGGATGGCCTACTGAGCACCGCTCTAGTGGCTGCAGCTCTCAAGTGCTTTGCCCGCAGGAGAAAAGCGCTATACTATTGTTAGAATTATTATATAGTCAGTGGAACAGTGCCACCAGCAGGTGGAACATGGCACTGCAAGTTCACTGCGCCCATCACATCATGTGACATCAGTTTTTGATCTTGTCCATGTGGGATACTGAGGGCTGTAATTCAGCAAATAACACCACGGTGTTTCACAAGGATTGCAACTTGCCATCTATGAGACAGGTTTGTTTTAAACGCCAATAATGTGGCTAACAATTTGTGAATATATGTGTGTGTGCTTATTATGTGCTTATTATGTCTTAAGCTAGTATATATGTACTTTAAAAAAAATGCTATTTTTGACATATTTTACTGAAATAAATAACTAATGTGAAAGTTGTCTTTGTATAATTACAGTTACAGTTGATACTCCTAGACAATATACTGTGCAAACCATTCTTGTGTTTTACACACCCTTGGATCTCAGTATAGCCTGGAAAGTTCAGTTATTGCTGCCAGCTAATTTCCAGTTTCAACTTTGCAATTCACTTCCGGTGAAACTGTACATCCCGATGAAGAGGTCAAAACTCACAAAATGCGTAGCGGTTGGTGCTGCAATAAAGTGTATAAAAAAATAAAAGTATATTCTGCCTATCTTGGGAGGTGAGTAGCTACTATTCATTACTTCACCCGGAGCACCTCCAGACTCTCCCTCCTATATAGGTATTGATTCATTTCCTTAAAGGGAACCTTAACTGAATGGGGGGTAAAGAGTTTCACTCTGGGGCTATTACCAGCCCCCTGCAGCAGTCCTGTGCCCTCGGAGCCGCTCTGGAATCCTCCGGACCCCTGCTGTCACTTAGTTTCATTTTTGACGACTCTCCAGTCGGCCGGCCGCCATGCGTACTATTGGACGCATTCCCTACTGCAATTAGCGCTGTTGAAGACCGCAACGCGTACAAAGATATGTGTTGCCAAATATCTACGCGTGCGGAATGCGGCAACGCGTATTTTTAGGATACTAGAAGTGACATGATGAGATAGACATGTGTATGTATAGTGCCTAGCACACAAATAAGTATGCTGTGTTCCTTTTTTTATTTCTCTGCCTGAAAGAGTTAAATATCAGGTATGTAAGTGGCTGACTCAGTCCTGACTCAGACAGGAAGTGACTACAGTGTGACCCTCACTGATAAGAAATGCCCCTTTTTATCTCTTTCTTGCTCTGAGAAGCCATTTTCTGTTAGGGAAGTGTTTTATAGTTGGAATTTCTTATCAGTTGGTTAGAGCTTTCAAATGTTACGTTCAATCAAAAAAAAAAAATGATTTTACTTCTCAAATTAAAGAGAAATATAAAAAAATTGTGGCTACCTTTAGGCCTTGTTCACATTGCGTTCCGATCGCGTTAGCGTTCGCATTGGACGTTTTTTGAAGCAACTCTTTTTTGCAATTCCCGGCGCTTGGGTGGGCGGTGCGTTTTTGTTAAAAGCGCTTTTCTAAGTGCTTTTCCAGAGCGGTTGTTTAATTCACTCCCTGACGCAAGCCAGGAAGTGAGCTCTTTGACCCGGAAAAGAATAAATACAATGTATTTAATCTAAAAACGCGAACGCAATCGCTGCACAAAGCGATTTTGTGAGCATTTTGCGTTTTTCCTATATCTTCCATTGTAGCAAAATTGTCCCGAAAATGGTCCATGCAGCGCTTTTGTCAGCGGCAAGCAAACGGAACCCCCCAATGAGAACTATCTCATTGGAAAGCATACTGTAAGCGCTTTTACGGCAATTTGTACAAATCGCCTGCGCTAAAAAAATTCCAAAAAACGCCTCTAGTGTGAACCAGCCCTCAGGCCAATGTTTTGGGAGGAAACCCATCAACTTATATTTAATTTTTGCAATGTGGGAAGAACCACAAAGCTCAGAGGAAACCCACAAAACACATGAGAACATACAAGCTCATTGCAGATAATGTTCAGATTTTAATAAGGTACTGCAAGGACATAGAGTGTTATCCACTTTTCCACCTGATTGTGGGTTGGTTTGATGGTGGTGACAGAGATGTCTCACCTGGGCTCAGAAATGGCCAGTAACAGCTCTGAACAAAACACAATAATATACAAGTTTGCTGACTGTTATGCATTTTACTCCGGACCTTCTCCTAGAGAGTGATGGGACGCAGCTGGTGGGACTTTGGGGCCAGTGAAGAAGCTGTGTGCAGGCAGCAAGCTCCTAATCCCAACCATCACAAGCCACCCCACCAGCGGCCTTCACGAAATTCTTTAGGAACGCACCATGTTGTCATCAAGTCCCGTCCAGAGCACGTTCCTCCTCAGAAACCTCCGCTCAGACCCAGCGAATGCCTGACCTGTAACAGAAAACCTGAGATGTTTGTACAATCCCAGATTCCAGCTCTGATTTGTGACACACCAAAATAAATACAACACATATTTGTAACTGAGAACGCAACGTTTGCGCAGGAACATTACTCTTGAGTACCCAGGGGTACGGAGTGTTGGCAGGAGGCTCTGTCTCCCTCTTCCTGGGCCCCCAGTGTTAATGCTGCGTCTGGCACTCACATTCTCTTTCCAACTCTTAAAACTTCTTTAATGTATTTCTGCGCAGGAGACGAACTAGTTGTGGTTATCTGGAATGACTTTTAGGCTACAATTTAGTTTTAAATGAGAACTTTTTGCTGTGGGGGGCACTGAGAACATCCTTTTTTTCTATTTTGATGCCCGTGTAGTAATTTTAACCTCTTAGTTTATTGCGCACGGCATTTTGAACCTAAAAGGAGAACTCCACAGAGATTTGTTGGAGTTGGAACTGAAAAGAGAACTTCTGTAATTCACACTTTTTAAAAGTTATCAGCAGAATACTCTCTCTCCAGCCATCTGTCTGACTCATTCCATTGGAAGGCGTCAGAAAGAACATCATCATCTATCTTTTTGATTAATACCTCCAAAAGTAACAGAGCCATTGTTGAAGCTACTAACAAATGCTGGATTAAACTCAGTGGCTAAGGACCACCTTGGCTGAGAATTTAGTGTGTGTATAAGAGCTAGGGCCATTCTTGGCCATTTTGGTATCCCAGGCAAGGCACATTTGCTTCTCTGAAAGTGGTTCTGAGATAAACTTTTACTCATCACACAGTTGTGTTCCTTTCATATAGTTTATAGGGCATTCCTCAAGCCTAATACCTTTTTTTGTTTTAATACTCTAATTTCCTATAAACTATAAACAAGCCTTGCCCAAAGCTTTCTTCAATGCCTTGGCACTCTAAGAGCCATGTAACAAGGGCTTATGAGAGCTCAGTCTGGGCAGGAGGAGGAGGTGTTACTAGCCAGAGATTTCAGAGGCAGAGGGGAGGAGGGAGCAGGAGAGGGGAGTGAAGTTTTCACAGGCTGAGGGCTGGAGATGCAGAGCAGCTTGCATGTGTAATGTGACAAGCAGATGATGACTGCTGTCATTGTATCACAGGAAGAAATACTCATATATTGTTGAAGCTGTTTGCAGCTAGATTATCTGTGCAACTTCTAAACTTTAGATAAGATATATTGACAAGTTAGTTTTCAGCTGTCAGGGTCATGCATAACCCCCCTTTCAGTGACGTACTCTCTACTGGGCAGGAAGTACGTCACTGGGATGACCGTCAGTCCGCACATGCACGCCGCGATGCATTTACACTTACTCTGTTGCACATAGTCTTCCATTACTCCAAGCACCGTGTTTTAAAGGACAAGCGAGTAGATTAAATAAAACTATCTTTACTTACCTGGGCTTCTTCCAGCCCCTAGAAGTCAGGTGTGTTCCTCGCCACAGCTTCGGTCTTCTCCCGTCTCCCACTGGCACCCTCTGAAGATTATCAACCCCCAATGGGTCTGCAACGAGACTGTCTCTACGTCCATCTGCCCATGTATGGCCACCTTTACTCTCCTATTTAAAGAGACACTGAAGCAAAAAAAAAATTATGATATGATTTGTATGTGTAGTACAGCTAAGAAATAAAACATTAGCAGCAGAGATAAGAGTCTAACATTTGTTTCCAGTACAGGTAGCGTTAAGAAACTCCAGTTGTTATCTATGCAAATAGCCATTGAGTTCTATGACTTTTAAAGTCACAGAGAGCTCTGACTTCTGATTAGGTTATCTCAGCTGTATTGTGTTTTTCTTTTGCAGAGAATAGTTCAGGACAGGTCAATAGTTCACTGCCTGTTCTATAAAAACATTTAAGCTGGCCATACACTGGCCCGATTTTCGCCCCCGTTTCGACAGCAGATTCGATCACTGGAATCGAATCTGCTGCCAATTGTTCACGCTACACGCCGAATTTCAATCCATTTCGTCCGATCCCATCGATCGCGCCGTGCATAAAATAACCGTCGATCGCCCGCGGGTAAAGAGTGCATCGCTAGCGGCGTTCGAGTGCCCGACGACCGATGCAATAGAGCCCGCATACATTACCTGCTCCGCCGGCGCGACTCCAGTCTCCCGGTCACCGCTGCTCTGTCTGCGCTCTGGTCTCCAGGTCCGGCATGCCTCACTTCTTCTAGCCCGGCAGGAAGTTTAAACAGTAGAGCGCCCTCTACTGTTTAAACTTCCTGCCGGGCTAGAAGAAGTGAGGCATGCCGGACCTGGAGACCAGAGCGCAGACAGAGCAGCGGTGACCGGAGTCGCGCCGGCGGAGCAGGTAATGTATGCGGGCAGGCGGGGGCAGCAGCAGCACCACCACCACAACAGATTGTGAACGGTTTCAGGCTGAAATCGGTTCACAATCTGTTTGCTGTAAAGGTAGCCATACGATCCCTCTCTGATCAGATTCGATCAGAGAGGGATGTATCTGTTGGTCGAATCTGATGGCAAATCGACCAGTGTATGGCCACCTTTAGAATGCTGAGTAATGTGTAAACTGCAAATATTAGAGAATGAGGCAATGTTATAAAAAAAAAGCTGTATAACTGAAAATAAAAATATGAGAATATTTTTTTGCTACCAATGTTCTAGTAATGACCCCTACTACACAACCAATTCATGATATCCTCATTTTTTTCCGCTTCAGTGTCTCTTTAAACTGATTGCAGGAGTTTTATTCACATTGGGCATTTCCATTGTTTTTTCCTCCAGTTAATAGCTGGCATTACCTGGGATGTCCGTGGATTATCCGTGACGTTGACAGTGATTGAAGCTTCGTCTAGACTAGCTTGTTACACCCTGGAGGTTTTTACAAGAGTTACTTTGGGTAACAAGACACTTTATGCAAACAAGTTTAAAGAAATGCCAGTGATTCCCATTATGAGCCGGAACCAAGTGCTCTAAAAATATGAACGGTGAGATTAGAGTCGGAATACAGCACATTCTAAAGATGTCACGTGTAAAAACATTATTGGGCAATGAAACTCGCTTTCCCATTATACAAAAAGATATAGCATGAATAATTGAATACGTGTATGTTTCGAGATACAGATATAAGGACCTAATTTAAAGGTTTAGGCTCAATCATTTTAAACTTCCTAAATGATCATAATTAGGCAGCCTGGCAGTAGGAATAAGGTAGCTTATTATTAATTCATAAAGTACCACCATGTAGCGTGGCAATGTACAAATAAATATTCAGTATCAAGTAACAAGGGCAAACGAGAAATGCAGATAACTCCAGATTCCTTCTAATGCTGGCTACACACTATGAGATTTTCTGGCCCATTTACTGTCAGATCAATTATTTCCAACATGTCCGATTTGCTTTCCGATCGATTTCCGTGCACTTTAATCGGACACTGATCGGAAAATGCTCGGAAATCGATTGGAAAGCAAATTGGACATGTTGGAAATTATCGAACTGACAGTAAATCGGCCCGAAAATCTCATAGTGTGTACCCAGCATTATGCTAGGTACACACTATGAGATTTGATGGTAGATTTACTGTCAGATCGATTATTTCCAACATGTCCAATCTGATTTCCCATCGATTTCCGAGTACTTTGTGATCGATTTCCGTTCAGTTTCCATCCACTTCAATAGGAAATCGCTCGGAAATCAATCTGAAATCAGATCGGACATGTTGAAAATAATTGATGTGACATTAAATCTGCCAGAAAATCTCATAGTGTGTACCTAGCAGTGGCATAGCAATGGGGACGCAGAGGTTGCAACCACAGCAGGGCCCTTGGGCCAGAGGGGGCCCGAGGGACCCTCCCTCAATCGGCAGTATTAGCTTTTTATTAGTTCTGTGCTGGTAATAATCACTTCTATAGATGCTTTAAATAGTAGTAATCATTAAAGAGTCCCTAAATTATAAATTACAGTTTGCTTTAAACCGAATAAGTTGCCAAGATATATAAACTCACACATGATAAAGTGTGATTTTCTCACCCCAAGGGTCCGTATTCCACATATGGTCTTAAAATTCCCACCCCCAGTGTGAAATTAGGCCCTGGGCCTTTTTTTTTCTTTCCAAAGCATAGGTGCAAAGGATGCTGGGGGATTGATGTCATAACTCCACCCCTCATGTCCATGTGATCTAATCTTGACAGACAGAAAGACATCTGAAATAAGAATCTGTTTGCAGTAAAGGCAGCCATACGATCCCTCTCTGATCAGAGAGGGATCAATCTGTTGGTCGGATCTGATGGCAAATCGACCAGTGTATGGCTACCTTAAATCAAAAGCTCATTTTCATTGTCTTCTCAATAACTATTTGACATTGGCGAGATTCCAGATCTCCAAACATTGGAAGGATGTGCTGTTGGAGCAGAGTGTTCTGTACATGCAGATAGGCACCCAGTATAACAAGTTAGAACTCTTTACTGTAGAAAAACTTGCAGAAATATATCATACACCACCATTAGGAAATGCAGCTTACTTAGAATAGAGAGGAACATAGAGAGAATACAGGAAATAACAATCCAATAAAGATCATCATCACATTTTACACACAGAGACATCTTGTGGTTGTTTTACTATACTGCAGTTTAAGGTAATAATGTTGCTAAATCTCTAACATGTGCCACCTCCATCCATTACTGAAGTCCAAAGTAGAGTGCATTTATATCTATAAGATAGAACTGATTATGGCAAGGCTACAGGACAGTTTGGAAGATGTAAATATAATTTGGTGGAGTCTACTCTGGGAAGCTCGGGTTAGACCATTAGGTCTCTGATTTATGTTTCCACATACAGATGTAAAGAGTAACATACTTATGGTTTCATGTCTATGGGCTTGATTCACTAAGATAAATAGCATGCTTTATCAGAATTAACATGCCTTATCAGAGTTAACACGACTTATCAGAATTAACACGCCTTTTCAAAATTAACACGCCTTATCAGAGTAGCATAGCGAGCGCTACGAACATATACCTGCCCTGAGCCCCTACGGGTCCAGTCACTTTAAAGGACATTATCCCCGCACTTTGATTGGCTCAATAGGCTACCTGTCAAGTTTCCTGTCAAGTGACAGGCAGCCTATTGGGCCAATCAAAGTGCGATATAATGTCCTTTAAAGAGACTCTGTAACAAAAATGTCATCCTTTTTTCTACTATCCTACAAGTTCCTAAACCTATTCTAATGTGCTCTGGCTTACTGAAGCACTTTCTACTATCACCATCTCTGTAATAAATTAACTTATCTCTCTCCTGTCGGATTTGTCGCCCTGTGTCTGGAAGGCTGCCAACTCTTCAGTGTTGTTGATCTGTTATGCACGCCCCCCTCTAGGCCCCCTCTATGCACTCTCCCGTGTGGGTTATTTAGATTAGGTAGCCTCTCTGCTCTCTTGTCAGTGAGAGAAGAGAGCTGCCTGCCTTTTACAAGCTGGATAAATTGTACTCTGAGCTGGCTGGGCTGTCACATACTGAGGAATTACAGACACAGAGCTGTCTGCAGGAAGAAACAATCAGCCTGTCACTCTTCAGTGAATGATAGCTGCAGGGGGAGGAAGGTAAACACACAAATGATCTCTTGAGATTCAAAAGGAAGGCTGTATACAGCCTGCATGTGTATGGATGAATTTTCTACGTCTGGACATACTGTACATCAACCTACTTCCTGTTTTGGTGGCCATTTTGATTGTTTATAAACAAACTGTTTAAAAACTGTTTGTTTTTGACTACTTTTAGTGCGGCGGGGAGCGGCGAAATTGTGACAGAGGGAAATAGGAGATGTCCCCTAACGCACTATGTTTACTTTTGTGCGATTTTAACAATACAGATTCTCTTTAAAGTGATTGCACCAGCAGGGGCTTAGGGCAGGACAAGTGGAGTTCTCGCCATTGCCAATTAGCAAGCATAAGTTTGTAGCGCTTGCTATGCTACTCTGATAAGGTGTGTTAACTCTCACAAGGCATGTTAACTCTCATAAGGCATGTTAACTCTGATAAGGCACGCTAATTGTCTTAGTGAATCAACCCCTCCGAGTGGACAAAATACAACTTTTGTCTTTGTTTCTTTATCTTCATTTTTCTTTCTCCTGTTTTCTCCATTGATTGAGGTTGCCTTTTAACAATGCAGATTCCAAATGGTAAGGGTTCTACAGGTTTATGAGGACTTCAGACATTTGGCAATTTGGCAACTGTAAGACTGTATTTGTGTAGTAATGTTTCACCCTGTTAATGGATAAGTAGCAGAGCCAGCTGTGCAGGACAAGAGATGGCCCGAAAGGTTCTCTGGGCGGGTAGTTCATGCGAAATTCAGCTGTTTGCGTCTGCAGCGGGATGCAAACTTATAGTGCATTCAACCCGCCCCCTATACCTCATCATTGGCCTAATCTTTGACTCTCTACATCACAGTCAGCAGACACATGGCAGCCAATCAGGCTGCACTCACCCACGGACCCCCGCTCCCCCCCTATAAAAACGCAGCAGCGCCGGCCATGTTCTCAGTCTGGTGCTGCTGCTGTAGTGAGTGGAAGGGAAAGACATTGCTGCAGAGACAAGGACAGTTAGCTAAGCGGTAAGCGCTTCTGTGTATTGCTGATTGCTGAAAGCACCCCAAATCATAAGCCCTTTTGAGGGCTCATATTGTTCTATTTTTTGTTTGTGTGTGTGTGTGTGAGACACTGGTCACACTGCATACAGGCTGGCCACAGTCATTGCTGGGCTGTGTAGTTCTACTATACACTTCTATCTATATTGCAAGCAAGCCAGCACACTGTCTATCATAAGCTGTGCTTAGCTTGCTACTGTATCTGTAATTGATAACTGTCTTAGTTACACACTGCATATAGGCCACTGGCATTGCTGGGCTGTGTAGTTCTACTATACGCTTCTATCTATATTGCAAGCAAGCCAGCACACTGTCTATCAAAAGCTTTGCTTAGCTTCCAACTTTATCTGTAATTGATATCTGTCTGTGTGGGTTACACTTACAGGCCACAGTGTGTTGCTGGGCTTTGTAGTTCTACTATACTCTTCTATCTATATTGCAAGCAAGCCAGCACACTGTCTATCATAAGCTGTGCTTAGCTTGCTACTGTATCTGTTATTGATATCTGTCTGTCTGGGTTACACACACTGCATACAGTCCACAGTCAGTTGCTGGACTTTGTAATTCTACTATACTCTTCTGTCTATTGCATGCAAGCCAGCACACTGTCTATCATAAGTTGTGCTTAGCTTGCTACTGTATCTATTGATATCTGTTTGTGTGGGATACACACTGCATACAGGCCACAGTCAGTTGCTGGGCTTTGTAGTTCTACTATACTCTTCTAACTATTGCAAGCAAGCCAGCATACTATCATAAGCTGTGCTTAGCTTACTACTGTATCTGTTATTGATATCTGTTGGTGTGGGTTACACTTACACTGCATACAGCCCACATGGTCATTGCTGGGCTGTGTAATTCTACTATAGTAGTTCTACTATACCCTTCGTGATAGTTACCTTGCCGCAGTGAAGAGGCTTGCATATCACAATGAAGTAATGACCTATATGAGTGTGTTAAGGGCACACCCGAGATAATAAGGTTGTTGTTGCTGCATTCTGAACAGACCAAATTTGATCAGCTGGACAGTCACTGTTGTTCTGTCATTGAGCTACCTCAGCCCGACCATATGGGCCGGAAAAACGACATCGCCTGCACTCTCGCCAACGTGCGCACAAGCACGGCCATCACTACACCCACAGCTGTTTGTGGTGCGTTAAACAGTGAGTTTGGTCTGCCAGTGTGAAGCAGTACAATACTTACACTACCTGATTGATGTACACACACGCAAGATGTTTTAAAGCACTTTATGCCTCCAATTCAGGAATGTAATGTGATTTCTGCCCTTTAGGAATTATAACCCTGCTCTGCATCAAATACATAATTTTCAGAGGGACTTTTGGCGTGTATCCCACTCCGCCATGCCCCCTTCCAGGTGTTAGACCCCTTGAAACAACTTTTCCATGACTTTTGTGGCCAGAAATAGTCCCTGTATTTTTTAAAATCACCTGCCCATTGAAGTCTATGGCAGTTTGCCCCGGTTCGTGCAAACTCAAACTTTTGTGAAAGTTTGCGTTTGTGGTTCGCGAACCCAAAATCTGATGTTCGGGCCATCTCTATGCATGACGTCATTGCTGTTTGATATATACTGTATTAGTTAATTTAAAAAACAAAAACTAACAAAACGTTAGAAAAAATAATACATTGCCGCATAGCACACTTTATAATATAGATGGGACTGTGGGTGACACAGTGACACCAAGATACAATTGAGGAAATGCCATGGCCATTCAGGCTTACATTCAGGGAATGAGGGACTTTTGTCCTCCTCTGGAATTACATCCTTGCATTCACGTATACAAGATTTCGCACATGCTTCATTCCTCCTCTGGAATGCCCTCCCACAACACATCTGTCACTCTCCAACCTTTGTTACCTTTAAATGCTCTCTCAAAACTCACTTTTTCCAACATGCATATGCTCTACTTTAGGCCACCTCCCCTTTGTCCTTTGTCGTAAGGCCAAGTTGTACTCCTACTATCCTAAAACACACTGCCTCTGTATGTTTATTTATACTTCCCCACCTAACAGAGGTGCTAGGCTCCATCCCTTATTGCCTGATGAAGCGGGGCCACAACTGCAAAACCCGTTGCTTTGAGCCTTTGGAGTGTATATACAGTATATAAATTTGCTTGTTGATATACTATCAACCTGTTTTAGTGTCTGGAGGAGGTAAGTCTACCACTGCCCCCCCCCCCCCCCCCTTTTTAAGTTTTAGCTACTTTTATCCGTTTGGTGCCTCTGTTCATTTCCACATCTACCGTATATGTTTATTGTATACTTCCCCACCTGTTTCCCCCTATTCCATTAGAGTGTAAGTTTGCGAGGGCAGGGCTCTCTCACCCTTTTGTGTCTTCAAATTCATTATACATTTTATTCATCATGGTACTTTTGTCACTGTCATTACCAATTCTGTATTTTGCATCAATTCTGTATTTTGTACATTAGTGTACACCATTTGTCTGTATTATTATGTGCCCCGTGTTCATTTCTTACTTTGTACAGTGCCACTGAATATGTCGGCACTTTATAAATCAATAATAATGATAAAAATATACAAAAGATATTGGTAAACTATATATAAGATAAAAATCGTGTGACCTTTATTGTATAGGCTTGTAACTGAGATAAAATGTCTTACTTCGCGTTATATGCTTGTGTGACTGTGAATGGGGAAGTTTTTTGTTTGCGTGTACAGATTCAAAAGTTGGTGAGTGTCACATAGATTTATGGAGAAAGTTCCAGAGGAGAGGAAAAACACTTGAGAAATCCTGTGTGCAGAAGTGGAAAGTAGTGATTAGGGTGGATGAGAAGAGAAGCAGTTGGCTGGGAAACATGGTCACACGGCTGCCAAGCAGACATACTATCCATGTGCAGTACAGTATGTCCGAGTCAGAGGACGCCGATGTTGCCGGCTCACTGGACTACAAGGATTTTCACAGCTAAACGGAGTGGGACGCTGGCACACGGGAGAAGTGGTAAAAATATGCACACCTGGGCCCATGTGCAATAAACTTTTTCACCTGAGTAATCTCCTAGAAGATAATTTTCATCTTCTCTAAAAAATAACTTGTCAGCTTTTTACCATAAAAAACGTACCCAAAAGTTGATGAAAAACTACTATCAAATTTATTTTGAGTGTTTTCTTGCTTGCCAGTGGTTTACAAGGCATTTTATGGCATGATGGGAAAATATCACACAGGAGAAAACTTTGGCGAAAAAATTAATTGCATATTATTATTATTATTATTATTATTTTTTATTTATGTAGCGCCAACATCTTCCGTAGCGCTGTACATAGTACAAACAAATAATGGGGAACAAATATACATAAGAAATACAAGACACTGTACAGTCATGCCATTGAATAGAATTAAAAATACAAATACATACATAGTTGATGTGTAGTTGGTACATGTACGTATGTTAAAATTACACTAGGAGGAGGTCCCTGCCCTTGCGAGCTTACAATCTAGAGGGTAGTGGGGAGGAAACAAAAGGGAAGGAAACACAAGGATTAGTGGGTGAGCCAGTGTGCCTTCAGTGCTGCCTATAGCAAATAATAGGCTTGTCTGAACAGGTGTGTTTTCAGAGTACGTTTTAAGGGTTTCCAGACTTGTGGCATGACGAACCGGCTGAGGGAGAGAGTTCCAAAGGAAAGGGATAGCCCGTGAGAAGTCTTGGATGCGAGAGTGAGAGGAGGTGACTAGGCTGGAGGACAAAACGGTCTACTGTGAGGAACGGAGGGTCCGGGCGGGGAGGTATCTGGAGATTAAAGAGGAAATGTATGGAGGCGATAGCTTGTGTAGAGCTTTGTATGCAAGTGTGAGAAGTTTAAACTGGATCCTTTGGGCAACTGGTAACAAATAGAGGGATTGGCAGAGAGGAGCTGCCTCAGAGGATCGAGAAGAGAGGTGGATGAGACAAGCCACAGAGTTTAGTAGGGATTGGAGAGGTGCCAGTCTGCTTTTTGGTGGACCACAGAGTAGGGTGTTGCAGTAGTCAAGACGGGAGATGATTAGGGCATGCACAAGCATTTTAGTTGCTTCTTGTGAAAGGAAGGGACGGATTCTGGAAATGTTTTTGAGGTGGAAGTAGCAGGAGGGCATTAAAGTGTTAATACAAGTAAGTGCCATGCAGTAACCCTTGGGCACCAAAGCCCTGTCATGTTGGGCCTTCCAGAAACCATTCAGTCTCGGGCCATCCAGACATCTTAGAGCTCTTGCAGTCTCACAAGCTTAGCCATCAACTACTTCAGCTTTTGTATGCAGATGTGCAATGTAGGGAGCAAATTGCTCAATTAGCACGACTAGCATTATGTAGGTATCTAGATAACGCAACCATTATAACGTGTGCTATACAGTAGTGTGATGTGCATTACCCTAGCAATGCTCATATAAACTAGCTAAAGTGGGTCATGCTAATTGCACAATTACCTTGTCAACATCTGTGTAAGCGGAAGGCAATGTTACTGCACTTTTGTGAATATTATACTGTATATTATTGGATGAGATATGAAAAGTTTATTTGGTGAGTTTCCACTAGATGGAGACAAAGTACTCTGAGGCTTGAGACTTTCCACGGTCATTCAAAACTGCCACGAGCAGCGGCAGCTACTTGACGATCTGTGAAATCCAAACAGAACATTCTGTCAGTCCCCAGTGGACTTTTTTTTGTCGCAAAATGCTGACGGCATGCTGAAATGAGATAATTCGTACCTGATTTTAAAATGATGTTTTCTCTTAACAGATTTCTGGCAAAAGACAATATATAGTTCACACTATGGGCTACATTCTCTACACTGTGGTAAGCAGAATAATGTGCGCAATGCATTGCATGTAATATATTGCATTCTGCTTTACTCATCATGCAGTAACACTTTACGCACTTTATTCTGCTTACTGCAGTTTAGTAAATACACCCCAATGAGTGTTGCACTGCATCGCCGAATGTATATATAACTGTATGATCATATCCACATTGCTGCATTGTAATGGACCACATTATCCTAATACACTTTCTACAGTGCGTTTCTGCATAATGTGTGCAAAACTACTTACATTTTATAGCATGTGGAATTTACGTGCGCTTTTTTTTAGTATTTTTGATTATTTGGTCCACTGTACAGTACAGTGGGCGGGATTGCAGGAAGTGACGAGCGATGAGGCCCCCCCACTTCCGCCACCTGAGGAACCTGCCTCACCCTGCCTCATGGGCGGCCGGGGCTGGGACCAGTACTTCCTGGGTCGCGGCTGAGCTTCCGATCGGAGGAAGCTTATGGAGGCAGTGAGTGAGGAGACAGAGGTGGGGAAGCCCTGCAATAGAGGAGGTGGGGGAGGAGAAGCTGATTGACAAATACGAGGTAAATAGCAGGCTAGCGACAAGCAGATTGCCGCTAGCCTGGTGCTAATTTGCAGAGGGGGGCAGAGGCGGGGAAGCCCTGCAATAGAGGAGTCAAGGGAGGAGAAGCTGATTGACAAATACGAGGTAAATAGCAGCAGATTGCCGCTAGCCTGGTGCTAATTTGGCCTGCCCCCAGTACAAGTCATCCCCTCTGCCCATAGACAGATGCGCACCAAGGATGATACATCTGTGTCTCCAGACGCCACTAGATGGCATAATAGATATGAGACACAGCAATTGCCACACAGGAAGAATCCCCGATCATTGCACCGCTGACACGCTCCACTCCACAAGCCTGGGGACACAGATAGTCTTGAGCAGCGCACTCTGCACACCATGTTGCGGGTATGAGGCATGGACACAGCAGGGAGCCTGCTGGTAAGAGCAGGATCACTAGTGAACAATCCTTACACTCCTCTGCCAGTAACAAAACCTGATCCACCATCTGTTCTGCTCCACTGACTTGCATATAAGCCGAGGGGTAACTTTTCAGCACATTTTTTTATGCTGAAAAATTAGGCTTATACGCGAGTTTATAAGGTACACAGTGCTCCAAAACTGAACACCTAAAGTCGCAGTCCTCCCTTTTAATGTTCCCTGCTGTGTAATGGCCCCCTTCCCTCCTCTATACATTTCTCTGGTGTCTACTGGCCACCCTTCCTCCCCTAAACAATTCCCTGAGATCTAGTGCATCTTCCCTCCCCTATACAGTTCCCTAGTGTTTAGTAGTCCCCCTCCCTCCCCTCAGGATTTGTAGTTCCAGCACCCAAGCCCCACTGTCACTAACCACCTCCCCACCCTATTCTGTCCAACACTCTGACTAGCAATCACTGGTTTGAATGTTCTCCCCTCCTTTT
This sequence comes from Hyperolius riggenbachi, assembly GCF_040937935.1. Classification (NCBI taxonomy): domain Eukaryota; kingdom Metazoa; phylum Chordata; class Amphibia; order Anura; family Hyperoliidae; genus Hyperolius; species Hyperolius riggenbachi. The sequence continues at coordinate 245,097,595 of NC_090653.1, read as the reverse complement.
TGCAGCTTTGCATCCAATTCAACAAAGAAGTAGTGCATTCTCTGTCCACTTGTGCTCCCTGTAATTTCAGATGTGCACAGCAGAAGCTCATGTATGAACAGTACTTGTCATGTTCACATACCCACAACACTCCCAGCCTCAGCTGCTATGCACATTCAGGCAGGAGCAGGAAATTACAGGGAGCGTGAGTAAACAGAGTATGCACTTTTTCTTTGTCCTCTGTGTGACTGGCTGCAGTCGGAGCCACAAACAGGGGACAGGGCAGCACAATGGAGAGAAGCCCATCCAAAAGAGAGAACAGGTAAGCAGAAAGATCCCAAACTAAACAAGGTGGTATAGATGTAATGTCAGTTGAGGTGTCCTTTAAACAGTGACAATTTAACACTTGGGGGTGATATGAGACCAGGCAAGGAATGACAAATCTTAAAGGGAACTAAGCAACCTTTCTTTCCATGGAATTTCTCCTGGTTTGTTATAGCTATAGGAGCTGCCATGTTCCCCCTTCCCCTTTTCACTGTCCTTATTTACAGAAGTCACAGATGCTATCACCACACATCCCCTCTGGAAAAGCTCTTTGAAGAAGTTTTCCTAATTACCCACTCCACTCTTTTGATGAAAGGTAGTGTTTATTATTTGCTAATGAGTGCAATAAAACAATTTTACTTAAAGAGACACTGTAACATCAAAAAGATCCCTGGGGGGTACTCACCGCGGGTGGGGGAAGCCTCAGGATCCTAATGAGGCTTCCCACGCTGTCCTCTGTCCCACGGGGGTCTCGCTGCAGCCCTCCAAACAACCGGTGACAGACCTGACTGTTGTTTCAATATTTACTTTTGCAGGCTCCAGCGGGGGCGCTGTGGCTGCTCTCCGCTCCGAAGTAGACGGAAATACCCGATCTCAGTCGGGTCCGCTCTACTGCACAGGCGCCGGACGCTTGCGCCTGCGCAGTAGAGCAGACCCGACGGCGATCGGGTATTTCCGCCTACTTTGGAGCCGCCAGAGCGCCTGCGCAGGAGCCCGGGAAGGTAAATATTGACGTCGCCGCTGCAGCGAGACCCCCGAGGGATGGAGGACGGCGTGGGAAGCCTCATTAGGATCCTGAGGCTTCCCCCACCCGAGGTGAGTACCCCCCAGGGGACATTTTGATGTTACAGATTGTCTTTAAAGGAATACTATCGATTCACATATTTTTTTCAATTGACACATGAATTGTTTGGGAAGTGCTGCTAAGTACTGGTGTATACATTTTAGTAGCAACTTCTTTGTTTACTGTTAGCAAAATACTTTCAAACTTTACTGACGCCAAAACTGACGGCTGACTGAGCCATGAGGAGAGGGGAAATTCCCCTCACACTTGATCAGTTAACTCTATGTGTAGCTCTGTGTGTGACAGAGAGAACAGCTGCAGATTCTGTGTCCTGTGTTTCTGACTGAAGTGTCTGAAGAGAGCAGAGGAAATGTAACTAATTGTCACAGCTTTTCATACTGTTTTTGCTTTCAGAGTTTGATATGTTTGATATTTGCTTTTTGTAGTCTGATATGCAACTCTGGCTGTGCATTGAAGCAGACACCCCTTCTGCAATTGATTTGTCCCAATATAGCTAAATCCTACTCTCAATAAATTACAGCTTTTGCCTCTGATATTTAACATGAAAAGTAGGAAAATATTTACACAGCTACTTAGACTTTTTTGCACACTGTCATTTTAGAACACTTGGGTATCGATAGTATTCCTTTAAGTCCTTAGCTGCTTAAAACCCCTGAGGACGGCCCATCCGGCTAAAGTAGGTTAATAAAACCTGTGCTAAAGTTTAAATGTAAAAATAAAAGATAAAATGGAAGTTGTTTTTTAATAATGAGACATTTTGTTGGCCTGCATTTTTAATGTGCTATTGAGATGTCCTGGGTACTAAAAATGGTGCTCGGTTCACTTTAGAATGAGTCAGCAGGAAATTTTGGTAGATTGTTTTGCTAATATAAATAAATGTAATTCAGATGTCACCCTGTTTCAAAACTTCCTGCTTTCATTGATAGCTAACAGTACAATCCTCTATTACTAAAATGAGTCAGGAAAGTCTTAAACTCTAGCACAGAGACTGCTGTGTCATTGCGCTGACCAGTAATAAACTGTCTGACAGCGATAAGGGGAGAGGGAACTTATCAGAGCTGATATTATCTGGCACTTGTCACAGCAGCTTGTATGTCTCGCTCATCATACAGAGGATGGGATCATCGGATGACAGCAGATGCTGTCTGTCATCACACACCAGGAAGTGAGAGAGATGCAGGGAATACTGGTATTTTGGCAGGAATTCAGGCAGTAAAGCGAATCTTAGTTCGGAGCAGTGATCCTTCCAAAAGTGTCACCTCAAATGATTTTGAAAGATTATTTCAGGCCACAAGCATTTCAAGTGTGTATTTGGCTTTAGAAAGTATGTTGCTTCCACCAATCATTCATAATCTGGATCTCCTTTGTTCTTACATGTAGTGAAAGATGAGACAGTACAAATTTTTTTATTAAAACATCTTTTTCAGAATTTAGTTCTACAATAAAAAGGACATAGGTGATATAATGAGGATATTATGGAATTTTTGTGATCTTTGTGACATCATCACGGTCGGATTACCGAAAGAAATCAAGGAAACGTACAGATCCAGCCATGGGCCCAATCAACATCTGCCCTTAGGTCAGGGAGTATGGTATAAAGGATATATTTACAAGGCACAGTATGTATCTACATATATACAGTGCGTACCAAAAACGAGGACACAGGAGAGGCCTAGACAACAGACAGAGAAATGGTGAGGAGGATTATGGGCAATGGGAAGACAGAATGGGACAAATTATTGATTACTGATGTGAAATTCTAGCTATGAAATATCTACAGTCACAAAATAAGAAATGTTTTTAAACGAATTGAGAGTCCTGTCCATGATGTTTGGACTTTGGCTGTTGCCCTTCTCACTCATATCTTGTTACACAATATGGCATATTGGCGGTGGAGGAGCCATATTGAGGCTGTGTGTTCTGGAGTCTGTAGCCCAGTCTGATTGTCGGATACATTACAGCGTCTTCTTGCAGTATCAGGAGCTTAAAATAGAGCCACAGTCTTAATGTTTTTTTCATATGTTGCTGGTGGCCATGGGCTCATCTGTGGCGTGTCCAGCACACCCCTCGCCTCGTGGCTTGGATATAGTCTCCCATCTATTCTGCCACATCTCAGTTAACGGTGGACACATGGTTGTGGTGCAGACTGAACTCCTTAGCTTTAAGGCGAAGGCTGGCAATGCTGTCGGCCATGTTGACTCCTTGGTTGGGCAGCGTGGGTGGCGGGGAGGTGACGTTTGGGTTATAAGGCGGCAAAGTGGTGCTGTTTAAAGAAAACGACAAGGTCATCAATATGAATAACGTGCAGTGAAAATACACGGTTCATGTAAAGGTCTCTAAAATAACCAAAAGAAGATCTCTTTGCAAAAACAACAAAGCATCTAGGGATAAACATGATACTGGTCGATTTCATAAAGCTTCTCGTGGTATCCAAACCTCTCTTGTCCCCAGGAGTTATGGTGAATGCAGATTTAATGACTAAGCAACCAATGACTCTTCCATTTATCATACACATTGCCTTTTTTTGGCCTTTGGAATGATAGAAAATGTACCAGGGAAGTGACCATGTCAATCAAGGTTGCTCTGCTTGCCTAGCATAGTTCCCATTACTAGAAAATAAAAGAGTGGTGGCCAATTCGTAAAAGGCAGTGGTGAAAGTTTCTTAACTGTTGTCACCACAATGTCTTGGAGGAAGAGAATTTTGTAGTACTAAAGAGGAGGTCCATAACAGAGGGGTGAGTATAATGTTTTTTTTTTAATTGAATATTTGAAGTTCTGTATTACTTTACATTAGAGTGGATCCCCAGCCAAAATATTTTCTTTGGTTCTGAAGTGTTGACTAGTCCCACCATAAAGAAGCTGAACAGGTTACAATCATCTGTATAATTGTACATACTATAGTACCTAGACTTCCACCCATTCTCTGGCTCACTTCCTCCCTCTAGTCACAGCCTGCTTCAACCAATCAAGCAGCTTTGCAACCTGAAGTGGGTGGGGCTTGTCCCTGTCTTGAACCAGGAAGCTGTGCTGGCCAGATTGCCTTTGACCCAGCATGACCAAGCATCCGTAGAGATGCGAAACAGCCATCGCCAGTCATCCTAGTGCCCCACCACCCACCTCTACACCAATGTTAAAGGCACAGCGACACAAGCACATAAGCACATGCTGCTGAAATGTAAAGAAATGGATCACTATTGATCAGAGATGGTCAATCTCTTCTATGTGATTTCTCCTACAAGCAAAAATCACAAAGAATAAAGAATAGGTAAGAGTGACACATGATCAGGTGGTGCAAATGAATCAGAGTCTTCAAACTCTATGACGATAATGTGCCACTTCAGCTTCCTGTCTAGAATGTGAATTAGGGCTTCAGCAGTGAAGCTGAGCACTGGTATACCGCTATTGGATAGTTGAAGCTATCTGTTAATAGTTTGGCCACAGGTGATTGGATTGATGTTGGAGATGAAGGTAACACATGAAGATGAAGCGTATTGCTTACAGATAAGAGTAGATTTGGAAAGATAGGATGAAGAAATAGGGCAACTAGGTTCAAATTCTAGGAAAAGATGTTTCGTGTTAGACAGGAAAAGGCTATCATTAAGAAAGAGGTTAGTGTTATTCGTCAGGAAGGGTTAATGTTGGTGGAGGTTAAGGTTACACATCAGGAAAGGGTTAAAGTTGGGTAGGAGTCTAGCGTTAGTAGAGCAGGATCATCCCCCAGGCAACCTAGGCAGGTGCTTGGGGCCCAGTGGTTATCAAGTGCCCCACCTGCCACTTTCTTCAACTTCTCTCCACTTCAGCTTATCAAAGGGACCACAAGAGGCACTTTAAATTTACTACCTGGCCTAGGGCTCCATTACATCTTAATCCATCTCTCTGAGGGTTAGGTATCAACAAAGGGTTAACATGAGGTGGAGCCTTAGCCAAACTCAGAAGATCGAAACCCACATGTACTGGGTTGGGTTGAGGTGAGGTTGTCATTTCACATTATGAAAGCCCTACATGTCTCATGCTTATACAGACACTCTGGAAATATTTACAGCGTATATCTATACATATATGCGCATCTGTTCGTGTGATGTTTAACCAGTGTGTCTGCTAGTAAAGAAGCCAGTGATAGTCTGGGTCATAAATTACTGCCTTTAATGAGGATCATCAGCCATGTGCTAAACTATGTAAACAAAGCCACGAACAGAGCATGGGGTAACACAAATGAACCAATCAGAATCCAGTTTACTGCAGCTTGTCTTAATTCTGTGATGAAGTCCATGATGGATTCTGTTATATTGGGTGTTGCATTTTGCACTCTCTCTAATACAATAAAAGGAGAGGTTCATGTCACCTGTAGCTGTTGGAATTCCAGGATAGAAATTCTGGGGCCAGGCTGGTTGGTCGGGGACTGATCTGCTGCTCTACAATGGGGTCTTGGCTGTACGACTTTAGCAAGGACGATGACCGACTGGCCAACATGGCTCTTTCATTCCTTCTGAACTTGGCTCGCCTGTTCTGAAACCAGACCTATGAAGACAAAAACAAAGTGATCTGTTAGACATTATTTGTTAAATGTGTTATTCAAGGGAACCTGGAGTGAAAGGATACGGAGACTGACATATTTATTAAATTCAAACATAAACAATACATATTGCTTGGCTCTCCTGCTGATCCTCTGCCTCTAATACTTTTAGCCATAGACCCTGAGCAAGCATGCAGATCACAGGTTTCTGACAAAAAAAATCTGACTGGTTAGCTGCATGCTTGTTTCAGGTGTGTAATACAGACCCTATTGATGCTAGAATGATCAGCAGGACAGCCAGGCAACTGGTATTGTTTAAAAGGAAATAAATATCCATATACCTCTCACTTCAGGTTCCCTTTAAGTCTAAATTGTATATGTTAGTATCTAGGCATACATCCATACACTTCTTTGAAGCCACGCACAATACAGTATAATAATATGGTAGGATATCTTTCTGGGTACACACAATGCAATTTCCCGTCCGACTGACAGGAGCTGACGATTATTTCCTAAATGTCCGATCTGCTCCCGATCGACAAAGGGATCGATTAGGAGCAGTTTGGATACAGATAATAATGAGGACAGCCAACATTAGTAATGAACGGGAAAGTGAAGCATTCACCCAGCAGGAGCACAGGGCTGTGCTCATACCTGACTCTAAGGCCTCGATTCATCAAGACTTATCAAATTGGTTAACAACAGTTCGGTAAAATACCAAATTCGTTAAGTTGATTTTAGGATTCATCAAATTTATCTACAGCTGTTAGCGAGCATTCGGTAATAATTCAGTAATCATTTGTTAGTGATGCGTTAAAACGGAAGAAAGTGCAATTCATGAAAATGAAAGTGGGCGTGGTTTAGCGTTACATTTAGGATTCGTTATCTTCTTCACTGCTCTGTCGTTATTCCTGTCAGATCATTGCTGACAGAGAAGATGGATCCATTTGAAGTGGTTATGTATCAGCTGAGAGTGATTCAAAGGCGCAGAAGGGCAAGAATAAGGTCTAGAACCATATCAATTTGCAAGAGAATGGATTTATTTGCTATACCAGGACATCTGCATTACTCTTGAATCATCTTGTAAGAGAACACAGGCAGTGCCAGGTTTAACTAATTTGCTAGCTACACTATATTTTTTTAGAAAAGGCTCCTATCAAGCCGCAGCGGGCGAAATTGTGGTATTGCCCCAAGCCACTTCCAGAATCCTGGTCCAGATATTAAGCCCTATTCAGAATGTTGCTACGTGGTGTTCAAAGGACTGCCTTTTACCCACAATTCCATGGGAATCTTATGACCTTGTGTAAAATTACCGCTGTAAAATGGAAATATCGACAGGTTACCGAATGGTTACCGAATTGTTATCGATATTTTATCGAATTCATACCGATTGCGGAAAAACCTTGATGAATACAACTAGAAATCGATACACTTCGAATTCGGTGATTTAACAAACTGGAAAAAGTTATCTCAAAGACAATGATGAATCGAGGCCTAAGTTCCCCAGAGCTGCTCCATGCTCTGTACACACGCTGCTGCTCCATGCTCTGTACACACACTCCTGCTCCATCCAAAGTGAACTGTAGCAGGGAAAGGAAGGAGGCAGTGCTGTGAGCTGCAGGATACTGGTGTCTCAGCTTGTGTCTGTCCCCAGACACTGCACCGGACCAGGTCTGAGGGGGGATTCTGGGCAGCTGTAATCCCCCTCTGCGTTTGCCTATGCCTATGAACTAAGGAACAGACCAGAGGAAGGAGAATGGATATAAGAGTGCAGCAGAGGCTAGACAGATACTGGTGGTTGGGGATTCAATTATTAGGTGCAAAATTTGGGTAATCTGTTGAAGGAACCATGAATGCTGTACAATGTGTTGTTTTCCAAGTGCTCTGGTTTGGCATGGTGAGGCTGTCGTACACATTGGTACCAATGATAAATTAGTTGGCGATGGAAGGTCCTCAAAAAAGACTTTGACGTATTAGGAGATAAACTTAAAATAAGGACCTCCAAGGTAGTGTTTTATGAAATACTGTACTACCAGTGTGTCACATGCTTATGCTACAACTAAGAGACAGGACATCCGAGGTGAAAATAAACTGATGAGAAAAACAACTGTATCTATCTTCCTTCACCTAAAAATGATTTTTTTTAAATATCCCACAGTTTTATTTTATATTTAAATCTAGTTTTTAAGTTCTTACTGTTTCATTGTCTCTGTTCAATGACACACTCATTGAAGTATGCCAGAGCTCAAATCTATGCATTACTGACCATTTTTATCTCTTTCTTGCTCACAGAAACCATCTACTGACAGGAAAGTATTGTATGGCTGTAATTACTTATTAGTGAGGGTTATGCTATAGTCTGACCCAATCCGACCCGGTCCCTACCTGGACAGAAACTGTCACTTGTATACCTGGTTTTTAACTCTTTCGGACAGAGAAAGAAAAAAAGGAACACAGCCTAGTTATTTGTGTGCTTGGCACTGTACATACACATGTTTATCGCATCATGTCACATGTCATCTCGTTGTCCTTTAAGAAATTGGTACAGGAAGGAGGAGTTTGGGTTCCTGGAGAACTGAGCAGACTTTGCCCTCAGCTGCAGGTTCTACAGTAGGGATGGGCTGCACCTAAATAGGGAGGGTGCAGCTGTACTTGGGGAGAAGATAGTTAGAAGGTTGGACCAGGAAGGGCTTTCCTTGGTTCATGGTGGACCAATGAGATTCCTCTTTGTTGTAACCATATTTTCTTTCTTTTTTTATTCATAGTTACATAGTTATTTTGGTTGAAAAAAGATATACGTCCATCGAGTTCAACCAGTACAAAGTACAACTCCAGCCCGTCCCCCACATACCCCTGTTGATCCAGAGGAAGGCGAAAAAAACCCCACAAGGCATGGTCCAATTAGCCCCAAAAGGGAAAAATTCCTTCCCGACTCCAGATGGCAATCAGATTAAATCCCTGGATCAACATCATTAGGCATAACCTAGTAATTGTAGCCATGGATGTCTTTCAATGCAAGGAAAGCATCTAAGCCCCCTTTAAATGCAGGTATAGAGTTTGCCATAACGACTTCCTGTGGCAATGCATTCCACATCTTAATCACTCTTACTGTAAAGAACCCTTTCCTAAATAAATGGCTAAAACGTTTTTCCTCCATGCGCAGCTCATGTCCTCTAGTCCTTTGAGAAGGCCTAGGGACAAAAAGCTCATCCGCCAAGCTATTATATTGCCCTCTGATGTATTCAACCCAACTAACTATGTAGCCATCTAATATTTTTACAATGCATAATTTATTTAAAATGTGCCTGTAGAAAAAAAGTGCCCAGAATGGAGACAAAACTAGGTAGAGGTAAGCCTTCTGGATACTCCAGAGGCTCCTACTGTCACCTCCACCTCACCACTCCAGTGTTGAGATCCTCCTAAGCCCATCAACAAGGGCTCGTCGACAGAGCTTGACTTGCATCTGCGCACTAGCTTGGATCCCAGACAGGCTTGGCTTTTTGCTCTGAGCCCAAGCCTGGCTCTTTGCTACGGGACACAGATGCGATCCGCAAGCTTCAGGGGTCCCGGAGCTGGAATGTCAAGGTGGAGGGAGGCGGAGGGGAAGCCTCTGGACTCTGGAGAGTCCAGAGGCTTCCCTCTACCAAAGTATCTTATTGTTTCCCAAAAAACCTCACCGGTTTGCATTAAAATACTCTTTTATTAAAGGTATAGTAAGAAATATGCCTCATTTGGGGGTTAATTCTTCCCCCACCTGGAGGAGCTTAACCCTAACCTATACCTTTGAAATGACCCCAATCTACATCCAGATCTACTAGTTATGTTAGCCTAACCTGGTCAATACTTTCTTCTACCTAATACTCCTACAATGCAACAGGTAAGACTTTTCTATATTGTATATGGTGCTCAAAAAAATCTGTGTACCAGGACTTTGGAGATGTTTTATTCAGGTACATTGAATGGGGCCCACCATACAGTGCTGCCCATAATTATTCATACCCCTGGCAAATTTTGACTTAAAGTTACTTTCATTCAACCAGCAAGTAATTTTTTGATGGGAAATGCATAGGTGTCTCCCAAAAGATAATAAGATGTACAAAAGGCATTATTGAGGAAAAAACATTTCTCAGTTTTTATTTAAATTTGTGCCAAAAGTGTCCAGTCCATAAATATTCATACCCTTCACAAACTGTCACAGTCTGTGGGAAAATCCAAAGTTCTATACCATTCCAAATAGTCCATGCTGTTCTAAAGCATCCTAATTACCCTGATTAATTGGGAACAGCTGTTTTAATCAATTCAACAGGTAAAAAACAGCAGCTCTCTGCAGTTGGTTTGTGGACAGTCATGGCTAAGACAAAGGAGCTCAGTGAGGACCTGCGGCTGCGCATTGTGGCTGCTCACAAGTCAGGAAAGGGCTACAAGGCCATTTCTAAATGTTTTCCAGTTCCAGTGGCTACAGTGCAAAGTATTATAAAGAAAAAAAATACAAGATGTTCTGCACTGTGGAAAATCTCAGAGGACATGGTCGGAAGCCAAAAGTGACACCTGTGCTGGCCAGGAGGATAGTGAGAGAGGTGATAAAGAATCCAAGGATCACCACCAAGGCCATCCTGGTGAATCTGGGCTGATGGGCTCCACTGGTGGCAATGTCTCAGGGCAGACAATCCAAGCGGACACTACACACTGCTGGGGATCACTTCTCCAGAAAAGGCACAAAAAAGCTCGCTTTGCCTTTGCAAATGCTCATCTGGACAAAGAAGACTTCTGGTCTTCTGTGAAACAAAAATTGAATTGTTTGGTCACTATGATGTTTGCCAAAGAACACCATCCCCACTGGTAAACATGGTGGTAGGAGCCCAAGGCTTTGGGGTTGTTTTTTCAGCCAATGGACCAGGGAACCTAATCACAGTAAACGGCACCATGAAAAAAGAGCAATACATGAGGATTCTCAACTACAACATCAGGTAGTCTGCAGAGAAACTTGGCCTTGGCCACCAATGGACAATTCAGCATGATTATGACCCAAAACACACAGCAAAAGTAGTGAAATGGAGTCCTGACTTGAAACCAATTGAGAATCTGCGGAGGGAGCTAAAGATCAGGGTGATGGCAAGAAGACCCTCCGACCTGAAAGATTTGGAGCTCATTCCTAAAGATGAATGGGCAAATATACCCATGGAGACATGCAAAAAGCTGGTTTGTAATTATAGGAAGCGTTTGATTGCTGTAATAGCTAATAAAGGCTTTTCTGTTGATTATTGAGAAGGGTATGAATAATTCTGGACTGGACACTTTTTGCTCTATGTAAATAAAAGCTGAGAAATGTTTTGTTTTTTTTCACAATAATTCCTCTTGTACATAGTCTTATTATCTTTTGGGAGACACCTATGTCATTTCCCATAAAAAAAATACTTGCTGGTTGAATGTATGTACAGGGCCGAGGCCCAAGGCAGAGGTGAGGGAGGTGCAAATCTCAGATGCAGCGGTAAGGAGAGGTAATGGGAGTGCATTGGAATCAATGCAGTCATGGCCGGGAACAACAGCAGAGCAGAGGCAAGCACTGCCCCAAACAACCCTACTTTACCATCTCAATATTAGCCAAGTAAAGCATTCTGTTCAGCACTGCCCTCTGTGTAGGTGGGTCCTTAACCTCACCTTCCTAAGATGAAATACTGGCAGTATGCACTTACTGATACAGACAGGGCAGCTCTATGTACAATCTGTGGAGAAAACTTATAGGTGCTTCAACAACATACAGTATAACAATTACTAGTGAGCACCAAAACAGGGAGTTCAATGCCAGCACTATTCCATAATATCAGCATCAATAGGTGAAGGTCTAGTCATATTTAGAGAAGGATTAAGATTAAGTGGGGTCCTAGGCAAGGAAGTAACCTTGGCTGCCCTTTTAGCAAGCCAAGGTAGGAAATTAACCTAGCATTTGGGCCTCTTGATACACATTAGGTCCCAGGCACTAGCTTAGGTTGCCTTGTGGATAATCCTGCTCTAGAACAGTCAAGAAGCTGAAACCTTGACAACGAGCCCAACTTGTGCAAACCCAACTCATATCAAGGTAAGGCCTGGTACCCACCGGCAGTGATTTTCTATGCGCTTGCGATCTGAAAAGCTCTGTTAATGTAATGCTAATGTAATGCTATGGGGATTTTTAGAAAATCACATCCCTCAAGTGGGATTGCACACATTTAGCAAGAGGTTTTCACATTGTCAGAAAAGCACTGCTAGTGTGTCCCAGGCCTTGGAGACACCAGTGGTGGCATGACATACTTTTGTAGAGTTCCCTTGACTTATACTGACAGTTGTGAGAGGATGGAGCGTCTTAACACAACAAGGAAAAAAGACACAGAAACAACAGGAGCCCAGTTAGCATAGTATGTGAGTTGTTGTCAATAAGATGTAAGTGAATTTCCAAAAGCGCTACTCACAAAGGTGGGCTGCAGCAGGGACAACCAACCACTTGAAGCAGGTGGAGACAATAAACCAGACTCCTCTCGGGTTGTCCAAACAGGACTGGATGCAATGTCTCTATTTGGTAGAAAAAAACTGGCTGTCACAATGGTGTCCACCATGTGACACCAGAGGGATCCCCTCCAACCTCGGTGGCGTGGGGGGTATATTCACAATAGGGGTAAAGAGGCACCTTAGTTAAAAGGATAAAACTAGTTAAACCTAGGTTAAAAATAATAAAAGTATAATGGGTGAGGTGGCTTACCTAGTTTATTGCACTATGTTTATTGCAATGCTGTAAGGATCCCTCCTGTAGTGTATTCTGTCTGTTGCAGTGGAGCTGCAAACGGACAGTTCTGGCTTATCTGCTTGCATTCGGTTGTGCATAAGTCTCATTGTCATTGGCAATCGCTCTGCAGTTCTGGGCAGCTCAGGGTGCTGTCATCATACCACCAATTGCTTGTTACAGCTGAGCTGCGGCCAGATAGCCCTGGATTTCCTGCATGCATGTTGTTACATAATTCTGCATGTATTTCTTATGGGGGTCCTTTGCATTCACAGCCAGCTAGCGAATGGTAATCAAGCCAGCTCAGGATTGAGTGATTACCATTCGGCTGTGTGGAGATTTGCATACCTGCATTCATTGGTTGATGCCAGCATAAAAGTCTGCCTCCCATTTCTTACCCCACCCGTCATAGTGGTCAGTACGCTAATCTACTGGGCACCTTGTTACTCTGTATAGTTCTGTTATTGTAGTTCTATGTGACCTTATTACTTGTGCTTTAGTTTAGGGGTCCCCAACCACCGGGCTGCGGCCCACTGCCGGTCCGTTGGCAGTTTCCAGCTGGGCCGCGGCGGGTCTGTCATCTTGTCCCTCCCCCCCTGCGGCCGCAGCTTCTGTTACTTTATCAGCGGGCGACCGCTTCCGGATTCCCCCATGCGCCGCTCTCCTTCATGCAGTACTATCTCCTCCTATAACAGCAGCGCGTCTTGCGTCTGCTGTAAGGAGGCGGGGCAGCGGTTCCTATGGTAGCGGCGATGCATATCGCCGCTACAGGAAGCCGCTGCCCCGTCTCCTTCTCTCCTTACAGCAGACGCAAGACGCGCTGCTGTTATAGGAGGAGATAGTACTGCATGCATGAAGGAGAGCGGGGGAATCCGGAAGCGGCCGCCCGCCCGCTCATAAGGTAACAGAAGCGGCGGCCACGGGGGCACCACCTACGCATACTGGGCACTATACTAGCTATGCTGGGGCACTATACTAGCTATAGCTGGGCACTATACTAGCCATGCTGGGCACTGTACTAGCTATGCTGGGCGCTATACTAGCCATGCTGGACACTATACTAGCCATGCTGGGACACTGTACTAGCCATGCTGGGCACTATACTAGCCATGCTGGGACACTGTACTAGCCATGCTGGGCACTATACTAGCCATGCTGGGCACTATACTAGCCATGCTGGGGCACTATACTAGCCATGCTATGCACTATACTAGCCATGCTGGGCACTGTACTAGCTATGCTGGACACTATACTAGCCATGCTGGGCACTATACTAGCCATGCTGGGGCACTATACTAGCCATGCTGGGCACTGTACTAGCCATGCTGGGCACTATACTAGCCATGCTGGGCACTATACTAGCCATGCTGGGGCACTATACTAGCCATGCTGGGCACTATACTAGCCATGCTGGGCACTATACTAGCCATGCTGGGGCACTATACTAGCCATGCTGGGACACTATACTAGCCATGCTGGGCACTATACTAGCTATAGCTGGGCACTATACTAGCCATGCTGGGGCACTATACTAGCCATACTGGGACACTATACTAGCCATGCTGGGACACTATACTAGCCATGCTGGGCACTATACTATCCATGCTGGGGCACTATACTAGCCATACTGGGGTAACCATACTAGCCATGCTGGGCACTTTACTAGCCATACTGGGGCACTATACTAGCTATACTGGGGTAACTATACTAGCCTAGCCATGCTGGGCACTTTACTAGCCATACTGGGGCACTATACTGGGCATTTTACTAGCTATACTAGGGCACTACCTACCCATACTGGACACTATATTAGCTATACTGGGCGCTATACTAGGGCACTACCGACCCATACTGGGACTATACTAGCTATACTGGTCACAATACTAGCTATACTGGGGCACTATACTAGCTACACTGGGGTAACTATACTAGCCATACTGGGGCAACTAAACCCCTATACTGAGGCAACTATTCTAGCTATGCCGCCGCACCCCAGCCCCTCCCCCTTAACCCGCTGCGCACGACACTGCCCACTAGGTCGCGCGCGCAATAACCCCCCCCCCCCCCCTTCCCCGGGCCTCGGAGAAAAATGTGGTCAGTAAGTGGTCCCCGGGCCTGAAAAGGTTGGGGACCCCTGTAGCTAGTTCTTGATAAATATATATGCAGACTTGCTAATATCTATTTATCTGTTAGTTGAGCTGTTTGTTATTTTTCTTATTATTGTGTATTGCCTAGTTCTATGCTTGATGAACGTTTGCTGCATCTGCGGTGGGTCAGTGAAGTCCATTATCCAGATAGCTTGGATTCTGCCATCACCACGTTGGTGACTGGTAGTATTCCTGCTACTCTAGTTTCTGGGAATGTAACTATAGGCTGCAGTTGCTATTAGTTACGTTCTATCCTGTAGTCTTGCCTGTGTGGATGCTTGCTGGTGACTGTTGTTAGCCAGCTTGCTCTGCTTCTGTGGGCGTGACTGTGAGCTGCGGTTGCTACTAGTTACTCTCCAATCTATAGTCCTGGCTTGTATCTGTCTGAATGCTTGCTATCGCTTAGGCAGCACAGTGCAAATTAAGGCAGCGCAACATCGCACTGCGCTGCCATTGTGTTTTATTTGTAGCGATATCGGAAGCCCAGAGCAGTTGCTCTGGGCAGCCTGTGTAACCTCTTCCATTATCCAGCTCTTAGCCTTGTTGTGCTGGGTGGTCAGAAAGGATGACCCCCCCAGCATTACAAACACATTTCACAGGTCTGAGTCTGCTTCTTCAGGCCAATACAAGTGCCAGAATGAAGATAGCAAGATATCATTGAGCTGCACCTTAGGACCCATGAAACATGTTGCCTGTGCTAAATAGACCTTGTTGTCTTATAAGACTATCGTCATTGAGATAAGCCACCTCATCCTTCACATTTTTGTGGTTTTTAACCTAGTTTTATCCAAACTTGCGCACCTCTTTACCCCTATTGTGCATACTGACAGTTATTGATCATTCTTAGTTTGTGTTCCTCCTGCTATAATTTCTGTTTATTACTCTTCAAAAGTGTAAAGCACCAGTGTTATGTCTGACCTGTACTCTGGCCTCGCTCAGGTTAACCCTTCTCGCCAAGTCTTCTCGTACAAAGGCATCTGGGTAGTGGGTTCTCTCAAACACTCTCTCCAGGGCTTGAAGCTGACTGCTGTTGAAGGTTGTCCGGTTCCGCCTCTGTTTCTTCTTAATGCGCGCACTTTTTGCACAGCCAGAAATAGCGCTCTCACCTAGAACGAAAAAAACATAAACTACATTATTCAGTGCAGGGACCTGACCACTAAGCCATTCTTCACCACCACAACAGTACATTTTAGAGTTCACCACAGCCCCCACTATCAATTAGGGTAAAAAATCTTGGAGACATTTTGTCTTAGGACCACACGTGAGAGGTGGTTTTTGTTTTCCTTTCTTTTCTTTTTGTGGTCGGGATAATTTTTAGAAAGAAATACTTACAAAGAAACCTTTGTGGGAACTGGACATTAAAATGCGCAAACAGTTATACATGTTAAAAACAGGCTTACATTAAAGAATAACTTGACTCAAAAGCTCTGCTTACAGAGTGACCAGGCTGAAGTCCAACAACCTATTACTACTGGTATTAATTGTTGTCCTTTGGTTCTGCAAAGTTGTTTGTCCAAATGCTGTTTAGCACAATTTTGTGATATGATGGCTGACCGTTACTACAGCTATTCAGTAGAGGAGGTCATAGGAGCTGTACACTATCTATACCTGACATCTTATCTGATTGTGTTTACATAAGGACATTGTGAAGTGTTTTCTTCTTCCCTGACATTACAGTTGAAATCAGGATCCCTGTATGTGGGTATGGGGGAATAGGGAGGAAGGGGGAACTTGGCTTATTATGTACATGCTTTAGTTGTTCCAAAATTTGCTTGATGAAGCAGGATAGCACCTGCAAAACATGTTACATTGTACTCAAATGAAGAAAATAGTTGACCAAAATTAACATAATCAAGTCTACTTTTGGGGAGGTAAGTCTACCACTACCTTCCTTTGTAAACAGCTTTTAGCAAAATGTATCCTTGTGTTGGCACCTCTGTTCAAATGTTAAGCATATAGTCTAGTCCACCCTTCGTGGAGGGGTATTATCCACTTTCTTTTCTATCTACAGAGAGCGACTTCTTAACCTGAGTGGGGTCAGGTTTAATCTCCCCACCTGCTCTATCAGTGGGTGGTAATCCTTGTTTGTGATTATTAATTTATTCACTAAAAACCTTGACCTGTTATATCTATCATACTACACTATTGTGGGTTCTTGGTTTCCCTTTTGTTTCTTAGGAAGCAGTGGGTTGGGCCAAGATGTTTGGGGTGAGGTTTATGTGCCTATAGAGATATCAGCTTGTTTGTTCCTGCCTCCCCTAAGTTTGCCAGCTCATTAGGTTTATTATATGCCTGATGAAGCAGGAGTGTTAAACCTACAAAACGTGTTGTGTGAGCACAATAAACTTTTTGCATTATTACAGCTATTTTGATTATTTGGAGATAAGTCCCTCTTCCCCCCATTTTGCATTGTTTTTAATTATTTTATATTTTTGGTGCCTCCTTACTTAGCAGTAGTGGAGTAGCTGAAAAGTTAGTCAGTCTTGTCTTGTGCTCCACCAGAGCTACATGTGACTGTGATACTACCAACTCCAATTCACTGGCCTTTCAGGGAGGCTCACTTAATTCTGATATAGGGATAATCAACGAGATGCAAATATTTCCGAGATGATGTACATTTTTATGCAAATATATGCAGCTTGAAAATGGACCAATCAATTTAAACTTGGGTTTAAATTGATTGGACCATTTTTAAACTGCATATATTTGCATTAAAATGCATACAATTGCATTTATTCAGAAATATTTGCATCCCTATTCTGATATAACCCAAACAATTCTTTGTAATCATTTGCCACCTAACAACAAGCCATTTTTAAAAATCTATTCCATGTCTACAGGATTACTTATATTCTTCAGCAGTGGTGGCATAGCTACAATTTTTGAAGTCCATTTTCAAGCTGCATACAGTAAATTTGCATTTGAAATTTGCATAAAACTGCATCAGCTCGGAACGAGCATCCTGACCCAGTAGTGTGTCTGAATAGGACTCATTGTGCAAACTGCCCTAAAAAATATTTAATGATCATTTAGTGTGACAAAAATTGAGCATCTGTACGTTGTTATTAGGGTTATGTATGCATTGTTTATGTCATTAATTGATCATTAGAGGAGCTCACAATGTTATCCCTCCCTAATATAGTCTTTGTCTTATGTCCCAACATTCTCTACAGCCAGTATGGAGAGATCCAATCTCGCAATCACGCTCACATGGCCTGGAGCATTCTGTGCCACTGGAGTGCGGGTGTGTGCTCGTGCAGACGATCCCGACCTGGCGAGGTCGGCCTCTGCAACGGAGGTGTTCTCGGAACACCAGAATTGCGACGAGAGACATATCAGCTGCCAGGGGCTGGAGGAAGCCCTGGGTTTACTCTCCTTTAAGGTGGCCACACACCATACAATTTTTTTACATTTCTTTTCAATTCAAGAATTATGATTGATTGTAATATTTAAAAAATCTAACCAATGTACCACACAAGTGTGTTCAGTTATTCCCCAATTATGAACAAAAGATTAAAAACTGAAAAAATTGCTTGGGTCTATACATGAATAAATTGACAATCTACCCTACACCAAGGCCGAGATTTACCTCACAGGAGCCTATAGGCACAAATGTCCTGGCACCTTAGACTTCACCTTCCATGAACCCACAATCAGATTCTCAAAAAAAAAGAAGAAGTTTTTAATGTTTCTGGACAATCGATCATTTTTATCGAATTGCTGTAAAATTGGATCATTTTATTGTGTCTGGCCACCTTAAAGGGATCCAAGCAGCTTTCTTTTTCTGCAGTTTGTCCTGGTTTCTAATAGCTGTAGGAGCTGCCACCCCCCCCCCCCCTTCTCTCTGCCCTTATTCATCCAGGGGAAAGTGTGAATATAATCAGGTGTGACTCTCTAAAATGTTTGAAGTACAGTGCACTATCTCCAACCCCCCCCACTGATAAAAGCTTTTGTTTGCTCATTGCTACTGCTAATTACAGCAATCTTTATCTGCCTGCTCTTTCTGTGCATGGCAGGCAGTGGAAGTAGAGCAGTAAAAGCCTCTAACAAACATTTAAATGCAAAAATTAAAAGGTAGAATTGATTTTTTAAGCAATGAGCCACATTATTAGCATGCTTGTTTAATGTGCTATTG
Organism: Hyperolius riggenbachi; assembly: GCF_040937935.1. Taxonomy (NCBI): domain Eukaryota; kingdom Metazoa; phylum Chordata; class Amphibia; order Anura; family Hyperoliidae; genus Hyperolius; species Hyperolius riggenbachi. The sequence continues at coordinate 245,078,938 of NC_090653.1, read as the reverse complement.
AGATGCCCGGGTTGATCAGTTCACTTTAAGAGTTAGGTACACATGCCAGGTGTCTCCAACATCGCATAAAGATCCAAGCATATTGTTCTCCTCCTCACCCCCAGATGTGATAACGGAGGAAAAAATCCCTATATTCTATAAGCAGCAGACATACGCTCTCTCTACAGCTTTGTGTACAGAGCGCAATGATGCAGAAAGACTGTGTAACTTCTGCCAACACAGGACAGCAGATTCGGTTCCAAGAATACCACATTTTTGTATAACAAAAGCTTAGTTTTCTTTGTTTCCCAAAAATACAAGAAAATTAAGATGAAACTTGATCTGCAGCCAGAGCGCATTCATTTCCTGTACAACGCTATATCCTGGCAGGCAACAGAAACGGATTTAAAGACATTGTAAAAAGCAAACGGCAATCACTTTGTACTTTGCATGTCCTTCAAAGACCAATAAAGCCAAAGATGTAGGGTTATATATGAGAACTATTAATAGCGGGCTGACATTTATAAGATTTCTTTTTTAATACATAAAAAAAGTGAAATTATCAGAGAAAACGCAGCTTAATGGAGAGAATGATCATGTTTCGAATGTCCTGACTGCTAGTCCTGGAGAGAAACACAATGCTGGTAAGTTGCCCTTTTGTGGCAGCTTTTTTTAAACCCCAAATTAGTGTCCAGGTTTTAAAGCAGCAGGGACAGCTATACTACCCCATAAAAGAACACATGTAAGTAGATAAATACTTGTTCTACTTACATAACATATTGATTGTACTGTCCACGTTTTGATTTCTGTTCCTGGCATTTGACATCTGACTGAAGACAAACCTGATATCATTTCCTTCCTTACTTTTAGTTTTCTCCTAAAAACTGCACTGTCATAACTAGCTTGCTTTGAAAACACATGCTCACTGAACTGCCCTCAGCCAATCAGTGAGGTGCAGGAATGTGGGAGGGGTGATGACAAGCTTCCTTCTCGTTGGCAATGCCGAAAATAGAGCCAAGCTGACTGAGATAAGATTTATTACAGCAGATACATTTCTGAATAGATTGCAGTGCTTGCAATGCAGGGTAAGGTTGCAGGCTGCATATTAAACAAAGAGCAGAGGGAAAATGGAATTTAATTTTGTGGCTGACCCACAAATCCCTCTTTATAAAGCATCCTGAACTGATTAGACATAAAGAAGAGGCATGTATTCCTTATGTTAGTATTCAACATAAGGAAGAGGTACGATAGTGTTACACATAATGGGGAGGTAAAGGTTAGGGCTAGGCATAATGAAGAGGTAAAGGGATGAGGTATCAAGAAGAGGTACACTTTTTCCCTGAAATTATTAAGACTTACCCCAGAAGTAAGCCCTAGCAGAAATTTTGAGCATGCTCGGGATATAAGCCCTACCCCAAAAGTAAGCCCTAGTAGCAGTAGGGGAAAAAAGGTATGGCAACTTGTGTTATTACTGGAGCTGGTGGACTCGTGGGTAGGACCATGGCTCTGTCATTGAGCCAATCCCTGCACTCACTGCTACTTAGAGAGCGCAGTGATTGGCACAACTACTGAGCCATGGTCCCGCCTGCGAAACCTTTCGGCTCCAGTAGAGACACAAGTTGCCATACCTCTTCCCCATAGGTTTAAGCTTGGGGACACAGCGGCATGGATCTGGAGGAAAGAAGAGGATGCAGTGGGACATCGGAGGACACAGGACAATGCAGCATGGAGCTAGGGGTAGGAGGAGGATGCATGGAAACAACAGAGGTTACGGGGACACCAGGAGGACATGGGAGACACAGAACACATAGGGAAACACAGGAGGACAGTGGATAGAGGAGGACATTGGTATAGAGGGGGACAGACAGAAGGACACTAAAGGTACAAGGCGGACACAGGGGCACACAAGAGGTTGATCCAGCAGAGGAAGAGGTGGCACAGTGGGGAAGGCAGGACGACACACAGCACGGTAACTTGTGTGTTCATAGAAATATAAGCCCTGCTAGCACATCTTTTGGTGCAAAAATTAATATAAGGCACTGTCTTATTTTCAGGGAAACACATGACACATCATGTGACTCGCTGTTACAAGCTGCCAGGTCACAGAGAGATCCGCAGCTGTAGCCATGGAGAAGGTGCTGGACCCGCTGCCACTGCTGGAAGGACGTCACCGCTGGAACGTTGGGATCCGGTGAGTCTCTTCTCATTACTGCTGCTCTTGCGCTCTGCAGAGGGAGGGAGGGGGAGCAGAGGGGCCACTTTGGGGCGGCCAAAGAGTTTTTATATATGGGCCACTTGTAGGCCCTCCCCTAGAGTGCCTATGGGTAAATCCGACCCTGAGGAACACACTAAGCAGAATTTTCTGTGTTGCGGAAAACACGTGCGTTTTTGCACATAATGAAAATCTATGGGCCGCATAAAAGACACGTCTCTGTGTATTCCAATGTGCACAACTTGCTCTGTATTTCTGTGAAATGCATCTGAATAACACATAGGGCTTAAGTCACTGCACTGTAATTACTCAAATATCACACCTTATCAAAGTTAACACGCCTTATCAGAGAAGCATAGCGAGTGCTACAAACCCGCAAGGGCTCAGGGCAGGATGAGTGCCATTGTCAATTAGCAGGCATACGTTCGTAGCAATCCCTATGCTACTCTGATAAGGCATGTTAACTTTGGTAAGGTGTGATATCTTTGATAAGGTGTGATATTTAAGTTATCATGGTTTAGTGACTCAAGCCCATAATGGTAACCTTTGCACCACGCTGGTGAAAAGCCAGTTTAGGCGTGATAAGTTTAGGCGTGATAAGTTTAGATAAGTTTAGATCGCGCGCAAAGTCCCGCACGCAAAGCAGCGCCATTAAACTCTATGCGAAGTGCACCAGACTTTGCTAGCGCAAAACTCTTGATCAGCTGTGCACTGCGGTGCTAACCCAGTTGGTGCTTAAACTTATCACGCCTAAACTTATCACGCCTAAACTTATCACGCCTAAACTTATCACACCTAAACTTATCACACCTAAACTTATCACGCCTAAACTTATCACGCCTAAACTGAGTTTAGGCCTGATAAAGGGCTTTTCACCAGCGTGCTAACTGTTAGGACCGCTTTGTGAATCAAACCCAATGTGTTTCAATGGAAACATAGAAGATGTGCGTTTCAGTGAGTTTTTACATGTTTTTGATGTTTTTTTTTTTATAAAACAAATATGATACTGGATTTTTCTCCACAGAAAAAAGGAAAATATTGAAAAACTACAAAACGCAAACAAACAAAAAATGCATGAAAAATGCAAACACTTTCAAAGACGTACGGAACAATGCAGAAATGCACAATGCAGAAAAGTGCTTTTCATGGTTTTCTGCACAGCCATAAGCATCTGGGTTCCTCTTTTCCCTAGACCGAACTATAACTGTTGTTCTATATAGTATAAGAGTTATGAAAAAATTAGGAAGAGTCTAGAAGGTAAAGCGGTATCCCATTCCAACTACCTGAATTTTTTTTGTCTTTGAATAAAGTTAAACATAATGAAAGTGGACCAGATGTTGCTTTGCACATTTTATACAATACAATAATAATACAATACAATAACATTTGTAAAGCGCTTTTCTCCGATAGGACTCAAAGCGCATAGTTGTGTCTCAGCTTAATACAGGGTTGCAGGCTGGGTTGTGTTACAGAGGAGATAGTCAGATGTTCATGAATGCCAGACTGAAGAGGTAGGTTTTCAGTTTAGACTTAAATGCTTCTAGGGATGGAGCTGTCCTGATTGGGTGTGGCAGGGAGTTCCAAAGTGTAGGGGCAGCATGACAAAAGGCTCTGTCTCCAAAGGTTTTGAGGTGGACTCTGGGGGTGACCAAGGTGTTACGTCCTTTTGATCTAAGATTGTGGGGGATGTGATGCAGTTGCAACAAGTCCTTCAGGTATCCAGGGCCCAGATTGTGCAAGGATTTGAATGTCAGTAAGCCAATTCTATCTGCTTGGGAGACATTGGGTTGTATTCATAAAAGTAGCATAAAGTTGCTGTGCGCAAAGAGTGCACAGCAATTTTACCAGTACTTCCGAAGAGAAGGTAGCATGCGGTACCCAGGCAATATACGCCCTTCCTAGATAAAGTAAGTTGCGCTAATTGTGCAATGCACGCTACCTTACTGGAAGTAGTACTGGGAAAATTGCTGTGCGCATCCTGCACGTGGCAACATTACCATATTTTGTGTATATCCCCCCCATTGTCTATTATCAGTAGTAAAAATGCCTTTTCCCTTCTTTTCTGTGCCTACAGTTTTATTTTCTCTCATGTGAACTTGGAGGAAGTTACATAGAATTCCTTAAATTCTCTAAATATGCTGATCTCGAAATCCAAACATAAGCGTACTCAAAAGTTTCAGTGCCCTGACTCTGTTCTGAAATGCCGGGCCCTTGATCTGCCCCAGTTATAAGGCTGAATCAAGAATAAAGAAGATAGAAAGCAAATAGAGATAGAAGATTACAGATGAAGAAAGAAGATAACAAAGTTAGACAAATAGATGTGGATTACGCCGAGGGAGATGAACTTTATTTTAAAACAAGATATGCATAATTTCTCATTAAAAAATGTTTAAAGGGCATCCGAGGTAAAAATAAACTAATGAGATAAATAATTGTATCTATCCTCCTTCCTCTAAAAATGACATTTTAGTTGTCCCACAGTTTTACTTTATATTTAAATCTACTTTTAAATATTTTTAGTTTTTACTGTTGATCTCTTTTCAATGACACATGCATTGAAGTATGCCAAAGCTAAAATCTATGAACTATGAATTATTTTATCTCTTTCCTGCTCTCAGAAGCCATTCACGGCCAGGAAAGTGTTTTATGACGGCAATTCCTTATCAGTGAGGGTTACGCTAGTCTGACAGAAACTGTCAATTGCATACCTGATTTTTAGGCTTCTTTCCCACCAGGACGTTGCGTTTTAGGGGACGTTATAGGTCAAATTGTAGAGATGAAACCGGCACCATCTATGTAGATTATAAGCTCTTTTTATTGGCAGTAATCAGCTGTCATCACAACGTTTCAGGGCAGCCGCCCCTTTATCAAGCTAAGCTGTACGCCATCAAATTCACAATGTCACAAACACAGCTTTATATATACATCATAGAGGAGCAATAGCCAATCATACACAGTTGCTTTCAGTAACCAATCATAAGGTCCGTCCTCAGAGCGGACCTGATGGGGAACTACACTAGTTGTCCTCTATAGGCTAGTTCAAACATGTACCTTCCCCCTTTCCCCACGCTTGCCTATCAGATGGCAAACAGAAGCACGTCTCAGTGCCAAGGCAACGCGGGAGGCGGCGCTTGAGCTCCGCCTACTCCGCGTCACGCAGGCCAGTTCCCCGTCAGGTCCGCCAGACAGGCGGCCTGCTGGGAGAGATGACCGTGCGCTCCTTGGCACTGAGACGTGCTTCTGTTTGCCATCTGATAGGCAAGCGTGGGGAAAGGGGGAAGGTACATGTTTGAACTAGCCTATAGAGGACAACTAGTGTAGTTCCCCATCAGGTCCACTCTGAGGAGTGAGGACCTTATGATTGGTTACTGAAAGCAACTGTGTATGATTGGCTATTGCTCCTCTATGATGTATATATAAAGCTGTGTTTGAGACATTGTGAATTTGATGGCGTACAGCTTAGTTTGATAAAGGGGCAGCTGCCCTGAAATGTTGTGATGACAGCTGATTACTGCCAATAAAAAGAGCTTATAATCTACATAGATGGTGCCGCTTTCATCTCTACAATTCGACTTATGAGCCAATGTGCAGCTGGCTCAACTGTGGCACATCGCAGACGGTTATTGAGGAAGTGATCCACTAATACTACTACAAAGGGACATTATAGGTCGCATAAAGTGCCCCTAACGCAACGCCTGGGGGTGCTGGAGGAGGACGCTACCAAGAGCTCCGTTATGCAGCTCTTGGTGCGCCTTTTTAGTGCTGTGCGATGCGGAGACCACGTGATCCGCATCACGTGGTCCCGCCAGCCAATCGCCGCACAGAGCGGCCGCTCCAGGAAGTAAACACTGCACGTCACAGTGCAGTGAATATTAATTAGCCATGTGGCTGGCCGGAGGAGGAGGGGAGACCTTCTCCTCCAACATCACTGACCATGTGCAAACAGTCTAACGCGGCTCAGCCGCGTATAACGCACAGCATGCAGCACTTTCTTTTAACTTGCAGCGTTACAATGTAACGCAACGTGGGCACTGTGAACAGCCCATTGATTTTTCATTGCTGTGCGTTGGGCTGCGTTACAGGCTGCTCTAACGTGCGCCTGTAACGTCTTACTGTGAAAGCAGCCTTAATTCTTTTCTTTCAGGCACAGAAAGAAAAAAGGAACACAGCATAGTTATTTGTGTGCTTGGCACTGTACATACACACGTCTACCTCATTATTATTTTTTGTCTAAAGGCTATTATGCTGTTGTGTATCTTTTAGAGCAGAGAGGAGTTCTGAGTTCAGGCCCACTTTAAAGAAGCACTGTAGTGACATATAGTGGAATGCAGTAAATTATTCAGGATACATATTTTTACAGTAATTTTCCTGGTTTGAGCACCACAAACACTTCCTATATGTATATATTACTGTACATTTATATGTAACCCTGCTCTCCCAGTGATGCTTAGCCCAGGCTGTTAAGCTATGCAGAATTCTCCTCCCAGAGCATTCTGGGAGATAAAGTATATTTTCTACTGGCTTCAGAACTCTAAGTAAACAAACATTCCGCAGAGATGCACCTGCTAGTCACAACCTAAGATACATTTCAGAATGTAAATTGAGGTGAGGTAGTATACAATATTAATTCCTAGAGGCAGTGTGTTTTAAGTTATCTGCTAGGAAGTACAACTTGGCCAGAGGTCAAAATTTAAATTGGCCTAAGGTAGAGCGTTTGCTTGATAGAAAAAGTGAGTTTTGAGGGCACGTTTAAAGATATCAAAGGTTGGGGAGTGACGGATCTGTTGTGGCAGATGATTCCAGAGGAGAGGTGAAGCACGTGTGAAATCCTGTATTAATGAATGCAAGTAGGTGATTCTAGAGGAGGATAAAGAAGGTCATGTGAACATCTGAGATTGCGATTGAGTTGGTATCTGGAAACTAGTGAGGAGATGTACACAGGAGAGATATTGTGGAGAGCTTTGTAAATTAGAGTTAAGAGTTTGAACTGGATTCTCTGGTTAATTGGTAGCCAATGCAGAACTTGGCAGAGAGAAGCAGAGGAAGAGCAGGAAGAAAGATGAATGAGACGAGCAGCCACGTTCAGTACGGAGTGGAGCGGTGCCAGTCTGTTATTTGGTAGTCCACAAAGTATTATGTTACAATAGTCCAGACAAGATATTATGGGCAAACTGTGAATTTTTTAACGATCCTGCTGATCTGAGGTTGTGAGAGGTGCGGTTCAGTTTCAGCAGGTCCTTTGTGTATTCAGGTCCCAAATTGAGTATGGACTTGATTGTCAACAATCCAATCTTGCAGACAGGGCCGGCCTTAGGTTTCCAAGCGCCCTGAGCGTAACCAGATTTTGGTGCCCCCCCCCCCTTCGCGTGCACACACACGCGCACACACACACACACTTTTACAAGCTTACAAAAATGCTTACCAGGGGAAGGGGAAAAAAGCATTAAAAAACGCCCAAAGCAAACGCACCTGGAATGCAATTTGAACGAGGCCTAACTGTATATAGCATGTTTTTTAAAGGAAAGCCAAGGCTTTCTAACTACAAGCATTTATACTTACCTGGGTCTTTTCTCCTGCCCTCTGTAGGCTGTGAGCTCCCTCAAATCCTCCTGCTCCTTTCCGCTTCTTCCCTGTCCAGCCTGGTAGTTTGGGATTACTGCGTATGCACAGCGAAGCGGAACTAAGCCTAATTGCAGCTTTAACCAGGCCAGATGGGAGGAACGGACGAGCCCAGGAGGACAACAAGGAAGCCCCAGGTAAGTATAAATGCTTGTGGTTAGAAAGTTTTCGTTAAAGGGAAACTTAAGTGAAATAAAAAAAAAAAAAAAAGGATTTCAACCTACCTGGGGCTTCTTTCAGCCCCCTGGACACATACTGTGCCCACGACATCCTGCTAACCCCCTCTGGCCAGCAGCAGTAACCCCCGCAAAGCTGGTCTGTCGCCACCAGTCGGTGGCTACTGCGCATGTGTGGCCCTAAGCTGTATGCACCCTGGTCGCACTACCGCCGCCAGAAGCACTATGTGCAGTATGTGGAAATTGCTACTGTGCATGCGCAGAACGCTTCTAAAAGTGGGAGTGCGACCAGGGTGCACGCAGCCGCACATGCACATGCGCAGTACCTTGCAACTGGCCAACTTCGCAGGGGTTGACGCTGCTTGCCAGAGGGGATCAGGAAGATGTTGTGGCCACAGTAAGAGTCCAGGGGGCTGGAAGGAACCCCAGGTAAGTTAACGTCTTCGTTCTATTTTTCTTAAGCTATTCGGGCAGTAAAATAAAAAAATAAATAAATGGGGGTGGGGGATCACTGCAAATCACTACACAAACAGACCCTTCCCACCAATAAGCCCACACTGGCTGCAAACACATACATACTCTTCTCTAACCCCCTCCACCCTCCAAAAAAAACCCAAAACCATCCCCTCCCCCCCAATAAACCCACTTCACTAACACCACACGCTTACCCTTCCTCCCCTCACTACAACCAAATCACCTACACATGCAGACCCTTCCCTCCCCAATAAACCTACTCCAGTAACACACACCGACCCATCCTTCCCCCTCCCCCTCCCATCATAAAGCCACATCACAATTCCCCAAGTACTAGACATTAGAAAGATCGAAATTAAAAGGAAAAAAAATATCACCTCAGACCTCCGTTGTATGTGTGCAATACACTCTCTGGCAGTCTGGATGGAGCCATAGCACATTGTTGAGGAGCCTGATCCAGTCTGGAGCTGAGGGAGAAGGTGTCAGCGCAGCAGCGTAAGCTGCTCTCTCTTCATGCCTGCACTCCTTGGCCTCCCTGATTGCCATGCTGGCTCTGTTCTCTTCTACTCACATGGCAGGGCAGGCACTGTCGGGGCTGCGGTATGAATACAGAGCGGGGACTGGGAAAGCAGGCAGCGGTATGAACATGTGCCGCCGCCGCCGCCTCGTCACACATGAGCTCCAATGACTTTGCACGCTGGGCGCATTTGACGTGCAATGCGCTGCGTGCATGAGGGGAAAGGGAGATGCGATCAATCGCGTTGAGAGCGGCTAGGCCGGGTGGGGGTAGGTGCGCTCCCTGTTTTACTGTACATACAGCCAGGGGAGCTGTATGTACGTACGGCCGCTGCAGCAGATCACAGCCACAAATTAACAATATGCGGCCAGGGCGGCAGGAGCCGTGCGGCGCCCCCTTGAAAGCCGGCGGCCAGGCGCCCTGAGCGATCGCTCCGGTCGCTCAGGTCAAAGGCCGGCCGTGCTTGCAGAGTATTCTCCATTTTACAGGTAGCCAGTGCAGTGAGCGAAGAATCGGTGTAATGTGACAGTGCCAAAGCTGGTTTGTTAGCAATCTAGCAGCAACATTCTGTACTAATTGCAGGCGATACAGGTCCTTGTTTGGAAGGCCTGCACAGAGAGCATTGCAGTAGTCCAGCCGTGATGTGATGAAGGCATGAACTAGGGTTGGAAGATCCTCTGGGGGAATGAGAGGTTTATTTTTGCAATGTTCCTCGGATGAAATTAGGAATATTTGACTACAGCCGAGATTGGGTTTCTAAAGCTCAATTCCCCATCGAGTAGCACACCAAGGCTGCGCACATGGTCGGAGCTATTTAAGACTGAATTCCCTATACTGATTGGTGTTAGAATAGAGCTCTTTTGATGCCAAGCGCTGGCCTTGGACAACAATTCAGCTTCAGTTTCAACCAATTGTCATTCATCCATGCCTGTAACTCATTTTAAATTATATTTGGAGTAGGGTCTGTTCCACCAGGTTTGAAGGACAAGTATATCTGCGTGTCATCGGTATGGCAGTGGTTTGTTAGGCCATGTTGTTGGATAATTTTACCAAGTGAAGGCATTTAGATGACAAATAGCAAAGGGAATAGGATTGAGCCTTGTGGCACTCCAAAGTTTAGAGATGCAGGGTTGGACATGACAAGTCCTAGGGATACTCTCTGTGTTCTTACTAGTCAAGAAAGATCTGAACCACTGGAGGACTGAGCCACTGATGTCATAGTACTCCTGCAGTCTGTTGAGAAAGATGTAATGGTCAAGTGGTCAACTGTATCAAGAGCTGCTGAGACATCCAACAGGATTCGGATGGAGTCTTCCCTCTGTCCCTTGCCATGAGCAGATCATTGCAGACCTGGATGAGGGCAGTTTAACAGCTGTGGTGTTTTACTTGAAGCCAGATTGTATAGGATCCAAGATGTTGTTTGCTGAGAGCCTAGCTTCAAGTTGCAGATAGACAGATGTGGAAGAGAAGGTTGTAAATTAAAGAAGGAAGCTGCTGCCCGAGGCCTACATGGAAAAGGGGTGATGCGGTAATTTGGGTGCCAGGGATAGCCGCCAGTAGAATATCATTAAAATTACGGACATCTACTATTAGGTACTGGTTAATAGCATAGTAGAATATAATTTTTTATTATCTTTACTATCACTAAACCTAACCCTGTTCTCACTTGAACCCTCCCTCCATCAGTGCCTAACCATACCCCCTTCCCCCGTCGCAATATCTGCCAATATCAGCACCACCTTCACCGCTAAAATCCCCCTCCACTTATATTGCCGCAACCTTAAAACGATAATTATCAGCAACCCTAGGCACCCAAATTACCCCCTGGGTGCAGCTACAGCTGCTATTAAAGGATACCAGATGTGAAGTAACCTAGAGAAATGTTCTCCTCTCTGCCCCCGCAGTCTATATAAATGCCCCTCCAGCAGCCTCTTCCGGGTCGCCGGAGTCAGCACTATTTCACAGGCGATGGCCGGGTTGCGTGCATCCTACAGCACGCTCCCGTGGCTGGGAGCGCTGTGGGCATGCACGCAACATCACTACATCATGCGCAAGACCTCATACGCATGTGCAGTGCGCTCCCGGTCTGCACAGCAGTGCCTGACTCTGGTGACCCGGAAGAGGCAGCCGGAGGGACATTTAGACTGTGGGGGCAGAGAGGAGAACGTTTCTCTAGGTTATTTCACATATGGTGTACTTTAACATTGTAGTCTATGCTGCACTCATTATACCGGGAAGCTGCACGTAGAACGGTAGGGGCGCTGTTGCATGTGGAATGGAGTAGAATAAGAAAAAGTATAAATCCAGTCTTGAGCGGCCCCTCTCTTTCATGTACTGCTTCCTTGGGCAACAGATCCCCATGTGATGCTACCATGTGCAGCAACTTCACTTCCACATCCAGCCCCCCCCCTTCTGAGTCAGTAGCTGCCCATGGTCTGGGCCCGTGTGGCTTTTCCTGAAATCAGGCCCTGATGAGCTCTCTTTACCTTGTGCAGGGAGAAGAGCAGATGTGCAATACATTTTGGAAGCTGTCCATTCACTGATGTATGGATATTTTGATATGTCCAGAGACAGTGCTTCTATGAGTGGGTCTTTGAGCTGCTGAACAAAGCGTTCTGCTGCATGTGAGTGTTACACACAGTCTGGAGCACTTATGGTTCGTCTCCTCACACTGTGCCTCCGGGACATGGGGAGCTTCAAGCATATTGTTATCTTGCCTCGCCGGGGGATTTGTGCAAAGCTGTGTCAGTTGCGTTCGCTGAACATGTGCTATCTATTATTCACAGCCAGGCTGGAGACTGGAATAACAAGGGGCCTCATGGGCCTACAAGCAGAGCTGGGTTGGCCATAGCAACACCTCACATTCCTCCTACCAGTCTCAAAAACAGGTGAAATTATCACCTCCTAGAGTCTTGTGAAAATGATCAGCTGTGGTTGTGGTGTGACCCATTATAACCTATTAAGGGAGCCCATACATGACTCGATTTGTGGCATCGATATCGGGTCAGATCCTACTGATCAAATGAGGCAGAGATCAATCATCAGATGGTGGATCAGGTTTTGTTACTGGCAGAGGAGTGTAAGGATTGTGTACCAGTGATCCTGCTCTTACCAGCTTGGCCCTTGCTGTGTCCGTGCCCTCCATCCCCTGCAACAAGGTGTGCAGAGTGCACTGCTGAAGACTACCTGTGTCCCCTGGCTTGTGAAGTGGAGATGGAAGCAACGTGTCAGCGGTGCAATGATCGGGGATTCTTCCTGTGAGGCAATCGCTGTCTCTCATATCTATGACACCATATAGTGGCTTCTTGAGACACAGCTGTATCATCCTGGGGCACATCTGGCTATGGGGAGGGGGGCTGACTTGTACTGGGGGAACATCTGGCTACTGTGGAGGGGGCTATATTAGGGAGGGGGCTTATACACGCGTCAATCACTTTTTCCTGGTTTCTGAAGGAAAAGTGGGTACCTCGGCTTATATGTGGGTCAGCTTATGTGCGAGTATATACAGGTAATACTTTTATTTATTCCTTTACTTTCATCACAGTACTAAAATGTAAGGGCATAATAGAGGCTACACTGTTATAATGGTACATAGTGGCAACCATGCATGTGAGGGGAGCCTAGAAATAGCTGTTTTTTTCTGCAACAGAGTTCCTAAATTCAGGAACACTTAAGAATTCCTGTAAACTACCTGATTAGGAGCCCCTCTACCAACCACTTCCTGTTCCAAAGACTTGCCAAGTTGCAGGCTGCAATCTCCTCAGTCAGGTGTGTCTATGCTCCGCCCCCTTGCACTTGCATTCTGAACTGCATCCTGCAGCCGGATCAAGCAGCGGCGGAAGCTGCACCTGCAGAAATCCCTACACCCTTTTATAGCTTGGGCTGCTACAGGTCATGTGATTACTTGTTAAATCAGGATTTTTAGCTGCACAAGCCGCATCCAACACAAAATGGGTAACATCTGGGCATTCTGCTTACTGAGCTGTAACACGGTATATTTAGATCCATGCCTGGAGATGGATTTTTAAGACCCACTAAAATGTTTGCAGCAGAAATTGAAATTGGCAGCCTCCATTAGGAAAGTCTTTCCCTTGCGTTTGCCTGTGTGGAGCTCTCTGTGGCAGGCCAGTTGTAAAGTCGTATTCCAAGCAAGCTGAAAGAGGGTGATTGAAATGACAGCCTGCCAATATGCTGCGGCCGCGTCGCCTTCCCAGAATATGTGTAACAGAGAGGCCTGGGAGGTTTCACTCACATCCTTTCTGTTTATTACCTCCTGCCGATAGTGCCAGGGGGTGAACAGGGGGCCCTGCGCTGAAAGCCTAACCAACCGTCCAAAGCTTTCCGTTTACGCTCTCATTTACAGTTCACTGACCTTTTCCTGAGTGGATTTATTCCCAAAGACACACTAGTAGGGTACATGGCATCCTCCCAAAAATTGTCTCTCGCCTCAAGCTGCATACACACTTTCCATTATTAGCTCTCAAATCGATTGTCAGTGATTGTTTTGGGCAACAGTTTAGGTAAAGCACCATATGGACACATCGCTTAGCAATGGGGTTAGTAGCCTGCTCTGTTCCAGCGTAATTACATATCACAGCAGAAACTGGTGGATAGAGGTGCCCCAAAATATAAATCAATTAAAAATTGTTTAAAAAGAAGAGGTAGTTGTTCACTTTCCTCCTCTGTGAAAACATTGCAGAAGGCTCTATGATTCAAGTTTTTATAGTACACAAAAAAATAGTATTTGACAACGCGTTTTGTGGGGGTTCTCCGCTTCCTCAGGTCAATAACCAATAAAGTGCTGTGCGACTAGAGAGATCAATCAGGAGAGCCTGATTGAGGCGATGGTGACAGATCTCTCTAGCTGCACAGCACTTCTTTGGTTACAAACCTGAGGAACATGAAATGCGTTGTCAAACCCTATTTTTGTGTGAGCAATAAAAACCTGAATCATAGAGTCGTAATGGCTGCAATGTTTTCACAGAGGAGGAAAGCCAACAACTATCTCTTCTTTTTAAACTGTTTTTAATTGTTTTGGTGGCGCCTCCATCCACCAGTTTCTACTGTGAACACTCAGTTGGGGGGGGGGGGGTAGTATTTGAGTACATCCCTATTTTTTGGACAATTCTACATTTTCCAGTGCGACCACAGAGGACCCTCACCAACCTGAGCGGAAGCAGGGATTCTTCCATAGGCCTTATTAGTGGTTGAATCTTTGCAACCTGAAAAGTGTGAGTCATTTCCCTACAATAGAAATGTATTGGTACGGTGACACATTGCACTTGAATTCCTTGGTCCTCCATCTATTAAGTTGCATATGATGCCCCCCCAGAAAATCTTTTATGGATCACCCCATGTTGAAACTCCCTTACCCTCCTCCATGGTGACCCCCCGCAGCCCCCATTACCATATAATAGGTTGGGTCACCATATCTCCCCCACTTGCAGCAAGTGTAAATATACAACACTAGAGGGGGCATTTCTGTGTCAGAGGTAAGGTATTAAGTTGGGACCCCCTCAACGATGAGCCCCCATGTGGCTGAAGGGTTTGCTTCCCCACTAATCATCCCTTTAGTTCTATGAGAGGGGAGAAGGGAGGACAAGTGAGCAGTTCCTTGCTGCGGGAACATCAATGGAGCATAAAACAGCAGGAACTGATGGTGATAGGCTAAATCACTAGAGTGGACCAAAAATTACATTGGGGGACGCCTTACACACAGTAGATTATCAGCTCAAATAGTATGGAATGGTTGTTTTGGCCAAGAAAAACTTAAAGGGAACCTTAAATGATGTGTGAGATGATGAACAAGTACCTATGCTGTGTTCCTTTCTTCTTTTTCTGCCCCAAAGTGTTCATTTTCAGCTATGCAACTGACAGGTTCTCTTCAGTCAGGACCCATTATAGCGTCCCTCACTAAAAAGGAATTAAAGCCATAAACACTTTCCTGGCAGAGAATTAGGCTCCTGAGAGCAGGGCATAGATAAAAAAAAGTCAATAGTTCATATATTTTAGCTCTCTGAGACACAGGACAGACTGTGTCATTGATCTTAGACAAAACAATAGATCTACTTTTTAAGTTTTTAAATATAACATATGGGATATCTTAAAGTATTTTTTTAGGAGTACGAGGATAGAAAAATTGTATGTAGCTTATTTTAAGGATATTGTATTGTGAACACCTTTGAGAAGTAGTTCATGATGCAAACTGTTCAATGTACTATTCCATCTAGTGACAAGACTATATACTTTGCTACATAAGATGTCATAATATGCGCTGTATAAATACTAAATAATAATAAGTACTGTTCAACATCAGATCAGCGCTCCTTGTAATTGCCTATCGATCCACTACACCTCCACCAGTGTCACCCTGTGAGATCCACACTCACCAACAGTAGAGGCATGGTGGCTCCATCCCCTTAATGAGTCACGTGGTGACGAAATCGATCGGGAGGAGCCACATGCGGAAGTGAGGGCACGCGTGAGGAGTGAGGGGTAGCGGAGGAGCCGGCTCGGGACCTTACCAACAACTACCAAGTGGCGGCCAGCCCGGGAGGTCGCACAGGGGGGAGCCCGTTCATGTACTCCACATGCTTTCTACCTTACTCCTATAACGTGAGTGCAATAGCCCAATAAAGTTACTTTGTTTTTAGCAAGCTGCGCAATGAGCTTTTATTATTGTTTATTGAGGAAAACTGTATGAAGCATTGACCCAGTGGTACTATTGAAGAGTGGTTGCTGTGAAGGAGACTAAGGAGGATCGCGGGCGAGGGGAGCCCACTAATGATCCAAAAGCATCTGAGGCCTATGTAATCCAGGCCCTCTACTGTTGGTGAGTGTGGATCTCACAGGGTGACACTGGTGGAGGTGTAGTGGATCAATAGGCAATCACAAGGAGCGCTGATCTGATGTTGAACATATTTATTTTGAAGAAACAGCTCATTCTTTGACAGAAGCGCACCTGTTATAAACTGTATTATTCAAGACGCTGGGATTATGTTGTGAACTGTGTACACTGGATCATATTGATTGGATGACCTGATCATACTGATATACAAGTGTTGTGACAATAGTATCTATTATGTCAATTTTTCCCTTATAGGTGATTTTTGTGGTTTTTCACACAGGGTTCTCTGTGTGTGTATTTGCACAGAAAATCCCTGAGTACCGTAAGCATCATCATACATAAGGCTTGGCGCTGTAATTGTTTTGTGTAGATTTAATAATAAGTACTGCACTCTAAAAATGTCAGCGCCATATATACAAATAATAAAGCTAATAAGCATTGTATATCCGAAGGAAAAATAAGGTAACTTGTGTAAGACGTTTCATAATGATTACTAATATTATTTTTCTATTCTTATCGGGTGAAGGAACATATCCGTATACTTGTATGAAGGGGTCATGCACTTACTCCAGGCAATAAACACCAGTCTAGCTCAGGGCCGGATAACCGACCAGGCAACAAAAGCAGTCGCTTGGGGCCCCCATTTAGAGTCAAAGGGGCCCCATCAGCACATAAACCAGCCCTCGCCATCCTGTCAGCGGTGGCTGGATGATATAATGGTTAAAGGGACTCCGAGCATTGCAGTAACTATGGAAAGATGCATATCATTTTAAAGCTCTCTTTCTCCTCTTTCCAATGATATATAAACCGCCGCCCTATGCCTTTTAGTTTTCACTATTTTCGTGATCGAAATTGCGGCCACGCCAATTTCGATTGCGAAAATAGCAAAAACTAAAGGGCGTAGGGTGGCAGTTTATCTATCATTGGAAAGAGGAGAAAGAGAGCTTCAAAATGACATGCATATTTCCATAGTTACATTGTATTACACAGGACGACTTTTCTCCAAAGTCAGCAGCTCGATTCAGCACAATGCAATGAAATATAAGGAACCCAGGGGGATATAATTACAAACATCATACTGGTAGGTGTGAGGATGTAATTAATTAGTTGTGGGTATGCTTAAAGGCATACCCACAGGCACTGCTCGGAGTCCCTTTAAAGAGACTCTGAAGCGAGAATAAATCTCGCTTCAGAGCTCATAGTTAGCAGTGTGTGCCCCTGCTAAAACGCCGCTATCCCGCGGCTAAACGGGGGTCCCTTACCCCTCGAAATCCCCTCCGTGCAGCCAGGGATCTCTTCCTGATTGAGGCAGGGCTAACCGCCGCAGCCCTGCCCCACGCGTCTGTCAGCGCGTATCTCCGCCTCTCTCAGTCTTCCTTCACTGAGAGGGGCGGGGGAGAGGTGGCGATGC
The DNA here is from genome assembly GCF_040937935.1 of Hyperolius riggenbachi. Classification (NCBI taxonomy): domain Eukaryota; kingdom Metazoa; phylum Chordata; class Amphibia; order Anura; family Hyperoliidae; genus Hyperolius; species Hyperolius riggenbachi. The sequence continues at coordinate 245,061,703 of NC_090653.1, read as the reverse complement.
GCCGCTGATAGACGCGACTGGAGGTAGGGCTGCAGCCGTTAGCCCTGCCTCTAGGAGCAGCAAAATCTACGACCAATGTGGGGGGGGTTAGGGGTGAAGGGACCCCCGTTTAGCCGCGGGATAGCGGCGTTTTAGCAGGGGCACGCATGCCCCTGCTAACTATGAGCTCTGAAGCGAGAATTATTCTCGCTTCAGTGTCTCTTTAAGGGCTCTGCCTCTGACACAGGAGACCAGGGTTCGAATCTCGGCTCTGCCTGTTCAGTAAGCCAGCACCTATTCAGTAGGAGACCTTAGGCAAGTCTCTCTAGTCTCTAACACTGCTACTGCCTATTGGGTGCATCCTAGTGGCTGCAGCTCTGGCGCTTTGAGTCCGCCAGGAGAAAAGCGCAATATAAATGTTATTTGTCTTGTCTTCTCAAATGATGCCGTGCGCTGCTGATTGTCTTCAGAGCCAGGCTCTCCTCCTAGGTCCCCCTCCTGCTACTGTGCACTCTGCCGCTGCCCACTCCTCCCTCCCTTCCCACAGAGAACCACAGCTGCAGCAAGAATTATAGCAGCAGATGGCAAACGCTCACTCACCTATCCATGATCCAAGCGATAGAGATCCCATCATCTGAAACCCATCTGTCTCTTCTACAGTGCAGCCGCTCGCTCTGAACTTCCTGATTCTCAGATCAGACAGGAAGTAGGAAGTAGTAATAGTAGTAGTAACAGAGCAGCAGCACTCTAGAGGAGACAGATGGGCTCCGGATGACGGGACCTCTATTGCTTGGATTGCAATAGGTGAATGTGAGTCATCTGGTGCTGTCATTCTCCCCCGCTGCGGGTGCCTTCTCTGATGGACTACCGTATTCACTGGGATGGAGGCTGCATGGTGGCTGTCTAGTTTGGGAGGAAATTGGTTGTTTGGTGGTGGGGGTGGTTATGTAATTCTGTCTGGGGAACGGCTTCCGGTTTGGCGGTGTCCAGAGCTTTCTGCTATTGCCAGGCTGGAGATGCAGGGGGAAAGTGCTGCTGCTGTGATATCTGGCGCCCTCTTCACAGGGGTGCTCCAGCCCCTGAGTGCAAATGTCCCAGCCATTCATCTCTCACTCTGCATTTTGCCACTGCTATTCCGTGCATCGTGCACCCACAGAGGAAAGCGGGCTGTTGTCCATAGCAACCAGTAGCTCGGCTGCCCCGGTGTGTGCGGCATGTTGTTGTGCAGCTGCATCTTCTGATTCTATTACGACATGGGGGGCCCAAATCAGTTACTTTGCTTAGGGCCCCATTTAGCCTTAATCCGGCTCTGGTCTAGCTAACTGATATACATTATGCATATGTTAACTGTGTACACTATGTGCATGGCAGGTGGCATGTATTGGCTTTAAAACGTCTATTTGATAAAGCAGCATTCTATATTGAGGACAAAGATGTTGGAGATGGTTGAGGGAAAACTAACTTATTTTCCCACTGATGGCACACGTCCCTACCGAATAACAGCTATTAGCTATGTCAGTGGGTAGGGTGGCTTATGCAAAGGGGTCCAGTTTAAAATGGCGCAGGGTGAAAAATGGCACATCGTTCCACTGATAAATGTATCATAAAGCGCTATTTTTCGTTTTAATGTAAATACAATGTTTAACCACCGTAGCGGTATGGATGAGCTCCATTACCGCCGCGGTGCATTGCTCAGCCCCTGGTGGGTCTTTTTTTTAATTTTTTTTTTTAAACACGCAGCTAGCACTTTGCGTGTTTAATTCAATCGCCACCGCTTGCCGCCGCTCCGCGACTGTGCGCCACAAAAGAGGGCCGCCCCAGACCCTCAACGCAGCCTGGCCAATCACCACCAGGCTGCGCTATGGGGTGGATCGGGACTCCCCCTGACGTCATGATGTCGATGACATCATTCCAATAGTCACCATGGTGACGACGGAAGCCCTAACAGGAAATCCCGTTCAGAGCGGGATTTCCTGTTGGGTATGATCGCCGTCGGCGATCAGAGGGGTATGGTAGCGCTAGGCTAGCTACATGATAAAAAAAAAAAAAAAATAGGTTAAAAAAACCCACCCATGCCTGAACGCCGCAAAAAAATAGAACGCCAGGGTGGTTAATACATTAAAACGGTAAATAGCGTTTTATTACATTTATCTGCAGAACGGTGCGCCATTAAAAAATGCAGAGGGCTACTGTTAGGCAGTGGGGGTCAGGGGGGAGAGACAGCGGGACACTGGAGGGAAGAGATTAGGCAGGTTGGCATATGCATACATTACTTTGTCCCGGCTGGCAATTGCTCCTTCATTTCCTCAGTTTGCTGTAGTCCTGCATCCAGCTAATCACCATGCGGGGACTGAAGCCACAAGGTGATTGGCTGGATGCAGGAGCACAACAAACTGAGGAAGTGAAGGAGTGATCGCTGTCTGGGACAAGGTAATGTATGCATATGCAAACATCCTCCCTAATCTACTCCCTCGAGTGTCATGCTGCCTCTCCCCCCGACCCCCGCTGGCTAACAGTAGCCCCCTGCATTTTTCAAGACTTATAACGCTATTTAGCGTTATAAGTGTAAGGCACACTGCATGCGCCATTTTTTAACACTTACAACGCTAAATAGGGTTATATAATTGAAGTCAATGCGGCGCCATTTGTATTGCCCTGGCGCTGTGTGCCATTTTCATCTGTTATAAAGTTGGTGGCAGTGCTGTAGCTAAGAAGCTTTGGGCCCCAGTGCAAGTTTTGAATTGCACCCCCCTCCCCCCCCCAGCACTCTATACAAAAAAAATAGATATTGAGCACTGAAACCTGCCAAGGGCTGCCACAGTATCATAGGTGCCGGCAGGGAATAGGGAACAGTTTGTTAATAATTACCACCATTCAAAGCATCTATAGTGATTATTATCAGCACAGGACCAATAAAGAGCTAATACTGCCATGGAAGGAGGGGCCCGTCGGGGCCTCTCTGGCCCAAGAGCCCTGGTGGGGTCACAACCTCTGCACCCCATATTACTACTCCATTGTTTGGGTGGCAGCCTGAATGTCTTCAGCAAGGAGGCACCAATAAACCTGCTACACCAGGTACTTGTCAAAAAATCTTATATGCATTAAATCCAAAAAATACATTTCAAAAACAGAAGTTAACCTAGGGCCATGTAGAGTCGAAGGTTTATGCATACTGTATAAAAAGATTAAGCAAAAATGTCTCTTCATAAATTAACCAAACTCAGCTCAGATCTCTACATCATAAGGATTTAGGAAAATTACATTTTGTATTTTGTGCCTTGCTTTTTCATGTGTACAGCCAAGCACAGTAATTCCAACAGCTCCCTGGTGGAAAATGCTATATGGGTGTGTCCAAATTTGCTTCAGTCACCCGCATCCTCAAGGACTGTAGGAAGTGAGCAACAGTGTTCTATATGGCTTATTACTCATACAGGAAGAGGAGAGTCACTGGGAAGCCCCTCATCTAAATATTACACAATACTAATTACATGGTTGGAAATGTATTACTATTTGAGCCTGTGAATAAGTTAAGACATTTCAGCTCGCTGCAAAATAAAATAAAAAACAACAACTTTAAAATAACATAAAAGTACTGTACAAAAAGACTAGTATAGCCCTGGTGTCTCTGATATATGTTACTGCAGTTTTCAAATGAAAATAGAATTTCATTTCAAAACCCAAGAAGGTTTGAATTGGGATGATACCACGTATTGGCTAACTTAAAAGAAAAAGAGTAAGCTTTCAGCTAATAAGACTTCTTCAGACTCAATTCATGTATGCTGACAGGCAGCTTATATACATTGAACTTCAAAAACTTGAGCCTGAAGAAGGCTCAGTGTTCTCCCCAGGCTCTTTTAGCCGGGCGCTCCACCCGGCTAGTTTTGGTGAGCACCCGGCTGTCGTTAGCTCACCTCCTCCTATGCTGTAAGCAGAATTGCACACAGAAGCACCGGCCCTGCATTCTCTCATATTTCCCGGCTACTTTTTCATGCCACCCGGCTACTATTTCATGCCACCCGGCTGGAAAAAAATTCTGGGGAGAACATTGACTGCTTATTAGCTGAAAGCTTACTCTTTTTCTGTTAAGTTATCCAATAAATGGTATCATCCTGATTCAAAACTTCTTGCTTTTACTAATGGCTAACATGGTACAATACTCTACTGCTAAAAAAAACCCAGATCAGGGGAATTTATTTTATCATTTCATTGAATTGGAGGTTCTGTAGGATGATTGTAGGTTGAAACGTGTGTGGCCAACATACTGCTTTCAAAAACCTGGTAATGTTAGAAAACAATATGCATTCTTCAGGCATGATACAGAACTGGATCATAACCATATGGTTGTACTTGTATTACTTTAAAAACATTTTTTATGCCTTCTAATATGAATAATAGGAGCATTTGAAAAAAAAATCCTGAGGGTTTTGTCAACTTTTTATATATCTATATAAAAAACACAAATATTATCATGAAGAAGTATTAGTATGCAAGATGGTTTTTTTTGTTTTGTTTTGTTTTTTGTTTTTTAGAAAAGTCACTCGATTGTACAAAATAACAACAACAAAAACAAAAAATCAGAGGCTGACTGGAATGAGCATTCAAAATCTGACCACTCCAACCTATCAGCAGGCAATACTGGGGTAGCCCTCCAACCTCAATCTGTTTTTATTATTATTTATATTATTATTGTTTTGGATATATATACCTCCATCATCTTCCATGGCGCTTTTGTTAAAAATGTAGCAGTATAAGTTAATAATCTTATTAATATTGCCTTATCACTGTTTTTAACATAGACTGGCATGGCAAAACCACTAAATAATAATTGACCAGATCACAAAACAAGGACATGTATTCTCACTGAACAATTTCATTTTTTTAATTATACAGATATCTAGGCCCTTGTTTAGTTTACTGTTTCTCTAAAAGGAAAACTCTAAAGAAGAAAAAGTGCGCCTGGACAACACGATCCAGTCCCCTGCAGAGGGCCGGTAGAAGCCCCAGGTAAGTTAAACTCACTTTTTTTTCATTATTGTATTCCTTAACCACTTCAGAGTTCATTGTCGTTTCACCTTATACATCCGAGCAAAATTCACCTCCCATTTATTCGCAAATAACTTTATCACTACTTATCACAATGAATTGATCTATATCTTGTTTGCCACCAATTAGGCTTTCTTTGTGTGGTACATTTTGCTAAGAACTATTATTTTCTAAATGCATTTTAATGGGAATATTAAGAAACAAATTGAAAAAATGCATTATTTCTCAGTTTTCAGCCATTACAGCTTTAAAATAATACATGCTACCATAATTAAAACACACGTATTTTATTTGCCCATTTGTCCCGGTTATTACACCATTTAAATTATGTCCCTATAACAATGTATGCTGTCAATATTTTATTTGGAAATAATATTTTTTCCTCACTATTTAAAAGCTTATAATTAAAAAATTATAGTAATATACTCTCTTGACATGCATATTAAAAAAAGTTTACACCCTTAGGTAACTATTTATGTTTTGTTTTTTTTTGTAATTTTTTTTTTTTTTTAAATTGTATTTGGGGTTTTTTGGAGTGGGGAGGTGAACCGGTAATTTTAAATGTAACTGATTGTGTATATTTAAAAAAAAAAAAAAAAAAAAAATTTTTTGTAGATGTAGTTTACTATTTGGCCACAAGATGGCCACAATCATTTTTTGTTTTCATCCTGTAAGCGAGAGGTCTCACTTACAGGAACTGAAGTGATGACGTGAAACTTAGCAAAATTGCGGATTTTCAGAGAAGCCGTTGGTTTTTCATAGGGAGACATAGATCAATGAATGGGAACTGTGTTCCCATTCATTGATCCCCGGGGCAGCGGAAGGCAGCGGGAGCGCACGTGGGAGCGCGCCCGGCTCAGCTGCAGCAGGACAGGCTATCTGGATGGATATATCCGTCCAGATAGACCTAAGTGGTTAAGTTTTCTCCTAGGAGATAACTTTTCAACTTCAGTTGAAAATAAGTTTTCAGCAGAAGCCTTTTAAGACAGGCCTATAATTTGATAAACATAGCATTAGAGGTTCAGTACCTACCCCCCAAACCCTGTGTCTCCTTCCCTAATATCTGCAACCCACTACCCTCTAGAATGTAAGCTGGCAAAGGAAGAGACCTCCTCTTAATGTTTCTGATTCTGCATTAAGTTATCATATAAATGTGTAAGAAACGCTGCATGCAGCGCATTTGCGATTGATCGAAATCACAACCGCTGCATTATGAATGTATCCATAGGGATACATTGTAGCAGCGCGTTGCTGATTACCGGCGATCAGCAACGCACTGAAGAATCGCCCCGATGTGAACCAGCCCTAACAGTATTGGTGAAACCACACATCAATTATGTATGTATTTGTATTCCTAGATGTCCTGATTGTACAGAGTTTTTAACATCTCATGTATCTATGCTCCCCACTACAGCAAAGTCCCCTGTGGGGAACGGCTGATGCCGTATACATGGGCTTGCCGGTTGCTTGAGCAACCGGCTAAAAAAAAGCACAAACCTCCCCCTGCAAATACTTACCAGGACTACAGCAGTGTCTGGCAATCTCCCCATATCTCTTTGCAGGCTCCAAGCGTCTTTCTGGTGCCCTCCACATGCACACAAGTTGGCAAGTCACATGACCCACATCGGGTCAAGTGACAAACCACTAGGAACCCGCAGGGAGGTACGGGGAGACTGCCAGACATCGCCGGAGTCCAGGTAAGTATTTAAAAAGCCTCCAAAACTCCCCTAAATGCCCCAAAAATTCAGATCCCATTATCTCCTCAGGCGTGCCATTTAGCTGAGACTTCCGGGTGCCTAAATTCCGGGTAACAGGGACTTTGTCGTATTTGTTTTGTACTATGCACAGCACTACAGAAGAGGTTGGCAGTATATAATCAGCGCTGCGTAATATGTTGGCGCTTTATAAATACAATAAATAGTAATAATATAAATAGAAAATAATAATAATGTTAACATCAGACAAGACAAAAGGAAATATTTAGATGCCTCTCTTGTATTCTCCAGTGTGTTGCAGGGAAAAAATGTAGAATTTTGTATTCCTAAGTATAGTAACGAAGGTATAATTATTTCCCAAAGAATAATAAAAAACTGCAGCATGTGAAGCTAACGAAAGTGCACTGCCTAAAATAACCAAAAGTCAACAGCCGGCAGGGCTAACTTAAAGTCAACATCTCATTAATGAAAAAAGTCCCCCTACTAGAGCCACCAGGCCAGGTGTGGAAATAAAGCATGCCTACATTTGCAGGGGAAACACATACCACACAATAAAAGCAAACCCACAAAGCAATAATGTGCACTTTCCCTGTTAAGGTTAGATAAACACAGCAGGCTTGATTTATAGAAACCAGAGAAAAGGGAAGTTAAGTTGTTAACTACGGCAGCCAATGCCATTCCTGTTGTCATTTTCTACTGCAGGCTGGAGAATGAAAAGTATTATCAGGTTGGTTGAAATGGGCCACACCTTCACATTTCAATACAGGAAGTGAGATCTCCAAGATGGGGACACAGAAAGCAAGGTAAAGTAAAAGGTTAATTAAAAAAGTTAATTTCCCACAATCTCTGTCGGTGGTTTCAGGAGTGCAACCCACACTTGTGAGTATATTTCCCTACTCTTTCTATACCAAATTATGCTAATGATACTGCACCATTGGGCTCCTGGTCTCTCTCATTACTGAATGATGGTGGTTGGAAGCTCAACCTCCAGGAGGCATCCCACAATCCCACAAAGCAAAAGGAGGTTCTATTATATGTACTGTATAGAAACAGAAAAATGTATACATACTGTACCAAATCCAAAAAAAGCTTTATTGACAGGACCAAATACATTAAAGGATACCAGAACTGAAATGTGACATGATGAGATAGACATGTGTATGTACAGTGCCTAGCACATAAATAAGTATGCTGTGTTCCTTTTTTTCTTTCTCTGCCTGAAAGAGTTAAATATAAGGTATGCAAGTGGCTGACTCAGTCCTGACTCAGACAGGAAGTGACTACAGTGTGACCCTCACTGATAAGAAATTCCAACTATAAAACACTTTTCTATCAGAAAATGGCTTCTGAGAGCAAGAAAGAGGTAAAAAAAGGGAAATTTCTTATCAGTGAGGGTCACACTGCAGTGACTTCCTGTCTGAGTCAGGACTGAGTCAGCCACTTACATACCTGATATTTAACTCTTTCAAGCAGAGAAAGAAAAAAAGGAACACAGCATAGTTATTTGTGTGTTAGGCACTGTACATACACATGTCTATCTCATTATGTCAAATTTCAGTTTTGGTATCCTTTAAGATTGGCAAAGCAAAACATTAACATGGGGGAGTTGTGGCAATAAGGAAAGGGTATAGGGGGTTAGGGTATACAGTCCATTAGGGTATACCTGTTTTATCTTAGAGTTGGGCTTTACGCAATGGAAGGCCATTACAGAAGGCAAAATTAAAAGATACACACAAAATGTGAAACGTAAAGTGTCATGATTTGTTTTGAATTTTCTGTTCATATTTATCTTTAGCTTTACTAACAAATATAGATTTTTAAGAACTTTTTATCTTATCTGTAAACATCAAATGTTACTAATAAATGTTGTGGATTTTTAAAGCTCCAGCTGGTGGTTTGGCTGGCAAGATTTATGTTAAGAATAAATTCTTTTTTTACTTTTTTTTGTTTTTGTTTTTTGCTATGTTGCAAAGATATTATGGGCCTGATTCAATTACAATTATTAATGGCTTTAAAGGACTTACGAGGCCAAAAACAGTGAAGTACCTGCATCATGTTTAAATGCACGGAGGATGCCTTCCTGCCATCCTCGCCCTCCGTGCAGTTCCGCCAGGTCCCGGCAGTGCAATTATCCCGCGTGCCGCTCCCGACCCCACAGCCGCGGAGCTGGCCGTGGCTGCGCAATCCGCATAGACGCAAGTGCGGCTGCGCAGCTCTAGGGCCTCCCCCCGATCCACGCATAGGAGACAGCCTGTAGCGTGGATGGGGGGGAGGCCCTAGAGCTGCGCAGCCGCACTCACGTCTATGCGGATTGCAAAGCCGCGGCCAGCTCCGGCGGCTATATTAGGAGAGGCAGGAGAGCCTGACCCAGGCTGTGGGGTCGGGAGTGGCATCAGAGGGCGAGGGGGGGGGGGGGGTATGATTCAATAGAGTATTTTAAAATCTTAAAGCATTAAAAAATCACTAGTCATTTTTTACTTAAATGATCCACTAGTGCCATTTCAATTACCATAATTGGTGTAATTTAGGTGTAATTTACCATAAAAATATGGCCAAATTAAGAAAACCTGCTTTGTCCAGGTAAAAGATATTTTACGCTCATTTTGATTTGCTTTCAATTATTTTTTTAGATGTATTTTTCTTAACATGTTTAGTGTGGCCTGCTAGCTTATTTACCTGTTCCTACCATGCAGACTCGGATTGTCCAGAATGGCTTAGCCAGTAGGTGAGTGGTGCTACCCCAAAGGTAATGGAACACTGAGGACATTTTTTTCAATGAACAATACCACTTAGTTCTTATGGCCCATACTCACGAGGGACAATTGTCGCCGCAACTGTAGCCACCAAGTCAGGACATTGAGCAATAGGATTTTTCTGATGACAAAAATTTGTCAAAAATGTAGGCTAATGTCCCAAAAACAGCCACTTGCTTTATTTTTGAATAGAAAATAAATGTACTGGTATTTTTATTGCTAAGCATAATGAAATGGACATATTTAGAAAACAAGAAATAAGTTCCCTTCAAAGGTGTATTCCACAAAACATTAAACAAAAGTATCCCATAGTTCTTTTCAGTCTTAGCAATTCATTTAGAGAAATTCCTAAATGTTGCATTTTCTGTCAATAAAAAATGAACTGCAGTTCAGTTAAAATACACTTCCAGAAGGAGTTTTCAGTGCGATGTAACACCTATAGTGCAGCATACAGTCCATCGACTTATGCTTGCACCTTACCCCGAACCGCATGCGTTGCCCAGTGGTCCATCATAAGTGTGGAAGGCCCCATGGAAATATGTCATTGCATTTTTGATGTGATTTTATTGTCCAATGCAATGGACCATAGAGTGAAAGGAGAAACATGTCGGTTAGAATGCCCCAACTGAAGCTAATGTAACTAACCAAAAAATGACATCTGAATAAGTTTGTAAATGCCTAAATAAGCGGACTACTTTTCTTCCACGTAGGAATGTCAAAGACTTCCCTTTCCCAGAAATGTTGGTCTTTAGCAGTGTGGTCATCATGACTCAAGCTACTCTGGGGTCTTTTTTGGCAAACAAAAGGGTTCCCTACCAAAAGTTCTTGGAAGCCTTCCTGTCAGAACCACGCCTTTCTCCAGACACCTGAATTGGAGGAGTGGATAGTGACAATCATCCTTCCCAAGAGGAAATGTACATTTATCTAAGGAGGAGAATGGAATTACCAGTTAACTGCAAACCACATGACTACACTGCTTACAGTCAAAATAAAGGCATTTAAAGGACAACTGAAGTAAGAGGAATATGAAGACTGTCATATTGTCATATGTATTACCTTTTAAGCAATACCAGGTGCCTGGCTATCCTGCTGATCCTCTGCCTCTAATACTTTCAGCCATAGCCCCTGAACAAGCATGCAGATGATCACGTGTTTCTAACATTATTGTCAGATCTGTCAAGATTAGCTGCATGCTTGTTTCTGGTGTGTGATTCAGACACTACTGCAGCCAAAAAGATCAGCAGGGCTGCCAGTTGTGGATTTTGCTAGGGGAGTTTGGGGGGATTTAGTTAGTGTCCAGCTGCCGGGATGCAACGTTTTAGTTAGGGGAATCATGTTAAACACATTTTTTTAAATAAAAAGCTGAATTTTAAGAGACTTCAGAGTCTCTTTCAAAGTGGTACTTTAGTATGTCCAAGGAGGTACTTGAACTTGTAGCCATTTCATTACAGTAAGGCTTAAGATTAAGAAAAAAAGATAAATTACAAATGAACAAACCTGAGTAAGTCTTTACAGTTAGAGAGGAACTTTAAAGAAAACTTAAATTGAAAAACAAAATTGCTCATTTACTTTCCTGGGGCTTTTTACAGCCCCCTGAAGTCTTTGTGGTGCATTGCCGTCATCTCGCACTCTGGTATTCCTGAGGTGTCCCCCTCTAATGCTGGATATGCAGCCCTGTACCATGTGCCTCCTCTGTGTTAGAGGACGCACGCAGCAAGCAAAAATTACTACCGCACATGTGCAGAATGTTCCCAGACACAGGAGTGCAACAGAGGATGCACGCATGCGCAGTGGCTAGGCAACACGTCAGTCGGACGGATTACAAACGGGGACAACGGAGGAACGGCTGACTGTGGAATTGCGGCGAGGGACCAGGAGCACTTCAGGGGGCTGGAAGAACACCCAGGTAAGTAAATGGGCTTTTTTTTTTCACTTAAGTCTCACTTTAATGAATATAAACTTGCCTGTGTTTTAGAATATCCCTTTATAAATTATTAGTCAATGTAAGACAATTGTAAAAATCTTTCCTCAGCCTAATTTACATTCTTAAAATTATCACAGATGGCAGAGAAACACCTGGCCTCCCAGAGTGCTCTGGGTCAGAAGGCTCTATGATATAGTCTAGGGTAAGCATCAATGGGAGGGTGGCGTCATAAACCAACTGAAAACAGTACATAGGTAGTGTTTTCGATGCTGAAACCAAGATAATTAACATAAAATGGGAATGAATAAATACATTTTGGCCCATATCCTATTAACTTTTCTCCTAGTGTTCTCTATTTTCTCCTAGAGTTTTCTCCAAGTTTTCAAACCTTATTAATAAAATACTTTTAGGCCGGATCCACACTATAAGCGTTCTTGTGAGCGCTTGTGTTTGATTAGCGCTTGTAAAAAAAAATCTCTGCCATTCACTTTCATTAAAATTGTGGTAAAAATCGCATAAAAATCCCTGCAAAAACGTACGCGACTGTGACGATTTTTCCGCGATTTTAACCGCAATTTTAGTGAATGGGAGCAATTTTTCAACAAGCGCTCAGCAAGCGCTAATCAAACGCATGCGCTCACAAAAGCGCTTATAGTGTGGATCCAGCCTTAAGGTTCCAAACAAGAAAGAAATGAAAGAAAATTGTGTTGATTTTAGAAACTTAGCTAATTTTTAGTCGTTTTTTCAATTGCTAAGTAAAGAAAAATGATTCTTCAGATAGGATGAAAAATTATTTCCGTGGAGAAAACTCATGAGAAAAGTTAATAGGATATGTTACATTATATTCTACTATATGTCATTATGGTAATTACTTAAAGTGGGATTGTCAGCCGTAAAATCAAATTCAATTTACCCACTTCTCTGTGTTTATTATGCAGTCTAGGTCCTGACTCTGCATTGCAAGCATTCCAATATAATCATAAATATTTTTGCTGTAATAAACCTTATCTTAGTCAGCCTGGCTCTATTTGGTACATTGCTGGGGAGAAGGAAGCTTTTTATCTCCCCTCCCACATTCCTGCTCCTCACTGATTGGCTGAGAGCAGTTCAGTGTGACAGGAGGCTGAGAATACACATCACCCCTCTGCAGAAGCTGATGAAATATAATCTATGCTGTGCTCACATGTGTTTACAAAGCAAGCTAGATATATGCAGTTTCTGGGAGAAAAAAAAAGAGTAAGGGAGAAAAGTACATTAGGATTGGCTTCAGTCAGAGGCAGTAAAGATGGAAAATGACTAAAAAAGTTTTGTCATTTACTATATAAAATTCACTGAAACCAAACCGTGGACAGTACAATACATATATTATGTAAGTAGAACAATAATGTATCTACCTACGTGATTTTTTTATTTTTTTCCTGGGGTGCCCCTGCTAAAACACCGCTATCCCGCGGCTTAACGGGGGTCCCTTCACCCCCAAATCCCCCTCCGTGCAGCGGGGGAGCGCTTCCGCATTGGGGCAGGGCTAACCGCCGCAGCCCTGCCCCACGCGCGTCTGTCAGCGCGTATCTCCGCCTCTCCCCCGCCCCTCTCAGTCTTCCTTCACTGAGAGGGGCGGGGGAGAGGCGGCGATGCGCCACTGATAGACGCGCTGTGAGGCAGGGCTGCAGCCGTTAGCCCTGCCTCCAGCAGCAGCAAAATCTACGACCAATTTGGTCGTTGATTTTGCGGGGGGGGGGGTTTGGGGGTGAAGGGACCCCCGTTTAGCCGTGGGATAGCTGCGTTTTAGCAGGGGCACACATGCCCCTGCTAACTATGAGCTCTGAAGCGAGAATTATTCTCGCTTCAGTGTCTCTTTAAAACAACATTTAGGCTACTTGCACACTAAGACGTTGCGTTAGGTGCCGCGTTAAGGTCGCATAACGTGAACCTAACGCGACGCCTGGTGCTCTTCGTTGTGGACGTCAGAGTGAGCCGCGTTGTGCAGCTCACTCTGGCGTCAGTGATGCGTACTCTTGTGCACATGCGGCATCACGTGGTCCCGCCGGCCAATCACCGCACAGATCGGCCGCTCCAGGAAGTAAACACTGCACGTCACAACGTGCAGTGAATATTAATTAGCCATGTGCCTGGCCGCTCTCCACTCCTCCCCAACATGACTGCGCATGTGCAGACAGTCTAACGCGTCTTAAGCCGCTCTAACGCCGTACCATGCTGCACTTTCTTAAGAATGTGCAGCGTTACATGTAACGCAACGTGGGCTGTGTAAACAGCCCACTTGTGTTACATTGCTGTGCGTTGGGGGAGCGTTACAGGCTGCACTTACGTGCGCCTGTAACGTCCCTGTGTGGAAGCAGCCTTAACGCAGAATAACTCACTGCAATGAAAAACCAATGCCCTGTTCACAGTGCACATGTTGCGTTGGTGTCTAACAAAAGTACTGCATGCTGTGCATTATACACGTTATTAGCTGCGTTAGACTGCTTGGTCATGCTCAGTAATGACTTGGAAACATACTTTACATTGCCTGTATGCAGGGCCGGAGCTACCATAGGAAAAAATGGGCAATTGCCCCAGGGCCCCAGAGCCTGTAGGGGCCCCCAAGGTGTCCCTCCCCCATCTTAACTGTTGCTCTCCAGGGACTCTGCAGAGTCTGTTAAGTTGGGAGGTGATTGGGGGAGGGTCAGCAGCCAGCTCATGGGCCCAGGAGGGAAATTTGGCTGCAACAAAGGGCCTCTAATGACACTTTTTGGGTGGGGGTATCTGTTGGGGGGCCCCCAGACTAATTTTGCCCTAGAGCCCAATTGTTACTTGAACCGGCCCTGCCTGCCTGCCAGATTCAAGATGGCGTCGGATGCGGACGCCACGGCCACAGGGCTCCGGCCTCTTTTCTTTATTTTTTTCTAATCCCCCCCAATTGCTCTCACCAACATCCTCCATCCTCCTGGGTGAGATGCGGGGGCCACGGGAGTGCATCGCAGGCTGCCATCAGTTGTTTGGTCTGCTCTGCCGCGAGAAGACAGTCCACTGTAGTGGGGAGGCCAGGATGAGCACCTTGGGGAAGCCCGGAGCAGCGTGCGCTCACAGGCATGTGGATCGTGTCTCTCTGGTCTCCGCAGAGCCGCAGCTCCGCCGGAACACCGCTCTCTGCATGCACGGGGACTGCCAGGGCGTCGAAGCATCGCAAGGACAGATCAGCTGGGCTGCATCCACCGCCACCCACGTGGAGCGATCGCGGGCCCAGGCGCTGGGCTGCACTGCTCCGCCCTGTTTCGGGCAGGGAACTCGGCGTCATCGTCCGCCGCCGCTGCTGCCAGGGAGCCACCTCGGGCACACATGGGATGCCTCGTCTGACCGGGCTGCAGGAAGAGCCGAGAGAATGGGCACCCCCGCCGTTTGCAGGGCAACAATCGCTTGTTGGGCTGCCCTGTCCAGGTTAGCCTGATAGCATTCCTGCTCCCCCATGCCAGACCACCATCTCTGCTCCCTGGTAAGCCTGACCATCCACCGCTGAACTTGCTGGGGTCCTCCTGGCCCCTCAGCTGCCTGCCCCTGCTCCACCAATTGGCCAAGCTGCACAGCCCATGGCAGTCACCAGCCACATTGCACAGCCCTGTGCGGCCGCCGGCCACTACCTCCAACTCACAGCCCTGTGCGACCACCATCTCTGCTCCCTGAGAAGCCTGGCCATCCACTGCTGAACTTGCTGGGGTTTTCCTGGCCACTGGGCTGCTTGTCCCTGCTCCACCAATTGACCCAGCTGCAAAGCCCCAGGCAGCCACCAGATTCATTGCATAGCCTTGTTCAGCCACCAGCTACATCGCACAGCCTTGTGCGGCCACCAGCTCCATTGCACAGCCCTGTGCAGCCACCAGATGCTGCGGATCCATCACTGCTGCAAAGCCAGCCAAACGGGACACTAATGGGCCAAACCGCAATCCTGAGGGGACTTTCACTGTTCTTTCACTTTTTCTCTCTATCTTTCCCTCTATCCTTTTCCTCTCTCCTCGCTCTCTCTTTCCCAGGATAGACTGGAGGGGTATCTGATTCAATTTATCGCTGAAGAAGCGTTTTGAGTGCCTAAGATGGCAGCGGATTTCCCACCTGGTCCTTTCTCCTGGGCCCATCTTTTACAGTACCTTCTACTTATGCCTTACATTCTATGCTCTGTATATGCTATGCTCTGTATATGCATTGTACTTACTGTATGTATCTAATGATGTATCTGTATGCACTGTACATATCTACTGTACCATCACCGACCCTGTTGTGCCAAAAGCAATTCCGGGTACAACTCGCGTTGTACTTGGCGAAATAAATTCTGATTCTGATTCTGTATGTTCTACTGTATGGGACGATAACGGGGCATTAAGTTGAGTTGCAACTTTTTTGGGGCGCTGCGTTGTAATTTGCGTTGCGACTTTAACGTCGCATCAAAACGCAATGTCCTATTGTGAAAAAGGCCTTAAAGGACCAAGGCATTGTTTGAAAGAGCATATATATATATATACACAATTATAAAGTACTTCTAAGACATATATATGTATGTGTTGAGGGGTATTCGAGATGATATTGCCCACAGTAGGGGGTTCTTGGTCAAAGCAGCCATTAAGAAAGGGGTACATGCTATAATAATGTTGAGAAAGACTGCTTTATGATGTGGAAGCAGTTTATACATTGTTCTGAAGTTGAAGAGTGAAATGTTTACTGAGGGTCTCTATGGAGAAGTGATATTTTAGCTTTCAGTGCAGCCATGCATGGAATTTTACATCTCTTTTAGGTTCCAGGCCTAATATTAGCCCTGCAGATGTTTGCACATCCGCTCCACATAACAAAGGTGTCACTCTCTGGAAGCTTCATCTCCAATTATTTAATCCTACGTTATAGAGGAGTGTGACAACATCATCTGGCAATGGTTTGGAGGAAGTAGGTATTCTGGCGGGAATATCTGTCCACTGGATTCCCTGAACCAACCTGTCAGCAGTAACACATAACTCCTGTATCAGTTAAGGGCGGAGTCGGCATTCATGTTAATTCAGCATTCCAGAAGTGCACTTTACTTCCCCAGAGCCTAAGAGATGTTTATCTTAAAATATTAAAATATGTATCCAAACAGAATCGACAGAAACTAAAATATAAAAAATGCTTCTGACCAATGGGGTTTATTTAGTAAAGTCAGGATATGTCAGTATTCAGCAATCCTGCAAAATTAGTGATCGCCTTCTGCTTCCGTGCCCACACGTGATATTAGATCAAGTATTGCAATTCATTGCTATGGTCTCATAAGGCCTAGGCAATGGCTGCAAACATTGATCCCGATCCAATTCACTTTTTCTCCTAAGTTTTCTCCTGGGTGATATTTTCACCATCTTATCAATAACATGCATTTTTAAAGAGACACTGAAGCGAAAAATATATATATGATATAATGATTTCTATGTGTAGTGCAGCTAAGAACTAAAACATTAGCAGCAGAAACCTAAGTCTAATATTGGTTCCAGTACAGGAAGAGTTAAGAAACTCCAGTTGTTATCTATGCAAAAGAGCCATTGAGCTCCACGACTTTCAAAGTCGCAGAGAGCTCTGTCTTCTGAAGCTTGTTATCTCAAGTGTCAGGCACTGCATTGCTTTTTCTTCTGCAGAGAACAGTTCAAAAGTTCACTAGCCTGCTCTGTAAAATCTTTTAGAATGCTGAGTTGTGTGTAAACTGCAAATATTAGAGAATGATGCAATGTTATAAAAAACAAACAAAAAACTATATAACTGAAAATAAAAATAATATGAGAATATTTTCTTTGCTACTAATTTTCTAGCAATTACCCGTACTACACATACAAATATCATATTTTTTTCCGCTTCAGCGACTCTTTAATCCACCAGTAAGCAATAAAATACTCAGAATAATATAACGGTACATTTTCATCTACTTTTTGGTACTTTTTCAAATGCAGAGTGCTGAAAGTTATTTAACCTTATGCCGACCGCGTCACACCGATGGACGTGGCGGCGGCGGCAGCCCCAGGACGGCCTAACGCCTAAAGTCCTGGGCTCTGTTTTGCAGGAGATCGCACGCAGGCTGTGCGCGCATCTCCTGCTTGGGGGGGGGCGGAGCTCCGCCCCGCCTTCAGTCTCCGAGCAGCAATTGCCGCTCATGGGACTGTTAGACGGCGTGATCGCCGTCTATTTACATGGTGCAGCGCTGCACTGGGGACAGCCGTGTGACACGCCTGTCCCCCTGGGGGACAAGAGAGCGATCGGCTCTTATAGGGTGAAGCCTATGAGAGCTGATCACCATGATTGGCTGGCTGGGGGGAGGGAGGGAGGTTATTTAAAGAGACAGGGTTTTTTTTAAAAGAAGCAACACTAATATTTATTAAAAAAAAAAATAAACATGGGGGGAGCGATCAGACCCCACCAACAGAGAGCTCTGTTGGTGGGGAGAAAAGGGGGGGGGGGGGGAATCACTTGTGTGCTGTCTTGTGCGGCCCTGCAGCTTGGCCTTAAAGCTGCAGTGGCCTTTTTTTTTTTTACTAAAAATGGCCTGGTCACTAGGGAGGTTTAGCCCTGCAGTCCTCAAGAGGTTAAAGAGGAGTAAAGGAGTAAACTTAGGAGAAAAGGGCCCATATGCAATTAACTTTTTCTCCTGAGTTTTCTCCTTGGTGATATTTTTAAACTTGTCAATAAAATGCCTTTTAAGCCACCAGCAAGCAAGAAAATACTGAAAATAATTTTGATAGTACTTTTTCACCTACTTTTTGGTACTTTTTTAGTTGAAAAGTGCTGGAAAGTTATTTTAAATCGAAAATGAAAAATGATCTCCTAGAAGATAACTCCTAGTCAATTACATACGGCCCAAAGTATTTCTAAATAAGTATAAGTAATTCGGGCCCATTGCCATCATCAGCATGTAATGTTGCTTTTTAACTTTGCTGCTTTATATATTTTGTATAATGAAATAAAAAATCATTCTGTAGTTATATTATTATCATTACTATGAATAATATTATGGTGTATTTATGTAGCATTGCCATCTTCTACAGTGCACTACAGAGAATATAGACACGTCACTGACAGTCCTCAGAGGAGCTCACAATCAGGGGCGTATCTGAGTAATATAGCGCCTCGGGCAAACCCTGAAATTGCGTCTCTCCCCATTCAGACCAGACCACCTTGCCTCATACAGCTTCTTTTCTTGCAATGATACAAGTCTCCCCAGTATATGTAGCCACCCAGTCTGTGTTTTTATATTTTGAAAAAATACCAGAACAGCCATAGGAATGAAAACAAAATGGAAATAAGATATTTCTGTCAGAGCTGAAATCTTGGAATCTGAGGATTGCTTTTTGATCACACCACTTTAAAGGAACATTATCATAAAAAATTTGCACTGTAAATATTTTTTTCCCCTTTATTGCTGTCACTTACGGTAGGTGGATAAAATCTGAGAGATCTAACAAGTTTTGGCCTTGTCCATCTCCTCATAGGGGATTTGCAGGGCTTTCTTAATTTTCAAAAGATCTTACTAAATGGCAGTTTCTCAGTCCAACTACTAAAATAGTGTGCAAGTGAGCAGGGAAGCTGGCTGATACTGTATCTTTGTATAGGTCCTTTACAGGGAATGTAAAGAATTAAGGAAAAGCTGAATACCCCCCATGAGGAGATGGGTCACTCCAAAACCAGTCAGATCTGTTACTGTAAATGAGAACAAAATCGGGAAAATGTAATTTATAGTGCATTTTACTCAAGGAGAAATGTACATCTTATATGTACGGGCTTACATGTTTTAAATCTTACAGATTTGTGCGAAAGTGGTCCCTTAACCTCTTGACGACCAGCTAACGCCGATTGGCGTAAACTGGTCGTCTGCGGGTTACCATGGAAACGGCCGCTCGATCGAGCGGCCTTTCCATGTCAGTTCACGGAGGGTGTCTCCGTGAACAGCCGGAGAGCCGCCGATCGCTGCTCGCCGGCAAAATGTAAACAGGCGGGGAAGAAATCCCCGCTGTTTACATCATATGGCGCTGCTGCGCAGCAGCGCCGTAAGGCAGATCGGCGATCCCCGGCCTCTGATTGGCCGGGGATCGCCGGCATATGATAGGCTGAAGCCTATCCTTCAATGCGCAGGACGGAAATCCGTCCTGCGCAGCTCACAGGGGGAGGGAGAGGGAGGGAGAGGGACGGAGCGCCAAAAACGCTGCGGAGGGGGGCTTTGAAGAGCCCTCCCGCAAAGCGCAGCAAGCCGGGGGCGATCAGACCCCCCCAGGAGGACATCCCCCTAGTGGGGAAAAAAGGGGGGGTAGTCTGATCGCCAAGGCTCACTCCTGATCGGTGCTGCGGGCTGGAGAGCACACGTAGCACCGATCAGTGCAGAAAGCACTGGTCGGCAAGTGGTTAATTAGGCCATGCTTTTCTAGTGCTTAGTAAATTGGGCTCTGTATGTCACATATTTAACATTAAAGATAACATTTTGTATTTTTTGGGGGGAAAAGGTTTTGTTTTATTTACTTAATATGTAAGTACTACAAATATTTTTTACAATGTATTTTATTATAATTTTTTTAATTATTAACATTTGGAATGTTACAATTAAATGTTTAATTTTCTTGCTCCACCTGCTGGTTTGACTGGCAGGTTCTGCAAATGAGAAAGCACTTTGCTGTAGAAGCTAAGGCCCATATCCTAACTTTTCTCCTGAGTTTTCTCCTAGGAGATACTGTACTTTACAAATAAAATACCTTTACAGCTCCCACCAGGCAAGAAAATAATCAAAAGATGTTTGATATTACTCTTTTTATCTACTTTTTAGCATGTTTTCAATTGCTATGTGCTGAAAAGTTATTGTTTTACATACGGTAATTATTATCTACCGGCAGAAAATTTAGAAGCCAAGTCCTGAATGGTTATTAAGCCCAGTTATTGATTGTTGAACACAAGTAGGACAAGATTTTTATGTATTTTTTTATGGATGCAAACTCACCAGTTAAAAAAATTCCAATAAATGAATTGGTAAATGTCCATGTTTAGAATTTTTTTGTATTTCAGATAAGATAAGGACAACCAGTTTTCAGAATGTACAGCCTTCTGTCTAGCCAATATTTGCTGTGGTAAGGACTGTAAGCTGTGGTAGAAGGGTGGGAAAATTAAACTGTGGCATTACAGAGAAATAGTTAAAATGGAAACCGGTAGAAATGTTATTTTCTTTCTTTCATGTCATATTTCTCCTAAATCGGGCAGTGATCACTAATAACAACAGGATAGGTGAGCTTAATAAGTCATTTCTTTTTGGATTTTTTTGCTTACACAAGTGGAGTTACAAGCACTTGGTTGCATTAAAACCAGAAGGTACTTACTCCCAGCAACTGGACGGCCAAGCAGAGAATTCAACCTGGTGTTGTGTTGTTATTATGAAAGAGGCCTTTAGCTGGTCACATGTTATGATGCAATTGTTAAACAAAATGTTCAATTCGAGCAGGACCCATTAAGAAGTATGACAGATGAATTTACTTAGGTCATTTTTTTCATCAAACTGGTGAAACGATTCAATGAAAGTGTGAACATTCTGAAAATGTTTAAATCAAATGAACGAAACCGGTGCTAGATAATTTGATGTTCTTCAAGTGTAAACATTTCAAACAATTCCTTGGCTGTATAGTATATAGGCCCGATCCAATTCACTTTCTCTCCTAAGTTTTCTCCTAGGAGATCATTTTCATCTTCTGTTTAAAATTACTTTTCAGCACTCTGCAACTGAAACAGTTCCAAAAAGTAGGTGAAAAAGGACTGTGAAAATTATTCTGAGTATTTTCTTGCTTCTTGGTAGCTTAAAAGGCATCTATCTTATTGACAACAAGATGTGAAATATCTCCTAGGAGAAAACTTAAGAGAAAAAGTGAATTGAACAAGGGCCAGTAATTTGGATTGGCCCAAAAACTTTTTTGACTAGTTTTCCAAATATTAGACCTCCTAAAATTTTAAGCTGAAAGCTCCAGATAACTCACTGGCCCATATGCAATTCACTTTTTCTCCTAAGTTATAACCTTAGAGATAATTTTCATCTTTTCTTTAAAATACATTTTCAGCTTTTTACCACTGAAAAAAACAAAACAAAAGTTGTTGAAAAATTACTATCAAAATTATTTTGATTAGTTTTTTTTTTTTTGCTTTATAGTGGTTTAAAAGGCATTTTAAGACAAGGTGCAAAATATCACTTAGGAGAAAACTCAGTCAAAAGAGTGAATTGCATATGGGCCATTGTTGTAAACAGGTTTCTCCTCGAAGAACTACCAGTAATTATTATAGTGGGTACAGAAAGAAATTAAGAAAATAAACTACTAACGCATCGTTCAAACTCACAAAGCATCAATATACAACCCTTACAAAGAAAGTACAGAAATTGAATGATGTTTCAAATAAGGTTACCAACAAGGACAAAAGGTTATTTAAGAAAATGTATTGCAATGATTGATATAACACAGAGCGTACTTTCATTTTGTGCACAAAAACGTTACTTTTACTAATTTTTCCATAAAAGGAAGGAAAAAACCCTAGTATAAAAAATACCGTCGTTTTCTAAATCTAGAGAAAATTGTCTATTACACTAACAAGGTAACTAGCAAATTTATGGATTTGTTTAAATGCCTTTCACATGGCTATAACTGCGTAGCTATAACTACAGACCACACCTGCATTAACCAAAACCCCCACTATGTGGCGATGCAGCTGCAACAAAAACAGAAAATACCACAACCTAATTTCACCTCCTCAGGCTATTCCTCACATTTTAAAAATTGGGAAAGTGGGCAGAAAATAAAAGGTAATATGCTTTAAATCCTCACATTTGTTAGTAATTTCTGCAGCATGACGCAATGTCATAATTGCAAGAACTTTAAAATAACCCCCTTTTTTGGAAACTCTTTTACATGACAGCTGCTCTTTATAACCAGATAATTGGGTCTCGCACCAAATAAAAAACATTTTTTTCTTCAGGACAAAAAAAATTACAGCTTTATTTGTAGAAAATAAACATTCATGTATAATTTCTTGTGCACCTCTGTTGGTGGCCATTTTGCAATTAAAAAATACTTCTAAAAACAATGAAAAGTTTTAACTTTAGGGGAGGGAGGGTTAAGCCGGGGTAGCCGTAGAACTTTCTGTACCTGTAGAATTCTACTGGGACGTTCTGAGTGAGAAATTTGGTGAATAAACCGGTAATGCCTTGAAAGTGTAGCTATTCAACACGGCTATGTTAACACTTGAACTCTATAAATAATGGCTAATCCTTAGGAATTATCGCTTCAGTGAAACACCCTGGTGAGGCGGCCTGTGGAATAACTGTGACATGGAGTCCCTGTGCAGGGCTGAGGGCAATACAACATGGAAGAAGGGGTTACACATACCATTTACAGCTCTTTAAAGTATTTTTTTTTTCGTCATGTGTCTATGGGTCCTGGGAGAGACCAAATGAAAAAAAAAAAGGAAAAAAGATAAATCTTTTTTAAATACATAAATAAACAGAGATCTCGCTGAGCTATGGGACTGTATTTCATTGTTTATTATTCTCTGGGAGGTGATGAGGGTATAATGTGTCCTTTCGGTAGCCCCCCCACCTCCTTCCCCGTCACCAGATCCGCCATTTAATTAATTAACAGCTTGGCTGGAAAATAAACTGGAAATTCGATCGGGAATGATGACAGGTGAGGAAAAATAAGCTAATTCAAATCTTTCCCTCCGGTGGGTTTTACAAATTAACGCTGTCGAGCTCGGAGGTGCCGAAAGAGAAAAGATCGGGAAAGGTGGTGCAGTTACCAAATCGGCAAAAAGGGATACTAAGGTGAAAGGTGATCAGTCGCAAGCTTATACACAAATTAGTTCTACGGAAAGAGAGAATCGGGAGATCAGAAACAAAACTGCAGAACTGATAAAACAAAAATACCCAATAGATTGTCGAGAGGTTATGTATTAACAGAACACTACTAAACTAAAGCCAATCTCCCACTGTCAATCTCTGGGCTGGGAATGATGAAGCATAGTGAGGGAGTACATTACTATTCCAAGTGAGGATGCTAATAAGTAATTTGGGGTCCGGCAATTGCTGATATAGCCACACCAAACTCAGGCACTACGGGGGGCACACCGTCTGCCAAGATGCCCTGCCTCAACATTGAGGGTCATCTTTAGCAGTTTATAAGGAAAGGGGGGAGGGGCCTAGCTAACTGCTTTTTTTTTTTTGCAAAACGCAAAACAAAAAATTATGCAGAAAATTCACAGAATATGCAAATCAGAGAATGAAGATGGTCACATGTAAATCAAAGCTGCAGCTTTATCCAGCAGCTCATGCCTTTAATTTGTCATTGGCCTCTTCTGTTTCCTGCTAAGCGGAAATCTGTATATTCAGCAAATTTTCTGCTCAGTGGCAAATACCAATATTACTGTTGCGTACTTTTCATTATTTTATATTTCAATAATTTGCACATTATAAATAGGAGACTGTGACCCAAAACCCTGCCCATGTTTGTTCCCTCCTGACTACCTTCCAGACTCTCAGATAGATAATGTCGTTTCTCATAACATGCCAATAAGGCACACTAGAAGTAGGCTTTCAAGGAGGGGCAAGAAGACCCAACAACCAACACCCATTTCCATTCTGTTTTAACTGTGTTGCAGAAGGGAAGGAAAGGCAAGTACCTAACTCCACACACCACTTCCTATTTCCCTTTTGACTGCCTTGCAGAGGGGGGTCTGCCCCTCTAAAGCTGGTTGTGTTGGAGAAAAACCTAGCTACGGGTCAACAATCCATAAAGACATACATGAATAAATCTGAACCTAGTGTCAAAATTAAAATAAAGGTATAGTCAGACATGCCACTGGGGATTGGTGAGGCTCCCTGAGACTCTGAAGTTAGGGCCCGTTTCCACTAGCCACCGCGCGCGACTGCGAGATGCGCGGAGGCACTTCCTGGTCAGCGGGAACGCTGACGAATCCCAGAAGCTGTGCCATGCACGGCTATGGGATTCGTAGCCTCCCGCACGGAAACTGAGGGCAATGTCGGCCGAATCGCTAAGGTAAGTGATTTGGCCGGCAGCGCCATTGTTTCCTATGGCAGAGTTTCCCCGCGCGAATTCGGCCCGGGTTCCGCACTAGTGGAAACGGGCCTTTAAAGCATAATGGCTAAGTGGATGGTGAATTGTGAGGCTACTATCACACTTACCGCATCACATCACGTCCCCCACCGCAGCTCATGACAAGGGCAATGTAAGTCGCGATTGCGATGCAGTTTAATGGAAGTAGCAAAATCGCCGTAAGCACACCGCAAACTCTGCAGTGTGCTGCTTCATGATCCCTGCCTACCACACAGATTATAAAGCAATACAAGTCTGCTGCATGATAAATGTGCACAAATGATAGCAGCAGTGGCATGCATGTGCAGACCGGATGTACTTCCTGTCCAGCAGGGAGTACGGCACTGAGCAGGGGGCGGAGCTACACATATTACCGTCAGTGCACTCTGCTGCAGGGGATATGGTGCGGTGCTTTCCTGGACAATTGCACCACATAATATCTGAAACTATCCTGAGGTCACATGGTTACTAGTGGTAGGGGGAGGCATTGCTGGCCATTTGAATGCATTCATGTAATAGGGGAGCAAGGAAAAATGGGCACCTGTTTTCATTAATAAAATTATCGCTAATATCTACTGATATTCTTCATATTTATTCTGTAAATAGTGTAAAATATTGTAATAAAATATCAGTTTATATTAATTGACACCTAACCCTAAAACCCCCTTCCTAACCTTATAATGTTCAAAACAAACAGAACAATACATTTCAAAATGATAAGGTTTAAAAATGAATGATTTGTTTTATTTTTAAAAATTAATAATTTGTAAATAAAAAATATAAAAAATGTCACAAACTATAACTTTTGAATTTTCAAAAAGATAAAAAAAATTAAAAAACCACAATGCTGTAATTTTCAAAACAATAATTATTGTGCACCCAAATTTTTCCTTTGGGCGCCTAATAGACGATATTTTAAATTGCGCCTATGGGACACCCAAATCGTCTATTATCCGCAGGGTGCCCACATTTTCAGCTTCCATTTAAATGTCCACCCTCCAAGTTTGCCCTGTGGATAACACTTAAAGGGGCACTACAGCGAAAAAAATGTAAAATTTAAAATATGTGCAAACATATACATATAAAAAGTACATTCTTTCCAGAGTAAAATGAGCCATAAATTACTTTTCTCATATATTGCTGTCACTTACAGTAGGCAGTAGAAATCTGACAGAAGTGACAGGTTTTGGACTAGTCCATCTCTTCATAGGGGATTCTCAGCAAGGCTTTTATTTTTTATAAAGATATTCCCAAAAAAGGATTTAAACAATGATGCTGGCCAGCTTCCCTGCTCGCTACACAGTTTTTTGGCAGTTGGACAGAGCAACTGCCATTCACTAAGTGCTTTTGAAAATAAATATATCCCTGAGAATCCCCTATAAAGAGATAGACTAGTCCAAAACCTGTCACTTCTGTCAGATTTCTACTACCTACTGTAAGTGACAGCAACATAGGAGAAAAGTAATTTATGGCTCATTTTACTCTGGAAAAAAATGTACTTCTTATTCGTATATGTTTGCACATATATTTTAAATTTTACAGTTTTTCACTGTAGTGCCCCTTTAACAGTCCCTTTGAGTGACAGTGAACAATATGAGTTCATTCATATATTCTGTAAAGTGCTTCTATCTATGTCTTCTACATACAGTATGTGCTGTATAAGGGCCCATACACACCAGGGCGATTATTCGCCGAAGTGCTGGCGCTTTTTAAAGCACTAGTACAATAGGATGTATATGGCAGAAATCTTTGTCACAATTGCCGCCGATCGCAGGTGATTCACAATTACCGACAATCGCCAATCACGTTACCAAATTTAGATTTGCATGCTATAGAAGCGCTACTCGCGATCGCTCCAAGAACGCTTATTTGGCCAATGATTTATCTGCGTTAAATCGTGGGAAAAATCACCTGCGCAAAACGGTAGTGCTAAGTGCTACCGTTTTTGCGCTTTTAAGTGTGAATGGGCCCTAGGAAAATAAATTCCAGTCTACCCAAAAAATAAATAAATGACTTGAGCAGAATGAGTCAGTACACACAAGCGTCCACTCCCCTGCATGGTAGGATATGGAAGGGATGATTCACTTTCATCATGACACAATCCCATCCCCCGCAAAGAGAATCCTTGACAGCTGTGCAAAATTGAGCTAAAGCATATGCATGCCATCTCCAACTCTCACGTGGTTCTAGTCGATTTGTTTTTAGTAGTTCATTCAGTTCCTTGGTTGTTCATTTAAAGTGTACCTGTAGCCCCCAAAAAAATCAGGGCTGTGGAGTCGTTACAAAAATCATCCGATTCCGACTTCTCAGTTTATGAAACCACCGACACCCAAAATTGCTCCGACTCCTCGACTCTGACTCCTTAGTCTAATTTTTACAAAGGCTATGGATTTGGTTCAAAAATCATCCGACTCCGATTCCTCAGTTTATTGAAACCACCAACTCCAGGTACCCACAATTTCTCTGACTCCGACTACACAGCCCTGAAAAAAATGGCCTCAATTCACTAAGATCATGCTGGAGATAATAAGGCAAGAGAAAACTTACCTCCACACAGTGAGAGAGTTATCTTATCTCTTCATTCCTTAAGTTACCTCCTCCGTAGTTAAGTTACCTCCTCCGTAGTTATTTTCATACGCAGTTAATTAACAGCCTGTCTTTAACTTTAGAATTCTGGAGTCATTTTAAGGATTGAAGAGTGAACTTAAAGACAGAAGAGTTAACTTTAGGTTTGCCTGAGGTAAAATGTTTCCTGAATGCTACATGCCTCATCTCCATGGTGATAACTCTAGAAACGTTATTAAAGACAGGAGATAAGCTTAGTGAATTGAGGCCAATGCCTCAAATGGTTACTTACCTAAGTAGATGGAATAATCCAGAGGCTTCCCTCGTTGCCCTTCTCCTTCCAGAGCTGAGACCCCCCTGAAGCCCGGAGCTCGGCCACACTCTGCAGGCACGGATGGCTTGGGCCTGCGCACTAGCATGGAGCCGAATTGGCTCGGCTTCTGGGGTCCTATCGCTGCAATGACCTGATGAAGGAGGATGGAGGAAGACTGTGGAGAATCCAGACCAAGGTAAGTATGTGATTTTTCCTCAAAAATAACTCACAGGTTTTCATTAAATGAATCCTCGTAACCTGAAGAGAGATGGATTGTAGGATATTTGAAGCCCAAGGCAAGGTACCAGCCTGGGCTCCAGCCACCTGCTGCCAACAGGAGTGGGATGGGCAATGAAAGGAGGTGGGAGACAGGTTCCTGAACTTCCTGAACATCCGCCAGACCCTAGGCATATGCCTAAGAAGCCTTGTGGTTGATCCTGCTCTGCTGCCTCAGTGCATGCTCCCAATCAGGTATAAAGCATACTGTGTTTACTTGCAGCTTTTTCCAAGGTACACCAAAGCGACAGTTGATCAGCTATGTAGCTTAGTAAGTAAACATCTCCATCTCCAAACTAAAGGAAATCAAATTATTTTTCTCTTTTAACTTTATTTATATAACAAAAACAACACCGTCTACAATAATAAGAATATGTAGAAGAAGATGATGAGCACCTATGCAAGTCAGCGCTTGCATTATATATAGAATTAATATTTCTACAGACCGTGTACAGAAATTACTAGCAATTCAGGAGATACAGCCACTTCCTGGTAACGATAGTTTCATCTTCGTGTCAATGGGCAGAACACTTTTCTTCCATCTGCCAGAGCTGAACTTCTGAAAAAGGTTTTCTTTGTACGAATAAATTATTGGATTCATGTAGCATGGTGACATAGTGGATAGCACTCTTGCCTTGCAGCGCTGGGTCCTGGTTAAAATCTGGGCCAGGACACCATCTGCATGAAGTCTGTATATTTTCCCCATGTTTCCATGGTTTTCCTCTGGGCAATCTGGCTTCCTCCCACATCTCAAAAACAATGATAAGTTAATTCCCTTCCCCCAGAAATTGGCCTAAGCCTATGATGGACGTATGACTATGGTAGGGGTCAGATTGTGAGTTCCTCTGAGGAACAACCTGGTATACACCATGGAATTTTCACTTCAGATCTTATTCAAGCAAGAAATCAGCTTGGTATTCAGATCTGACATTGATCTGGTATAGAAGAAAGCTTGTGTATACATACATATGCAGGGTTTTTTTTAAATCAGATTTCTGATGATTTTTCAATTGGATATTGACCAAAAATGGATCAAAAAGGACGGATAGACGGTATTATGATTCATATTTTCCAACATGCCTGATCTTTAAATCAAGAAATATTGATTTTGAGCTTGTAATTAGTCGCTGGCAATCAGTAGGCTGTATATTTGTTTGCCCAATGCGATCATTCTCTCGATTGGAAATAGGATTCAAAGTGAAAATTGCATGGTGTGTACCAGAGACAAGACTCTATCCTCTCTAAGGCACTGCAAAAGATGTCAATGCTATATAAATACACAATGTATAAAAAATTAATTTAAATAATAACAATCTCTCATTAGCTGCTGCTGTGCATAGTGTACAAGACACCAGATTTTGCTGAGCTGCTATGCATAACAAGAGCAGGTACCACCCATATAGGTAAGAAAACAGGAAGTAGTGGAAAGGGAGTGGTTAGGGAAACTTGAAGATCCAGATGTTACATGTTTTTGTACTATGCATTAAAGTGGAGTTTTACTATCTTTATTATTATAGTAAAGAGTGCAAAATTAAACATCTATAAGATTTTTAAATGTATGTTTGTAGTAGCCAATCCTCTAATTACTTTCACCTCCATCAGCACTATATCAATTACAGCTGAAACCTGATTGGTTTATAATGGGGACGGACACTTCACCTTCTGCTGGTTTTTAGTCATTTGCTCCTATGCGTTTATAACCACCCCAACGATTAAACAAAAACGTCACACCAGGGAAAGTAACAGACTCTTTTATTTGACAGCTTGAAAGTAACAACAGCCATTACTGCAGCGTCGCAGATGTAATTTCAATTCATCATCATTAAGGGTGTTGTCAGATGCGAGCTTTGCTGACGATTATGCTAATTGAGAAACCCTTCATAAAGATTCCAGACTTAAGCCGATAATCTTGGCAGCACTGAGTGTGGAAGTGGGCGGAGTATGCTCAGATTGGGCGATTGGGTCACACATGCAGCTGTGACTGATGCATGTTATCCCCGATGTATATACCTTTCTTTCCCTCTTATCTAATGTGTCTGTGACGAGTCTTTTGAGAAAAAAACAGTTGGGAGAGAGGAGAATCATACATCCTATATAATAAAACCCCTGTGTCCCTGTGTGCTCCTGTGTCCGTTCTTCCAGACCAGACAGTTTGCTGTCTGTGTACCTTAAGCTGGCCACTAACTGTCCAATTTCTAGTGAAAAATCGTTTGAGCGATCAGAAATTCTGATCGGATTGGTTGTAAATAATCTCCATTGGTGGACACAATCGATTATGAACGAGTGAAAAAAATGTCGTCAGAATGAATTTTCGTCGAACGAAAATTTGGATTTTCTTGGTGGTCATGATAGATAGGAAGCAATGATTGGTTAGTTGATGGTGTAGTGAACGATTTTTCGTCCGATCAGAATTTCTGATCGTTTTAACGATTTTTCGCTAGAAATTGGACCGTTAGTGGCCAGCTTTATTGCATTGTGGGAAATAACAGCTTTTTCCAACTGCCAAGCAAGTAACATCTCCGAGTGTGCATATACTTAGGACAGCGGTGGGGGACTGGTAAGCGGGACACGTCTGTGTGTACATAGCAGGGGAGTAGAGGCCGTGGCCGAGCGCAAGTTTTTTTTAACGGGCGGGCCATTTTACTAGTATAAGATAATCGCGCTACAAGCTCAAAGTCCCAGGTTGGATGCATCAAGGCTCAAACAGATGAGATCAATACGTTCAGTCCAAGGCCAACAGGAGCAAACACCTCAGAGAAAAATATATAGGGTAGTACTGTTAGATTCTATAACCCCCTCACCCCATCCACCTGTGGATACTTCTCCCATAGACCACGATAAGGCCACAAGAGCGACAGCACCCCCCCCAATTAGCCCGCACTCACCCCGGGGTCCTCTAGTAAAACAGGTATAGGTATCGCATTGGGGGGTATATTCCGCAGCAGTATAGGTCTCCCAGTATCCAATACTCAGCAGATGGGTAGATGTAATCCATTCAGATCACCAATCAGCCATATACTAGGACTCTAAGGGAGTGTATAGAGTGAAGTATTGTTTATTTACAACATTAAAATCAAGAATTGAACTCACAAATTTCCAGAAGTTACAAGCATATCGTGTGGGGTGTTCCCGGGAACCCGGCTCCCACCGCATCAGCCTCTGCTAGCTGATAGCCTCTTTAGCATGCATTTTTAATTCGCTATTAAGTTGCCCTGGGAGTTCAAAATTATGCTTGGTTCCCTTTAAATGTCTGATTGGTGTACATGGGCACAGGAAGTCTGTCCCCTCCATCTGACTACCCCAGGATATGGAAGAATAACTATTGGTTCCCCTGAAATGTCTGTTCTGCTTCCAATACTGATTTGCAAATGAAACAGGAAATATGACTGACTATTATGGGCAACAAACACAAATACTTATTAGGCATATCAGCTATACTAGAAAACCTGTGCCCACTAATCCTGTGACTAATAGCACATCACTGGAGATATTGACTTTTGATTTGGCCAGTGGAAGCAGCAAACACAATATACGACTCAGAAATGAAGTAACCATAAGATGTATACATGTGTAATGCCTTCAGAGGTTTGCTTTACTTCACAGGTTCACTTTCTCTTTAAAGAGACTCCGTAACAAAAATTGCATCCTGTTTTTTTATCATCCTACAAGTTCCAAAAGCTTTTCTAATGTGTTCTGGCTTACTGCAGCACTTTATACTATCACTGTCTCTGTAATAAATCAATGTATCTCTCTCCTGTCAGACTTGTCGGCCTGTGTCTGGAAGGCTGTCAAGTTCTTCAGTGTTGTGGTTCTGCTATGAACTCCCCCTTCCAGGCCCCTCTCTGCACACTGCCTGTGTATTATTTAGATTAGAGCAGCTTCTCTCTTCTCTCTTATCTTTTACAAGCTGGATAAATCGTCCTCTGAGCTGGCTGGGCTTTCACATACTGAGGAATTACAGACAAGGGCAAAGCTGTTTGCAGGAAGAAAAGAGCAGCCTGAAACTTCAGTGGAAGATAGCTGCAGGGGGAAAGAAACACACAAATGATCTCTTGAGATTAAAAAGGAAGGCTGTATACAGCCTGCTTGTGTATGGATGTATTTTTCTGTGTGGACATACTGTACATCAACCTACTTCCTGTTTTGGTGGCCATTTTGTTTGTTTACAAACAAACTTTTTAAAACTGTTTTTAACCACCTTTAATGCGGCGAGGAGCGGCGAAATTGTGACAGAGGGTAATAGGAGATGTCCCCTAACGCACTGGTATGTTTACTTTTGAGCGATTTTAACAATACAGATTCTCTTTAAAGATGAACTGTCGCAAAAAACTCAAAATTTAACAGACATACAACTAAGAAGTACATTTCTTCCAGAGTAAAATGAGCCATACATTACTTTTCTCAGTAGGTAGTAGAAATAGGTAGTAGAAATCTGACATTACCAACAGGTTTTGGGTTAGTCCATCTCTTCATGGGGGATTCTCAGCATGGCCTTTATTCTTTATAAAGACATTCCCTGAAAACGATTTATACAAAGATGCTGGCCAACCTACCTGCTCACTGTACACTTTTTGGGCAGTTGGACAACGCAACTGCCATTCACTAAGTGCTTTTAATAATAAAGAAAAGCCTGAGAACCCCCATGAGAAGATGGGCTAGTCCAAAATCGGTAATGTCAGATTTCTACTACTTACTGTAAGTGACTGCAACATAGGAGAAAAGTAATTTATGGCCAATTTTACTCTGGAACTTCTTATTTGTATGTGTTTACATGTATTTTAAATTTTAAGATTTTTGTGACAGAGGTCCTTTAAATCTTTTCATTTAGAGAAGATTACAATCACCAAATAAAACAGAAAAAGACAAGTGGTCATACCAAAGTACAGACAATAGTCAAAAGTTAGCAACATCATAAAAAAAGAATCATGACAGTGCTAAATTACAACATAATTATACAATATCATGTAGACAGAATAACAGCCGCAGGGTGCATACCCTCAAGAATGTGGAGTGGTCAAATGCTGCAATTGCTGATTCATAGGTGAGAGAGTGCGAGCCCCAATCCACCTCAATAATACTAACCACCAGCAGGCCATACCCAGCCTGTACTGACTTTAAGTAAACCAAAGAGGATGTGTATACAAAGGAGATAAAGAGCAGAGAGATAAGGATGCTCATTTGGATTTCTCAAACAGCACGTGACCGGGGCTGGGAGATCTCTGCACATGTGCTTAGCACTCCCGGTGACCCGCTGTAGGATATGTGCAGCCAGGCCAGCGCCTGCACACTGCTGCCCAACTCCGGCGACCCCGAAGAGATTGTCGGGAGGCAATTAGCAGGCAAAGGAGGGGAATGGAGGAGACCGGGGCAGGGGCGTAGCAATAGCCATAGCAGCCATAGCAACTGCTATGGTTCCCTGGAGCAGAGGGGGACCAGATTGTACTTGATGTGTTCACTATTGACTTTCCCTTGTTTCTCCACCCTTTAAAGAGAACCTGAACTGAAAATAAAAAGTTGAAATAACCATACACAGGTCATACTTATCTCCTGTGTAGTCTACTCCTCAATCCCTTTCTCTTCTCCTGTGTCCCATTTGTCCACTGTCATCAATGAATTCTATGTCCTCCATTTTAAAAATGGCCATTACCCCATAACTGCTTCCTGGTCAGCACACTGTTAAACTGTAATATCACCCACTTGAGTCAGAGGAAAACATGGACATTACCTTGCACATTCAGTTGTAACTGACAGCTGCAGATATATACCTGACAGCAACTGGTATATTTCAGTTCTGACAAAATATTGTCAGAACTGGAAGGGATCACTGTAAGAAGAAAATGGAGAACTTCTGAGAGAAATTGACGGTTATGTTAGTATGTAATATTCATTTGCAGCTACGTCATGTGTTTATTTTAAATAATTTTACTCGCTTCAGGTTCCCTTTAACTTCGTCTCTTAGCCCAAGCACTATACACAGTGTACGTTGCACAGGAATGTAAATTGCCCAATCAACTCATATCCATAGGGTAGGGGCAGGTGGCATTGATCAAGAGTGCCTGGTTCTGAGGGCCTCATGAAAATGTTGCTATGGGGCCCCATAATTCCTTGCTACGCCACTGGAACGGGGGAAGCGGTGGGCATCAGGTCAGCTCACCGTACATGCCTGCTTACCCCAGTATCTCATCATCTTTTCAGGTCTGGTATCCTTTACGAACAATAATAATAATAATGACCATTCTTTTACTCACCTAGCGCATCATTAAATAATGAAACATTGGAAATGAGTGACACGATTAAACAGCTGAGCGGTCTGGACGAGCTCAGCTTGTCCATCACCGCCGGAGGCTGACGCACAGGCCCTGCTGGGCCGATTTTCATCAAATAAAAAGCAGCACACGCAGCCGGCACTTTGCCAGCCGCGTGTGCTGCCTGATCGCCGCCGCAGCGCGGCGATCCGCCGCGTGCAGCGGCGAAAGAGGGTCCCCCCAGCCGCCTGAGCCCAGCGTAGCCGGAACAAAAAGTTCCGGCCAGAGCTAAGGGCTGGAACGGAGACGGCTGACGTCAGGACGTTGGCTGACGTCCATGACGTCACTCCGCTCGTCGCCATGGCGACGAGGTAAGCGAAACACGGAAAGCTGCTCATTGCGGCCTTCCGTGTTACTTTTGGCCGCCGGAGGCGATCAGAAGAACGCATCCGGAGCGCCCTCTAGTGGGCTTTCATGCAGCCAACTTTCAGTTGGCTGCATGAAATAGTTTTTTTTTAATTGAAAAAAAACCCTCCCGCAGCCGCTCTGGCGATCTTAATAGAACGCCAGGGTGGTTAATAAGTACTCTTTCCTCACACCCTAGGATAAACAAGGCCTTAAGTCCATACCACACCAACAGCAAACCTCTGGATTAGGAGATTCTGGCCTAGCTTAGCCAGTCAGGCCTTGTGAGGTTCTCTGGAGTGGAAGCCATCAGGAACTACTAGTCATCTCCAATGCCAGTCCTTTCTGGGGTGGAAGGAGTTACGCCGGGGCTTGCAGACCAGTGAATCAGAGAGGAAGGGGATGTGGGTTAGTGATCATGTTGCATAAAAATGTTCTCATGGATTTTTCACCTCTTTAGCTGTGAGGGGAACGGAGCCGCTGACAGGAATGACTACCCACCCCGCTAAAACCTTTGCTGCCACCACAGCTGCTCTAAGGGAAACACAGCTTTTATTATACCTGGACCACAACTGATGCCTGTAATACACTTGATGATAATTGCTTTTGCTGGAACTAGTCTCCAATTAGCAAAAGCAACATTTACAGTCTTTTTTTTTTTTAATATAAAATTGCCAGCAATGAATCGCGGCGGAGGTGGCTTTCGTAACACTGAGTTTCTGTGCTTGGCGGCTAATGTGTGCAAAAGCCGCGGAAGGTAAAGGCTATTTTTAAGCCCGAGCCATACCCTGAAGACAAAAGGGGCTTCTGTAAAATGTACACACTTCTGCTGATTGGTTCAGAGATCAGCAGGGGTTCTTTAATCCCGTCATGTCCATACACAGGACAATTTACATCCAACTGGGTGCAACTAAATGGATCTTGGTCAGCATGTAATGACTGATGATGTTGCCAGTTCCTCCACTGAGATCAAAGACAGCAGCCTCAGACCATCCCCAGTACAGACTAACCATGTCTAAATCCATTTGGACAACTTAAAGCTTTACCCACTACCTGCTGGCAGTGTCTGTGGAAATCCAATACGTCTGGCAGTGGCAACTCTTTGTTGGAGAGAGATGACATCTTCATCAACTCCAGGATGTTTCCTTAGATTGGGCATTGAATAAGAATAATACTCATAATTTCTACCTATTAAGTTTTTTTCAGCCTTCAAAATGTACTGGCATCTGCAGAGAAAGGTTGCCCAACTGTTCAGATCGACAGACTTAATAAACAATCTGGCTACAATCTGACTAATGTGCTTATATCTGTCAACTAAGCAGGGGCTGCTAAAACCCTTTCTGAAAGCAATTTT
This sequence comes from Hyperolius riggenbachi, assembly GCF_040937935.1. Lineage (NCBI taxonomy): Eukaryota > Metazoa > Chordata > Amphibia > Anura > Hyperoliidae > Hyperolius > Hyperolius riggenbachi. The sequence goes on along the minus strand of NC_090653.1, from coordinate 245,026,013 downwards.
AAAAGGAAACACAATATTTTAGGGACCGAAAAGATTGTTTTTGTTTGGAAGAAAAATGTAAACTTTTATTTAAATGAAATGTAATAACTGATCTAAAGCCTGATAGACACCTTCAATTGTCAAATCACGGACCAATTTTACCACTTATCTACTCAATCTGTTCGTAGTATTCAAAATCTGTTGACCCTCGTACTACATGGGTAGTTTGTGGGCAAGTCAGACATGGGTTCACTATAATGACTTCAGAATATATATATTTTTTTAATGTGGGATTTGACAAGGGTTTGAATTCCAGCTGAAACCAGTAAGTAAAACAGTAAGGAGTCTTTGGGCAAGGTTCCCTAATGATCCTGGCCGCCTGTTGAGCGTGCCTTAAGTTGCTGCAGCTCTGGTACTTTGAATCCACCAGGAGAAAAGCGCAATATAAATGTTCTTGTCTTGCAAGTTGCATGAATCACAAACTGAGCCATAGCTACCCACGGCAACCAATCAGCTAACCAGATAACTCAAAGATGGGTGGTCATTTCACACAACATTAATTTTGAAAAAAAGGCCACAAAATGGTCATAGCCTGGCTTCAAGAGAGCCCGAAGTGGACTCATATTTACCCTCCCAGATAGCAACAAATATTGTCGCTAATTTCGGGGGGCAGAGAGTGGTGGTGGGGGGCACAGAGGCATGTCATGAGGCAGAGAACATTCCTCTGTGTCCCATCTGTCCCCCAAGGAACCGCCTCGGGTTCTCTTTCAGGAACAGAGATCATTTGAATATTCAGTAGTGATGCATTGTGGGAGACCAAAGTCGCTCACTCAAACCTAAATTATCAATCCTTCTGTTTTAAAAAGGCAAACTACACTGAGCAAGTGAGCATTGCTTTTTAGTAGTTGGAGGGCTTTCGGTCTATTTTAGTCCCCTATACTTCCCCAGTAGTTTTGAGCCACCCCAAACTTTTTGGTTACTGTGTTGTACCGGTCCAAGCCCTATCCCACAGAGCCATATCAATTCCTGCCATGCACTGAGGAGGACCAACTGTCTGGAACAGGCTGTCTGCATGTTGGGTTGATGTGGCTCTGTAAATTTTATAAGCTATAGGCTTGCTATACAACAGCGGTTCTGGAAATAAGCCTGGCTTCAGGGGCATAAAGAGATCATTTGCATATTCCGTAGTGATGCATTGTGGGAGACCACAGTCACTCACTCAAAGCTAAATTATCGCCAATATCTTCTGTTTTAAGAAGTGCAAACGACAGCTTTGCGTTTTAGTAGTAGTAGGGTTTTACTGTCTCTTTTAGTCCCCTATACATTCTTATTAGTTTTCTATACATTCTTAGTAGTTTTGGGTCACCCCGAGCTGCTTGGGTATTCTGTTGAAAATGGTCATAAAAAGCATTCTCCAAAAAAACAAAATATCCTGTGAACTGGTAAGGAACCGTGACTGGCTTCCTTTCCGATGTGTACACGACGGAAAGGATCTTCTGCCAACCTCTCCTCTCTCGGGCTGTCACCTGATCCACCTGAAGATGGCGCTCATTGGGTGTCCGTCTTTTCCGTGCTGATGGCTACCATACGGCTTCACATGATCAACAGACACACTTTATAAACCCTTTGGCACCACTGCTCAAGAACTTTGCAAAAACACATGCAGGGATTTCAAACTATTCCGAATAATCAGGTACGACTCGCCTAGGGGCGATCATAAGTATGTGAGAATGGGCGATATTATTTTTATATATCAATTTTGGTTCATTTAATGCATTTTAGACCTATTTTAAATCAGCTTTTTGTTCAAGCTTTGCGACTATAAAAAGCAATCATTGCATTTTATTCAGTTTTCAATCTGTTTTTGATTTTTTTTTTTTTTTTAATTCCCCAGCGGTCACTAAAACCTCAGAAAATAGGACTGAACAGAATAAAAATAAACACCGCATTTTATATCCATTTTAGGTTTTCTATATAAACAAGTACAATATAAGGGAGATCCCCGACCCACTCACTCTAAGCCAGCAAGAGTACTTTTGTCTAACTGAAATGAAAAACAGATGTACTGTACAATCTGCACAAAGTCTCTGTGCTGGGTAGACAAACAGGGATATCAAAGCTACAGCTTTCAGCAGTTTTGAAAGGTAATAACCACGTAAAAAGCATCTTTATCTTAGATCCCAACTCCAGGGTGTAAAATCTATCCAATAGGGAGACGGACAGAAGTACTGTGCCCTGCAACACGAGGCAGTAACTAGAAGGTAGCAGCCCCTGGCCCCCTGCTACCCCAGGTGGGTCCAGAAAAGTGGGAGCCCCAACTACTAACCTTAACCTTCTCCGATACAGGGGACTGTACTTCCGATCAGGTGTTTTTGTGGCCAAACATGTTATGGGTGTGAATAACATGATGGCCACACTTGTTTTATGACTCGATGTTTGGCCAGATCGACCATTCGATAGATCCCCAAACCCACCCCTGCCTGTGCTAAAGTCTCACCTCTCTTCCAGTGTGACTCCTGGGCGCCTTTGGTGCTTCGCAATATTGCGAGTGCCTGTTCCATGTGACTAACTGACATCACAACATGCGCCAGTGTCACGTGGAAGAGGGGTTTGCAGTGGCGGCGGACACTGGAGGAGACCAGGAGTGACGCTGAGGAAGAGGTGAGACTTTAACACTGCACACGGGCACAGGAGGGCACTTTACACTTAGACAAATATCCAATGTCGGCACACCAAGTAGCTGCTCATATATTTATTGTGATGCAGAATGGTTTCAGAACCAGAGATGTCGAAGGGAAAGAAGTGGAATGTTATGCAATGGCCAAGTCAATCACCTGACCTGAATCCGGCTGATCATGCATTTCACTTGCTGAAGACAAAACTAAATGGAAAATGCCCCAAGAAAAAGCTGGAACTTAAAGAGAAACTCCAACCAAGAATTTAACTTTATCCCAATCAGTAGCTGATACCCCCTTTTGCATGAGAAATCTATTGCTTTTTACAAACAGACCATCAGGGGGCGCTGTATGACTGATATTGTGGTGAAACCTCTCCCACAAGAAGCTCTGAGGACCACGGTACTTTTGACAGTTTGCCACGATGTAACAAGGTTCACAGACAGGAAATAGCTGTTTACAGCTGTCTCTAACAGCCAAAACAGCTAGGAGCAGCTACATAACCTGCCCACAGTAAAAATGTTACCATGTAATAAATGTCAGAATGTAAATCGGGAAGAGGAAAGATTTTACAATGAGCAAACACTGACTAAATCATTTATACATAATTATTGTAAAAATGAAGCACTTTTTTAAGTACACTATTTTCACTGGAGTTCCTCTTTAAGATATTTGCAGTAGAGCCCTGGCAGAGCACCACCAGGGATGAAACCCAGAGTCTGGTGATGTCTATGTGTTCCAGACTTCTGGCTGTAATTGACTGCAAAGGATTTGCAAAAAAGCATTAAAAAGTTTGATTTATGATGATTATTCTGCCCATTACTTCTGGTCCCTTAAAGCGGTATCGTCACCATAAAAATCAAATTTCAACTGCAACTGGTCTGAGTGTATTAAGTGATAAAGATGCTAATCCTGCATTCAAAACTTTTTCTGCTGTTATGGTTTGGAGTTATTACATACTTTAGGAGCACTGGCCCAAACAGTGCCAAAAAGTTGAATGATGGGAGTTCTTTTGAATGCTGGGAGTTCTTTTAATCTATAATATATTCCTCCTCTTCCATTTATTTCACTGCCTAGCTGATCACTTGTGTTTACAAGCAAGGCTGAGGTGACTCAGTTATTGGATGTGTAAATAAAAAATGACTCTGGGAGGAGGGCAGCTAATGAATACACAATGAGCAAGAGAAGGGAGGGGAAAAACAAGATTCAGGGAGGATATGATGTCAGCATTAGCTTGGCAAGATGGCCACTGCCTAGAATAGGATTTTCTGCTTTTCCTTTATAAAATTCACAGGAATCATTATGTGGATAGCACAATACATCTGTTATGGAAGTAGAAGTAGTATTTATCTACTTATATATGTGTTTTTTATTTCTAGGTTAGCATGGGTTTCGCTTGTTCTTTAACAAGTGGGAGGCACATATGCAAACTGTTGTTATTCCTACACCGTTCACCTGATCTGGATGTAAATAGCCTCAAATAAAAGCTGACAGTCTGCAGTTAAAGCACACTATAGAGCAAAATGTTAGAATTGTGTCAATGTCCCAATATTTATGGACCTGAGTGTATGTTCCCTGGCGTCCTTTACACTAGAGGAGCGCCAGCCGGTGGTCTGTCGGTCGCCGCGTTATTGAATGCTTGACCACCATGCACCCTTACCACTGAGATTTTTCCACCATTCTTGTTTGACCCACTCAACTGATTTTGGATGATAATTGATCTTCCAATTCACTACATATTTTACCACTAGATAATATTAGCTATATGGTGTGAATCAGAGGGCACTGACGTAGCATCCGGTCATTTATATTTAAAAAAAGGAGCTGACATATTTGGCACGTGAAAAAATTCTCAACACTTATTGCTCTATAATAGTAGAATTTCCCTTCTGCTTTCTTGTTATGATGGGCAACCATTTCCAATTATTTTTGTCATATAGCCATGTAGGGTTACTCTCTGTACATCAATCAGAAGCCCTGGTAATCCATACTGAGGTTATGATGTAAACAGGCATAACCATTAATTGCCTGCAGCAAAAATGTCAATTCCAAGTGATTACAGTCTCAAACGTCCAGAGATACAACCGGATCATCCACTAGGCAACACCAGCAGATACCTAGGGCCTGATTACTATCTAGGGGTCTGGCTGCCACCTTGCCACCTCCTCTGACTCCCAGTCCCCCACTCTTCTCCTTTACTGAAAAGCTCAGGAGCCAAACAGGGAGAGCCTAGGCTCAGTTCAGCTTAATGCATCTCTAATTAGCTGATGAAGAAGTAATATTTAGATTTCAGTTTTTCTTGTAAAAGACTTTCTGAATCACTAGCAGAATGCCAGTGAAACTGCCTAACACTAACCTCCCCCCCCCCCCCCCCCCCCCAACGATGCCAAACACTATGGGCCCTTTTTCACATAATGCATTGGTATGCGTTAGTATGCAATGCTATGCCTGCATTTTTTTCTCCATAGCAGTGCATTGTGAAAAAAAATCAGTTTTTCAGTGTGTAGTGTGAAAGAAGCCATAGGGAAACATGGACACTGGACTGCACATCAGTTGTCCTTTCAGTTTCAATTGACAGCAACTGATTAAAGATGAACTCTAGTGAAAATGTAATAAAAAGTGCTTCATGTTTACAATAATTATGTGTAACGATTGGTGTCAGCACGCAGAGAGAATCTGATTATTGGTGATCTGCAGTATCACCAAGAATGCAGATACCTGTTTATTGATGATCTGCAGAATCACAGATAATACAGATATATTATTAACCTCTGGACATCTATGGGTATGTAAGTGTTTGGTGTAACAGTAGTACTTTGAGTAATGCACCTGCAGAGCAGGTGATATTAGGTAGTAAAGGAACACTGCTCTGAGAGCACAGGAACCTTCCAGCAGCCTGAGACTCTCCAAGGGGTGGAGTCAGGCTGGAGACAGCAAGGGCCAGAGAGTGAGTGACACCTGAAGGTGGATGTCACTATCTGATCTGGAGACTCTTAAGGGGAGAGATAGCTCTCGAGGTCGGACACGCCTGTTACGTCATGTTACGGTAACTCACGGATAAAGTACAAAGACAGAAGGCTAATTCGGTATCCAAGGCAAGCAGGGTCTGGCAATGGAATATCAGATATGCGAGGTATCGAATCAGAGGACAGAAGAGTAGTCAAGAAAGCAATAAGTCATAACAGATATCAAACAATGCCTAGTCTGGGTGTGAGGTCCGTGGTCTCTCCACCCTGGAACTAGTCTGATGTATAACAAAATGATCGCCCAAGTTCCCTAGTCTTGGGTGCGAGGTCCGTGGTCTCAGCACCCTGGAACTAGTCTGATGTATAACACAAATGATAATACAGTTCCCTAGTCTGAGTGCGAGGTCCGTGGTCTCAGCACCCTGGAACTAGTCTGGAGTATAACACAAATGATAATACAGTTCCCTAGTCTGAGTGCAAGGTCCGTGGTCTCAGCACCCTGGAACTAGTCTGGAGTATAACACAAATGATAATACAGTTCCCTAGTCTGGGTGTGAGGTTCTTGGTCTCTACACCCTGGAACTAGCTTAAGCATAAATAGAATAATAGTTCACGTAATCTGGCTCAATGTGAATTCCCAGGTCCACCTGGTTCAAACACACTGTTAGATCTGACTAAGGTCTGAGTGCTTCCATGTAGTGTTCGCAACGGCAGACAATTTGCAACTGGCCAACAGTAACTATATATGGAGTAGTGCTCTCCAGCACCACCCCTAATTGATCAACCAATAGTATCCTGCTCTGGAGTCAGCTGATCGGCGTGATCAGCTGACTCTCTCTGCAAAGTATAAGAATTCTGCCTCTCAGCGCGCGCGCGTATTCCTAAGCCTGTGTGCACTAACAGACTCAGCCACACCAGACACACGCTGCCGCGTGCAAACCGCCGCGCTGGACGCGGAACCAGCCGCCTTACTGTTGCTGCATGCGGCGGCTTTTCCGCGTTCTGCCCTGCTACCAGACACACGCTTCCGCATGCAAACCACTGCATTGGACGCGGAATCAGCCGCCTCCTCAGTAGCACACGCGGCGGCTTTTCCGCTTTCTCTCACATTATGTATAAATGATTTAGTCAGTGTTTGCCCATTGTACAATCTTTATAATCCCTGATTTACATTCTGACATTTATTACATGGTGACATTTTTACTGTTGGCAGGTGATGTAGCTGCTGCATGCTTTTTTGGCAGTTGGAAACAGCTGTAAACAGCTATTTCCCACAATGCAACAAGGTTCACAGACAGGAAACTGCCAGGAGTACCACGGTCCTCAGAGTTTCTTGTGGAAGGGGTTTCACCACAATATCAGTCATACAGCGCGCCCCCTGATGGTCTGTTTGTGAAAAGGAATAGATTTCTCATGTAAAAGGGGGTATCAGCTACTGATTGGGATAAAGTTCCATTCTCGGTCGGAGTTTCTCTTTAAGTCTAAAATACACTGACCATATAGGGGAACACAGGAAAAGTCATTGGCTTTTGCAGGGCTGGGCCAAGGGAGAAGCGAGAGAGGCTCCAGCCTCAGGGCACAGTGTAGGAGGGGGCGCACAACTCACTCAGCCATCATTCCCCTATTGTGTTTGAAGCAAAGAGAAATAAGAAAACGGGATACATGGTAGTAACTGCAAGCTAGATAACTAGAGATTATGGTGTTGGGGGCCCTGAGGCGCATCTTAGTCTAATAGCAATCACTGTGTGATGACTGGGGTGGGAGGGAAGGAAGGATGCACTTTGGTGTCTCAGCCAGGGATGGTCGTAGTCAGCCAACTTCGCTACGCTGGAACTACGCGTATTTTTACGCAAATACGCTTCGCAATCTACGGCTATGTAATCAGAAACTTCACTACGTTTGCATTTCGTAGACTACGTGTTAAAATACGCAAGCTTCGCGTAGTGCGAAGTGTAGTTGATGCGACCGCTTATACCCTTATGCGGAAAAATCTCTGCAATAATCTTCAACCTATTTGCAAATATAAACTAATATAAGCGTACATTCCACCTTCCAATGCGGAATTGTATGCGTATAAAAGGGCAATAATATTTCTGCGCATGCGCAATGATCCATATAGATGCAGTTACCGCACGCGTAGTTGACTTCGCAATACATACGTCAACTACGCGTAGCGGGCGAAGCGGGACTACGACTACGCGGAAATGCGTACGTGTAGTTCTTAAACTTCGCCTACGAACTACGATGCGTAGTTGCGTACTACGATGCGTAGATTCGCGCTGGCGTAATTTACGAGCAACCCTGGTCTCAGCCTTGGGTGCTGGAGGACCTCGTCCCGGCTCTGGGCTTTTGCTGTGCCCCTTTACGTGGTCAGTGTAATGATTGGTTGCTTTCATGTCACCTGCCTGTGTTCCCCTATGTGTTCAGTGTAAGGATTGGGTGTTCCTGTGTCCCTACATGGCCAGCATAATGATTGGGTGTTCCTGTGTCCCCCTATGTGGTCAGTGTATTTAAAAGGACTCTAACAGACCTCCCATCCATCTGTGCCTAACCTTAAAGAGGAAAAATAAATAAATCAATACATTGCAAAGTGAGAAGTTAAAAAGAAGACAGATCAAGAAATGATTGATATTCGCCACCATTTAATTTGTTCATATTGTTTGATCCACAATCAGCCTGCACGTAATCATGTTTACTACTGGCAGGCATTAAAAACCAGCACCAACAGCATTATCTATAACAGTGGTGGCACTCCGTGCCCACTCTGTGGGGACACGTGCACTGCTGATAAAGGGGATATGCCCCGAAACATGCCGTGTATGGTTTGAAGCCAAAGTTTGAAGCCAATTGAGTGTCTGCTTCGTATTTACTACATTGACACATGCACTGCTGCTTGTCACCACTGGTATTTGCAGTTCTTCCCCCCTTACTCTCCCTCCCCTCTGAAAACCACCAATGTATTCTTAGGGATGGCCCAGCCTAGGAGAACTCATGGAGAAGCACATTGTAAGGATCCCTCCCGTAGCGTGATCTGTCCGTTGCAGTGGAGCTGCAAATGGACAGTTCTGGCTTATCTACTTGCATTCGATTGTGCATTCGCAATAAGTCTCATTGTCATTTGCTATCGCTCTGCAGTTCTGGGCAGCTCAGGATGCTGTCATCATTCCACCAATTGCTTGTTGCAGCTGAGCTGCGGCCAGATAGCCCTGGATTTCCTGTATGCATGTTGTTACATAATTCTGCATGTATTTCTTATGGGAGTCCTTTGCATTCACAGCCAGCTAGCAAATGGTAATCAAGCCAGCTCAGGATTGAACGATTACCATTCAGCTGTGTGGGAATTTGCATACCTGCATCCATTGGCTGATGCCAGCATAAAAGTCTGCCTCCCATTTCCTACCCCGCCCGTCATAGCGTTCATCTCTGTGAGTTGTCGTTGGGTCTATGCTGTGAAAGTTGTTATTGTAAATGTATAATCCCTTGCTCTGTATTGTCATGTCTGCTGGATGTTTGCTGACCTGCGGGGGTCAGTGAAATCCTTTTGATCCTGATAGTTAGATTCTGCTAGCACCACGTTGATGACTGGCAGTATTCCTTCTAGCCTTGTTCTTGAGAAAGAACTATAGCAGCGGTTGCCATTAGTTCGCTCCTACCTGTTCGTTTTGTCTATCTCAGTGTGAATGTCGCCATCGCTGAATCAGCGACTAGATTGGCTGAGCATTCCGTCTGTCTGTCTGTTGTCTGTCTTGTTAATTAACATTACTTGTGCTTTAGCTAGTGAGTTATTTGAGAGCTACATTTCATATATTGTGCATCAGCACGATATATATGTACTCTAGTCAGTAATATTATTGAAGTAACATCTATTGTAATATTGTATTGTGTACCGACCTTTGCCTGCCTCTCGACTATGAATCTGCCTAATCTTTCCAATACGACACATCTGAATTAACGTGTATGACCCAAATCTGTTACCGAGTACAGTATGTCTGTTGTGTATTGTATCACATAGCATCTAGCCTGATAGGCAGCCCAGAGCTGCATTTGCTCTGGGCAATCTTGCTCTCTTGTTCATTACTCCTGTGTCCATCTGTGGAGCCTCTTCCATTATCCAGCTCTTAGCCTTGTTGCGCTGGGTGGTCAGGAAGTATGACCCCCCAGCATTACACACATGATCAGTTTGATCAGCTGATAGATTTGTAAGCCTCTGATTTGCTGTGAGGACTTCCTGGTTTAACACATGATCATGACCAGCAAATCAGAGCCTTACAAATCTATCAGCTAATCAAACTGATCACATGCTTCTCCATGAGTTCTCATAGGCTGGGCCATCCCTAATTCTAACCTTATTCTCACACAGAGCCCTTCTAATGATGCCTAAACCTAACCACCCCCTCTGGTGCCTAGCCCTAACCACCCCCTCTGCTGATGCCTAACCCTAACCCCCCCTCCAGTGCCTAACCCTAACCATTCCCCCCAACCTAAGCCTAACCCTAAGAGACCCCCATACTTATGCCTAACCCTAAGGGACTCCCCAAATCTAAGCCTAAGTCTTGGTTCACACATAAATCTGTTGACAAGCTCAGAAATGTAGGTTGGGCAGGTCATGTATGTATCTGTTGACAAGCTCACGTCTTGTAGGTTGGGCAGTCCTGTGCTGTCCTGTCAGTTTTCCATCAGTTTTACCTGATTGGACCAGAAATGTACACCTTTTATGTGTGAACACTGCCACAGAAACACATACAAAACAGGACTGGACTGGAAATGTACAGATTTATGTGTGAACAAAGCCATAGAAACACATGCAAAACTGATGCCAACTGTCAAAAACTGACAGGACAGGACTGGACACCTTTTTATTTGTGAACCAAGTCTAACCTTTAACCTGTGCCTAATCCTCAGGGCCCTTTCACACTGGTGCAGTGCGACAAATTGCCGCACTGCTACCGCAGCCTAATAAAACCCTGTGGGGAAGTTCACGTTGTGGTACGCTGCCTCGGAAGTGCCCAATTTAACGCTAGCACAGCACTACATTACCGTGCGGGACACGTGCTGGGGTCGTGACATCACAGTGTGCATGAGTGGACGCATATTTTTACAATACACTTCCATTCACTTCCCCATACCTGACCGGAGTGACCGCAAGCGCTCGTCACTTCCTGCTTGGACGAATGCCAGACAGGGTACTTATCTCGGTGTTCCCTGAAGGCCTCTTTTTGGCGGTGCGATGTGGTGCGGCGGGCGGGCCGCATTGCTACCATCAGTTTGCAGTGTGAAACCAGCCTCAAGTATCTCCAACATATGTCTAACCCTAAAGGACACCCCAAGCCTATTTCTAACATTAACTGATACCCCAAAACGATGCCTTACCCTACGGCCACTAAGGGGTACTTCGGGCACCCCCCATAGGTGCCAATGTAAATAGCTGCAATTAACGGCTATCAGTGTTCATTTGGGCGCCACAGCATTATGGCTTTTCTTCTGAACACATAAAAATATAGCTACTATGTTCCCTGGTTTTCACTCCAAAGAGAGGTCAAAAAGGTCTGAGCTTTGCCCACCCTTAGTATTGAATTGCCCTCCTAAATTCTTCTGAAACAATAAAAAGTAGGAGTAGTAATGCCAGACTCGACCCGGTAGGCGATACAACCTGCCCAAAGCCGTAATAAGAGTTTTGTGAGGACAGATCCTTTAATAATAGGATTGGTATTGTTCGCTCTTTCCCAGCTCCGTCCTTTCACCACAGGCTTGTTAGCGGCACTCACCGTTTAGAAGACCAGGCCCCGTGGTTTTTAGGCGTCTTTATAGTTTGCGGTGAAGCAATTTTTTTCCGGTCATGGAAATTATGCTGTTAAGTTATTCTGAAGATTCCCCCCCCCCTCCTCTAACCATGCGGTTATCCTTTCATACCACACTCTGGCCTCGCTGGACTTTCTCAAAAGCTTTTTCTTAGTCTCATTTGGTGATCATCATAACATTCCCTGACCTCATATCACCGTCTCTCTCGTCCTCTTACCAACACTTAAATGTGGTTACAATTAGTGACTTAGTGCCGCCTCTAATCTGGAGAAGTTTTTTTTTTCTTCTTCCTTGGAACACAAAGTCGCTCTTTAAAGTTTATTATACATTTCATAGCTGCAGATTTACCAAATGGCAGCGAGCCTCGTGACGAAAAGCAATCAGAGGGAACATGATTCTTGTTGCTCATAGCGATTAAATGCTTTGTATTCTTGTACGGCACTACAAACGAGAATGGGAGGGTTGGTTGCTATGGGCAACAAGAACCACTGAAATTAAAGAATATGGTAGGATCTCCTTATTATGGCAGGGGCAGAGCTGGGACCTCAGGGGCAGAAATATCACCAGCAGACACAGGACTCAGGATCTCGTGCACAAATAAGCCTAAAGCAGGGACGTAGCAATAGGGGGTTGCGACCGCATCGGGGCCATTGGGCCAGAGGGGCCCCGATGGGCCCTCCCTCAACTACAGCATTAGCCCTCTATTTGTCCTGTGCTCATAATAATCACTTCTATAGATACTTTGAATAGTGGTAATCATTAACAAACTGTTCCCCATACCCTTCTTGCACCTCTAATACTGTAGTTGACATTGGCAGGTTTTGGTGCTCCTTATCAATTGTTATGAATGGAGTGCTTGGGGAGGCCCCAATGTAGAACTTGCATCAGGGCCCACAGCTCCATAGCTACACCACTGGCCTAAAGATTAAACTGTCCTTGCTCCCCATATCAACCAAGCTGATTTTCCCCTCAAGACGATTTTATGAGATCCACCTTAAAGAAAATCTGTACTCTAAAATTCTTGCAACAATTCCATTCTATTCATTATGTTCTCCTGGGCCCCTCTGTGCTGTTTCTGCCACTCTCTGCTGCAAACCTGGCTTGTAATTGCCAGTTTTAGGCAGTGTTTACAAACAAACTAACCAGCTTGTGATAGGCTCACATAAGCAGAGTGTGCGAGTCATACAGAGCCTGCAGGGGGCCTGGAGAGGGTGTGTATAGCTTCTATCCAATCACAAGCAGCCCTGCACATTCCAGCTTGAGTGTCTCAGCCCAACAAAGCCGACAGAGGAGAGAAGATTAGATCATATAACAGAGATAATACAGTCACTGTGCAAGTAGGAAAGGCTGCAGTAAGCCAGACCACATTAGAACAGGCATAGGAACTTATAGGATAGAAGAAATAAGGATGAACATTTTGTTACAGAGGCTCTTTAAGCCTGGAGGTCATCATCTTTTCTGATGGCAGACAAGAAATAAAACAGACAACACCAATTGCCATTATCTATAAACACACCCACTAAAAATGTGATAGGCTAAAAAAAAATAAAAATATATATATATATTCCACCCAACAACAGACATATGAAACATCATTAATCACAGTCTCTATAGAAACCATTCAGGATATTGCAATTCCCTCCTCAAAGGCCTTCCAACTGAGGACTGCCATTGCCTACAGTTAGTACAAAATGCCGCTGAATCATATAGTCCAGTCATCCCCAGAGTCCATCCTAAAACTTTTGGAACTAGAGCCTTTTGTCATGCTGCTTCTACCCCGTGGGTCTCCTCCTTTATTATAGGATGCTTCTGGCTTTGTCTCCTGGACACAGCTGGGAACAATTGCACACAAAGAGGATGCGCCCTTAAGAGGAGGACAGCTAAATTACCAACAGGAACAACTGAGCAGTGTGTCTGTACAGTTATTATTCCTAAAACTCCCAACCAAAAAGACCACCAATGATTGTTTTGAGAGACAATTAATGAGCACTTGTACTAGAGCAAAATGGTATGACGGACAGATCCAAGGATAGTAGGATTACCATGAGGAACAATAGACTGGGCCTGGGAAAAGTTATTTATTTTTGTTAACAAAAAATGTTGAAAGAGGGGGCTGCCCTAATGGGTGGAGGTAGGGAGTTCCATAGTGTTGGAGCGGCTCTTGAGAAGTCCTGAAGGTGTGCATGGGACTGGGTGATGCGGGGGATGGTCAGGCGAAGTTCATTGAAAGAGCGAAGTGAGCGGCTTGGTGTGTATCTCTGAGTAAGATCAGAAATGTAGGTTGGACAGGTTTTGTGGACAGATTTGTAGGTCAGACACAATATCTTTAATCTGATTCTGGACTGTATAGGAAGCCAGTGGAGGGATTCACGGAGCCGCCCTGGTGGAGCAATGGGAGGAGTGGATAATTCTGGCTGCCGCATTCATGATGGACTGCAGTGGGGATATTCGGGTCATAGGGAGACCAGACAGCAGGGCATTGCAGTAGTAGAGGCGGGAAATTATGAGGGCATGGATAAGGAGTTTGGTGGTCGCAGAGGGCGAATATTACAGATGTTACGAAGGTGGAAGTTGCAGGACTTTGTGAGGTTTTGGATGTGGGGAGTGAAGGAGAGTGCTGAGTCCAGGGTGAAACCCAGACAGCGGGCTTGAGAGGTAGGGCGAATGGTAGTGTGTTTAACAGTAACCTGCACATCTGGGAGGTCCAGGGATGGCCAGGGTGGGAAGATGATAAATTCCATTTTGTCTAGATTTAGTTTCAGGAACATAGTGGGAGACCGGCCCCGTGGGTCCATCTGACATAGGGAAATGCCGCTATGTCCTGTGCACCCAACTAAGCACTTTCAAGTGAGATCTTTCCAGACTGTTTTAATTTATTTTGGGTGGTAACCAATCAAATGATAATTATTAATTGAATCGGTTGGATCAGTGCTGGGCCGAAATTACGCATGAGCGTAATTACACATCGTAATTCAATGCAAATTTACGCGTAAGCGCTACGCGGAACTTACGGTCTTGCGCGTTATTATTTACGCGTAAGCAGTAAAGTGGTATCATAATTACGCTGTCTATCGTAATTGCTAGGTATGCGTAATTTTACGAAGACTTACGCGTAATTTTGCGCGTAATTACTAACGTAAAAACTCCCCTTTTCTAAGAGTAGCCAATCAGTCAACATCCTAAGCAACCAATAGTATCTTCTCCCGCCCTTCAGTATATAAGCGTACGTTTTGATGCATACGAATGATGTGTACGCAATAGCTGTCACATTGACGGCTATTGCGTACACATCGTCCGTATGCGTCAAAAAGTACGCATTAATGGGTATTACGGCACTACGCGTAACATCGTAGCATAAGCGCCTACATTACGGTATCCTTACGCGTAACTGCGTAAGTTAACGCGTAATTACAGTGATGAACCGTAGATAATTTCCTACGCCGTAACTGTAATTGTGTAATAGCGTAAAATTACGCGTAATGATCCGTGAGTGTACGTTTTTCCATTATGACCAGCACTGGGTTGGATATCGATGATGCGGCAAATCATGTAATGTATGAGCATTAGAAGTTAGTTGGTAGAAAGAGATAGAAGAAAGAGTAAACCTCAGCATAGAGTTTTTCCTGAATTCTTCTCAAACTGTACAATTGTGATTTAGGAGTAGAATGGAAACAAAATAGAATTTAGAGTTTTCTAAAAACCACAGTGTACTATATTTGCAGTGTGAGAGAGAAGCAGAGCTAGACAAATCTGGAAAATTGCCCATACACTTTAAGGCTGCATCCACACTTAGATGCGTTGAGTTGCGTTGCAGCATGCTTTTTCAATGGGAGGCAACACAACTCAACGCAACTCAGCACAACGCATCTAAACGTGAATCCAGTCCTAAAGTGTATGGGCTGTTTTCCAGATTTTCCTAGCTCTGCTTCTCTCTTACACTGCATAGGGCAAATATAGTGCCCTATTTGAGATTTGGATTCATGGTTACCAGACAGTGATAAAGCACGGCATTGTGGGTCTCCCTTTTTGGACACATGGGTGTGAAAACCTGTGACTATCTTCTGTTTTAAAGTGGACCTGAACTCAGAACTTCCTCTCTGCTCTAAAAGATAAGCAACAGCATGATAACCTTTAGGCCCCGTTCAGACTATGAGACGTTTTTAGAGAACGCATACGGGCCGAGTTTCCGCATAGAAACGGCTAGTAATGTTTTTCAATGGGCTGGTTCACATGTACTCTATGCGTATGAGACGCATACGTTTCTCGTCCGCATTGCTGCATGCAGTTCTCTGCGGTACGCACGTACACAATGATAGTCTATGGGCCCGTATCAGAAACGCATAGTATTGCTTTTTTTGCGTACGTTTCCCTCTGCGTTTCCCATAATTCTTTTCTGTTTCCTGTGTGAAAAACGCAATAGAAAACGCATTCGAATGCAAGAAAAACGCATGCATTTTTAAACTTGCGTTTTCTTTGCATCTCTATGCGTTCTGCAAACGAGCATAGTCTGAACAGGGCCTTAAAGACAAACATTTCTTTGTTACAGCTGATACAAATCCTGCAATAAATCTGCAGTGTGTCTACTTCCTGCTTTCATGGAAGCAGCCATAAACAACGAACATTTATATCGCGCTTTTCTCCTGGCGGACTCAAAGCGCCAGAGCTGCAGCCACTAGGACGTGCTCTATAGGCAGTAGCAGTGTTAGGAAGACTTGCCTAAGGTCTCCTACTGAATAGGTGCTGGCTTACTGAACATGAACAGCCAGAGCCGAGATTCGAACCCTGGTCTCCTGTGTCAGAGGCAGAGCCCATCCAGCCACCCATAAGATAAACATCCTGTGTTTACAAATGAGTTGCTCTGCCGAGGCAGCCAGCTGACACAGCTGTGAGTATCAAATGACAGTTGTGATTAGTTACAGGTGAGGGGGAACTAGGCTAAACTCTCTAAATACATACAGGGTGCATTTTTCAATGTTTTCCATCAGTCCTGTGCAAGAGTTCAGCTCCACTTTAAGTAGGCAAGACTGTACTTGAAATGCGACAATCAACAGCATTGTGGTTCACCCCAGCAACCAATCATTTATAGTTGGCTGCCCTGCAGAAATCAACATGGTATTGAGATGATAACAGTTCTATAAATCAATAAGAATACTGAGTTTATCAAAAGCATCAATACAGAAAAGCATCATTTCCATTATCAGCCAATCAGAATCCTTTTTACTGCACTGAAAGCAAAACGACATCCTGCATGGGCTGCTATGGGCAATGCCTACACTTTACTTTCTGAAGGTTTTGATAAATGACATTCTTGGTTATTAAATAAAGCTTCCTATTTCTCCCTCTCTCTCTAAACTTCCAACTCGTGAGTGATCTTTGCCAGCCCCCCATGTCTCCTGCACTATTTAAAAAGTATTTTTCACTTTTAAAAGGTCTGTTTTTTTCCAGATCCAGCCCCCTTCCTTCCTTTTATGCTTATTTTAGATCCCCCCATTTAATGTCCTGGTGCCGCTTCTCTTGTTACGGCTCCCCTCTCTGTATTCCTGCCTGAAGGCAGACTCTATACAAGCCCCTCCTGTGTTGTTCGCTTGCCCATGTGGCTGCATTTTCCTTGCGTGTGAGCGGCACCTCCCAACATCTGGTTTAATGTCAGATGCTGGCGCCTCAGTCAGCCACAGGCTCCATCACAGACAAAGGCTGTAAGAGCCTCTCTCTCTCCCCTGCTAGACGGAAAGAGAAATTACTGCAACATCCCAGAAATGGGCAAGGCGGGGGGAGACAAAAAAAAAATCCCCTTCAAGCCCCCCTTTTTAAACGCAGTTCCCCCCAGAACAACAGGACGTGCGATGATTCAGTGATGGAACGGGCGGGATGATGCAGGACGATGTATGACAGGCTTGAAACCGCACAGACATAGCGCCTGCCATTTCGCTCTGGGAGGCATCATACCTGGCACTCCGTCCTGGCGCTCTGCCCTTCTCCTTTAATTTATTTATGTACGTTTCAAAAAAAAGTGAATACAATGTACATTTCCATGTCGAGCGGCGCTGCCAGAGCGGACGGGGCGGAAACCGTCTTTCTGGTTCTCAGATTCCTGTTGGACTGACTCGTTTTGTTTAACCTCTTTGTACCCGCGGGCCACGCGGATTCCCGTCGCCGACCGAAGGGTTAAGGCGCCATGCTAAATTTATCTGGATTCAATCAAGCGTCATGTATTTGATCTTTAAAAAAATGAAATCAATGCTCACTCTTTTTGAAACTTTGGCCTTCTCTGGTAATTCTCATAGTGAAAGTGGGCACAGGCGACGTTTGAGACGTACGACGATGGGAAAACAGACCGAAACAAAGTAAATAAATCATATGTATAATGTATGATTTATAAAGATATAAACTTAACCCTTTCCAATTCTGTCACACTAAGCCTGAAGCTGAACTAGGTCCGGCAACGGCACCCCTAGTGGCGAGCCCAAATGTACCCATTTTTACCTAAAGGGTCTGACATTGTGCCAAATTTTATCTGGCAGCGCCCCTAGCGGCTGCCAAGTTCTCCTATTTCGGACTATGTCTGACAATGGACCTGTACTGACAAATGCCAATGTTGGGCAACGTCTGAAATAGGAAAACATGGCTGCCGCTTGGCAAAAAAGTCATAATGTGGACTCCGCCGGGGGCCCGGTTGCCCGGCCTAGTCTGGCTTCAGACTTTGAGGATCAAAGTGTCCAAGACTTTGAGCACCTTCGCCCCCCCCCCCCATGCCAGGACACCTCTGGCAGAAACCAGGCCAGATCCCCCCACAGCAGCACTACCTGCATAAACCACAACCCGCAACACCTTCCCACAACAACAAAAAAAGGAAGTGCTAGGGGGGACCTGAATGATTGCAAAAATGGATTGGAAAGGGTTAAAGTGTTCCTGATGGGGATGCCTAAAGCAAACCAGAACTGATAGTGAACTGAAGAGATCATGAATTAGGTGTAGTATCGATAGTATATACTGTAGAACTTTCCTGGTGTCTCATATTCTTATTTTCATTTTCAGGGTTAAATTTGATCTCTAGAGTTTGCACAGCAGCCCTCTCAGTGTGACATGAAATCTGGTTCATTCAGCTCCCAAGAAAAATAATTAGCTTTGAGGTTATCAGTACTGTATGTGCAGCAGTCTCTGCATGTGCATTTGAGCGGGTGGCAGCCGGCCCTGGACGCTCCATGCTACGTTTTTTTAGCAGGCAGTAACTACACTGTGTGTTGACCACTCGCGCTTGTGGTTACTAATGCTCCCATTCGGTTCCATCATTTTGCAATCGGAAGGCACTTAACCCAGTCAAATGAGCGGCCGGTCAAATGGTGCGTTAAATGCTTTGGCACATTTCGTTGTTTTTCATGTGACCAGGCTGATATTATTACTAGCCGTTTACTTGTATTCTGACAGTTCGATGCACAGACTGCATTAACAATACTTACATAGTTCAATCTTTTCCTTATACTATTAAAAACTGAAGAAAAGGAAGAAAAACATTTTGAATTGTGTTCCCCTCTGTTCATACTTTATACACCAATTAAACTGAAGGTAAATTCTAGCAACAGCCAGTATGATAAATTCATATAAACAGTGTATAGAAGATACTGGTGGTGGACAGAATACCTATTCCTTGGTAAAATGTGCTTGTCACTGCAGTACAAGTTGCCTTCTCTCCTTACTGCATGTATCTGCTGGGCAGGTAAATCAGGTGTGACCAGGTGACACCCAGAGAACTAAGATCCAGTAGATGTAAAACGACATTTCTGAGCATTGCTCCAGTACACACCATGCCCCAATATGAGAAGGCAGGATTTTGTTTTCTACAGGAAGTAGGTGGTGAACATTAGCAAGCCCTCTTTTCTGCGAACAGGAAACAAAAGAGGTGTTATCCTGTATAGGTGTACAGCTGCAGGCAAGTATAACTGTATAAAATAGTTTTGAATTGGAAAGCATTGGGTCCAAAGGTCCAAAGGTATTACTTATAATAAGTCAATATCACTAACCAACAAGATTGCTTTGGGAATTCATTGGTTACATTTTGAGTTTAATAGAGCTTTAAAGCGAAACTGAAATCTAGTAATGATAGAAGCCCTGTATATGGCAAAATTATAGTGATAAAATTGTTTAACACAGACCTGAACTCAGAACTTACTCTCTGCTCTAAAAGATCAGCAACAGCATAATTAATTTTTTAAAAAAGTTTATCTGTTACAGCTAATACAAATCCTGCAATCAATCTGCAGTGTGTCTACTTCCGGCTTTCATGGAAGCATACATAGGGTTAACATCCTGTGTTTACAAATTAGCTGCTCTGCCAAGTTGACACAGCTTAGAGATCAGATTACAGTTGTAATGTGATTAGTCACAGATGAGGGGGAGTTAGACAGGCTAAACTCTCCAAATATATATGGTATAGGGTACATTTCTCTGCTTTCCTTCTGTACTGTGCAAAAGTTCAGGTCCACTTTAAAAGTCCAAGCCTATCCAAAATCGACCCCCTCTCCTCCTGTTCACTGGAGATGGTTAATGAGATATCGGTTATCTGAGTTGATGCTAATTTTGTTGAAAATTTGCACGCAGTTTGAAATTGGGACAATCAAAATGGTCAACGATTGTGTTTTATTTCCCTCATGTCAAGCTGCATCTTCACTACATTTCTTGCTACTTTAATTTGACTCTGCAGCTCCACCTAGACTTTCAAACTTTTTCTTTTTTCCCCCTTAATTTTATGGGAACCAAATGATGGAAGGATGGGATCGGACCAGACTAGGGGCTTGATTCACAAAGCCGTGCAAACTGTTTAGCACGGGTGTGCTAAACAGTTAGCACGTGAAGTGCCGTTCACGGCACTTTGCGCACGCAAAAGTCCGCGAACGGCACTTCACGTGCTAACTGTTTAGCACACCCGTGCTAAACAGTTTGCACGGCTTTGTGAATCAAGCCCTCGATGTCTTATTTATTTAACCTACTCAGTCCTGAGCTGACCTGTTCTCTTCAAGAATAAAAGGAGTGTTTCCCTTTTTCTTCTTATACAAATCTCACACTGTATCTCACACTGTGACCACTGTGATTGGCTCATAGTGATGACAGGGTCTGATTGGTTCATACAATTCACTGTCATTTGATACCGGAGTTAGCAGCAGTGCAATGCAGTGTGACCAATCATAAAGCGTGTGAAGCAAATTGTGAAGCAACAAAGCCAATTAGTGATCTGATCAGAGAAGCCTTGGGCATCCTTCACATACAGGGATCGTGAAATCCAAGGGTTATGCAACCCTACCATTTTATGGACATTAATCCTCTGAGCCATGTTGGCTTCTCCCTGAAGTGACAGCAAGAGGCTGGGCTCCTAGAATAACAGTGGCCCCGCCTCCATAAGCCTGCACCAATATAATAGGAAGGTTTGGAGTGAAAATGACTCTCTGTGGAGTTAGGGCTGGTGGGAAGGAGTGGGATGAAAAACAAAATAAATGCAGATAAGCTTAAAGGGTTCCTGAAGGGAAAAAAAGTTACCAATTTGGACACTTAACTCGGGAAAGGGGAGTCTTTGCATCCTCCTTCCAGTGCCGAAACCCCCATCTGTGCTTGCGCAGGGCAGCTGAGTCCAAGGGTTTGGCGATGGAGCTCTGACACATTGTGCAGGTGCAGAGGGCTGGTGTCTGTTAACACCAGCAGAATGAGCTTGCCTTTTTCCGCAGAGTCTGAGTGGCGGCTCCATGCTGCTGCGCAGGCGCAAGCTGTCCTGTGCATAAAGGCGGAGCTCTTCAGGGATCTTAGCGCTGCAAGGGAGGGGGACGGGGGAAGCCTATGGAGGATCTACAAGAGTTCCTCTCCTGAGGTAAGTATCCAGATCTTTAGTTTGCGAACCTGACAGGTTTGCTTTAGAATTAGGGCTTGACAGCTAGGAAAACATCTAACTATTTCAGAGGTTAGGTGTAGATTGTGTTTCTGGTCCTGTCCATTGTCCTGCAGTGGGCTGCAAGGGCTGCACAGCGCCAGTCAGGGACTACTGTGCAAGCTCAGCCCTTGCTACAAAGCTCCTTGGATGCGATAACTGCACAAGCACAGAACACTTCCGGATATGGGAGCGATACTAAAGCTACATACACATGTTCAACAAGCGCACAACATACAAACGACCACCCGCACGACACAATGAACCGCACGACCTGACGTAACGCACGACCTGTATATCCACACATTCGAACGGATTAACGACCAACTCATTTGCATACTGCGCAGGATAGTGGAACGACGGACTACACATTCAAAACAAGTACAAGTTGTTTAATAGTTGTTCAAACGTCTTGTACACATGGACCAACTGCACAATATCAGACGACCGTAGGCCTACATAGAACCTTTGTACAGGACAGCACTCTTTGGAAAGCCTCCCACAGACGGGGGTGAGGTGTGCAGAAGTCACTTCCTGGGCACCACAGGAATTCCAATAAATATCGTTTGGTAGTTATCCGCACCACCTCACCGTGTTAAACTTGGTTGAGCGACTTGAAGATGGGCAGGAGCCCGAAACAGCGAACTGTTTTGCCCTACAGTTCTTTTTAATATGTATATGTCTGTTATACTCTAATAAACGAAGATTAACACGTTGAGATGATACAGATATCTACAAAACGATACTTATTAGGCCAACATAGATCCGACAGTTGGATCGGGCAAACCGCCTGTTATCAGTCACTCGTCAAGTCATCTGCATGTGTACACACATGCCCGATTGTCGTCCAACAGTCTAAAACAGACTAAAGTCAGACAACACTCAGACAGTTTTGTTGAGCGTTTACGGGCCTTAAGGAGGCACACAGCCAGGGCCACGCACGCGCAATAGTCCCAAAATACAGGGAGGCCAAGGAAGGACATGAACTACAG
This sequence comes from Hyperolius riggenbachi, assembly GCF_040937935.1. Lineage (NCBI taxonomy): Eukaryota > Metazoa > Chordata > Amphibia > Anura > Hyperoliidae > Hyperolius > Hyperolius riggenbachi. Next base: position 245,003,692 of record NC_090653.1, on the reverse strand, counting down.
GGTGCAGGAGGAGGCCCCAGGTAAGTATAAGCATTTGTGTTTGTAATGTCTCAGGACCTCTGTCGCGAAAATCTTAAAATTTTAAATATATGTGTACATATACAAGTAAGAAATATGTTTCTTCCAGAGTAAAATGAGCCATAAATTACTTTTCTCCCATGTTGCTGTCACTTACAGTAAGTAGTAGAAATCTGACATTCCCGACAGATTTTGGACTAGCCCATCTTCTCATGCGGGTTCTCAGGGTTTTCTTTATTTTTAAAAGCACTTAGTGAATGGCAGTTGCTCTGTTCAACTGCCGAAATAGTGTGCAGCGAGCAGGGGGGCTGGCCAGCATCTTTGTATAAATCTTTTTCAGGGAATGTCTTTATAAAGAATAAAGGCTATGCTGAGAATCCCCTATGGAAAGATGGACTAGCCCAAAATCTGTCGGTAATGTCAGATTTCTACTACTTACTGTAAGTAACAACAACATAGAAAAAGAGTAATTTATGGTTCATTTTACTCTGGAAGTTTCTCTTTAAAGATAGTAAAGACGGATAGAGAAGAAAACAGGCTCACAAAAAGCAAGTAAGGCCCAGTGCACACCAAAACCGCTAGCAGATCCTCAAAACGCTAGCGGTTTTTGGAGCAGATTTCAGAGCAATTCTAGGCATGTTTAGAGACGGTTTCTAAACATGCCTAGCGTTTTGGGAGTGTTTTTGTGTAACATATTACTAATATTGTTACAGTAAAAACTGTTACTGAACAGCTTCTGTAACAAAAACGCCTGGAAAACCGCTCTGATGTAGCGTTTTCCAGAGCGGTTTGCGTTTTTCCTATACTTTACATTGAGGCAGAAACGCTTCTGCACACCACAAGCGTGCAGCAGGAGGCACGATTGCGGTTTGCTAAAAACATCAAACCGCTGGTGTGCACCATCCCATTGAAATACATTAGCTAAGCGTTTTCACAGGCGGATGCGGTTGGCGGATCACTGCTAAAACCGCTCGGTGTGCACTGGGCCTTAGAAACTACTTAAATTAAACTGGAACAACCATCCTTAAAGAGAACCTGTACTGAGTAAAAATATTTAAAATAAACACATGAGGTAACTTCAAATGAACATTGCATAGTTACCTTGCCCTCAGTTCCTCTCAGAAGCTCACAATTTTCTTCTGACAATAATACCTTCCAGTTCTGACAACATTTTGTCACATCTGAAATATATCAGTTGCTGTCAGTAAAATATCAGTTGCTGTCAGTTATAGCTAGTGTTGGGCGAACATCTAGATGTTCGGGTTCGGGCCGAACAGGCCGAACATGGCCGCGATGTTCGGGTGTTCGACCCGAACTCCGAACATAATGGAAGTCAATGGGGACCCGAACTTTTGTGCTTTGTAAAGCCTCCTTATATGCTACATACCCCAAATTTACAGGGTATGTGCACCTTGGGAGTGGGTACAAGAGGAAAAAAAAATTTAGCAAAAAGAGCTTATAGTTTTTGAGAAAATCGATTTTAAAGTTTCAAAGGGAAAACTGTCTTTTAAATGCGGGAAATGTCTGTTTTCTTTGCACAGGTAACATGCTTTTTGTCGGCATGCAGTCATAAATGTAATACATATAAGAGGTTCCAGGAAAAGGGACCGGTAATGCTAACCCAGCAGCAGCACACGTGATGGAACAGGAGGAGGGTGGCGCAGGAGGAGAAGGCCACGCTTTGAGACACAACAACCCAGGCCTTGCATGAGGACAAGAAGCGTGCGGATAGCATGCTTTGTACCACCATGCAGTCATAAATGTAATAAAGATAAGTGGTTCAATAAACAGGGACCACGCGGCAACGCTAACCCAGCAGCAGCACACGTGATGGAACAGGAGGAGGCGCAGGAGGAGAAGGCCACGCTTTGTGAGACACAACAACCCAGGCCTTGCATGAGGACAAAAAGCGTGCGGATAGCATGCTTTGTACCGCCATGTAGTCATAAATGTAATAAAGATAAGAGGTTCAATAAACAGGGACCACGCGGCAACGCTAACCCAGCAGCAGCAGCAGCACACGTGATGGAACAGGAGGAGGCGCAGGAGGAGAAGGCCACGCTTTGTGAGACACAACAACCCAGGCCTTGCATGAGGACAAAAAGCGTGCGGATAGCATGCTTTGTACCGCCATGTAGTCATAAATGTAATAAAGATAAGAGGTTCAATAAACAGGGACCACGCGGCAACGGTAACCCAGCAGCAGCAGCAGCACACGTGATGGAACAGGAGGAGGCGCAGGAGGAGAAGGCCACGCTTTGTGAGACACAACAACCCAGGCCTTGCATGAGGACAAAAAGCGTGCGGATAGCATGCTTTGTACCGCCATGTAGTCATAAATGTAATAAAGATAAGAGGTTCAATAAACAGGGACCACGCGGCAACGCTAACCCAGCAGCAGCAGCAGCACACGTGATGGAACAGGAGGAGGCGCAGGAGGAGAAGGCCACGCTTTGTGAGACACAACAACCCAGGCCTTGCATGAGGACAAAAAGCGTGCGGATAGCATGCTTTGTACCGCCATGTAGTCATAAATGTAATAAAGATAAGAGGTTCAATAAACAGGGACCACGCGGCAACGGTAACCCAGCAGCAGCAGCAGCACACGTGATGGAACAGGAGGAGGCGCAGGAGGAGAAGGCCACGCTTTGTGAGACACAACAACCCAGGCCTTGCATGAGGACAAAAAGCGTGCGGATATAGCAGCAATGCTTTTTGCCGCCATGCAGTCATAAATGTAATACAGATGAGAGGTTCAATAAACAGGGACCGGAAACGCTAAACCATCCCAGATGTTCATCGGTCATGTTACTTGGTTGGGGTCCAGGAGTGTTGCGTAGTCGTTTCCAATCCAGGATTGATTCATTTTAATTTGAGTCAGACGGTCTGCATTTTCTGTGGAGAGGCGGATACGCCGATCTGTGATGATGCCTCCGGCAGCACTGAAACAGCGTTCCGACATAACGCTGGCTGCCGGGCAAGCCAGCACCTCTATTGCGTACATTGCCAGTTCGTGCCAGGTGTCTAGCTTCATGCCCGGTTTCAGGTCCAGCGGTGCCAGCCACAAATCCGTCTGTTCCTTTATTCCCCTCCAAATTTCCTCCCCTGTGTGCTGCTTATCCCCAAGGCAGATCAGCTTCAGCAACGCTTGCTGACGCATGCCAACAGCTGTGCTGCACTGCTTCCACGATCCTACTGCTGCTGGTGCTGGGTTAGCATTTCCGGATGAGGTACAGCTTTGAGATGCGTTGGAGGAGAAGGAGTCAGAGAGGTAGGTGCTGCTGTTGTTATCCAGCTGTTTGCGGCGTGGGCAACACCCGCGCCGTAGCAGGTGAGGAATCGCTGCCAGGCTCCACAAGGTTCACCCAGTGCGCGGTAAGGGAGATGTATCGACCCTGGCCGAACGCACTCGTCCAGGTGTCAGTGGTGAGGTGAACCTTGCAGGCAACGGCATTCTTCAAGCTTCGGGTTATTTAGCTGACCACGTGCTCATGCAACTCAGGCACTGCAGAGCGCGCAAAGTGGTAGCGGCTGGGAACCACGTAACGTGGGATGGCCACTGACATCATGCCCTTGAAGCTGTTTGTCTCCACCACTCGATATGGCAGCATTTCGCAGGCCAGAAGCTTGGCTATGCTGGCTGGCTGTTACTGCCACGGCCCGGGGGTCATTTGCTGGCAATTTCCTCTTGTGCTCAAACATCTCAGAAACAGACAACTCAACCGTAGCGCTGCACACCGAAGGGCTGTTGGTTGTTGTGTTTGATGAACACTGGGAGACCTCAAGAGCACTAGTCCGGAAAGTGACAGTGTCAGCATCGTCTGATGTTTGTGAATGTTGTGAACCACGCAATGGCTGGGCTACTGCTGCTGCTGAGGCGGGTCTGGTGGTGAGTCTGGTGAACCCAAGGGAGGCAGTGTTGCTGGTGGTACCCTGTCCTGCCGCGTTTGCCCACAGAGTGGGATGTTTGGATAGAATGTGGCGGCTCATGCTGGTGGTGGAGAGGTTGTTAATACTTTTCCCCCTGCTCAGGCGGGTCTTGCACACCTTGCAAATCGCCATGGTAACATCCTCAGTGCAGTCTTCAAAGAAAGCCCAGACTTTAACTGGCTGAGGACTCGGACCTCGTGCGTGATGTGCTGGTGCTGCTTAACCCACTGCTGGACGCTTGAGAGGTCATCCAAGTAATTATCTGGTCCTGTTCTTTTGGATCTGTGAGGGTTGTTGTCCTGGACAACATGGGCAGTATTGAGTGGGTTTTCTTGGGTGCTCCCCTGTGGCCTGTACGTGAACCGTCAGGGGAAACACCTCTTCCCTTGCCCCTCCCTCTTTCAACGGATTTCTTCCTCATTTCACTTATCCTTAAAGTACACGCTGACTGGCAGCAGTACAGTGGCAGTACAGAAATGCTATACAGTGGTGGGTGAGCGGTGTACCACTATTGTCAGCAGTGACACAGAGCACAATGCTATACAGTGGCGGGTGAGCGGTGTACTACTGTTCCCAGCAGACACAGAGTGGAAGTAAACACAATGCTATATAGTGTGGCTGAGCCGTGTACACAGAGTGGCATTAAACACAATGCTATATAGTCTGCTATATAGTCACCCCGAACAGGGTGATGTTCTGCAGAACCCGAACAGTGGCAAACACTGTTCGCCCAACACTACTGGGAGGGAACGCAGATTTTAGTACCTAAACACACGATACAACATGTTTTCCGGGGTCGGACTCTGAGGCACATACAGATGGTCCCGATCATCATCCTCATCATACAACTCTTCTCCTGAGTCTGACCCACCCACCACCTCTGCCACCCCAACATCCCCAGACACAGACCCCTCATCGTCCTCAACATTAACTTGGGATGCTGGCCTGAGCCAGACCTCCTCCTCCACATCAGGCCCCATCATCTCCTCAATGGCAGCCCTCATTAATCGCTCTGGCGACGGACTGATGGACACAACGTTCTCCTCCGGGGAGGGCTGCTGCTGACCACTGGCTGCTGGGGTGGATGTTATAGCTTGCGTGGGGCGTTGGCTGTTGCTGTTGTTGGGAGTGCTGCTCACAGCGGAGGTCTCTGGGGAACTCATGTTGAGCTCATATAGTGGTTGACGGTGAGTGGAGTATTACTGATCCCAGCAATATACACACTGACTGGCAGAGTACGCAATGCTATATAGTGTGGCTGAGCGGTGTACACAGAGTGGCAGTAAACACAATGCTATATAGTCTGGCTGAGCGAGCGGTGTACTACTGTTCCCAGCAGAATCAGAGTGGCAGTAAACAATGGTATATAGTCTGGCTGAGCGGTGTACATAGAGTGTCAGTAAACAATGGTATATAGTCTGGCTGAGCGAGCGGTGTACTACTGTTCCCAGCAGAATCAGAGTGGCAGTAAACAATGGTATATAGTCTGGCTGAGCGGTGTACATAGAGTGTCAGTAAACAATGGTATATAGTCTGGCTGAGCGAGCGGTGTACTACTGTTCCCAGCAGAATCAGAGTGGCAGTAAACAATGGTATATAGTCTGGCTGAGCGGTGTACACAGAGTGTCAGTAAACAATGGTATATAGTGTGGCTGAGTGGTGTACACAGAGTGTCAGTAAACAATGGTATATAGTCTGGCTGAGCGGTGTACACAGAGTGGCAGTAAACACAATGCTATATACTCTGGCTGAGCGAGCGGTGTACTACTGTTCCCAGCAGACACAGAACAGTAAACAGAATGCTATATAGTGTGGCTGAGCGAGCGGTGTACCACTATTCCCAGCAGACACAGAACAGTGAACAGAATGCTATATAGTGTGGCTGAGCGAGCGGTGTACCACTATTCCCAGCAGACACAGAACAGTAAACAGAATGCTATATAGTGTGGCTGAGCGAGCGGTGTACCACTATTCCAAGCAGACACAGAACAGTGAACAGAATGCTATATAGTGTGGCTGAGCGAGCGGTGTACCACTATTCCCAGCAGACACAGAGTGGCAGTAAACAGAATGCTATATAGTGTGGCTGAGCGAGGTACACAGAGTGGCAGTAAACAGAATGCTATATAGTGTGGCTGAGCGAGCGGTGTACCACTATTCCCAGCAGACACAGAACAGTGAACAGAATGCTATATAGTGTGGCTGAGCGAGCGGTGTACCACTATTCCCAGCAGACACAGAACAGTGAACAGAATGCTATATAGTGTGGATGAGCGAGCGGTGTACCACTATTCCCAGCAGACACAGAACAGTAAACAGAATGCTATATAGTGTGGCTGAGCGAGCGGTGTACCACTATTCCCAGCAGACACAGAACAGTGAACAGAATGCTATATAGTGTGGCTGAGCGAGCGGTGTACCACTATTCCCAGCAGACACAGAACAGTGAACAGAATGCTATATAGTGTGGCTGAGCGAGCGGTGTACTACTGTTCCCAGCAGACACAGAACAGTACACAGAATGCTATATAGTGTGGCTGAACGAGCGGTGTACTACTGTTCCCAGCAGACACAGAACAGTACACAGAATGCTATATAGTGTGGCTGAACGAGCGGTGTACCACTATTCCAAGCAGACACAGAACAGTGAACAGAATGCTATATAGTGTGGCTGAGCGAGCGGTGTACCACTATTCCCAGCAGACACAGAGTGGCAGTAAACAGAATGCTATATAGTGTGGCTGAGCGAGGTACACAGAGTGGCAGTAAACAGAATGCTATATAGTGTGGCTGTGCAAGCGGTGTACTACTATTCCCAGCAGACACAGAGTGGCAGTAAACAGAATGCTATATAGTGTGGCTGAGCGAGGTACACAGAGTGGCAGTAAACAGAATGCTGAGCGAGCGGTGTACTACTATTCCCAGCAGCGACACACAATGACTGGGGGGGACCCTGGCTAGCGTGGCTGGAGCGCGAACTACCCTGCCTGCCTACCCAAAGCTAAACCCACAGACAAATGGCGGAGATATGACGTGGTTCGGGTATTTATTTACCCGAACCACGTGACAGTTCGGCCAATCAGAGCGCGTTCGGGTCCGAACCACGTGACCCGTTCGGCCAATCACAGCGCTAGCCGAACGTTCGGGGAACGTTCGGCCATGCGCTCTTAGTTCGGCCATATGGCCGAACGGTTTGGCCGAGCACCGTCAGGTGTTCGGCCGAACTCGAACATCACCCGAACAGGGTGATGTTCTGCAGAACCCGAACAGTGGCGAACACTGTTCGCCCAACACTAGTTATAGCTGAGAGGAAAACTGATGTACCAGGTAATGTCCATGTTTCCCTATGGCTCAAGTTGGCGATGTTACAGTTTAACTGTGTGCTGACCAGAAAGCTGTTATGGGTAATGGCCATTTTCAAAATGGAGGACGGAAAATTCCCTTGATCTTTAAAGAAAACCTGAACTGAAAATAAAAAATCAAAATAAGCATACACAAGTCATACTTACCTTCCATGTAGTCTACTCCTCAGTGTCTTTCTCCTCTCCCGCATCCTGTTTGTTCACTGTGATCAAGGGAATTTTCCGTCCTACATTTTGAAAATGGTCATTACCCATAACAGCTTTCTGGTCAGCACACAGTTAAACTGTAACATCGCCCACTTGAGCCATAGGGAAACATGGGCATTACCTGGTACATCAGTTTTCCTCTCAGCTATAACTGACAGCAACTGATATTTTATTGACAACAACTGATATATTTCAGATCTGACAAAATATTGTCAGAACTGGAAGGGATTATTGTCAGAATAAAATGGTGAACTTCTGAGAGGAACTGATGGCAAAGTAACTATGTAATGTTCATTTGAAGTTACCTCATGTGTTTATTTTAAATATTTTTACTCAGTACAGGTTCTCTTTAAATAAGGGAAGGGTCCTTTTACAACATTTATCATCAACCTAATTTAAAAAAATTATGCAGATATTTGAAAGACAAAACAAACCTTCAGCTAGGTAACATGAACATTAATATTTAATAGTAGGTCTTGCTACAGTAGATTCTTTGTTGACTGGAGTAAGTAAACTGTTTTATTTTTATATAAACATTTGGGTAGTAGTGATGCACAATCGTAATTAGCAATTACGATGCAAGAGTTTAGTTTGTAAACGTAATTATGAACCGTATTTTCCCAATTTCGCTTAATTTTTGCGTAATATTTTTCCAAACTTAGCAGTTAATAGCTATCATCACCACATTTTTTATGTTGGTTTAGGGGAATAGTGGGAGTAAGGTGAAACAAGAATTTTTCAAAAATACCTTGTAGTTTTTGAGAAAATCGAGAAAATGCAAAGAAAAAATGGTGTATAAACTTATAATAACAGTTTCAAAAAGGTACCTTTAACTGGAGCCTTTTTGTGTGCAATTAGATGTTTTATCACTAGTATAAATGGCTTCTTTATTTCAAATTATTTCAAATGAGGTGACGGAAGTGCCTAGTAGTGATTATTGTAATCTGCTAATTACCATTATGCAAAATCTCACATAATTTTTGATCGTTAAGCCCATATGCAATTACCATTTGAACATTCGTTATTTTGCGTAAAGGCACAACATTTTATGTAATTTTATACCAATTAGCGGTTAATAGCAAAGCCCCCATATATGCTATCATTACCAAAATAGTGATGCATGTTAAGAGGAATAGTGGGGAAATAATTTTTCAAAAAGCCTGTAGCTTGAGAAAATACATTTTTGAACATGCAAAGGAAAAATGGTATTTTGTCTTTGCTGGAAGGGACCAGACGTTGTGGTAAATGTGTGTATAGAAATCCACTATTATATAGTAAGCAGTGGCGTACCTACCGTACGGCTGCTGGTGCTCACAGCACCGGGTGTGGCGAAGGGTGCCACTGTGGTGCTCAGCCACTGTGTTCTTCCACTGGGGACCTTTTCTCATAGTTTGGGCAACATTTGGGAAAATAGCAGCAGGCAGTGCAGGGGACTGTACTACTTCCTGCACTAGATGTAGCACCCCTTCCCTTTCCTGTCCAGTGGGAAATGTGTCTCCTCACTCTCTACACACAGCCTGCAGTGAGTGAATATGCAGATATGTAGAAAGGATGATTGCTGTGCTGCAGCTGGGACATTAGCAGGGAGAGATGGCAGGATGTGTTTAGTTCAGAAGTTCCCTGGCATTAGTATCGTGCACTGGCTGCTGTAATACCAGAGTACCCTAGACTACTGATTATTTATCCTGATCAGGGTAATTAATTAGTAGTGCAGGGCAGTCTGCTGTTGCAGACACCAGTGGCACCGACATCTTCTGCAGCACTGTATAGAGTACAGAGTTTCATAATGGTTAGCTCCGTCCACATCCTGATGACTCCTTTTCCCCAAAAATTCCCCCAAATTTGCAGCGACATGCTTAGCACTACAGTCAACCCTCCCATCCAAAAAATTGGTTGTTTTTTGGGGGTGTCTGCAAATAATCAGCACCAGGTGTCTAAATCCCTAGGTACGCCACTTATATTATCCCCAGGGGCACTTTCTTTTTCTCACAGGTTTACTTTAAGCACAGCAGACAGAGCCCACAAACAGCCTAAGAAGTTGTCCTTCACTGCTGCATGGCCAGTGATTTGAGCTGGTTGGTTGAGACTGCTGGTTAGTAAATTTCTGGATGACCGGGACTCTACTGTATTTGGTAAATGTATATATCAGAGACATTGTTACCCTTTTTTCATATTTCTTTAGGCTGATCTTCAATGGCTGGATTTCTGACATGCCTTCTGCGGAAATGCACTTTATTCAAATAAATGTAAACATGCGGATATTAGCAATTGTTTTTGGAATTTTTCCATGATTAGGGAAATGCACGTTTGTAACACGTAGCTTGTTTTTTTCAAAAAACACACACAGTAACCATTATTGGAGACTGAAACAGAAATTTGGAACTTGTTTCTGCATGACATATAGTATATTAAGAAGACACCACGATTATAACGTATATGATGGATGCATTTATAACCCCCCAGGCCCTCAGCCCACATTCTCCCAGATTAACAAAAACAGAGGCCTAGAAAAAAATAACAATAGAGATTTCACCAAATGTAACTTTTAATGTGATTTTAGTATAACAGACTAGCCTGGGTCAAACAAAATGTATAAAAACATATAACTCAATGGATGGACAACTGTGCGTTTCGTGGATTGGCTGGTCTCCTTTGTTAGAGCCTAAGTTCAACCATTATCCTATTTTGCTGAGACTAAATGTAACACAGTACATACAATCTGTAAAAAATACTGTGTGCAATAAAGGCAGCAAACAATTAACATATAGAACAGTAACACTACGTATCTCTGCAAAGCCAATAGTAATCATCACAATAGTTACTGTCTTATAGTCATGAAATCAATTTTCAGAGTATCAACAGAGTATCAACAACACTAGACCAGCAAGTCCGTTGATACATACTGCAACAAGCTCTATTGAAATCTAACTAAAATCAAGCGGTGCATGGCAATAAAATGACCAATATTCCACAAATTATCTTTTATCAGGGAAAAACTGATCATTTACTGCATCGAGATTAAATTAAGACAATACACAAAATACACAGAGGTGCATATTAACATTGGTGAAGGCCCTGTGCAGAAGCTAAATAGGATTTATTGGCACTTCCTGCTCACACTAAATCCTCTAGGACGGGCTTATGCCTTCTTTGTACAAACCAAAAATGTGACAAATAAGTTTTATCTGACTGTTAACTCATTGTTAAGATATTACAGGGGACTAAGCCCTTATACTAAAACATTGTAATTCTGCTGACATCACCAGCAAGATGTCAGCTTCCATCCATGCGCAAAAATAGGCATAATAAATCATTTATGTCTGTTAATTCAAGATGCAAATAATTTCACTTTTTGTAAGTATGCCTTAAACTGATCAATGTCCACTGTGAATGAATTGGGAATGCCTATCCATTTATTGATTACGTGAGGATTGGAGGGGGGGGGGGGGGGGGCTGACATGCGATCGATGTCCACTCAATGGTGTGAAGGGTATTATTATTTAGTATATATATAGAGCCGACATCATCCGCAGCGCTGTACAGAGTATATACTCTTGTCACTTAACTGTCCCTCTGAGGGGCTCACAATCTAATCCCTACCATAGTCATATGCCTAGGTATGTATTGTGTAGTGTATGTATCGTGTCTAGGGCCAATTTTTTAGGGGGAAGCCAATTAACTTATCTGTATGTTTTTGGGATGTGGGAGAAGTACCCGGAGGAAACCCACCCAAACACGGGGAGAACATCCAAACTCCTAAGAGATGTTGACCTGGCAGGGATTTGAACCGGAGACCCAGCATTGCAAGGCGAGAGCACTAACCACTACGCCACTGTGCTGCCCAATCAGATTACTCTTGTAATCTGATACTGTGTGGTTAAAGGGAAGGTTCAGGGAGTGGGAAAAAAATAAATAAAAATCCATATCCACTTACCTGGGGCTTCCTCCAGCCCGTGGCAGGCAGTGCCCTCGCCGCCGCTCCGGAGGCTCACGGTCGTCTCCGGTGGCCGACCCGACCTGGCCAGGCCCGGCTTCCCGGTCGGGCTCTTCTGCGCTCCAATCTGCGCCTCACGGGGGTGCGCTGATGTCATCGGACGTCCTCCGGGCTGTACTGCGCAGGCACAGTAGTTCTGCGCCTGCGCAGTACAGCCTGGAGGACGTTCGATGACGTCAGCGCGCTGCGTGGAACGCAGAAGAGCCCGTCGTTGGAGCGCAGAAAAGCTCGACCTGGCAGCAAGCCTGGCCAGGTCGGGTCGGCCACCGGGAGCCTGCGGAGCAGCGGCGAGGGCACCTCCTGCCTGCCACGGGCTGGAGGAAGCCCCAGGTAAGTGGATATGGATTTTTTTTTTTTTTTGCCCAGATGTTTCTGACTGAAATCTGACTGAAGTAGCTTGCTTCTGGTGTGATTCAGACAATACTGGCCAGAAAGATCATCACAGCTGCCAGGCAACTGGCATTGTATAGAAGGAAATAAATATGGCAGCCTCCATATCCCTCTCACTTCAGGTGTCCTTTAATGCTTCCTATATCTAGTATACTTTTAAAGGTGGCTCCAAAAGATACTAGGGGCTTGATTCACTAATCGGCGCTAAGCCGGTTAGTGTGCCTTATTACTTAGTGGGCGCAAACTACAGCACTAAGTAGTTTGCGCCCACACATCAGTCTTAGTACCGCTCACTGCGCGCACAGCGTGAGTGCGCCTATATTAGTGCGTCGCACCGCGCACTAATATAGGCACAACAGCGATGTGCGCGCAGTAAGCGGGGCTGCACGCAAAGTAGCTTTGCGTGCACTAGGGGCAAAAGAACGACTTTTCACACCGCCGCTAACACTTAACGCTGCTTAGTGAATCAAGCTATATATATATATATATATATATATATATATATATACAACTTGATCCACAACAGCCAATTGAAAAAAATATACAGAAATTAGATAACATTCCTCGAAAAAATGAACACATTCGATCTTTCTATATACAGTACTGATTGTTTTTATTATAAAATGGCGAAAATCACACATTTTATCGTTTCATGCATGATCACCTTAACACAGTAGTGTATACCTAGCTTTAGATGAAAAAACATACCCTAGTCTGAAAATGAGCGCAGGAGGAAAATAGAAAAATACACGCGCAGTCGCCTTCATGGCTGCAAAACTTTTAGTATGCAAGTTTTAAAATTAGTTCAAGGGAAATAACATACAACACAAACTAGTCAGTGGGTCTGAGGGGTAGTAACCTCTCTCTGCAGATTTACTGATGAATACCGTATTTGTACATCAGTACATAAGAAAGGGAATACTTGTCATTGCCGGGGGCAAACCCAGGATTTTCAAGGGGGAATCCTGAAAGGTCTCCCTCAGCCACGCACAATACAGTATAATAATATGCTAGGATATCATGCTGGGTACACACAATGCAATTTCCCATCCAACTGACAGGATCTGACAATTATTTCCTAAATGTCCGATCTGCTTCCGATCGACAACTGGAATGATCAGGAGCAGTTTGGATACAGATAATAATGAGGACAGCCAACATTGCTAATGAAGGGGGAAGTAAAGCATTCACACAGCAGGGCACAGGGCTGTGCTAATACCTGACTCTCTTAAGTTTCCCAAAACTGCTCCATGCTCTGTACACACCCTGCTGCTCCATGCTCTGTACACACCCTGCTGCTCCATACTCTGTACACACACTGCTGCTCCGTGCTCTGTACACACACCGGATCGAATCCACTTACCGGATTCGTTTGGCTCAAAAACGCAATGTGAACCGGGCCTAAGGAGTCCTTGGGCTAGGCTCCATAAAACTGATACTTTCTATTGAGAGCTCCCTAGTGGCTGCAGCTCAAGCGCTTTGAGCCCACCAGGAGAAAAGTATAATATAAATCTTATTTGTCTTGCGTTTACGTGGATTTAGTCTGGCTCCTTCCACCCAAAAAATTGGCTATGGACTATGATAAGGACACAAGACTATGGTTACAGTAGTGATTTTATTATGAGCTTCTTTGAGGGTCATTCAATGACATGACTACTACTGTATACTCTGCAAAGTGCTCAGAAGATGCTAGTGCTATATAAATACAATATAAATAATAATAATAATAATAATAATATAACAGCTCCCCACAAGGTGGAATGAGCCTTATGCTTAGCTGCAAAGCTCACAGCTTTCCTCCTACGTGTAGAAAGATCAGCCATGTAGACGTCAAGCACATCTACCCCACATGGCAGCCAAATGCCACAATACGAATGCATCAATGCCTAAGCTGAAAGCATAAAGGTGCAAGGTGGCGGGTAAAACTGAGAAATAACAGTAAACCTGCCACTGACACTAATCCATCCAAACCAATGTTATCAATTAAGCAAGAAAAATTCCTGCAATGCATTTATTTAATGTGAATCTCTGACAGGGTTGCCAAATCATCCCTTTAATTACTGAAACATCTAAGTTATGCTGGTTCTGGGGCTACTTAGATATAATCCGTGCCTAAACTGCACTTATTAGCCCCAAGACTTGTGTGATTCAGTCATTTAAGGGATGAGTTGGCGACATTGGCCTGATCACAGAAATGGGATACAACTGCTTCCCACATGGCTGACATCCATTAGCCTATTACAGTATACTAGCCAACCCGCGTCGTAGCATACGCCGCATCTATCTATCTAATAGAGTACGTGCCTCAACCTTGAAGGAAGAAGAAGTAGGCTTTCCATGAGAAAATGTATGCGTGCTCAAACACCAAGTTTAACCCTAGCAAGTCTGGCTTTGCAAATCTGGCCTAATTGGCTATTCATGAGGCAATGCTCATGCAAATATGCATTTGCTTTCGCATGCCAAACTATGCAGGGTCCAAAAAACAATACCGCAAAGCGATCGCCCTGCGGGTATTAGTTCATGCTACATTAGCACTATCCAGGAGCGCCACGGGGAGGATTCCGAATGCCCCCATACAACCGGGGGACTGCGGGGTCCCAGGCTCTCTTACTGCCTGGGAACCACAGCGGCACCCCGGAGGGGGAGGCTGGGTGGCGCAGCTGCACCCCCCCCCCAAGTGTGGTCAGCGCCGGGGAGAGCCATCCGCACCCACCTCCCAATATTAAAAACAGGCACTTACCTTAACGTCCATTGCGTTCTGCAACATGCACATTAACTTGGGGGCACCACATGAGCAAGGAGTGAAGGATGGGTCACCCCGAGCTTTAGAGCTCAGGGCTGGCTCACATACAACACTCCGGGGTGGGGGGAGGACAGGCGCAGACAACTCACTCCCAGGCTCACACCACCAGAGCAAGCCATCCACCACCTGCCTCCAAAGGATACAACTGCAAAAAATGCTTTCCATGAGAAAAATTTTGCATGCTCAAACACCAAGTTTAACCCTAGCAAGTCTGGCTTTCCAAATCTGGCCTAATTGGCTATTCATGAGGCAATGCTCATGCAAATATGCATTTGCTTTCGCATGCCAAACTATGCAGGGTCAACAAACCAATACTGCAAAGTGCTCTCTCGCTGCCTGGGAACCACAGCGGCACCCCATAGTGGGAGGCTGGGTGGCGCAGCCGCCCCCCCCCCAAGCGTGGCCAGCGCTGGGGAGAGCCGTCCGCACCCACCTCCTAATATTAAAAACAGCCACTTACCTCAACGTCCATTGGGTTCTGCTACATGCGCATTAATTTTCTCATGGAAAGCATTTTGTGCAGTTTGTATCCTTTGGAGGCAGGTGGTGGATGGCTTGCTCCGGTGGTGTGAACCCTGGAGTGAGTGCGCCTGTCCCCCCCCCCCTCTGGAGTGCTGTATGTGAGCCAGTCCTGAGCTCTAAAGCTCGGGGTGACCCATGCTTCTCTCCTTTCTCATGTGGTGCCCCCAAATTAATGCGCATGTAGCAGAACGCAATGGACGTTAAGGTAAGTGCCTGTTTTTAATATTGGGAGGTGGGTGCAGACGGCTCTCCCCGGCGCTGGCCACACTTGGGGGGGGGTCGTCCACGCCACCCAGCCTCCCCCTCCGGGGTGCCGCTGTGGTTTCCAGGCAGTGCGGTCCCCCCAGTTGTATAAAAAGGGGGCATTGGGAATCCTCCCCGTGGTGCTCCTGGAGGCCTGAAGC
This sequence comes from Hyperolius riggenbachi, assembly GCF_040937935.1. Classification (NCBI taxonomy): domain Eukaryota; kingdom Metazoa; phylum Chordata; class Amphibia; order Anura; family Hyperoliidae; genus Hyperolius; species Hyperolius riggenbachi. The sequence goes on along the minus strand of NC_090653.1, from coordinate 244,988,062 downwards.
ACACCAAAAACTGCTAGCAGATCTGCAAAATGCTAGCAGATTTTGAAACGCTTTTTATTATTTTTCTGTAGCATTTCACCTAGCATTTTGCGGTTTTATAAAGCGTTTTTGGTGTAGTAGATTTCATATATTGTTACAGTAAAGCTGTTACTGAACAGCTTCTGTAACAAAAACGCCTGCAAAACCGCTCTGAACTGCCGTTTTTCAGAGCGGTTTGCGTTTTTCCTATACTTTACATTGGAGGCAGAAACGCCTCAGCAATCCAAAAAATGCCTCACCTCGGGAGTATGCGTTTCAGCAAAACGCCTCCCGCTCTGGTGTGCACCAGCCCATTGAAATACATTACCCAAGCGTATCCGCAGCCGCAAGTGGATCGCAAAACGCTGCCGAACCGCTCTGGTGTGCACTAAGCCGGATAGTGCTAATGTAGCATGTAGCAGGGTGACTGCTTTGTGGTATTGGTTTGTGCATGCATTTGCATGAGCATTGCCTCATGAATAGCCAATTAGGCCAGATTTGCAATGTCAGACTTGCTAGGGTAAGGCCTTTTTTCCATGGACTGTGAATAGGCAGTGAAATGGCTCTCAAACTCTCACAACTGCTCACTGCTGCCTGGTAACTGCTCACTGCTGCCTGGTAACTGCTTGCTGCTGCCTGGTAACTGCTTGCTGCTGCCTGGTAACTGCTTGCTGCTGCCTGGTATCTGCTCACTGCTGCCTGGTAACTGCTTGTTGCTGCCTGGTAACTGCTTGTTGCTGCCTGGTATCTGCTCACTGCTGCCTGGTAACTGCTTGCTGCTGCCTGGTAACTGCTTGTTGCTGCCTGGTATCTGCTCACTGCTGCCTGGTAACTGCTTGCTGCTGCCTGGTAACTGCTTGTTGCTGCCTGGTATCTGCTCACTGCTGCCTGATAACTGCTTGCTGCTGCCTGGTAACTGCTTGTTGCTGCCTGGTATCTGCTCACTGCTGCCTGGTAACTGCTTGCTGAGCACACAGCTCAACAGTTCGTGGAAAAGAGGCCTTAAACTTGGTGTTTGAGCACGCATACATTTTCTCATGCAAAGTACTTCTTCTTCTTGTTTGAAGGTTGAGGCACTTAGTCTATTATATATATAGATTGCCATTTGTTTTCATGATGCGCAGATATTGCCATTTATAACCTCTGAATGGAGCAAGTTGCAACACTGTATGTATAATGTCACCACTGAGTGCTGTCCCTGCTGTAAACAGCTTCTTTTTACCTGGACATTTACTGTATTTTTTGGACTATAAGACTCACTTTTACTCCCCCAAGAGTGGGGAAAAAGGTCACTGCATCTTATAGTCCAAATGCAGGGAGTTCCTGACTTGTGAACGCCTGCCAATACCAACATCCAACCAGCCGCAATGTCGGGGACTCCCTGTACTGTGCCCATGCAGAGGAGGACACGGGGGGACAAATGGAGGACACAAGGGAACACAAAGGGACATAGAGGAGGACACAATGGGGACACAAAGGGGCATAGAGGAGGACACAAGGGAGACACAAAAGGGCATAGAGGAGGACACAAGGAGGATAGAGAAAGATACATGGGGGACACAGGAAGACACAAGGGGGACAGAGGAGGACACAGGGAGACACAAAAGGTACAAGGGGGCATGAGGTACAATCCACAAGATGCCCCTCCACCATGGATGCACCAGGTTTAGTATTTATTTTTTCCCCTGGTTTTTGTCCTCTAAACCTAGGTGTGTTTTATGGTCAGGAGCGTCTTATGGTCAGGAGCGTCTTATAGTACGAACAATACGGTATTTTTCCCCTTTTTCCAGACAAAGAAAGGATCAATGCAGTGGCTGTTAAATACTTAATAGATGGCCACCAGATTCGACCATCAGACCGATCCCTCTCAGATTAAATCTGATCTGAGAGGGATTGAATCTTCCACACACTTGGCAAGATTTTCAATGGATTTAAGTATGAGGGGCAGCCCATGCACAGAAGAGCTGACTGATGCGACTGAGCCAGATTACTGGGAGTGATTGTGGCTGAATGGTGGCACTCAGGAGGATGGCGAGGGACGCATCCGTGCTCATGGGGCTGAAAGAAGCCCAAAGTAACAAATCTTTTTAATCTGACGTCTCACTCAGGTTTCCTTCAAACATCTATGGAGCTGCGCAATGCCGGCAGGGCCCCCAGATCCCACCATCTTTGTCGTTCTACCCCCCGGCATGTCTTCACTCCACCGGGTGCTCCTCTCTGTGTCTTCTCTCCTGGGGAGCCTGTGTCCCATGATAGAGAGCTAACACTAGTCGCATCATGGCATGTATCTTACGTGGCCACCAGAGGCCTCTAGTGTTTGGTCTCTATCATTAGTAATAATAATCCAATGGCTGATAGCCACTAGGGCAATGTGAGTGGGTGTCCTGAGGATCGTTGTTGACTTTGCTCCCTATGTCAGCCGGGACAGATAAATGGCTGAGTACTAGAAGCAAACAGCAGCATCTGGGAGCATCAAGATATCAGCACAGCAGGCCGGGATTTTTTTAAGGACAAAATTTGAATATTCTTGTAACATAAATTCACATTTTTGTTTTTTTTAGAATTGCACTAATATAGAATTACAAGAAAATGTACCTGAAATTTGACTTTAAATTCTATGCATTGAAGTATCCATCTTTTCCACAATGCAAAGAAGTAAAAATGTTGCTGCATGCCACAAGGGGGCTGTAGACAACTACATAACTGGGTTGATTTTGGACAGTTCTTTATTAGCTATAGGTCAATATATAAAGTGGTGGTCAATCATATCACCATGGCAACAAATATTCCCTGGACACTTTCTGTGGGTGAAAGGTGACACTATGCAATTTGCAAACGTTTCTCTTCGAATCGGCTTCCTCCACTCACCACATGAATTAAACAGCTCAGACTTGCAATTAAGTTAAGCTTATCTACTTCTTTTCAGTCCCCAAAATGTTGGTTGGATGGCCTGTGTGCCTATTTCCAAAACTCATTTGGATCAGCTCACACTGGGCGTGTCCTTGATTACCCCCCACCCCTCTGCCACCGCGCCTTGTGGGCGGCTTTTTTACTCCACCTATTTGGAAGTTCCAGGATGGGTGAGGGGCCGTTAAGCCAGCTGAGTATCATCCCTCTGCTCAAAGGCAATAGAGAAACAAAAACGCAAGCAGTACAGGTAACTCAAGAGGGGAAGGGGGAGGGTGAAACATTTTCTGACTTAAAGTGAACCTCCGGACTAAAAATCTACTCAGTAGAACTGAGAAGGCTTGGTGTTTCTTCAACAGTTTCACAGCATCAGAACTTTGTTTTTCTTACCAAAGCATAATTTTTAGCTGCATTTTTATTTAAGCTCCACCCATCAAAGAAAAAAAGCCCGGGCTTTTTTTCCCTGATGCTGTGCATAGCATGATGGGATTTCCTATGTTGTTATACACATTGCCTAGCAACTGGGAGAGGTGCTCAGGACACAGGACAGTTGGAACTGTGTCTCATGCTCCCTGTCACCTCCTTTTAACCAAAAAGATGGCTGCCCTCATGAAATCAAACATTTGCCTGTTCTTTTGAAACCGTGTGGGTAAGAGATTATATTACCTATCTATTTTGATTAACATAACTAATGTAACTTAATGACAGTATGTTTGTTTAGGCTGGAGTTCCTCTTTAATCTTTTGCCAGCCAACACAAACCGTAATTTGGTGTCAGAGAGCCTGCCATTGAAGTTGTCTCAATTCTGCGACTGCAGATACACCTTAAAATAAATGACTTTCCATGGTGCTATATTGCGGATAGGTCCTTCAGAGTCTTCCTCCAGCAATACAATCCCACTGTTAGCCTCAACTATCAGCCCACTGTGACTCTTCACAGAACACAGCCAAAAATGTCTATGTCTTGCGCCAAGCTCCGTCCACACCTCAGATAAAATCGGCCTCTAGCGAGAATCCAACGTGTGTGTGACAGCCAGTGACCCTTCAGCCAGCACTCCGTAATGGCGGATTACTTCTGCACTGTTCTTCCCATTTACCCCACCCACCATGTGACATCATCACTCCTGCATTGCATAGAACAGAACATCTTGCTGGCTTGCAAGCCAGCGATACATCTGCTCCGACCTGTAATATTGCCTGAGGATTCGGGTCTCAATCACACGCAGACAACGTTGATTGAGCATCAATTTGGGCTTCAATCCCTGGAAATGAATTGAGTCAGAGGGGAGGTAATGAAGATAGATGGGTGCGGGCTGTTGGGGACACAGCATTACGGGACACAAGCATGAGAGATGTGAGTATTCATCCTGGGCATGCTTTAGTCTGTAATACAGGAGCCTGAATGCATGAAATAATTCACATAATAAAATATAGGTAATTACGGCAGTACTCACCTCCCAGGGAATCATACTACCTAGTGACAGTTGGAATTGATTCATCACAAGTTTTGTCAACAATGACAATCCCACTTCCTCTGGAAATACAAGTCATGGCGCCCCATAGCAAAATGGTGATGGAGCACCACCCTAGACACGACCAATCTAAATCAGATCCACAAGGCAACTTAGGCAAGTGCCTAGGGGCCTGGCTGGCAGCTTTTATAACCCCCCTTCCTTATCTTACCATATTAAACAAGCTAGGTGGCCAGCAGGGGGAGCGAAATGTGCTATGTTGCCTGAGAACCATTTCACATTAATCCTTAAGACCAATAAGACTCATCCAGCAACTTTCAGGATAAAAATTTCAGGACATGAGAAAAATAATATCCAATAATAATAGGCAATGAGTGACTTCTACCCTGGTCACATGGAAAGCAATGCCATCCTCTTTCTGTGGCCGGAGATACACTCTAAGGACAACTGAAGTGAGAAGAATATGGAAGCTGCCATATTTATTTCCTGTTAATGCTTGTTTCTGGTGTTATCCAGACACTACTGCAGCCTAATACATCAGCTGGGCTGCCAGGCAACTGGTATTGTTTAAAATGAAAGACATATGGCAGCCTCCATATTTTCTCACTACGGTTGTCCTTTAACCTGGCCAGCAGAGAGATGCTATTTCTGTCTAACGTGAGTCAGTCTCCAGTGTGGCGTAAAGTCATCTCTGAACTACGGCTGTTAAACGCAGCTGTTCAGAGCTGCTGGATTGGTCCTCATCTGCTGCCTGCAGGTGGTAAGTATAAAATATTATTTTTAGCACTGGCATTACGCATAAATAAACAATATAAAAAACATAAAAAAATAAACAGTGACAACATATTAATACCCATATTTTAAAAAAACTTAAAGTGGACCTGAACTCAGAACTTCTTCTGTGCTCTAAAAGATAAGCAACAGCATAATAACCTTTACAGAAAAACATTTCTTTGTTACAACTTACAGAGCTCCTTAAAGGACACCGATGCAAAAATAAACAAATGAAATAAATGAATGTATCTATCTTACTTCTCCTAAGAATTACTTTTTAAGATATTCCACAGTTTTATTTTGTGTTTAACTCTACTTTTTAAGATTTAACGGTTTTATTTTTTTTGATCAATGACACGTTCATTGAAGTATACCAGAGCTAAAATCTATGAACTATTGACCCTTTTTATCTCTTTCCTGCTCTCAGAAGCCATTTTCTGTTAGGAAAGTGTTTTATAGTTGGAATTTCTTATCAGTGAGGGTCACACTGTAGTCACTTACTGTCTGAGTCAGGACTGAGTCAGCCACTTACATACCTGATATGTAACTCTTTCAGGCAGAGAAAGAAAAAAAGGAAAACAGCATAATTATTGGTGTGCTAGGCACTGTACATACCCATGTCTATCTCATCATGTCACATGTCAGTTCAGGTATCCTTTAAGAGATGCTGCTGTGTAGTTACTTCCTGGTTTGCTGGGAGCACAGAAAGGGTTAACCTCCTCTGTTTACATATTAGCTCCCAGCTTGGTAGAGTCGGCAGAAAGCTAGGAACTCAAATTACACTAGCTCATAACATGCCGAGAAAGGAGATTAGACAGGCTGCTCTCTATAAACACAGACAGGGTGGATTTCTCTGTGTTCTCCTCTATTGCGCAAGAGTTCAGACCCGCTTTAAAGGGGTCATCCACAGATCTCAGAATATCTCATGATGGGCATAACCCCGACAATGTTATAATTATGATGACTGACTTTCAGAAGTCGCTGTCTCATACGCACCTTACTCTAAAAGAATTTAGTGCCGTGTCATACTGTAAAGTGAATTTTTCTAAATCCAAGATATTGATTATATACAAAAAGAGTTTCCTTCTTGTGGGCTAAAAAGTCAGTGAAATGTTTTGGCATACATCTTACATCACCAATCTCATTTCTATGTTCTAAAATTCATACTTCACTACTAAAGAAAGTTGAGAAGACATGCAGGGAATACTCCCAATATTGGATATCTTGGTTGTGGAAAACAGCTTTGATTAAGATGGAACTGTAGTAATTCAAGGTTTTCAACAAATCTACAACTACAAATGACTAGTAATAAATGTGTCTGGTCCTACAAATGCACAAAACTATATCCATCTATAATAATATTAACAAATAAACCTACACAAGGAGGAATGGGCCTTCCAAACATATATAATCATTATATAGCAACAATATTGGACCAAGCCAGATCATTTCTTAATTATTCCACTGACTCTCACTGGACAAGATTCAGGCCCCACTCCATTTAATCCCCTTGATATTGAGGCTATGTTAGATAGAGCAATCACTACCAAATCCATGTTAACAAAGAAAGCTACATTAGTAGCATGGAAACACTATCAAAACAATGTCGGCAATGATGATGAGCACCAAAACTTCTATCCCCCTGTTATGGCTCTCCCATCTTGTACCCGAGTTGACACTAGATAGCTGGCATAAGAAAGGGCTCAAATATATACATCATATAATGTGTATAAACAAGATTAAATCTTTCATGATGCTGAAAAACAAAGAGTATTCCTTGCCTGACTCCGAATTAAACTCATACAATCGGGTGGCAGATTTGGTTTCAACTTTAAAAAATGGAATCAGTCAAGAGATTCTCCAACTCTTCTTAACACAATTTAATAGATTTAAAGGTACAGGCACTCAACAATAAACCCACAAAGTCCAATTGGTTTATCTGAGCCTGGGGAAAATGATTTAAATAGATCTTTTGATACCCAACAATGGGAAAAAGTTATAGATCTATCACTACGATTGTCTCACTGTGTAAATCATAGGGAACTATTGCAGAAAATATTATTGAAATGGTATCTAACACCTAGGAAGTTATCCCTCATTCATTCATCCCACACAGACAGATGTTAGAGGAACTGTTTAGAAATGGGCCACATGTTACACATCTGGTGGGACTGTCCTTTCACAAAAAGAGTATGGGCTCAATGTTACCGAATCATCTAAAAACTTCCCAGCATAAAGTTAGGGTTGGATCCAGCCCAGATACTTACCTAAGGAGAGGGAAGGCTCTGGGTCCTATAGAACCTTCCCGTTCCTCTCAGGGTCCCCTCGTTCCAGCATTGTTACCTCATTCCATTCTGCCGCTGCTGGAGGCTTCGGAAGTCTTCAGGAGCCTGAGTGCTTCTGAAGATGGGCAGCTCGTACTGCGCATGTTTGAGTGCTAGAAAGAGGGCGCTCGCACAGGTGCTGTATGGAGCCGTCTGTCTTCAGGAGCACTCAGGTTCTCAAAGACTTCCGAAGCCTCCTGCGGTGGCACAGAGCAGTGTTGGACTGAATCGGTTGGATACTGCTACCAGGGGAACAAGTGGACCAGGAAGGCTCTATATGACCCAGAGCCTTCCCTCTCCGTAGGTAAGTATCTGTTTTTTTGTTTTTCAATTTACATTTACTTTAATCTTGGCCTAGAAAATATTCCTCCTCATATAAGGATGCTTATAGCTAACATGTAACAAGCCCCAAAAGTGGCCATAGCTAGACATTGGAAAGATCTAGCCTGCCCTACTATGTCTGAAATAATGTTGATCGTTACCTTGAATTTTAAATATGAGGTAACCTTTGCCAAATCAACCGGACAAATTATAAAACTTCTCATAACTTGTTGTCTATGGCTATGCAGCCTGGGTCAAGAGACAACACAAGATATCGTGGATCTTACAATGGATATTATTAACATATGAGAGTACAAATAAGATTGTGTAACTGTCGAAGCTGTAGACTTTGCTTTCACACAGGCTTTTAGGTAAATTAGTATAGAAATAACCTTATGGTTATTATTTCTAATTTTGTTTGTCCCAGTTTGAGGGCTATTATACTTTAATTTTATTCTCAAATGTTATTGCTTTTATAGCACATAATTATCATAATGTCGGTTTAATGCTACACAAAGACTAGCTAGTAAATCTATTGTATTAGCTAGGAATGACCATGTCTCTTTTTTTCTGTCTTTCTTTTAGCTATAGTATTCTAAAAAAAAATGTGGATGGATATAAGCTGTTATTTTAATATGCTGGTATGTCTGATTGACATACCCCAGAAGCTGCTGTCCAGCTTCTACACTGCCACTATTGAAGCTACCCTTTGCTCCGCCATTATCGTGTGGTATGCAAGAGCAACCGCCAGTGACAAGTATAAGCTTCAAAGAGTTATCAGCTCAGTGGAAAGGATCATCGGCTCTCCTCTGCCGCCGCTAGACCTCCTCTACACCACCAGAATGGAAACAAGGGCTAGTAGGATCTCCCAGGACCCATCCCACCCAGGCTGCCACTTCTTTAAGCTCCTCCCATCGGGCCGACGCTACAGGACCAACCGCCCTAAGACTAACAGGCGTAGGGACACCTTTTTTCCCCAAGCAGCCCTCCTGCTGAACTCCTGCCTCTCGTCGGCACGCCAGTCGCTCAGGCCAACTTAGCCAATCAGCCTGGTCAAGGCACACTGGAGCCCGGGCCTGTAAAAAACCCAGCTATTACCCTGGTGCTCTTCTTGGCAGAGCTATACTCAAGGTGAGGACTCTTCAATTAACTTACTTATCCATGAGCAGCACAATATCCAAACACGGAAGATTTCTGCTCATGAGCAAACCGCATATTGTACTGCATAGACCGTTAAAAATGTGTAGGCACTGCCTGTCTCGCTGTACTATTGCCTGTCTTGCTTGTAGTATTGCTATTTTCTACGACTGTCTCGCTTGTTATGTTTATGTTACTGTCCATTGTCTGTTGCCATTGCCATGTGAACCATAACCAATTCCGGGTTCGACCTCGGTCTCACTTGGCGAAATAAAATGATTCTGATTTCCACAATATTTTTTTTTTTAAACAAAGCAAAAAACCTTAAAGGGAACCTAAAGTGAGACGCATATGGAAGCTGCCATTTTTGTTTCCCTTTAAACAATACCAGTTGCCTGGCTGTGCTGATGATCTATTTGGCTGCAGTAATGTCTGAATAACGCATGGAGCAAATCCAGTCAGACTTCAATTATCTGATCTGCATGCTTGTTCAAGGTCTATGGCTAAAAGTATTAGAGGCAGAGGATCAGCAGGACAACCAGGCAACCGGTATTGCTTAAAAGGAAACAAATATGGCAGCTTCCATATCCCTCTCATGTCAGGTGTGCTTTGAAAATACCAAAATGGACAAGATACTCACTTTACATGTAAATGCTGATAATATTTGTGAAATACAACATTTAAAAAATACAGCTGCACAAAATGAGATATTTGATATTTACTGGGCAAAGTTTCTATTCTATTTTACCGTTTATGTAAAGCTATCTATAATTCTGTCTTCCTAAAACTAAGGGTATTTGCATGTTATTCAGCTTTACATGACCAAGAAGTTACTGCTTGTGATAGTGCTGGTGAATACTTGCAAATACCTTCTGGTTGCACTTCCCTTTCTCCAGTGGCATAGCTAGGGTTTTCAGCGCCCGGGGACACAGACAGTTTTTTGCGCCCTCAACCCCCCGGACAAAATGGGTGTGGCCACACATCAGAATGTGGTCGTAGTCAGGCGTGGATTCAAATGTTATTTACAAAGCCATAGGTGCCCCCTTACTCTTTCAGAAATCCAGATGTGCCCCCCCATTTCCCCCGTTTAGATAGCCAGATGTGCCCCCAGTTCCCCCGTTTAGATAGCCAGATGTGCCCCCCCTCCCCTTTACATAACCTTTTTTTCTGCTGCTAACACTTCTGCGCTTCTCTGCAGAGGGAGGGAGAGAAGCAGGGGCACTTTGGGCAGCCAGCGAGACCTTTCATGCATGTGGGGGTGCAACAGCCGTGCTGAGCTCCCTCACAGTGCTGCGCCCGAGGACACGTGTACCTCCCTGCCGACCAATAGCTACGCCTCTGCCTGTCTGCCCATAACTTTTTCATTGGGGGGTGTAGGTGTTCAGGTGGTTTCATCTAAGTCTCTAAAAAAATTCTAGTGGTTCTGGCTCTCCAAGACTTAAAGGATCACTATCATGAAAAATTATAAAATTTATATGTATGCATATGTATAAGATGTACATTTGTTTCAGAGTAAAATGAGCTATACATTACTTTTCTCCTATGTTTCCATCACTTGCAGCCGATAGTAAAATTCTGACTGATCTGACAGGTTTTAGATCAGTCCATCTGCAAACTGTAAAGATCCAAGCGGCTGGGCACATCCAGTAAAAACAGACCTTTATTCAAAATTCCATTTAAAAGCACTGCATGCAGACACAGCAATCGTCAGCCAGGAGAGAGGGGACAAGCACATAAAGAAGGTCTACAGCTGTTTCGCACTCGACTCAGGAGTGCTTCCTCAGGACAAAGAGCCCCCCAAAATGATAAATGATCAGTCCATCTCCTCATGGGGGATTCTCTGTCCAATTGCCAGAATAGAGTGCAAGTGGGTAGAGAGGCCGACCTGCATCTTTGTATAATTCCTTTCCAGGGAATGCTTTTGTAAAAAATGAAGGAAATACTGAGACTTCCCCATGAGGAAATGGATTAGTCAAAAACGTGTCAGTTCTGCCAGACTTTAACTAGCTACCGTGACAGCAACATAGCAGAAAAATAATTTATAGCTCATGTTACTATGGGAGAAATGCACTTCTTACATGTTTGTGTACTAATATATTTTGAATTTGAAACAATGGTCCTTTAACTGGGTATTTCGTACAGAGGCATAGCTAGGTTGTTCAGCGGCCAGGGACAAGTACAGTTTTTGTGCCACCTGGGCACTCCTGTGGCACACAGGTAGCCTATTATGGGTGAGTATATTTTTTGCCAAAACTATTAGCAATAAGTGGACACTGAACTACCTCAATACTGAATCTGTGGGGCCAAATGACATATGTGGAGCATTGGATCATGGGCAAAAAAAATAAGTGCACTGAAAGTAGGTACTTTATCAATGATGTGGAGAGGAGGGCTGCAGGGAGGCGGGGGGGGGGGGGGGGTAAATAAAAGGTGGGCAGTGAGCAGGATAGAAGATCTGCAGCTTCTTTATTCTTGCTGCAGGGACTGGGTGGCATTGGGGGATGGTGCGGTCCGTTCCAGTGCCCCCCAGATGTCCCCCCTTGCCCACCGTTAGCTACACCTCCTATTCCGTAACTCCAATTTTGCGACTAAAGGAAGCTTACCAACCACACATGGAAGTATTCTTTTATGACATCACTGAACAGGAAGTCAGATGTGTGCTGGAATCTATCACTCTCCTCTGTCCCACCTTCCTTTTAAATACCTCCAGCTTTGATGAGTTCCTGACGGCTACACATATTTATCCACCAGTGTTATTAACAGCTCCTTTACATGAATCGGAGTATATCTGAAAGGCATTCCGTCAAATATCTGCTGTATGGCTCAGGCCTTTGTTGTCCACATTGCAGAACAGCAGCTATCAGTTCTGGGCCCATCCTGTATCTGTCGCCCCCTCTGCAGGAGCTGAGTGCCTGCATTGTGCTGGGTGGGGAAGCAAAAACAACACCAGAGCCCGCCAGAGAAAATACTAGTCCAACAAGAGATACAAACGATGAAATGAGTACAAAAGACAGTTACAAACCACAGGCCCTGGGCCTGCAACCTTCCTTTCTGGCATTATGAAAGCAATATAGGAAAGGGGAGACATGGCCAGGAAACAGAGTTAGGTTTAATTAGCTCTAAGTAACGTGTCATTCCTCTGGCTGGACCCCCCCTCCTCTTTGATGTGCCTGGCTGCAGACCTGCAGGTCACTGCTTACTTGTAATGTGTTGTATAAACAGGGAAATAGAGGAAACCTAATCTTTTTTATGATAACATGGCTTGTGATGTGTTTTATAAACAGGCACATCAATTATATCCACTATTTCCCTGTTTATGCCCTGTTCTGAAATTAACGAGCTCCCTGGATTTACGTCTGCAGTCAGACAAGCCGTCAATTCTGGGCATAATTGTCTGGAAATATGAGACTGTTCGCCCAAAACGGTCTTTTCAGTTTAAGCTGGAAGAGAGAGGTTTGAGGCCAGTTTGACACTGGAGCGTTGCATTGCGCTGAAACGTTCTCATAATGAAACCGAAAAATGAAATTTGCGGTGGCATCATGCAAACTAATGCAGGCAAAGAAGCATCTGACCTCCATGCATGTTTATTGACAAAGGTGTGCAGCAACCTCTGTGAGTCTAGTGGTTAGCAGCATGGTGGCATAGTGGTTAGATCATTCACCTTGCAGCGCTGGGTCCCTGGTTCAAATCCCAACCAGAGCACTATCTGCATGGAGTTTATATATTCTCCCTGTGTCTATGTGGGTTTACTCCAGGCGCTCCGGTTTCCTCCCACATCCCAAAAACATACAGATAAATTAATTGGCTTCCCCCTCCATTGGCTCTAGTCCAGTGATGGCTAACCTTGGCACTCCAGCTGTGACAAAACTACAAATCCCATCATGCCTCTGTCTCCCTGGGTTATGCTTAGAGCTGTCAGAGTATTGCAATGCCTCATGGGACTTGTAGTTCCACCACAGCTGGAGTGCCAAGGTTAGCCATCACTGCGATAGACAATTATTTATTTATTGTATTTTAAAAGCGCCAACATATTATGCAGCACTGATATATGACTATGTTAGGAATTAGATTGTGAGCCCCTCTGAGGGACAGTTAAGTGACAAGAAAGTAAACTGCTGCACAATGCTGCGGAAGATGTCAGTGCTATATCAATGGTTAATAATATACTACATGTTTTGCATCTTAAAGAAAACCTGAACTGAAAATTAAAACTGAAATAAATATACACAGGTCATACTTACCTCCCGTATAGTCTACTCCTCCATCTCTTTCTCCTTTCCCACGTCCTGTTTGTCCACTGTGATCAAGGGAATTCTCCGTCCTCCATTTTGAAAATGGTCATTACCCCATAACAGCTTTCTGGTCAGCACACTGTTAAACTGTCATATCGCCCACTTGAGCCATAGGAAAACATAGACATTACTTGGCACGTCAGTTGTTCTCTCAGCTATAACTGACAGCAACTGATAAATAACTGACAGCAACTGATATATTTCAATTGTGACAAAATGTTGTCAGAACTCGAAGCGATCACTGTCAGAAGAAAATGGTGCGCTTCTGAGAGGAACTAATAGCAAGGTAACTATGTAATGTTCATTTGAAGTTACCTCAAGTGTTTATTTTAAATAATTTTATTCAGTACAGGTTCTCTTTAAATACTGGAATCAGTTGTATTGCATCCCAACTGACGAGGTGTGATCTGTTAATAGACTTTGAATCGCACCATGTTACACTGTGCAAAACAGTGTCCGGGCTGTGGAGTCGGAGCAATTTTTAGGTACCTAGAGTCAGAGTCGAGGTTTCATAAACCGAGGAGTCGGAGTTGGAGTCAGATAATTTTTGTACCGATTCCATAGCCTTGATAGGGCTGTGGAATCAGAGTTGGAGTCGAGGAGCAATTTTGGGTTACCTGGAGTTGGAGTCGGAGTTGGAGGTTTCATAAACTGAGGAGTCGGAGTTGGGGTTGGATGATTTTAGTACCGACTCTACAGCCCTGTACGTGTCAGTGTGAAAGTACTCTGAGGCTGCATTTACACTGTACTGAATGGAAAACTGATTCTGCTGTAAAAACAGATCAATGTGTTAGATTACTCCATAATTAAGAGTCACATTTGAACTCAGTCTGTTGAGTACAGTTAATAATTTACAGTATTCCCCCCAGAATTTTTTTCCAGCCGGGTGGCATGAAAAAGTAGCCGGGTGGGGTGCGACGGGAGAATGCAGGGTCAACGATTCTCTACGCAACTCTGCTTATGGTATAGGGGGAGGATGAGGTGGTGGGCTGATGACAGCCGGGTGCTTACCAAAATTATCACCCACCTAAAAGAGCTAAAAGAGAGGGAAGAACACTGATTTATCAGTATCAAACCATCAAATTTGTCCAACATTTTTTTTTCTGTAGCACCTACACAGAATATCTAATCAGATCACTGTCCCTCATTCAATCTGAACCGCTGTCTATGACCAGGATTTATGGAAAGCTTACCAATCCCAGTTGTTTTTTGGGTGAAAACTGAAGCACCCAAATGAAATCTGAGTTTACACCAGGCGAACATCCAAACTCAGTGCAGACTGATATACTAGTGCTTTTTCATGATGCAAGTGCAGTGACTAACGTTCCTGTTAGCTCGTAGGAACGAACTATTCTTTACTAATTTATTCAATGTTTTAGTTCTTGTTTCAAATCTATTTAACTATGTTAAACTGAACACAAAGCTACCTAGTGCTTGAATTCTTATACATCTGGACTGACTACTGCAGATCTGGATTTAGATTATACAGATCCCTAGGCAGAGTAATGAGGTGTGTCCACCCCCCCCCCCCAAATAGTATTAGGTAACCAGAGGTGCCACCAAAATAGAATTGGGTATGCAGAGGTGCCCCCCAGTATTAGGTAGCCAGAGGTGCCCCCAAATAGAATGAGGTAGCCAGAGATGCTGCCAGTATTATTTAGCCAGATGTGACCCCCAGTATTAGGCAGCCAAAGGAGCCCCCCAGTATTAGGTAGCCAGTGGTGCCAGCCAGAATTAGGAAGCCAGAGGTGCCCTCCAGTATTAGGTAGCCAGTGGTGCCAGCCAGAATTAGGAAGCCAGAGGTGCCCTCCAGTATTAGGTAGCCAGTGGTGCCAGCCGGAATTAGGAAGCCAGAGGTGCCCCCCAGTATTAGGTAGCCAGTGGTGCCAGCCGGAATTAGGAAACCAGAGGTGCCCTCCAGTGTTAGGTAGCCAGTGGTGCCAGCCGGAATTAGGAAGCCAGAGGTGCCCCCCAGTATTAGGTAGCCAGTGGTGCCAGCCATAATTAGGAAGCCAGAGGTGCCCCCCAGTATTAGGTAGCCAGTGGTGCCAGCCGGAATTAGGAAGCCAGAGGTGCCCCCCAGTATTAGGTAGCCAGTGGTGCCAGCCGGAATTAGGAAACCAGAGGTGCCCCCCAGTATTAGGTAGCCAGTGGTGCCAGCCGGAATTAGGAAGCCAGAGGTGCCCTCCAGTATTAGGTAGCCAGTGGTGCCAGCCGGAATTAGGAAGCCAGAGGTGCCCCCCAGTATTAGGTAGCCAGTGGTGCCAGCCGGAATTAGAAAACCAGAGGTGCCCCCCAGTATTAGGTAGCCAGTGGTGCCAGCCGGAATTAGGAAGCCAGAGGTGCCCCCCAGTATTAGGTAGCCAGTGGTGCCAGCCGGAATTAGGAAACCAGAGGTGCCCTCCAGTGTTAGGTAGCCAGTGGTGCCAGCCATAATTAGGAAGCCAGAGGTGCCCCACAGTATTTGGTGGTCTCAGATGCTGCGCCCCCCCGCAGAGTGGCAAATGGAGAGAGGAAAACCTTTGATAAACATTTCGGCTGGGTAGGGACTGTAACATTTACCTCCACTTACATTAAAAAAGTATAGTGCAATTATTTTGTAATTTTACATTATTGCAAATTTCCTGTCCAATGCCATCTAGAGCCAACTATGACTTTTTTTTATACATGTCAAATTAAGCTTCCTTGCAATCAATATTTTAATTTTGCTACCTTATTTTACTGTATAATGATTGCCTCATTCATTCAAGTCAGTATGCTCACAGCTGTAGGTAATTTATTATCCCAAATCAGTATGCAGAGTCCAGGTGTAGCCACACCCACTTCAGTTAAATCTTTGACTAAAGCCTGGTACAGACATCTAATATTGATTGGCCAATTACAGCACCTCAATACAGTACTATGAACAGACAGTAAAGGTAAGCTCTAACTGCCTGTCTCTTTAAAATATGTGGCAGTGGTTCACAATTAAGTTGATGAGGAGACACATGGGGGGGGGCCCTATAGGCGCTGGGGTCCTGAGGTAATTGCTCCCTTTGCCTCTATGGTAGCACCGGCCCTCAGTGTGTGTTATAATGCAAGCAGTGTCCATTGCAGTTCATACACATTATAACTATATATGCATAGTGTGAACCCACCCTAACACAAGAGAGACAGTGCAAAGACAAAGTAGGTAATGGTTAGAAATGCTTGATGAAATCTTCGCAGTGCTTTTTCTTCCATGAAAGTACAGCTACAATGCCGCAATCATAGATGAAAAACTACACCACAAACCCCATTATACTCAATCTGTAATTGTAATAAAGGAAAAACACTTCCGCTATTTTTGAAATTATTTCAAATTGAGAACCCCATATTTTTAACACTTCAGTACAAATTTTTCCAGGGTTGACTTGGTAACACGGCTCTTTGCTCAGCCACACTGACCTACAAAGGGCGTGGCTGAGACTAAACATAATTGGCCTCAATTCATAAAGCATTACCGCATGCGGTAATGCTGAAAACAGCTGACTTTCCCGAGCACTTAGCAAAGTGTCAATTCATAAAGGCTGTTACCGCATGAAAAGCTGACATTACCGACCAGGGAGATAAATTATTAATAATAATAATCCGAACATTTATATAGCGCTTTTCTCCTGTCGGACTCAAAGCGCTCAAGAGCTGCAGCCACTGGGACGCGCTCAGGAGGTCACCCTGCAGTGTTAGGGAGTCTTGCCTTTAACTCCTTACTGAATAGGTACTGACACTAGCCAGGATTCGAACCCTGGTCTCCCATGTCAAAGGCAGAGCCCTTAACCAGTAAATTACCGACTTGGCTGTAATTACCACCAACACGTCAGTAAATTGTCAGCAAATGTCAATTCATAAAGCCTTTAACAAGCGGTAAGGCTTCATACACACGAGGCACAAATGTAGCAAAAGAGAAAAAAAAAAAGCAGCGACAGCTCGTCGTCAGGTCCCTCTGTGCAGCAGCCGTACACACGCACAGAGGGACAGAGATGCGGCGGAAGCTGTCGCCGAAGGTTCCTCCCCCCGCCGGAAGCTCCGTCCATGGTAAGTGTGTTGCTGTCGCTAGTCCGCATACACACAGTGGACTAGCGACAGTTGCGGCGAAGTTGTGGCGACAGCTGTTGCCGGCGATTGGCCACGCCAATCGCCTGGCGACAGCTCTTACTAGCGGCGGTTTGTGGCGCATGCCTCATACACACGGGCACCTGTCGCCGCAACACGCGCGTGCCACGTGGTTGCAGCGACAGTTGTAGCCTGTGTGTACTCAGCATAAGCCTGAGGATAGTTACTGACATCTCTGGTGAGGTGTTAACAAGTTACTAGTTACTGACACCTCTGGTGAATGCAAACTGCAGGGAGAGGAAGTCTGAGTCATCTGTGCAGAGAGCCATCTGTGTGAGTCATTTGAGTGAGTCATTTGTGCAAAAAGGGAAAGTCCGTGCGAGTCATCTATCTGAGTCATTTGAGCGAGTCATTTGTGCAGGCAGGGAAAGTCTGTATGAGTCATCTGTCTGAGTCATCTGTGCAGGGCAAAAGAGAGAATCACCACACTGCTCTACTCTACCGCTCAATGGGCTGCGGTAATTTACCGACCTTCAACAGCAGCTGGGGAAATCTTTATGAATTAGCACACAGACTGGGAAAATACCGAGTGCAGTATTTTCCCGACAAGATTTTTTTTTATCGCACTGCTTTTTATGAATCGAGGCCAATGTGGTTAATAGCCATGCTAAAAAGAGCAGTTTCTAATTTATATGGACACTGCAGAGAAGCAATTACAGTGAAAAACTACGATTGTGGTAAAATTGTTCTATTGTAATATTAATGAAAAACACATCAAAGGTATATATTTGCCTGGAAATCTATATTAAAATGACAACAGTGCTTTTTGTTCAGTATTCTGATCATAGTATTTTGAGATACAGGCAGCATTTCAGCTTTGACTTAAAATATGTAGTTGCATCCTTTTGGTGCCAACACAATAGTCTGCTTAGACATACGATAAGTAATTCCCAACCAAAGGTATCAAGATCCCAAATCTGTAATAGCTCGTAAACTAGTTGCAGGAACAGTCAAGTCGCCAAATACATAGTTGAAATATTTACACTGATGAACTGAAACTTCACAAAATATTATTGGAGTGTGTTTAGTCACAGTAATGATTAAAGTACCAAAAAAAAAACCAGCAAATTATACATAGTGATTGTTTAAGTGAAGTTAAAGGGGCACTATGGCAAAAAAAATTAAAATGTAATACATGTGGAAACCTAAACAAATAAGAAGTAAGTTTTTTGAACAGTAAAATGAGCCATTAATTACTTTTCTCCTATGTTGCTTTCACTTACAGTAGGTAGTAGAAATCTGACAGAAGTGAAAGGTTTTGGACTAGTCCATCTCTTAATAGGGGATTCTCAGCAAGGCTTTTATTACTTATTTATGGCTCATTTTACTCTGGAAAAATTGTACTTCTTATTTGTATATGTTTGCACATATTTAAAAATTTTTGCCCTTTAACCACTTCCACACCATGACATTTTATGCTTATCTGTGCAGCGTGGGCTCTCCAGCCCACAGCACAGATCAGCTAGCAGACAGGGCGATCAGACTTCCCCCCTTTTTTCCCCACTAGGGGGATGTCCTGCTGGGGGGGTCTGATCGCCGCCGGCTGCTTGCGCTTGCGGGGGGGGGCTCTTCAAAGCCCCCCTCCGCAGCGCTTCCTGGCCTCCTTCCCCTTCCCTCCCTCTCCCTCCAGCTGTGAGCGGCGCAGGACGGAAATCCGTCCTGCGCCTGATGGGATAGGCTTTAGCCTATCAGATGCCGGTGATCCCCGGCCAATCAGAGGCCGGGGATCGCCGATCTCCTCTACGGCGCTGCTGCGCAGCAGCGCCGTATACATGTAAACACCGGGGAAGATCTTCCCCGTGTGTTTACATTTACCCTGCGAGCCGCCGATCGGCTCGCAGGGTGTTCACGGAGACACCCTCCGTGAGCTGACATGGAACGGCCGCTCATACGAGCGGCCGTTTCCATGGTATACACTTCTGGATTCAAGGGCGTGTATATACGCTCCGAGAATCCGGAAGTGGTTAAGGAAGTAATGAAGAATATATGTTGCACACGTAAATGGACCATTTTAAAGAACCACTAGAGCGAAAAAAGTAGGCAGTTAAAATCTGACAGAACCGACATGTTTTGGCCCAGTCCATCTCCTCATGGGGAAATGCTGTTGAAAACAAAGAAAAACCTGAGAATCCCCCATGAGGAGATGGACTGGCCCAAAACCTGTCGGTTCTGTCAGATACTGCCTACTTTTTTTTGTGATAGTGGTCCTTTAAAAATTTTGTAAAATATTAGGTATAAAGAAGTTTGCATATCAGAACACGGCATAGTTACCAAAAAGTTAGTAAATTAGTAGGTATGTGACTGCAATCATGCGCAACACCAACAATTGTTTTTTTTTTTTTCCTAAACAAACCCAGGCTGCCCAATATTTGTAAATAAAAAGGTTTATTGATGTGGGTGGAGCCTGTGTCTGCAGTAACACAAACTGAATCTGGCTGACCAGTAAAGCAGTCAGTGAATTTCCTTATCTTTAATGGTTAAAGTGGACCTGAACTCTTGCACAAGACAGCAGGAAAACAGAGAGAAATGCATCCTGGATGTATTTAGAGTGTTTAGCCTGTCTAATTCCTTCTAATCTGTGACTAATCACCACTTTAGGTTCATCTCTCAGCTATGTCAGCTGGCTGCCTCGACAGAGCAGCTAATTTGTAAACACAGGATGTTAACTCTATGTCTGCTTCCATGAAAGCAGGAACTAGACACACTGCAGAGAGATGTATTGCAGGATTTGTATTAGTTGTAACAAATAAATGTTTTTCTTTAAAGGTTATTATGCTGTTGCTTATCTTTTAGAGCAGAGAGAAAATTCTGCGTTCAGGTCTGCTTTAAAGTATATCTGAGCTGTAAAACAAAACGTCAAGCCCCTAGACTTCTATCTGGTCCAGCGCTGCAGTTCTGCTGTCATTGTCCCCTCCGTAAGATCGCCAACCCTAGCTGAGCGGGCGGCCGCCTCTTGTGATCGCACTCCCATGGCCAGGAGAGCTCTGTGATTGCGCAATTCAAGTTATTGTGAACTGTGCAAGCGCAGAATGCTCCCGGCAAAAGGACCGCAATCACGTAAGCAGCGTGTATCCGCAGAAGCCTACTAGCAAGCTGGGGTTGGCAATCTTATTGAGGGGACAGTGGCACCCTGGACGGCAGTGGAACTGCAGCGCTGGATCAGATAGACTTGATAGCTGAAAGAAACCCCTGGTAAGTAAAACTTAACTTTTGTTTTACAGCTCAAATATCATTTTATAAAAGTACAACTATGACATGACAAACTGAAAAAAGCAAAATCCCTTCTGCAAAGAAACTGTATCATATGTGATGAGTGGAGGAGCCTCCCAGGCACCTAAGTATAGGCATATAAGTACACTTATAAAATCCCCTCCACTCATACTAACTGAAGAAGGTACTCTGCAGGAGTGATTATTATTAATACTGTATATACTTGCATATAAGCCGACCCACGTATAAGCCAAGGTACCCAATTTTCCCACAGAAACCAGGAAAAAGTGATTGATTCGCTTATAAGCCCCCTCCCCAGTATAGCCCCTACCACAGTAGCCAGATATGCTCCAAAGATGATACAGCAGGGAGCCAGGTGTCAAGAGCATATAGTTACATAGTTACATAGTTATTATGGTTGAAAAACGACATACGTCCATCGAGTTCAACCAGTACAAAGTACAACTCCAGCCTGCTCCCTCACATATCCCTGTTGATCCAGAGGAAGGCGAAAAAACCCTTACAAGGCATGGTCCAATTAGCCCCAAAAGGGAAAAATTCCTTCCCGACTCCAGATGGCAATCAGATAAAAATCCCTGGATCAACATCATTAAGCGTTACCTAGTAATTGTAGCCATGTATGTCTTTCAACGCAAGGAAAGCATCTAAGCCCCCTTTAAATGCAGGTATAGAGTTTGCCATAACGACTTCCTGCGGCAATGCATTCCACATCTTAATCACCCTTACTGTAAAGAACCCTTTCCTAAATAAATGGCTAAAACGTTTTTCCTCCAGGATCACTAGAGTTTTTCCTAGCAGGATCACTAGAGCAAGATTCTTACACAAAACTTGCTCCACTGACTCGCATATTAACCGAGGCGGTAACGTTTCAGCACATTTTTTGTGCTGAGAAATTAGGCTTATACGCGAGTGAATAAGGTATATTTTATCATAATTGTAGCCTTGCAGAATATGATAGCACCTCAGAATAAATGAACAAACGTTACATAAAGAATAAGAGAGATATCTAAAAAGCAACTACCAAAAAAAAAAATGGCTACTTCATGTGCACTATAGGAAAATAATGGTGATACTTTTGGCCGCCATTGGATCATCTTAAAAACCAACTAATCATAAAATACAGGAAACAACTAGTTCAGCATTGCCCTGCTAATCTCTCAGCTTTCTCTGGATATTTTCTGTAGGCAGTTGGATGTTAGGCCTCTTCCACTGCCAGGTGGTTATCACCATCTTTGAAGCTAGGACTTTGTTGCTCCTACCTAGTTTCAGTAAAGGCACACCTAACGATGTTTTTGGCTGTGACCGTTTCTTTTGAATCAACTTATTTTCTGTAATCGGTCGATTAAGTCGATCGCGCAGGAATCAGGACAGAAAATATCAGTTGACTGGCAGCAGATTGGAAATGCGTTGCTAGTGACGGTCGATTCGGCAACCGACGCAGCTACTCTCACCTGTCCACAGCACGGTTCTGGTCTCTTCTCTCCCAGCTGGCTGCTTCTTCCTGTCTTCACTTCCCAAGTACCATGTGTGGCTAAATACTAGAGGCCTCTAGTGGTCACAGCACCCCTAGTGTTTGTCCTTTGCATTACATTACACATGTGCCCTGGGACTCGGCAGTGAAGGAGAAGCCGGTGGGGAGAGCAAAGCCTGGGACTGCACCGGTTAGAGTCCACCACACTGCATGGCTCGGGGGAGAAGGAGGAGACCCAGCAGGCAAACACAGATTTTCAAATATTTCAAGCTGAAATCAATTGAAAATTTGTGTGTAGTGTGTGGAGTCAACCGAGCAGATAGATAGATAGGTAGATATCTATCTGTTAAACATGTATATTGACCAGTATAAGGCCACCTTTATTCTATCTTTAGTCTATAGGAGCTAAATTTGCTGAAACCAGGAAGTAGCAACACAGTCCTAAGACACAAAGGTCACCCCCCCCCCTCCCCCATGTAAAATATTGGTGGGGATCACAAAACTTGGAGTTCACCAATTGGCACTCTCTGTATACCTTCAGAAACTGCCAAAAGAGTGACACCAGGTTCAGGAGTATTTTCATAACAGCTCTGTGCAATTACAACAACAAGGAAACATTTGTAAAGTGCTTTTCTCCCGTAGGACCCAAATCGCATAAGCTTTTATCAGATCAGTACATAGTGGTGCATACAGGGGAAATGGTATGTCATCATAAATGCCAGACTAAACGGGTTGCTTTTCAGTTTAAACGTGTCCAGGGTTGGAGCTGTGTTGATTAAATTTGGCAAGGCATGCCACAGGGTAGGGGCAGCATGACAGAAAGCTCTGGCTCCAATGGTTTTTAGTTGGACTCCAAGGGTGGTAAAGTTATTGGATCCTTTTGATCTGAGATCGAGGGTGGTGTGAAGCAGTTGCAACAAATGCTTCAGGGGCTTAGGTCGTGTAGGGATTTGAATGTTAACATGCCAATTTTGAGCAGCTAGTGTAGCGAGCAAATGATTGGCTATGTGGTAAAGGCGGGATTGGCTTAACAGTCTAGCAGCTGCATTCTGTACTTTTGTTTTTTGTATCTGACTCTTGCTGTTGCAATCACTATTTCAAATAATTTTACTTTATACTGAACGTGCTTTATACTGCCATATGACCTGTACCACCATTGTTTGTATCTTCAACACTTACCAAACCTGTCCTGAAGCCCACCAACAGTGCATGTTTTACAGTCATCTAGAGTAGACTCTAGGCAACCCGTTAAATCAAAAGGGGCCTTATACACTAAGATCTCAGCAGCAACCTCTAAGGATATTGAGTGGGAATCATAAGTGATCCAGCAGACCTCAGCTGGATAATTAAATGTCTGTTATTAGGCATTAAAAGACTGTAGTCAGGGGTCATTCAGAGGTTGCTGAAAGGTTAGTAAGCTGTATAATTGCAGCCTCATGCAAGCATCCTTAGTAAAAACTTAAAGATAATGTCAAGTGAAATAATAATAGTAAAAAAACAGATACTTAAAGGAATACTTAAGTCAGCTAAAAAAAAAATGACTTTTACTCACCCGGGGCTCTCCTCAGCCCCCTGCAGCTGAACGGTGCCCTCGCCGTGTCCCTTTCGATGCGCCTGGACTCGCCGGCGGCCACTCCCGGTTTGGCCGTCACCGGCCAACAGGCTGGGAACACGGCTTATTAGCCACGTTCCCGGCCGTAATAGCATTATAGAGGGCGCTATTGCGACCGGTGACAGCCAAACCGGAAGTGGCCTCCGGCGAGTCCAGGCGCATCAGAGGGACACGGCGAGGGCACCGTTCAGCTGCAAGGGGCTGAGGAGAGCCCCGGGTGAGTAAAAGTCATTTTTTTAGCTGACTTAAGTATTCCTTTAACTATGGAGAGGGAAGGCTCTGGGTCTTATAGAGCCTTCCCATTCCTCTCACCGTCCCCCTTGTTCCAGCGCTGTCACTTCGTTTCAATCGTTTCAATCTGCCACCATTGGAGGCTCCCAAAATCTTCGGGAACCCAAGTGCTCCTGAAGACAGACCGCTCCATTCTGCACCTGCATGAGCACAAGCGCAGTACAGAGCCACCTGTCTTCAGGAGCGCTCAGGCTCCCGAAAACTTTTGAAGCCTCCCAGAGGCGAAGAGCAATATTCAAATGATCGGTCGAGCGTGGTGGTGGGGGGGTGGGGGGGATCGGTGTCAGCGCTGGAAAGAGGGGACTGAGGGACTGAGAGAGCAGACGGAAAGCTCTATAGGACCCAGAGACGTCCCTCTCTATAGGTAAGTATCGGTTTTGTTTTTATTTCACTTAACATTAACTCTAAAAAAAAACCTCAGGCTGTCTTAAAATCTATTTTCCCTTTTCCCTCCTTTTCTCTCTTTATTCACAAATAAACCTGCATGCAATTGCAATCACACATCCACTAACTGACAAACCACTCGGCAACTCCTAAATGTAGCAAATCATTTTTAATTAATCTAGGCTGAGGTGCTGAACCCATTGCTTCAGCCACGATGCATATAAGCCTATCTGCAATATGACAAAAATAGTAAAAAGATACATGGCTAGTGGGTTTCATTTGCTAGCAGGATTGCTACTTCCGGGCTTAGCGGAGCTGTGCATGTAAGAATTTATAGTGCATCTCTACCTGTAAAAAAACACTGTTGGTGGATACTGTTTGGCATGTTTGGAAATCTATTCTGTAGATTGTAAGCTCATACGAGCAGGGCTGTGTTTTATGTTGTATCTTGGTTATTTAATTTTAAACGCCTATTTTCACCTTGTATTTTAATTTACTGTTTATACAAAGTGTGTTTCATTGCCTGAGTTTAAATCCAGCTCCAGGAAAGTTTCTATAACTCCTGGACCCTTATTCAATTCCCATTTTCTCACGTTTTTTCCTAAGAGATCATTTTTCATCTTCCGTTAAAGTAACTTTTCAGCACTCTGCAATAGAAAAAGTACCAAAAAGTAGGTGAAAAACTACTGTCAAAATAAGTATTTTAAGTATTTTCTTGCCTGCAGGCGGCTTAAAGGGAACCAGAGACGAAGCTAATAAAAATATAAAAACATTTTATACATACCTGGGGCTTCCTCCAGGCCTATAAGCCTGGATAGCTCCCATGCCGCCGTCCTCCACTGCCTCTATCGCCGGTACCGGGTCCCATCACTTCCGCCGGAAGCGACCAGTCTTCCGCATGCGCAGGGGCTCCCTCCGGCTCTGTACGCATGCGCCTGCGCAGTACGGAGGGAGTGTACTGCACTTGCGTCGACTGGCCGAATGACGGGACCCAGCAGCGGCGAACAGAGGCAGCGGAGGACAGCGGCTTGGGAGCGATCCAGGCTGGAGGAAGCCCCAGGTATGTATAAAACTGTTAGTTCGTCTCTGGGTCTCTTTAAATGGTACTTTTTATTTTATTGCTATGGTATGCAAATATCACCAAGAAGAAAACGTAAAGAAAATATATACCTGGGGCTTCCTCCAGCCCCCTTCCGGCTGTTTGCTCCCTATTCTTCCTCCTGGTAAAGTTTATTATTATTTAGTATTTATATAGCACCAACATCTTCCGCAGCACTATACAGAGTATATTGTCTTGTCACTTAACTGTCCCTCAGAGGGGCTCACAGTCTAATCCCTATCATAGTCATATGTCTATGTATGTATTGTGTAGTGTATGTATTGTAGCCTAGGGCCAATTTAGGGGGAAGTCAATTAACTTATCTGTATGTTTTTTGGATGTGGGAGGAAACCCGGAGTGCCGGGAGGAAATCCACACAGACTCGGGGAGAAAATACAAACACCGTATAGATAGTGCCCTGGCTGGGATTTGAACCAGGGACCCAGCACTGCAAGGCAAGAATGATAACCACTACACCACCATGCTGCCCTGTTTGAGGGTTACTGAAATTTTTGGATGCTGATAACGTTTGAAGAAAACCACATTAATTATAAAGGTAAATTTTATCCAATGCTTAAAGGATACTGCAGCCGAAAGGCTGCGGAGAGATAAAACCTGCAATGTGTAGGGAAAGAAAAGGACATACTCACCGCTCCCCTCGCTCCCTGCCGTCGGGCCCCGCTCGTCAGCCACAGCTCCCGGTACTGGCCGACTCTCCTGACCCGGACATACTGCGCCTAGTGTTGGGCGAACAGTGTTCGCCACTGTTCGGGTTCTGCAGAACATCACCCTGTTCGGGTGATGTTCGAGTTCGGCCGAACACCTGACGGTGCTCGGCCAAACCGTTCGGCCATATGGCCGAACTAAGAGCGCATGGCCGAACGTTCCCCGAACGTTCGGCTAGCGCTGTGATTGGCCGAACGGGTCACGTGGTTCGGACCCGAACGCGCTCTGATTGGCCGAACGGTCACGTGGTTCGGGTAAATAAATACCCGAACCACGTCATATCTCCGCCATTTGTCTGTGGGTTTAGCTTTGGGTAGGCAGGCAGGGTAGTTCGCGCTCCAGCCACGCTAGCCAGGGTCCCCCCTGTCATTGTGTCACTGCTGGGAACAGTAGTACACCGCTTGCTCAGCCACACTATATAGCATTCTGTTTACTGCCACTCTGTGTACCTCGCTCAGCCACACTATATAGCATTCTGTTTACTGCCACTCTGTGTCTGCTGGGAATAGTAGTACACCGCTTGCTCAGCCACACTATATAGCATTCTGTTTACTGCCACTCTGTGTACCTCGCTCAGCCACACTATATAGCATTCTGTTTACTGCCACTCTGTGTCTGCTGGGAATAGTGGTACACCGCTCGCTCAGCCACACTATATAGCATTCTGTTCACTGTTCTGTGTCTGCTTGGAATAGTGGTACACCGCTCGCTCAGCCACACTATATAGCATTCTGTTTACTGTTCTGTGTCTGCTGGGAATAGTGGTACACCGCTCGCTCAGCCACACTATATAGCATTCTGTTTACTGTTCTGTGTCTGCTGGGAATAGTGGTACACCGCTCGCTCAGCCACACTATATAGCATTCTGTGCACTGTTCTGTGTCTGCTGGGAATAGTGGTACACCGCTCGCTCAGCCACACTATATAGCATTCTGTTCACTGTTCTGTGTCTGCTGGGAATAGTGGTACACCGCTCGCTCAGCCACACTATATAGCATTCTGTTTACTGTTCTGTGTCTGCTGGGAATAGTGGTACACCGCTCGCTCATCCACACTATATAGCATTCTGTTCACTGTTCTGTGTCTGCTGGGAATAGTGGTACACCGCCCGCTCAGCCACACTATATAGCATTCTGTTCACTGTTCTGTGTCTGCTGGGAATAGTGGTACACCGCTCGCTCAGCCACACTATATAGCATTCTGTTCACTGTTCTGTGTCTGCTGGGAACAGTAGTACACCGCTCGCTCAGCCAGAGTATATAGCATTGTGTTTACTGCCACTCTGTGTACACCGCTCAGCCAGACTATATACCATTGTTTACTGACACTCTGTGTACACCGCTCAGCCACACTATATACCATTGTTTACTGACACTCTGTGTACACCGCTCAGCCAGACTATATACCATTGTTTACTGCCACTCTGATTCTGCTGGGAACAGTAGTACACCGCTCGCTCAGCCAGACTATATAGCATTGTGTTTACTGCCACTCTGTGTACACCGCTCAGCCAGACTATATACCATTGTTTACTGACACTCTGTGTACACCGCTCAGCCAGACTATATACCATTGTTTACTGAAACTCTGTGTACACCGCTCAGCCAGACTATATACCATTGTTTACTGCCACTCTGATTCTGCTGGGAACAGTAGTACACCGCTCGCTCAGCCAGACTATATACCATTGTTTACTGACACTATATAGCAGACTATATAGCATTGTGTGTACACCGCTCAGCCAGACTATATACCATTGTTTACTGACACTCTGTGTACACCGCTCAGCCAGACTATATACCATTGTTTACTGCCACTCTGATTCTGCTGGGAACAGTAGTACACCGCTCGCTCAGCCAGACTATATACCATTGTTTACTGACACTCTGTGTACACCGCTCAGCCAGACTATATACCATTGTTTACTGCCACTCTGATTCTGCTGGGAACAGTAGTACACCGCTCGCTCAGCCAGACTATATACCATTGTTTACTGACACTCTGTGTACACCGCTCAGCCAGACTATATACCATTGTTTACTGCCACTCTGATTCTGCTGGGAACAGTAGTACACCGCTCGCTCAGCCAGACTATATACCATTGTTTACTGACACTATATAGCAGACTATATAGCATTGTGTGTACACCGCTCAGCCAGACTATATACCATTGTTTACTGACACTCTGTGTACACCGCTCAGCCAGACTATATACCATTGTTTACTGCCACTCTGATTCTGCTGGGAACAGTAGTACACCGCTCGCTCAGCCAGACTATATACCATTGTTTACTGACACTCTGTGTACACCGCTCAGCCAGACTATATACCATTGTTTACTGCCACTCTGATTCTGCTGGGAACAGTAGTACACCGCTCGCTCAGCCAGACTATATAGCATTGTGTTTACTGCCACTCTGTGTACACCGCTCAGCCACACTATATAGCATTGCGTACTCTGCCAGTCAGTGTGTATATTGCTGGGATCAGTAATACTCCACTCACCGTCAACCACTATATGAGCTCAACATGAGTTCCCCAGAGACCTCCGCTGTGAGCAGCACTCCCAACAACAGCAACAGCCAACGCCCCACGCAAGCTATAACATCCACCCCAGCAGCCAGTGGTCAGCAGCAGCCCTCCCCGGAGGAGAACGTTGTGTCCATCAGTCCGTCGCCAGAGCGATTAATGAGGGCTGCCATTGAGGAGATGATGGGGCCTGATGTGGAGGAGGAGGTCTGGCTCAGGCCAGCATCCCAAGTTAATGTTGAGGACGATGAGGGGTCTGTGTCTGGGGATGTTGGGGTGGCAGAGGTGGTGGGTGGGTCAGACTCAGGAGAAGAGTTGTATGATGAGGATGATGATCGGGACCATCTGTATGTGCCTCAGAGTCCGACCCCGGAAAACATGTTGTATCGTGTGTTTAGGTACTAAAATCTGCGTTCCCTCCCAGTAGTGTTGGGCGAACAGTGTTTGCCACTGTTCGGGTTCTGCAGAACATCACCCTGTTCGGGGTGACTATATAGCAGACTATATAGCATTGTGTTTAATGCCACTCTGTGTACACGGCTCAGCCACACTATATAGCATTGTGTTTACTTCCACTCTGTGTCTGCTGGGAACAGTAGTACACCGCTCACCCGCCACTGTATAGCATTGTGCTCTGTGTCACTGCTGACAATAGTGGTACACCGCTCACCCACCACTGTATAGCATTTCTGTACTGCCACTGTACTGCTGCCAGTCAGCGTGTACTTTAAGGATAAGTGAAATGAGGAAGAAATCCGGTGAAAGAGGGAGGGGCAAGGGAAGAGGTGTTTCCCCTGACGGTTCACGTACAGGCCACAGGGGAGCACCCAAGAAAACCCACTCAATACTGCCCATGTTGTCCAGGACAACAACCCTCACAGATCCAAAAGAACAGGACCAGATAATTACTTGGATGACCTCTCAAGCGTCCAGCAGTGGGTTAAGCAGCACCAGCACATCACGCACGAGGTCCGAGTCCTCAGCCAGTTAAAGTCTGGGCTTTCTTTGAAGACTGCACTGAGGATGTTACCATGGCGATTTGCAAGGTGTGCAAGACCCGCCTGAGCAGGGGGAAAAGTATTAACAACCTCTCCACCACCAGCATGAGCCGCCACATTCTATCCAAACATCCCACTCTGTGGGCAAACGCGGCAGGACAGGGTACCACCAGCAACACTGCCTCCCTTGGGTTCACCAGACTCACCACCAGACCCGCCTCAGCAGCAGCAGTAGCCCAGCCATTGCGTGGTTCACAACATTCACAAACATCAGACGATGCTGACACTGTCACTTTCCGGACTAGTGCTCTTGAGGTCTCCCAGTGTTCATCAAACACAACAACCAACAGCCCTTCGGTGTGCAGCGCTACGGTTGAGTTGTCTGTCTCTGAGATGTTTGAGCACAAGAGGAAATTGCCAGCAAATGACCCCCGGGCCGTGGCAGTAACAGCCAGCCAGCATAGCCAAGCTTCTGGCCTGCGAAATGCTGCCATATCGAGTGGTGGAGACAAACAGCTTCAAGGGCATGATGTCAGTGGCCATCCCACGTTACGTTGTTCCCAGCCGCTACCACTTTGCGCGCTCTGCAGTGCCTGAGTTGCATGAGCACGTGGTCAGCTAAATAACCCGAAGCTTGAAGAATGCCGTTGCCTGCAAGGTTCACCTCACCACTGACACCTGGACGAGTGCGTTCGGCCAGGGTCGATACATCTCCCTTACCGCGCACTGGGTGAACCTTGTGGAGCCTGGCAGCGATTCCTCACCTGCTACGGCGCGGGTGTTGCCCACGCCGCAAACAGCTGGATAACAACAGCAGCACCTACCTCTCTGACTCCTTCTCCTCCAACGCATCTCAAAGCTGTACCTCATCCGGAAATGCTAACCCAGCACCAGCAGCAGTAGGATCGTGGAAGCAGTGCAGCACAGCTGTTGGCATGCGTCAGCAAGCGTTGCTGAAGCTGATCTGCCTTGGGGATAAGCAGCACACAGGGGAGGAAATTTGGAGGGGAATAAAGGAACAGACGGATTTGTGGCTGGCACCGCTGGACCTGAAACCGGGCATGAAGCTAGACACCTGGCACGAACTGGCAATGTACGCAATAGAGGTGCTGGCTTGCCCGGCAGCCAGCGTTATGTCGGAACGCTGTTTCAGTGCTGCCGGAGGCATCATCACAGATCGGCGTATCCGCCTCTCCACAGAAAATGCAGACCGTCTGACTCAAATTAAAATGAATCAATCCTGGATTGGAAACGACTACGCAACACTCCTGGACCCCAACCAAGTAACATGACCGATGAACATCTGGGATGGTTTAGCGTTTCCGGTCCCTGTTTATTGAACCTCTCATCTGTATTACATTTATGACTGCATGGCGGCAAAAAGCATTGCTGCTATATCCGCACGCTTTTTGTCCTCATGCAAGGCCTGGGTTGTTGTGTCTCACAAAGCGTGGCCTTCTCCTCCTGCGCCTCCTCCTGTTCCATCACGTGTGCTGCTGCTGCTGCTGCTGCTGCTGCTGCTGGGTTACCGTTGCCGGTCCCTGTTTATGGAACCTCTTATCTTTATTACATTTATGACTACATGGCGGTACAAAGCATGCTATCCGCACGCTTTTTGTCCTCATGCAAGGCCTGGGTTGTTGTGTCTCACAAAGCGTGGCCTTCTCCTCCTGCGCCTCCTCCTGTTCCATCACGTGTGCTGCTGCTGCTGCTGCTGCTGCTGGGTTACCGTTGCCGCGTGGTCCCTGTTTATGGAACCTCTTATCTTTATTACATTTATGACTACATGGCGGTACAAAGCATGCTATCCGCACGCTTTTTGTCCTCATGCAAGGCCTGGGTTGTTGTGTCTCACAAAGCGTGGCCTTCTCCTCCTGCGCCTCCTCCTGTTCCATCACGTGTGCTGCTGCTGCTGCTGGGTTACCGTTGCCGCGTGGTCCCTGTTTATTGAACCTCTTATCTTTATTACATTTATGACTACATGGCGGTACAAAGCATGCTATCCGCACGCTTTTTGTCCTCATGCAAGGCCTGGGTTGTTGTGTCTCACAAAGCGTGGCCTTCTCCTCCTGCGCCTCCTCCTGTTCCATCACGTGTGCTGCTGCTGCTGCTGCTGCTGGGTTAGCGTTGCCGCGTGGTCCCTGTTTATTGAACCTCTTATCTTTATTACATTTATGACTACATGGCGGTACAAAGCATGCTATCCGCACGCTTTTTGTCCTCATGCAAGGCCTGGGTTGTTGTGTCTCACAAAGCGTGGCCTTCTCCTCCTGCGCCTCCTCCTGTTCCATCACGTGTGCTGCTGCTGGGTTAGCGTTGCCGCGTGGTCCCTGTTTATTGAACCACTTATCTTTATTACATTTATGACTGCATGGTGGTACAAAGCATGCTATCCGCACGCTTCTTGTCCTCATGCAAGGCCTGGGTTGTTGTGTCTCAAAGCGTGGCCTTCTCCTCCTGCGCCACCCTCCTCCTGTTCCATCACGTGTGCTGCTGCTGGGTTAGCATTACCGGTCCCTTTTCCTGGAACCTCTTATATGTATTACATTTATGACTGCATGCCGACAAAAAGCATGTTACCTGTGCAAAGAAAACAGACATTTCCCGCATTTAAAAGACAGTTTTCCCTTTGAAACTTTAAAATCGATTTTCTCAAAAACTATAAGCTCTTTTTGCTAAATTTTTTTTTCCTCTTGTACCCACTCCCAAGGTGCACATACCCTGTAAATTTGGGGTATGTAGCATGTAAGGAGGCTTTACAAACCACAAAAGTTCGGGTCCCCATTGACTTCCATTATGTTCGGAGTTCGGGTCGAACACCCGAACATCGCGGCCATGTTCGGCCTGTTCGGCCCGAACCCGAACATCTAGATGTTCGCCCAACACTAACTGCGCCGCATATGTGCAGTATGTCCTTTAATCTTCGCTTCTGGCGTCACATTATGACGCCAGAAGTACGGACACTCCCCCGCCTCCTGCGTGTGCGCTACAGCGGCTCTAGCATGCTAGATTTATAGTGGAGCCGCTGGAGCGCACACGCAGGAGGCGGTGGAGTGTCCGTACTTCTGGCGTCATGATGTGACGCCAGAAGCGAAGATTACAGGACATACTGCGCATGTGCGGCGCAGTATGTCCGGGTCAGGGGTCAGGAGAGTCGGCCAGTACCGGGAGCTGTGGCTGACGAGCGGGACCCGACGGCAGGGAGCGAAGGGCGCGGTGAGTATGTCCTTTTCTTTCCCTACACATTGCAGGTTTTATCTCTCCGCAGCCTTTAGGCTGCAGTATCCTTTAATACCATTGAATCTTCACTGAGGGTCTCCTTCAATGTCTCATTGATTGGGAAACTCTACAATTATATGAAAGGTGATGGAATTAAATAAAATAATCATATTAAGTTGACATGCAGACTTAGGTCCTGCAATATTACAATTTCTACTAGCCATGAAATAGAGCAGAGGACTGTTTACACTATTCAGTTAGTCAACAAATTCAAAGGAGTGTTTTGGATCAATGAAAAACTGGGCCTAGTTTACTAAGGTTCTGGTCTTCCATGATCTGAATTTATTAGAAAAAAATCTGCCTGCTATTACCACTGAGAGTTTACAATCGTCCCCTGGATCATATTGCACCATAGTGAAGGTTGCGCAAAGGAGTAGTGAATTAGGGACTGTGTGATTGCATTCACATCCCCATACCGACAACACTTTTTTAAAAAAATAAATCCATGCTAGCTTGAATTGTCTAAAAAGGACCATGAAACACTCCCGATGAAGGCATAGTAATGCCGAAACGCTTTGATGACATCATTGACATGACAGCGACACAGCCCCGCCAGGGACGGATCGGGGGGGGGGGGGGGGGGTCAGGCGGGTCTCTTTCCCCAGGCGCTGTTTGTTGAATTCTGAAAAAGGCGGCAAAATTTGGATGGGGAATGGTAGTTTAGGCACAAAAACCTGACCTTTAGGCGCCAAAACCTGACCTTGCCCCAGGCGCAACTTGGTCTAGATCCGTCCCTGAGCCCCGCCCACCTTCCCTGTCGGCTAGCGAAAGTTAGCGTTCTCCGTTAAAAGTTAATGTACCATTGGAGTGTTCCTTCCCGTTTGTTTTATTCTCTAAAAAGGTGTTTGTAATAGATATGCAATTGCAGCCTCATGCAAGATATTTTTAAATAGATCCAAGACAGCCTGGATTTCTATCTGGATTTTCATCTATGTCAGTTGCAAAGATTAACTAACAAAATAAAAAAAGCTTGTTTATCTTGTCTCAGATCTATCAGAAGAAAGACAATTACCCAGGTAAGAAAAACATTTTCCTTTCACCTGTGTTACAACACAGACCCATATGCAATTAGGGTAACATTTTCTCCAGAGTTTTCTCCTAGGTGATATTTTCAAACTTGTCAATAAAATGTCTTTCAAACCACCAGCAAGCAAGAAAAACTCAACTCATACCCAAAATAATTTTGATAGTACTTTTTCACCTACATTTTGATACCTTTTCAATTACAAGTTACTGAAAAGTTACTATAAATAGAAGATGAAAAATGATCTCCTAGGGCGGTGATCTGCAAACTTGGCTCTCCAGGTGTTAAGGAACTACAAGTCCCACAATGCATTGCGGGAGTCTGACAGCTACAGCCATGATTCATAAAGGCAAATGCATTGTGGGACTTGTAGTTCGTTAATAGCTGGAGAGCCAAGTTTGCAGATCACTGTCCTAGGAGAAAACTGAGGAGAACAAGTTAATTGTCAGGGGCCCATATGCAGTTAACTTGTTCTCCTGAGTTGCCTAAAAACGTACCTAAAAGTTGGTAAAAAAAAAGAGCATTTTATGAAAAGGGGTCATATGCAATTCACCTTTTCTCCTGAGTTTTCTCCTTGGAGATAATTTTTCATCTTCTACAGAAAATAACTTTTCAGCATTCAGTTGTAGAAAAAAATACTATCAAACTTATTTTGTGTATTTTCTTGCTTGTAGTGGATTTAAAGGGCATTTTATTGACAAAGTGTGAAAATGTCAACTTGGAGAAAACTAAGGAGAAAAAGTGAACTGCACATGAGCTAGAGGTCCACATTCAATTCTCTTTTTCTCCTGAGTTTTCTCCTAGGTCATATTTTTACAACTTCTTAATAAAATGCCTTCTAAGCCACCAGCAAGCAAGAAAATACTCAAATTAATTTCGATAGTACTTTTTCACCTACTTTTGGTATTTTTTTTAAATTCCAAAGCGCTGAAAAGTAATTTTAAATAGAAGATGAAAAATGATCTTCTACAGAGAAAACATAGGAGAAAAAGTTGATTGCATATGGGCCAATGTAGGAATAAAAAATAACATTTCCCCACAGTAATTTAGCAAACAGATCAAAAACTAATTTCCCTTCATTGCATAGGGCTTAAAATCACATTTTTTCTCTTTGTGTGATAATACATTAATGTTTGCAGGGTGTTTAGTCAAACCAGGAATTACATATCACACACTGGGCCCGATCCAATTCACTTTTTCTCCTAAGAGATACGGTAAAGTTTCATCCTCTTTTTAAGTTCACTTTTCAGAACTCTACAACGTTCGAAGGTACCAAAGAGTAGTTGAAAAAGTGCTGTCAAAGTTATTCTGAGTAATTTCTTGCTTGCCCGGTGGTTTAAAAGGCATTTTATTAAAAAGATAGGAAAATATCACCTAAGAGAAAACTTAAGAGAAAAGTAAATTGAATCAGGCCTATTATATATAGACGCATGTACCCCAGTAAAAAAAAAAAAGAACAAACGGAGCACCTGAAATAGACTGCTGTAACTGATTTTGTTTTTTTATTACTAGCCTTTTAGCAAGAAATGTAGTTTTTGTTCCTGTTTAACTGATGCTGGCATAATCTTGTACGCACTGTGGAAGTCCTGCCATGTGCCTTGGAAGAGTTGTTACAGCACGGTTAAGGCTTTTTTGACCTATGAGCGCTCCAGAACCTTTTAGAAGGAGATCATTGTAAATTTGGTGATTATTTGAAGAATGAGCAATTGCCAGGTCAGGAACTACTATTGATTAAAGTTTTGGATATGCCTACCCGGCATTACACCACAATATCATTTAACCTGTTCTTATTGCCTGTTGCAAAGTCTTGTTCCCAAGAAAAAAAATAGCGCACCATCAGTAGATATTTCCATTACGCCACACGGGACATTTCCAGACTCCAGAGGCATTACCAATATATCACGGCAGACATTACCGGGAACCACTACACCATCAGAAATATTACCAGATGCAATGTCCTCCTTGACTAACGGCAACCCCAAAGGTCCAAAGCAGAGAGAGCAGAGAGCATAAAGGGCTAAGACAGTAACAATAAGTAAAGGACCTCTTGATCATGATTTTTTTTTAATGTATTATGGTACCAAATTTGTTTTTATGTCCTTGCAGCCACCACTCAGCAACATATTAGGAATATCACCAGGGACAACGTCCATCACAACTTTTAGATTGTACGTTCGCAAGGGCAGGGCTCTCACCCTTTTCTTAGAGTTTGTTATCCACTTTGTGCCTTGCAATTTTTTATACATTTTATTCATCATGTTACTTTTGTCGCTGTTATTACCAAATCTGTATTTTGTACTCAGTCTGTATTTTGTATATTGGGTGAACACCATTGTCTGTATTATTTTGTACCCTATGTTTGTTTCTTACTTTGTACAGCGCCACAGAATATGTTGGCGCTTTATAAATCAATAATAATAATAACAATATTAAACTATAGTCTGTCCCGATGGGCCCAAATTTTATGGAGAGATAGAGAAAGTAAAATAGATGTGGAGTGAGAAAGTGTGTATACACGAAAGAGAGCGTGAAAAGGCAAATCGTGTCCAAGGGGTAGAACATTTTTTCTTAAAACATCTAAAAAATAAGTTTATTTTTTATAAAGGTACTTCATACGTTATCCCAATACTGCTGCTAATCCAGTCTTTATTTTCGACAGTATCTGTCACTAGACCCAGCTGTCAAGAAAGCCCTGATAAGAACCAGAAATATAATGACATCTTAGGAGTCACACTGTTCCATGTGGTCACTTTCTGTTAGTGAGAAGTAATTGGAAAAAGGAACCCACCCTAATGGAACACATGCAAGCCACATGGCAAGCGGTCTTCTGATCTGCGTGTTTACACCGAGACATACCTGTGCAGCAATAAGAGTAATCATTTAGCCTGAGCAATGCGCCTGCAGTCTCTAAACCTATAGAATTTCATGGCAGGCTTCTTAGGATAAGGAGTGATGCATTGATTGACAGAGAAAGTGGATCTCCCATGCTATTGGTTGAAAGTTTTGTGATGTCAAGAGATGACTACAGACTACTAGAACCAGAAAAAAAAAGCGCGTTGGCATAATTATCAGTGAATAGAATTGTCAAACAAAACATTGCTTTGTTATTACAGTCTGTTGATTTGTTATTTGTTAGCATTAATCTCCTCCCTCTTACCCCAAATTTCCCATAATTCATTGTGTTTCGAAACATTATATTGAGGCATAATTTAAGCTAAAACATATTTATGGGCTGTGACAACAAATAAAGGCAAACATGGAATCACAAACTGCAGAAATACGTTTGCCAGCTGCAGTACAGTACATAGCTAAGGGTACTTTTAACCAATCTATTGGTGGTTCTCATTGGTGAATTTAATTCTAATTTACAACTTGGTATTTCAGTATTTCAGTAAATCAACTTTGTTCAGAACTAATGGAGGTAGTTATTTTAATGTTAAAAATTAATAGGCTGTATGAAAACATTGGCACGCATTTTCGTAGGTACTAACAGCAAATATACACACTTATGTGGCATTGGCGATAAATGGCACTAAAATGACTTTATATATCCTTCGTATAATCAAACTAATAATTACTGCCATAAATTAACATTTCTTTAACATCAAAATCAAATGTAAAAAAAAAAACAGATACAAAAGCAAACTAAAAATCTTTTATAGCATATTCAAAAACTTTCTTGACTATAAATTGCTTGTTCTATAAGGTGCTTGTCCTGACAATACATTTTAAATTACATTAATAAATTAAATTTAGCATCTGAAAGCTACAAAACGTTATTAAGTGATTAATTTCAGCTTAAGTGGAAATCGTTTGATTTGTTACATTGACCTAAAAACATTACATTTTTAATGGGCTTTTCA
This sequence comes from Hyperolius riggenbachi, assembly GCF_040937935.1. Classification (NCBI taxonomy): domain Eukaryota; kingdom Metazoa; phylum Chordata; class Amphibia; order Anura; family Hyperoliidae; genus Hyperolius; species Hyperolius riggenbachi. The sequence continues at coordinate 244,950,180 of NC_090653.1, read as the reverse complement.
ATTTTTTTTCACTTTTGACCATTATTTTAGATGCAGAAAATACATTAAAACTCGGGATCGCCAGAAATCGAGACTTCAATGAGAGGCATATGGATTATTTACTACAGAAGTCATTTTCACACTAGTCTGTTTTCACTTAATTAACCAATCAGATACTGGACGAGCTTGATTTTTAACTCTTCTGAATCAGAGTGGATATTCTAATTCAATACAGGTGAGAATGATCATAACAAACGTAATAATCAAACTCCACACATTTTAGGGTTCAATCGCGTCCGAGAGTTTGATGGAGTAAAGATGATGATGATGATTCCTAAATCCTTCCTTGGCTACATTATATATATAACATATTTTATGCTGTATGCAGTAGATTCTAACAGATTCTTTAGTGTATTTTTAGAACTTTTTTAATTAGGTCTTTGAGTTAGGCAATCGGAATCTACTTTTGACATTTATTATTTAACTTCACCACATAATAGCGCTGTACGGAATCTTACAACATGTTCATTTACCTGGTGGAACAATTTGTAAAACTGATGATTGCCCCCCAGGGTCTGCAGTAACAGAGGGCGGGCAGAGGATTGCATAATGTTTTGCTTTTCTAAGGAATTATAGAATATCGATGGCAGATAAAAGCAATGGGTGGATGTACTAAAAGGGCAGCACAGTGGACTTATGTTCCCTTCAAACATCCAATCAGATAACGGAAAAGTTCTGTTGGTTTGTCTTATTTCCTGTTATGCTGATTGGATGTTGGAAATCAAATAACTATAGGTCCAATTTTTTGATTTAGTTGACCCTGTCAAAAATGTACATTTATTTTAGTTGTTAACACCATTGTCTAAAGATCGATCTATCTATCTATCTATCTATCTATCTATCTATCTATCTATCTATCTATCTATCTATCTATCTGGCTGAATTACTGAGGAAGCAATTTCATAGTGATCTGTGTTTACTGAAAATACCTAATGAAATGGGCCAATTAAAAAAATACACATTGAATCTGACTGAATAAGTGACATGTCTATCTATCTATCTATCTATCTATCTATCTATCTATCTAAATATCATCTATCATATTTATATGTCTAATCTATTTATAAATTATAGCTAAAACTATGTTTTATTTTTTTCTATAATTTGAAAATGCTTTACAAAAAAAAAAAGTAAAAAAAACCCTCTAGTTTAAAATTAAAGGGGAAATAACAACTGGGATGTTTCCTGTTAAGATTGTGGCTACATTGCACACTTCATCCCACATAATGAAAAGAAAATACGACTATTTCTAGAACGACTTCAGAATTCGTTTGTTCAATCATATGCAAGAAAATAATTGGATTACTGGGTACGGGACACAATAAGCCAATTCACCTTATTGGGCTTATGTAAAATAATACCGGTCTTCAGAGTAATCATCGAGGAATTACTGTTTCATTTCACTGTCAAACTTTGTGACTTATGAAAATTTATGAAGTCTCAAGCCATTGGAATCTTTGATTTCTTGGTACGGATGGCGCTAGAGTCAATCCAACCCTCAACCCCAGTCTGGGATCAAAGTGACTTCTAAAACAATATAACATTATAGGAAAACTTTTATCCAGTTAATTGGTAGATGACCCATGACCTTTACTCATTAATCAAATTTTGAAAAAAAAATATTAGCATCCTTTGGCAAAGTAGCCCTTTAATAAAGATTTTTTTATTTCCCGATAATTTTTTAAAAATGAGTAAAAACTGTGGAAGCATTTACGCTCAATTTTCACCTTTCCTACACTGGTGTTAGCAGTGGAGCGAGCAGCTTGTGTCTGCCTCCATTTTCGAAGCAGAAAATTGATAATGCCTCTCATCAACCACTTTTATACCATAGAGGCCTGTAATTAATATGGTCCCAATTGTACAGTGATTAGCAGCTGATGGCCCAGATGAGTAGATCTGTTCACCCTATATGAAGTCCAGTAAGTGTCTGCATTATTATTACAAGATATATATATATATATATATATATATATATATATATATATATATATATATATATATATTTATTTATTTTTCATGTATCCATGGCAATATGATTTTTTTTTCATCTATTTTCCATTTTCATACAGACTATAGTTTTTTTCTTCTATATCATTTCTGCCCAGTACACACCGCTGTCTGTTTATGCAAAATATTTTGGGCAGTCTCCAGCTCTCTTGATGTATATTTTCCAGCGTGCTGGAAATTTTTTTTTCAATTTTAATGCTACCTATTTATGAGGACTCTGAGAGCAGCAACAAAATGTTTCCATTTCATCGTACCAATATCAGCCTGTGTTATAGAAACGACCTAATCCGTGACCATTATAAATTACGCATTATAAGGCCTATAAAATGGAAGGCTGTAATGGCACCGCACTTCAAAAGCTGCATAATCTGGGAAAGATTTACTGCCTATAAGGACACATTTCTTTCTCCGAGAAGTCTTAGAACTTCTCTATCTACTACGCCAACAAGTATTGGGGCTAACTCCTTGGGGGGGGGGGGTACATTGTTTGCAGGGCACAGGAACTCATGCTCATTTCAAACAGGTAAAACATAAAAACAAGCAGCTGTAAAAGGACAAGAAAAATTTCACGTGATTTCATTTTCTAAACGATTCATTTTTACCCTCTGTCTGTAAATGTGTGTCTTAATACCAAACATGTAAAAATAAAAAAAATAAATAAAATAAAGCAATCAAAATCCGCAATTGAAACTTGACATATGCAAATCATTTCAGCACACGCCCCTTAAAAATGTGTGTATATTAATGCGCATGCACAATATTAAAAAATAATGCTGTCAGTGGTAGAAGCAAACACTATATAAATATAATAAATATATAATGTATGCAACAACACCGCTGTCAAACAAAAAAAAATTATGAATATTGTATATGATTCACAAAAGGAGAAACCTGTTTGAAGAGGAAGAGTCGGTAGGATTAGACAAGCATTTAAACAAAATCTTTTGTTGGTTTTGACAGAAGATCTGCTCGTGTGTGCCTAGCTTATCCCGCCTGAATGAATGAATGACATTTAATCGGTTTCTGGGAAGTGCTCCTCATTTGTTAGCCTTACTCATTAGAGTAAGTAACGTTACAGAGCTCAAAGCTTTCAGGCTGTATTGTCTCTAGCATGCAAATGATCTCTTCTTCCTTCTACGCCAGCCACTACTGCAGCCTTTGCCAAGTTTCCTTATCTCTGCTGCAATGAGGGAGAAAATATTTCTTAATTTGAACAATTATCCAGACATCAGATTCACACACCCCCTTAAGCAACGCTGTGACCCCTCCCCATCTCTCACAATGCTCTCCTGGGTGCAGCCCAGATGTACCAAAGCCGGCACGGGGAGAACCTACCTTCCTGAACCGTCACTTCGCTGTCGCTGCTGCCCCCTGTCATCGGGTCCTTGTCCTCTTCCTCGTTCGGTGGCCGCAGGTCTCGGGAGCCCTGCATCCCTGCAGCTGCTGCTTCTTCCAGGTCCAAGAGGTGGCTGACACTAAAGTTCTTCCTGCTGTGGGGAAGTTCTGGAGTTTCCAAAATCCGCATTGTGCTAGGGGGTCCTGACTTGTCCAGGCCAAGATCCCTATCCATGCCCCTTAGCCCTGGTCACCTCAGCACCTCTGTACCCCCTCCTCAGATCAGAACCTTTTTCAGACTTGTTAAAACTTTCTCCTCTCTCTCGTTCTGTGAACTTCAAAAACTTCCTTTCTTCTCTTTGAACTTTGGCAGTTAACTTTTCTCCGCTGCTTTCTTTTCCCCTTCTGCTCCTCTGTGAAGTACTAGCAGTCTTTAGTGTGTTTTCTTCCTAAACTTAACTTCCCCCACTGTCTGCTTGTCTTTAGCTGTGTGCTATCTTGCTTTCTCCTCTCCTCTTCTCCCCTAACTCTCCCTGTCTTCTCTCCCCCTCTAGGGCAGGGACCAACTCTCACTCACATGCACTTTCAGCCAAGTGACCAAAAAAACGCCTTTTGCTGACGTCTAGAAGAAAACACAACCTTTTTTTTTCTCTCCCTCTCTCTTCCCTTTTTCTTTTCTCTCTAGTTCTTGGATAAATCTTTCCACACGCCCCCTCCTTCTCTCCACAGTGACCCCTGACCCTCCTTCCCTTTTTTTTCTCCCTACTAGAGAGGGAGAAGGAAAATTAGATGGTCAGAGTGTTTTTCTTTCTCCTCTTCAAGATGTGTCCTAGTGGTTCAAAACGTGAGGTTAAGTGCTTCTATCAACAAGTGTCCCTAGGAAGCAGGGTATTTCTGAGCGCTTAGGGGTTACTTTTCGGACCTGGGGTGGATCCGAAAAAATTCCTGGACTGAGATGAATGACCCAACAACAAGATCACAGCACTCTCAGGAGTTCTTACGCAAGGGTTAAATACATTATATAGATGTATTCTGACATTTTCCAACATGATCATTTGGTTGTGTATCGAATTCAAGCACTTTTTTTCTCATTATCGAATATTTCAAACATCCTTTGCAGCGCTTGAATGTGTCCGTGCCTCCCGCAAAATGTGGCATTGTTCCTAATAGCTGAATTTCTGGCACTCAATAGAGCTGGTCATATTTAGTTTGCTGAAATGAATGATTTAAGGCAGATTTGATCCTTTCTGCTGAAACCAATTGATCATTTCCGACTGATTTTTGGGGGTTTGACAGATCACGAGATTAATCAGGCAGGTTGGCAAATTTACTTTAGATGGACTTTGTTGCAAACTGATCACTTCGTTACAAAGAATCAAATTCCACTGATTTTGGATCAGATTAGTTTAATGGTGGCCACAAATGATCCAACCTTTTTCATCCAATCTTACCATTTTTATGTAATATTATGGACAGTCTAAATGATTCATCCAATATATTCACTCAATTTACCCTTATACAACATAGATTTGGTAACTTTTGGTGAATACTCGGTAAAATTTTGGTGAATACTCACATGTTGATGGATCGGGGAACCTCACAGCGACACCTCCCGACAAATAAGGTTCCCGATCCATCCTCCTACTAGTGATAACACCCGACACAATGCGACAACGCAAACAGTGTTGGTACTTTGCATAGGAGACATCTGGGACCAGATCTGTCGTGGTGGTCGTTATCGCTGTGCATTGCCAAATGTTGTACGTGTCATCGCGTGCCTGTACGGTTGTGATATATTTGGAAATAATCGCTCGACGCTCAAAAAAATTGCAGGTACTCTGAAAAATCGCCATACGAATGGCGTAGTGGGTGAAAGCCTTAAGATTGGATGAAAAAGATCAGATCATTAGTGGCCACCTTAAAGTGAATCTGATGTCTGATAGGGATTGCTCTGTTACTTATCTTGCTGTTTATTTTCAATGGCACATGTTTCTACTGCTACTGTGCAGTGGCGTAGTGGTCAGCTCTCTCACCTTGCAGCGTCGGGTCCCTGGTTCAAATCCCAGTCAGGGCACTATCTGCACAGAGCTTGTATGTTCTCCCCGTGTTTGTGTGGGGTTCCTTCAGGCGCTCCGGTTTCCTCCCACATCACAAAAAACATACAAATAAGGTAATTGGCTTCCCCTAAATAGGCCCTAGTCTTACTATACATACAAGGCACGATACATACATATGACTATGGTAGGGATTAGATTGTGAGCACCTCTGAGGGACAGTTAGTGACAATATAATCCGTACAGCGCTGCGGAAGATGTCGGCGCTATATAAATACTAAAAAAAATAATAATAATAATACTCGTTTGTGGGTTCTTATGCTCATCTGATGCCTGTCCTATTATTGTTTGTACGCTTCATGTTGCATATTCGTTCTTTTACAGAAAATGTGTAACTTTATTGAAACAGAATCTTAAGTAAAAAAAAAAAAAAGAAAAAAAAAAGATTTTAACCACTTTGTCCTCCTTGACGTATAAAAACGTCAAGGAGGACAGGCGCGCTCCCGCGCGCTCCCGCGGCCGATCGCGCGCGTGCATGCGCACTCCCGGCCGCGGAGTCGGTAGCCACGGAATCAATGTATCGGGCTGGGGAGCCTGATCATTGATTCCTCTCCCCCGCTGAAAAAGCGACAGCTTCTCTCGGAAGCTTTGCTCTTTCTGAAGCTGTGTCCCTCTAAGCGTACATTGTATGCTTAGAGTGACGTCATGTAAAAAAAAATCGAGATTGCCATCTTGTGGCCAAAAAGTAAAACTACATGTAAATGCCCAAAAACATTACAATACCCCAATATTTCCCCAAATAAAACACTTTTAAAACCCACCCTCCCAAAAATGCCCACATAAAATGTTTAATAAAAAAAAAAAAAAAAAACATTACTATAAAAAAAACAAAAACACATAAATATTTACCTAAGGGTCTAAACTTTTTAAATATCTATGTAAAGATGAAATATTTCTCTCTATTTTTTTTTTTATAAGCTTGTAAATAGTGATGTATGCAAAACGGAAAAAATGCTCTTTTATTTCCAAATAAAATATTGTCGCGATACATTGTGATAGGGACATAATTTAAATGGTGAAATAACCGTGACAAATGGGCAATAACAATACGTGGGTTTTAATTATGGAGGCATGTATTATTATAAAACTATAATGGCCGAAAACTGACAAATAATGAATTTTTTCATTTTTTTTCTTATTCTTCCTGTTAAAATGCATTTACAGTAAAGTGGCTCTTAGCAAAATGTACCCCCCAAAGAAAGCCTAATTGGTGGCGGAAAAAACAAGATATAGATCAGTTCATTGTGATAAGTAGTGATAAAGCTATAGGCTAATGAATGGGAGGTGAACATTGCTCGGATGCGTAAGCTGAAAACGACTGAGATGTTAAGTGGTTAACATATGTGGGGGCTTCTTCCAGCCCTCTGGACTTCTACTGTACCCATGCCATCCTCCTGATCCCCTCTGGGCAGCTGCGGTGACCCCCGCAAAACTGTTATCGCCAGTCGGCAGCTACTGCGCATGCGCGGCCCTGAGCCTCACTCACCCTGGTCGCGCTCCTGTGGCTGGAAGCATTCCGCTCATGTGCAGTATGTGTAACTCGCTACTGCGCACGTGCAGAATGATCCCGGCATGGGAGTGCGACCAGGGTGCGCGCAGCTGGGGGACGCACATGGCAGCGACAGCCCAGCTTTGCGGTGATAAGGAGAATGTCGTGGGCCCAGTAGGAGTCCAGGGGGCTGGAACAAGCCCAAGGTAATTTAAAATCTTTTTTTTTTTTTTTAACTTCAGTTTCCCTTTTAGTGCTATCATTTGAAGTCAAAAGGATGGGGTATAAAAATTGCTTCTGATCAGCTGTTTGATGGATTTCTCAAACATTATGCATGTATATACCGCATATGCATTATATATATATATATATATATATATATATATATATATATATATATATATATATATATATATATATATATATATATATATATATATACCACCTACTGTATGTATGCCTCCCTCATACCATGTGATGATTTAGTAAGCAGACTGTCCAGATATTACATTCATTGTTGTTAATATGGCTGTGGCATTAATAAAATTAGGGGGCAGATATTTCTCCTGTCATCTGGTTTATGAAGTCCCCTGAATTGTTTCCCCAACCTACCTATCTTACAATGTTCTTTGCCTAACCCTAACCTTCCCCCTCTGCTGTGCCTAATGCTGACCACACCCCCTTCCTTTTCAGATCCTCCTCTTATCCCCCCTTCCCCCCAGCCTTTACCTTCATCTGGCGCCAAACGTTGCCCCGCTCATCGCTAACTTCCACCTTCTAAAGTGTAGCACGGTTTGCCTGAAAAAAAAAATATAATGAATTTAATTAGCAGGCTATGCAGCGTGGGCGGCAGGGATCTTTTCTAGTTACCTGTCTGGACGGCTGGATCGGCTGCTTCTCTCCTCCACCAGGGTGGTGATGTAAACCCAACATGTCTTCTTGGTCCCGATCACATGATATGACGTGATCAGGATCCAGGGGATGGTGCCAACGTTACAGTGCCACCTGGTGGTGGAAGAGGGGTGATGGAAGAGTGTCTTTCACCATCCCTGTTCCACCACTGAGTGACGCTGTATCACTGACACCATCTCCTGGATCCTGATCACACGTCATATCATGTGATCGGGACCCAGAAGACATGTCAGAAGTTCAGAGCTACAGGTGAAGGAAGAGAAGAAACTAATCCAGACTTCCGATACAGGTAACTATGACCGCTCCCTGCCAGCCGCTCTGCATAGCTGCACTAGGCAGCCAAACGAGATTAGCTGGTGGAGGTCAAAATGCACAGCAGTTTGAATCTGATAAAGGGTTAAAGGACACCAGAAGTGAGAGGAATAAGGAGGCTGCTATGTTTCTTTCCTCTAATACAATGCACATTGCCTGGCTGTCCTGCTGATCCTCTTATTGCCACAGACCCAGAACAAGCATGCAGATCAGGTGCTCTGACTGAAGTGTGACTGGATTTGTTGCATGCTTATGTTAGGTGTGTGATTTACATAGTACTGAAGCATGAAAAATTAGCAGGCCGGCCAGGCAACTGGTATTGTTTAAAGGGAAATAATTATGGCAGCCTTCATTTCCTTCTCACGTCAGGTGTCCTTTGAGTATATGCAGAGCAAATATTTCAGCATAAATTACCTTTCTCCTTTTCCCTCACTGGCAGACCCACGTGTACTGGTAGTTGTCTAGGAGACTAAATTGGCTGTGGCTGTGAACAGACATTTGGGAGTACATTATAACTCTACATGTCAATGGTCCACCCTGTGCAAGAGCTTGTTGGAGAGGGACATGTACATAGAAAGGAGAAGGAAAAAAATGAAAACCTAGAGCAGTTCCATCCACCAAGAGGAAACATGCTGCAATGGCTGCAGGGAAGAATCATTGGGTATGTCAACCAAGTCACAGCTGACTGCAGGCTGAACAGGAACGGCAAGTTTGAAGGGAGCCTAAGGTGAGAGACATATGGAGTCTTCCATATATATCTCTGTTTAAACAGTGTACATTGGCTGGCTGTTCTGCTGATCCCCTCCCTCTAATGCTAAATACACACGATGCGTTTTTGCGTTCGTTTTTGCGGTCGATTCGCATCGATTCGATTATTTCCAACATGCTCGATTCGGATTTCGATCGGTTTTGTCGTCTATTTGCATGTTAATGATGCCAAATCGACGGCAAAAACGATTGAAATCCGAATCGAGCATGTTGGAAATAATCGAATCGACGCGAATCGACCGCAAAAACGAACACAAAAACGCATCGTGTGTATCCAGCATAATACTTTTAGCCATAGACCCTGACAAGCATGCAGATCAGGTGCTCTGACCATAAGCCTCATCTACACGAGTATCGTCTCTTCCGCGTCCCCTCGCGTGTCCGCCGCGTCCCCGCTCGCCGCGTGTGCACTGGATTCGATTCCCCGCTCGTCCCCGCCGGCGCCGCTTATCTTCCGCTCGATTCCCTGCCATTGTCCCCTCGCGGGGAGCGAGCAGGGAATTGGCGGTGGGGAGATCCGTCCTGTCGGATCTTATCAATCGAGCCGCATCAGCGGCTCAATTGATAAGGAACATCGCCGCCGCATCTACTCGTGTAGATGCGGCTTAATTCTGACCAGCATAGCCACATGCTTCTTTTAGGTGTGTGATTCAGCCAAACATCAGCAGGACAGCCAGGCAACTGGAATTGTTTAAAGGGAAATAAATATGGCAGCCTCTATATGTCTCTCACCTTGGGTTCCATTTAATAGCATTAAATGACATATGAATTTGACTGTCAATGAAATACGCTATATAATTATTTTAATGATAGTGGAGCTAACCTTGTAAAGATGCCTAACATTAACCAATGTCCACAAATTGTACAGCATGATACCTTCCCAGTTCCTAACCAATAAACTAGCCTTAGGCATGGTTCACACTGCAACGCAAAATGGACATATTTTGTCAGTTTTACTGGATCGCAGTTAAGAAGACAGTCGAACAGATCCTACTTATTAATAGGATCTATTCACACTTGTCAGTCCGGTGACTACAATGCAAACTCCCGACCTGCACAATAATGCCAAACTGTGAATACGTGTACTGCAGAGGCCCGTGGTGGAAATGCAGCTGCACTGGACTCCATGTAATGTGTACCCCCCCCCCCTGGATGCATGGCGTGTGTGTGCAGTGCAGTTTTAGCTCACCTGTCCACTGGCATGCCTCCTCCTCTGCCTTTTTACCTTGTGACCTCACCGTCTGCCTTTTTACCTTGTGACCTAACCGCATGTATGTGATGACGTAGGTCATAGGAGGAAAATGCCAGGGGGACAAACTACACAGCACTGTCACCACAGGTCGGGAAGGGGGGGAAATCTGTGGGGAAACTGGGCAGGGGGTTGTCAGTCGTCGGGAAATCAACCCCCCTTACCTCCACACACCAGACCAAACACATTCGAGCAAGATCGTTCCAGCATGCCCAATTGATCACTTTGATCGATTACAACAGGAAAGCGATTGAAACGCCCATCAGGCGACCATGTTGTGGCAGTCTTCGATCTCTTCTGCGGGATATTGATGCTACAGTCAAGTAATGTTTGGGTAAACAAACCTACCCCCTGGGACTATAACCTAATCCCTGACCCTAACCTTTCTGGATCTTTATAACTGCAGTATTTTCACCACTTGCATGCTGGCATCAGGACTGCAGGTAATCCAGGCACTGGGCATACAGGGATATTGGACAGCAAACAAGCAGCACCTACCAGACTACCTTCTTCTGTTGCTGCTTCCTGCTCTACAGATTCAGTAGAGTGACCATACGTCCCAGATTACCTGGGACGGGTCCCAGATTCGGGGTCCCCTGTCCCAGGCTGGCTTGGGTCCCAGGAAAAGTCCCACTTTTAGATGCAGGACGTCCCAGCTGCGGGAGTATGTGACATCAGTGTTCCGTCCTCGGCCCACCGCCGCCCTGCTCTGCCCTGCTGCTACTGCTCCCCTCCCTCCCTGTCTTCTGCCTGCATTGAATTGGCTAACAACTGGATTCCTGTCGCAGTCTGCCCCGCCCCCCGCTGTTTAAAGGGAACCTAAACTGAGAGGGGTATGGATTTTTCTTTTAAACAATACCAGTTGCCTGGCAGCCTTGTTGCTCTCTATGGCTGCAGAAGTGGCTGAATGACACACCTGAAACAAGCATGCAGCTAATCCAGTCTGACTTCAGTCAGAGCTAGAGTGACCAGACGTCCCGGATTGCCCGGGACACGTCCCGGATTCGGGGTCCGCTGTCCCAGGCTTAATGAGGTCCCGGGAAACGTCCCGCTTTCAGCAGCGGGACGTCCCGGCCTCGGGACTCTGGCCACTCTCTCCTCAATGAACTGGCAGCGGCGTCTATAGACGCCGTGCCAGTTCATTGCCCGCAGCCCCGCTCCAGCCTCGTCTTCCGGTGTCTGTTTCCGACACCGGCAGGCGAGCAGGGCTACGGCAAGATGGCTGCCGAAGCCCTGTACTGGAGACCTATTTGTGTCACTAGTACAGGGCTTCGGGCGCCATCTTGCCGTAGCCCTGTCAGCGCGGGAGAGAAGAGCAGGAGGAGGAAGACGGTCGCGGGACGGAGCAGCGCGCCAGAGGCCGGACACTTCTGCCAGGTGAGTAAATGCTTTCTTTTCCAGGTGAAATGTTTGCCCGCATTGTTTCTTTTCCAGGTGAAATGTTTGCCCGCATTGTTTCTTTTCCAGGTGAAATGTTTGCCCGCATTGTTTCTTTTCCAGGTGAAATGTTTGCCCGCATTGTTTCTTTTCCAGGTGAAATGTTTGCCCGCATTGTTTCTTTTCTGGTGAAATGTTTGCCCGCATTGTTTCTTTTCCAGGTGAAATGTTTGCCCGCATTGTTTCTTTTCCAGGTGAAATGTTTGCCCGCATTGTTTCTTTTCTGGTGAAATGTTTGCCCGCAGTGCGTTTCTTTTCTGGCGAAATGTTTGCCCGCATTGCGTTTCTTTTCTGGTGAAATGTTTGGCCGCAGTGCGTTTCTTTTCTGGTGAAATGTTTGCCCGCAGTGCGTTTATTTTGTACTGACATGTTGCCCGCATTGCGTTTATTTTGTACTGACATGTTTGCCCGCATTGCATTTATTTTATACTGACATGTTGCCTATTGCGTTTATTTTCTGGTGTCCGGGGTAACTGTTACTGCATTTATTATTTAATGGTCATAGATGGCTATGTTTGCTGCTTTGTGGTTACGGTATACTATTAGCATCACACAGTTTCTGCACACCCATGATACAAAGTCTCGTTTGTCCACATCATGGCGTAAACACTGCTTTCTTATGCCTCGCTGTTACATCATTACGTTAGCTCCGCCCATACAATGTCATGGCCACGCCCATTTTTTCGGCGCGCAGCCCCCCTCCCCCAGTCTTCGCCGCTGCGTGCTCCTCACTCCTTCCCACTTTTCGCCGCAGCGCGCTGCGCGCGCCGCCCCCCCCCCCCCACGCCCCCCTACGCCCCCCCCCCCCCCCCCCCCGTCCCAGGTTGGACCCACAAAAATATGGTCACTCTAGATTCAGGCATGTGACCAGAAGCTGCTCAGTTAGCAGGCCCTGTGGGCGGAGCTGGTATTGTTTGGTTGAGCAATACTAGCTCAATCACCCTGCAATGGAATGAAGCACAGAGGAAGGATTCTAGTAAAGACTGCAGTCTGCAGCTCTGGAATACAGTTCTGCAGCAATCTAAATGAGGGGACTTCGGATAAGGCACTTGAACAATGCTTTCTCTCACAATCATCATAACATAACAGCTATTTTCAAGCAGTACCACTAAGTCCCTCAGCTTTTTGTCTTCATGTGTGTCACCGTACTTTGACATTGTCAGTCACCTGCAGACAATCGCCACAATTTGGTGGGAGCAGGTTATATCACTTGGGATTTTGCTGCAACATGTGCATGACATGCAGAAAAAGGAGAAATCAGCCTGATTTTTCACAGTGGATATAATTGAGAAAACCGGGACAAATGCAAACAAAATCTCGATTTTTGAGTGGCCTATATTAACATCCATTACATAAGCAACAGCAAGTGTTTCCGCTATATGGGAAATGCCTGTGATTCTAATAAGTGCACTGCCTGCCTTAAAGTGAACCTGAGATGAACAACTCAGCCGGCGTAGGAGCGATCAGTGCTGATGGGGCTGGAGGAAGCCCCAGGTCTGTATAAAACTTTGACTATTGTTCGTCTCTGTTTTCTCTGGAACTGCAGTGAAAATAATATAAATAAAATTGTTTAATTTTTACAATATACATTTATAGATTACTTAAGGTGGTCATACATATAGCGATGATGGGCAGATTCGACCAAGAAACAAATCTCTCCCTGATCGAATCTGATTTGAGAGAGATCTGCTGGGTGCCCAAACAGCACATGATTCTCGATCAATTTCAGCATGAAATCTCTCGGGAATCGGTCGAGTCCGCCACGTCGCCACTGCCTGTTTGTGTATAAATGCCCCCCCGTGCATGCATTTATATATTACCTGTCCTGTGACGCCCGCTACGCAGTGCTCTTCTGTCTTTTGGTTCTTCCTCTTCTGTTTACACCTCACATGCTGCCGGCGCGTGGCGCGTCATCACACATGTGCTATACACTGGCAGCGTGTGAGGTGCAAATAGAAGAGGAAGAAACGGAAGGCGGATGGGCACTGCACAGTGGAGGACACAGGACAGGTGATGTATAAATGCACACATGGGGACACATTTATATACTAGGGGGGCAACGTTAGGGGTTTCGTCGTGTTTGTAGCTCATCCTGATATCGCTTGCCGTTACTGCAGCGCTCCTGACCAACCATGGCGGCCCGACATCTTGCAGCATGTGCGATTGATACATGCGACTAATTTCAGCTCGAAATTGGGCGCATCCTCAATCGGGCAAGCTCTTGGCGGCACCAATTTTCATTCAATAATAATTATCGAATCAGATGGTCGATTGGCTGCCAAGTCGAGAGATGTATGGACACCTTTGGTCAGTGCTTGCCCATTGTAAAATCTTTCCTTTCTTTGATTTACATTCTGAAACTTATCACTGGTGGTGACATCTTTGGTCCTGCCAGGCGATCTGTACGGAATGTTCGTTACAGAGAGTTCTATGCACAGAGGGAGATACTGGTTGCCTGGCAGTTGGAAAAATCCATTATGTCCCACAACGCAACAAGGTTCACAGGCAGCAAACGGTCAAGACTTTGCTTATGACATCACCCTGTAGGAGGGGTTTCACCACAATATCAAGATTTCTCGTGGGAAAGGAGATATTAGCTACTGATTTGGAATAAAGTTCAATCCTTGGCTAAGGTTCCTTTTTAAAGCCAAAGTTTGATTTTGTTACTTAACATCAAATAGAGTGATGATGTGAGAATGCCTAAAAGCCTACTACCGTACCTACTAGACAAAGGCTGACATGATGGTAGGCTCAGCTTTATTGAACCTGTAGAACAGTAGACTAATGTAGCAAACTTGGACAGCTAATAGTTTCTAAAAGTTTGCATGCTTAATCTGGGTCATATCAGAATATAGTGAGTGACTATTGGCATTACTGGACGATTAGTGAGTAAGAATCTGTGCTATTGCAATAGCACACAACACTCACAGCAAAATTCTTTAATGAACCTGGAACATTTTCCATAGATTTATTTAACAAAGTTTTCACTCCAGGTAATGTATTGCAATTGCATGACTGCTTATTCACAAGTCTTTTAGCAATCACCACTAAGTTATGATATGACCCATGCAGTGGGTGGTTTACACACCTTTGCTACCTAAAGCCTCGTACACAACTTGGATGGCTCCCGGCTGAGGTGGAGATCGTCTCTGCTGATAATGGGGCGTGTGTACAGCGGTCGTCGACCCCCCCTTTTCTCCCCCCATAATTGCCAGATCATCTCGCCCAAGCCCTGGCAGACTCCATTGTTCTCACTCCTGACCCCTCCCGCTCTGTGCTGCTCTGTGTTACTCCTCCCCTCCTCCATAGCAACAGAACATGCAACGCATCTGCACAGCCTCCTCCATAGCAACAGAACATGCAACGCATCTGCACAGCCTCCTCTATAGCAACAGAACATCCAACGCATCTGCACAGCCTCCTCCATAGCAACAGAACATCCAACGCATCTGCACAGCCTCCTCCATAGCAACAGAACATCCAACGCATCTGCACAGCCTCCTCCATAGCAACAGAACATCCAACGCATCTGCACAGCCTCCTCCATAGCAACAGAACATCCAACGCATCTGCACAGCATTAGCCCCCAAACTGTTGAATGTGTGTGCCTTGCTTTATAGTTCACAATTTAGCTAGGGATCTCAGGCTTTCTCTGTATCTTATGCTCACTGTTGTTCTCCAACCACATTAGCCTCACACACATTTAAGAGACCCTGTGCAGAAGCAGAAAATGCCGTAATGAATTTACCTGGGGCTTCCTTCAGCCCCCCGCATTCTGTGAGGTCCCTCGGTGTCCTCTGGGCTCTCTCCGTTCTTCAGCCAACGGTTCTGTTAGACTTGCCCATGCTTGGCTTCAGCTCAGGGTCCCTTTTAAGGTTGTGATCAGATCTATGTAAAAGAAGCACTAAGGAACTGTGGTGAAAATAACATCATGAATACATTTGCTTATTTTTTTACAATATGCATTTATTGATTATTTAGTCAGTGTTTGCCCATTGTAAAATCTTTCCTCTCCCTGGTTTACATTCTGGAACAAATCACTGGTGGTGACATCTCTAGTCCTGCCAGGTGATCTGTGCAGAATGTTCGAGAGTTGTATGAACAGAGGGAAATATTGCTTGTTTTGCAGATGGAAAAAGCCTTTATTTCCCACAATGCGACAAGGCTCACAGACAGCAAACTGTCAGGACCATGGTCATGACATCACACTGTGGGGGGAGTTTCACCACAGTGTCAGCCATACAGACCCCCCCCCCCCCCCCCCTGATGATCTATTAGAGGAAAGGTAAAGATTTATTGTGGGAAAGGTGGTATCAGCTACTGATAGAAAAAATGAAGGTGCTGTAGTAGCCCAGTCTTCAAGTCCAGACCTCAACCCAAACAAAACGATGTGGGGAGACTTTAAGATGGCATTAGTGAATCCTTGCAAACCTCAGTGAACTGACACAATGTTTCAAAGAAGAGTGGGCTGAAATACCTCCACAGTGGTGTCAATTCATCAAGCATTACCGCATTCGGTAATGCTGAAAACAGTTGACTTTACAGAGCACTTAGGAAAATCTCAATTCATCAATGCTGTTACCGCATGACAAGCAAAAATTACCGAGCAGTGAGATAAATTACCGACTTGTGCAACAAATGTCAGTAAATGTAAATTCATCAAGGTTACAGCATGCCATAACACAGTACCATTACCGGCAGTTCTCCTCTGTCGGAAACAGTTCAGAACTCACAGAAGCAGAGACGGATTACTTATGACTGACAGGAGCAGAAGCCAATGGAAACGACACTTCTCCTGCAAGTCCTGCTGATCGGATGTTAATAGGTTGCGCAGGCTTGGGAGGTTCCAAGGTAGAACCCCCGGTCAGTGAGCAGAGAGATCAGAATAAAACAGGTTTCCCCTGGAGACCCTCGGCCGTTTAACCCCTTAGGGTCTTGTTTGAAGATGCAGAGGAACTAGTGGGGAAATCACTTAAGCATGGCATGTGTAACGTCTCCTTGAAGTTCATCTAAGCCGTGGCAATTAAATAAAATATTAAGAAACACTAATAGATTTAGAGCGAGCAGAGGCAGTATAACAAACATTAACGTGCCATCTCATGCCTTCACTGCACGGGACAGCATGTAACAACACAGACATAAATACACACTCTTCTGCTGTTACCGAACAGGTTTTTGTCAATGGGCTTCGGTAAATTACCGAACTTCTACCACACCTGTGAAAATATTGATAAACTAGCACACAAAAGTCTAAAATACTGAATGCTGTATTTTCCCGACTTGTTTTCTTTTTTTTTATCAAACACCTTTGATTAATTGACACCAATGATGTGAGTGACTGATAAAGCCATACAGAAAACAATAATTTATATTCAGCTATACACTCATAGTGTCTCTATTTTGGCTTAATTTCTGATTTAAAAAAATACAACAAACCTCTGGTTTGTTGTTTTAGGCTTGAGGTTAGGCTTGTTTTATTCTGCCAACCTCCCCCCCAGCAAACAAATATGGGCATGTATGGTTGGGGGGTTGGAGCCCAAATTGGTTACCTAGCCTAGAGCCCTGTTTAGCCTTAATTTGGCTCTGAGGCCTGCACCTAGGATTGATATTTTTGCCTTGTGTGGTGTCTGGCTAATTGGATTAGTGACTTTCTTCTTGTACTTTTCATGGATTTTCACTGCCAGATTGTCCACTTCCTTCAACGGCTACAACCCTTGCAAAGCCAGGCGATGGTGTCACAAGCCCATGATAGATTGTCCACAGGGTAGAACAAATAAACAGACAGTGAATCTGGCTATAGGAGAAGTAGAAAGTGACACCAACAGACTCAATCTGCTTCAGGAAATCCCCCAACAGATTGTCTAAAGCTGAATACTCCCCTAACAATGGATTGGGGAGACTTATAGCGACATCTCCCAATGAAGGAGGTTCCCCGATCCATGTTCCTGCCCGTGGGAACATGCGAGGTCACGCGACGGGTGCGAACAAGAATTCAAACAATCGCGGCACTCTGTGCAGGAATTATTGGGGACCTTAAAGATCCCATCGTGACTGTCATTGTTGCCGCGTGTCACAAAGCGCTGGTCATAGAAGAATCGTGAAGTGGGTATGAGCTTTTAGAGAGAGAAAGAAATGGGTTCAACCCAAGAATGTGCAGCCCAAAAAATGCCTACGTTTATCACGGAGTTGTCCTTTAAACCTGTAATGAACTGATGGACTAAGCTACGATCTGGAATTTATGTCAGTGTCAATTTCCTAAATGATCCTAAATTGTAAGTAACATTAACAATTTAATGTCAAGAGTATAAAATGGAAATGAACCCAGAACTTCCTCTCTGTTCAAGAAGATAAGAAACAGCCTAATAACCTTTAAAGAAAAACATTTCTTTGTTACAGCTGATACAAATCCTGCAATAAATCTGCACTGTGTCTACCTCCTGCTTTCATGGAAGCAGACATATTGTTGACATCCTGTGTTTACCAATTAGCTGCTCTGCTGTGGCAGTCAGCTGACAGGGTGGAGAGGTCAGACTACAACTTGTCCTAAGTCACAGATGAGGGGGAATTAGACAGGCTAAACTTTCTAAATACATACAGGGGTGCATTTCTTTAAGTTTTCTTTCTGTCCTGCGCAAGAGTTCAGGTCCACTTTAAAGCAGACCTCCTGGCAAAAATTCATGAAGTTTACAGTATGAAGGATAAAGTCTAAGGGAGCCCCTACATTACTCGATTTTCGTCATCGATAGCCGGCTGATTCGATCAGAATGATATAGATGGCTACCCTAATGAGCGTTTCAATCGATTTCCAGCCAAAATAGGTTGTCAGGCATGCTGGGCTCGATGATGTGTGTGGCGGTAGCAGCATTCGATCTCCATACACATGCTATTGTCACCACATTTTCTACATAAGTCCCCAATAGGCATATGTCCCAACTGTTCCTCTTTTGGAGGGGCAGCACCTCTTTGGGAACCCAATCCCTCCTGAGGTAAATACCTCCCAGGGGCAAGTTTTTTTCCGATACAGAGTCTCTTTGAGCAAAAAACAAAATACCTATATTTACATAGATCTTTATAGCAGTTCTGAAAGAGGGACATATATCAGAACTGATATAAAGATCTATGTAAATATAGGTATTTTGTTGTTTACTTAAAGAGACTCTGTATCGGAAAAAAAGGGCCCCTGGGGGGTATTTACCTCGGAAGGGGGAAGCCTCTGGATCAGATTGAGGCTTCCCCCGTCTTCCTTTGTCTCTCGGTGGTCTCATTGGGCCCCTCCAAAGCCACAGCTGACAATTTGTCAGGCTATGGCGCAGGCGCAGTAGCGGCTGCAATATTTACCTTTCCCGGCTCCAGCGCAGACGCAGTAGCAGCTCTTGTCTCGGGATCAGGAGGAATTAGCCGATCCAAGCCGAGTCAGATCTACTAAGCAGGCGATCGGCTTGGAACCGGCTATTTCTGCCTGATCCTGAGCCGAGAGCCACTACTGCCCCTGTGCTAGATCTGGGAGGGTAAATATTTACATACCCGTCGTTCGGATTGGCCTAGCGAGACCACCGTGGAATGGAGGAGGATGGGGGAAGCCTTAAATTGGAAATGTGGCAGGGGCGTGTCTTGTGGTATCCCTCTGTTATCTTAGAAAGTTGGGAGGCATGCCTGGGTATGTCAAAAAATGTAAAACACCTCATAGTTTTTCTGATAATTTACTTTTGACAGAAGAACAAGTTTTTAGAGATGGGAAGGGAGATAAAATTGATTAAAGATGTTAGCTCATTATACTTAGCACTTAGCCGACAAACTTATCAAATTTGATAGCAATAGCTTCTTTGGGAGCTTTGCAATTAACTCGGAAATTCAGTATCATAGTCAAAGACATTAATCGGGGGCTCATAATCTAATCTCTAATGTAGTCCTATGTCCATCATAGTCTAAAGGTGGCCATCCATTGGCAGATGACCACCCAATTTTACCATCAGATAGATCAGAGAGGGATCTATAAAGGCCCGTACTCACCAGAACATGGATCAGGGAACACAGCGATGCCACCCGATGAACAAGCGTTCCCCGATCCATCTTCCTACCCTGCAGGCACATCGTCTTCCTACCTGCGGGATTACGGCACTTTGCGCGGGAGACATCAGGGATCTTAAAGTTCCAATCCATTGTGACGGTTGGAAGCGCCGCGTGTCGCAACATGCACACTTACCCATATTGCAAAATTGAGGAAATGATCCTTCGTCTCGCTAAAAGTCACTGGTCGTGGGAAAACTTACTTGAAAAATCGTGACCTGGATACATACCTTTACTCCCACACAATGCACACAGATTTTAATAGACTTCAGATTGAAATCTATTAAAAATCGCTTCCTCCACTCCTCCAAGGGCCGACTGGCGGGCCCCCCAGACCTCTCCCAGGGCCCCTGCAGAGTGTTGGCAGCATGGCGCACATTCACCCCTCTGCTGTTGTGCTAATTCCTATGTCCTACAATTCTTGGTGAAGGTGGGATGTCCCTCTGTTGTTGTGCATCCGAGTTACTAATGCCACGCCCACACAGGTGCAGCTGTATGATCCCGCTGAAAATAGAAAGACAAAAAAAAGAAAGAAAAAGCGCTCACTGTGTGTACTAGAGGTGGCCAAATGGTTGTGTGGACAGGTCCCACCTGGTGTTGGTAAGCTGTTTAATCAGGAATCAGCCAGCACAGTGGCATAATGGTTAGCACCCTTGCCTTGAAGTGTTGGGTCCCCGGTTCGAAACCCAGATCAGGGAGTTTGTATGGTCTCCCCGTGTCTGTGTGGGTTTCTTATGGGCACTCCGGTTTCCTGCCACATCCATAAAACATATAGATAAGATAATTGGTTTTCCCCCGAAAAATTGGCCCTAGACTATGATACATGCATAGACATATAAAATATGACTATGGCAGGGATTAGATTGTGTGTGTGTGTGTTTTTTAGGAACAGTTAATTGTCAAGATACTCTGTACAGCGATGTGGAAAATGGCACTTGATGATCCGTGGACCAAATGGGTCTTTGCGCGGTAGTTGTCAAGGATCTTAAAAAAAAAAAAGGATCAAAAAAATTATTAGAAAAAATCGGCAGTCATCAGAAAAATTGCCGTAAATTTGCATAGTGAGTACGAACATCTTACAGCTAAGACATCACGAGACCATCACAGTCAAATCAAATCAAAGATCTTTGAGCTTGAGCTTTATTGGCATGACCAAGATTGTCAAAGCAAGGGGAAAAGGGGGACATGGGAGTGGGTGAGATAGGGGGAAATTGGCTAAGCGGTCTCACAGTCTCGTATTCAACTGCAAAAGTCTGCTTTCTTCTTCCCTGTAGATCTCCATTATGTGTAGAGTTCTGCTTTAAACGTTTATTGAAACGATCTTCAGCCTTCTTTACCGTCCTGGTGTTCCCTCGCACAGCGTTACGCATTCACTACTTGATTTTACTCGTTAATCAACTAATTTCTCTTCACAACTAAACTCTTTCATTTCATTTTTTCCCCCTTTTTGAGGAATAACGTAATGCAAAAATGCAATGGCATGTTAAGTGAATGTAAATTGCAGACAGTTGAAAGGTTACTCAGAAAATTCCATCCTGATTGCTGTAATATAGATCTTTGGGGTATAGGTGCAGAGGATGCCAGAGATCAGGCTGGGAGAGAGAGGGGTCTGCAGTATATAAGCTTTGGTGCAAGGGCTTGTGCAACAGGCACTGAGGCTTCAGAGGCACAATCAGATCCTAGCCGCCTAAGTGACTCCTCTACTGAGCTCTAGGTCAGGACCCTTGGGAAAACAGATCTCCTCTTAATGAGGTAATTAGGCCCCTCTCGGCAGTTACAAACGCCACGGTATGCATCCACTGTGGAGACTTCTTAATGAAAACCAGCCCTTGCACAGGGGGGAAAAAAACAGGAGCCTTCAATCTCATGTCAGACTGTGTAGGTGAAGGGATGGATGAGTTTGGCTTAGGGATCAGCTTGAATAAGTTAGATTATGATGCCTGTGATAGTCGGGCGGGTACAAGGCCAATTATAGGAGCATTCTCTAATTTAATTTTACCACCGGCTAATTCTGACGGACAACTAGATTGACTCTTTTTCCAGCCCTTGACGTCTGTGGAGATGGACCCTAACTGAGAAGAAAACAAATGTGAATGATACCTACGCTTTTGAGATGATGATGCAGCTAATGCAAAATAAACTAACCTGATTAGGGGCGGCACGGTGGCTAAGTGGCTGGCGGTTCGGCCTAGTACCACTTGGGTCCCGACTCCCAGTTATGATTCTCAGTCAGGACACTGTCTGCCAGAGCCGGGACAAGGTCCTCCAGCACCCAAGGCTGAGACACCAAAGTGTGCCCCTCCATCCCTCCCACCCCAGCCGTACCACAATGATTGCTATTATACTTAGAGGCATGCCGGGGCCTCCAACCCCCCAACACCTTAATCTCTAGTTATCTGGGTAGCAGTCACTGCCATGTATCCCCTTTTCTTATTTCTCTCTGCTTCAAACACAATAGGGGAATAATAGCTGAGTGAGTTGTGCGCCCCCTTCTACACTGAGCCCTGAGGCTGGAGCCTCTCTTGCCTCTGCTTCGGCCCGGCCCTGCTGTCTGCATGGAGTGTGTATGTTCTGCCCATGTTTGAGTGCGGTTTTCGCCTACATCTTAGAAACAGACTGGCAAATCAGGACCGTTTTTAGGCATAAGCAAACCAGGCAAATGCCTGGGTTGACAACAAAAAGAGGGGGCACCACAGAGATTATCATTTTTCTGCAGTTTTATTGCTATACACAACTGTTGGTTCCATTAAAGTGGACCTGAACTCTTGCACAGGACAGAAGAGAAACGCACCCTGTGTGTATTGTATTTAGAGAGTTTAGCATGTCTAATTCCCCCTCATCTGTGTCTAATCACAAGATGTAATTTGATCCCTCAGCTGTGTCAGCTGAGTGGCACGGCAGAGAGGCTAATTTGAAAGCACAGGATGTTAACAATTTGTCTGCTTCCACAAAAATAGGAACTAGATACACTGCAGATGTATTGCAGGATTTGTATCAACTGTACAGTAATGCTGGGAATACACAGTTCGTTTTGGAGCCATTTAGATGGCTCGATAGATAATTTCCGACATGTCCAATCTCCCGCCCGATCGTTTCGCCGCCCAATTCCGCATTGAACACAATGGAAAAAGATAAGAAAAACGAGCGGAAGATAAGAGAATCGCCTGCGGAATCGAGTGGGGAATCGATCGAGCGGGAGAGTCGAGCGGCAAAATCGAGCCGTATATGCCCAGCATTACAAAGAAATGTTTTTCTTTAAAGTGAACCTAAAGTCACCCCCAAAAAATGAGATGAACTCACCTGGGGCTTCCCTCAGCCCCCTGCAGACGATCGGTGCCCTCGCAGCCCCGCTCCGATGCCCCAGGACCCGCCGGCGAGCACTTCCGGTTTGGCTGTCTCCGGCCGACAGGCATGGGAACGTGAGTGATTGTTCGCGTTCCCAGCCTGTATATCGCCGGCGGGTTCTGGGACATCGGAGCGAAGCTGCGAGGGCACCGATCGTCTGCAGGGGGCTGAGGGAAGCCCCAGGTGAGTTCATCTCATTTTTTTGGGGTGACTTTAGGTTTGTTTAAAGGTTATTAAGCTGTTACGAATCTTTTATAACTGAGAGGAAGTTCCGAGTTTAGGTCCTCATTAAAAAAGTGATAAATGAATGGACATCTTAAAGGAAGTTTGAGACGTAAAGAGGTAAACATTTTATACATGCCTGGGGCTTCCTCCAGCCCCCTCCGCACCGATCACTCCCATGTCGTCTTCTTCTGCCTCCTTGTTTGGCCGGTAGAAGCCACGTTAGCTTGTCATGCGCGGCCCGGCCATGTGCGTGCACCCCGCTGCGCTCCTGTGGCCGGTAACGCTCTAAGCCTTCGCTTGCAGAATGCTCCCAGCCGCGGGAGTGAGATGGGGTGTGCGTGTGGGCGAACGAGGAGGTGGAGGAAGACAGCGTGGGAACGATCTGTACGAAGGGGGCTGGAAGAAGCCCCAGGTATGTATAAAACTTTTATCTCTTTTATGGTGGCCATACATGGTATAATTTTTTCATACAATCTTACCATTTCTATGTAATATAAGAGAACTGCCTAAATTATCCTTTCAGTATATTCATTCAATTTACCCTTACACTACATAGAAATGGTAAGATTGTATGAAAAAACTACCATGTATGGCCACCATAAGTCTCAGGTACACTTTAACACCTGGCACTGCTGATCAGCATAACAAAAGAGGTACAACAATGGGCACTATTAAAGTGCTATTAAGCAGTTACTGTATTAGGTTGCCTATATTGATTGCTACACTTCTGGGTTTATGTAGGACCAACCAGTTTAATCGTTTGCACAGTGGTAATGGCGAGTGATATTGGGATGAGCGACAAACACGGTGACACCGCTGACGCTGTCCCCTAATGTGTAATGTACCCCCCAGTGCTTAGTACACTATACATTTCTTGTCCCTGGCCGTCACTTGTCCTTCGCTGGCCCCGAGCGCACTCCTTGCTCTACACACATGGTTGCCGGAGTAACGAGGTGCGTGTGTGACATCACACACGCACCTGTGTGTACGCCAGCAGCCACGTGGTGCACGTGTATGGAGCAAGGAGTGCGCCAGGGGCCAGTGGAGGACAATCGGCGGCCACAGATAGGTAATGTGTATACCACTGGGCAATGGGGGGGGGGAGAAGGGCCTCATTCCACATTAGGTGGATGTGGCGTACAAGGCCAATTCCGGATCGATTTCAGCATGAAATTGATCGGGAATCGGCCTGCGTTGTATGGGCAGCCGATAGATCTCTCTTTAATCAGATTTGTTTAGAGAGAAATTTGTCTCTTGGTTGAATCTGCCCATCATCGCTAGATGTATGGGCACCTTTAGGCTTCAATTCATCAAGCAATACCGAACCTGTTTTTGAACGTAAAATTACCAAATACATGTCACTGCATACCTGTTCAGTGCACCTGTGTGACCGCACGCAGTGTTATATTATATACCAGTCACTGCATACCTGTTCACGGTACCTGTGTGTGTGACAGCTGCACATTGCATTGATACCAGTCAAATTAGCATTCATTAAAGTTACTGAATGGTTATGGAAATGTGTTATCGAGTTACTGCAGTAATCTATCAGTAACAGGACGGAAAAAAATATGGAAATGTGCATTCATGAAGTAAAAAGTGGGAGTATTTGTACGTTGTTTACTGAGCAGAATATCTCCAGCAGGGGCCTAACGATATCCTGTTTCAGGAGAGTGTAGAAGCAAACATATAGCCATTTGAACTTGTGATGTATAAGCTAAGGGTGATGCAAAGGTGATGGAGGGCTCGAAAAAGTCATTGTGTGTGGGTAGAGCAGTGTGTGAATGAGTGAGTCAGTCAGTGAGTCAGTCAGTGAGTGTGTGTGTGAGTCAGTCAGTGGGTGTGTGAGAGAGTCAGTCAGTGTGTGTGTGAGTCAGTCAGTGTGTGAGTACTCTATTCTTATAGGCCATGCTTCAATTCAACTTGGGGAAAAAACTATTTAACCAAGATTACACGTTAAATGTTTATATGTTTGGAGGGACAACCCTCCGGTCTTGCTGGCGAATTGCAGTGTTTGCCATACACACTGTTATCTCTAGATATGACCAAAAATAGTTCGGGCATCATTTGCGGCATTGATTTCTAGCAGATTTGCTTAAAGAGACTCTGTAACAAATTTTTCAGCCTTAGTTCTTCTATCTTATAAGTTCCTATGCCTGTTCTAATGTGCTCTGGCTTACTGCAGCCTTTCCTAATTGCACTGTCTCTGTAATAAATCTTATCTCCTTTTCTCTGTCATGTCTGTCGGGCTAAGGCTTGAATGTGTGGAATGTGCAGGGCTGCTTAAGATTGTATAGAAGCGATACACACCCTCTGCAGGCCCCCTGCACACTCTGTATGACTCACACACTCTGTTTATGTGAGCCTATCACAAGCTGGTTAGTTTGTTTGTAAACACTGCCTAAAACTGTTAATTACAAGCCAGGATTGCAGCAGAGAGTGGCATAAACAGCACAGAGGGGCACAGGAGAAAATAAGGAATAGAATGGTATGCTTTTTAGCGTAAGAATATTAGAGTACAGATTCTCTTTAAAGGGAACCTTAACTGAGAGGGATATGAATTTTTCCATTTCAACAATACCAGTTGCTTGTCAGTCAGCTGATCTCTTTGGCTGCAGTAGTGGCAGTAGTGCAGTAGTGGCTGAATCACACACCTGAAACAAGCAGTAAGTGCATGCTTGTTGAGGGGCTTTGGCTAAAAGTATTAGAGACACAGTATCAGCAGGAGAGTCAGGCAACTTGTATTATTTTAAAAGGAAAAATCAATATCCTTCTCAGTTTAGGTTCCCTTTAAACAATAGTCACCCGGATATCAACAAAAAAATCGACTAGTACATGGCAACCTTAAAGGGACCCTGAGCAGTATCGTATAATCAAAAATTTCACTTAGCTTCGCGCACAGCCCGCTCAGTGCGCGCACACTGCTGTGCGCCTGTATTAGTGCGCAGTGCGACGATAACGTCGCACCCACTGCCTCTTAAACGTTGCACCCGGTGCGATGATAATGGCGCATCGGGTGCCCCCAATGAGGGGGGCACCCGATGCACCGTTATCGTCGCAGCGGGTGCGACATTTAATGGACAGCAGGTGCGACGTTATCGTCGCACCGCGCACTAATACAGGCGCAACCATGCTGCTCGCGCAGTGAGCGGGACTGAGAGAGATGTGTGGGCGCAAACTACTTAGTGCCGTGGTTTGCGCCCACTAACTGATAGGGCTCACTTAGCTTAGCGCCGGTTAGTGAATCAAGCCCATGGTAGCCAATCAGGTTGCACTCCCTCCTCAAGGATCTCCACCCCCCCCCCCCCCCACACACACACACACACACACACCTTATATGAGGCAGCTGCGTCGGCCATTTTCTCACTCGATGTGGCTGCAGTAAATTAGAGAAGGGAGAGAGGTTTCTGCACAGATTAGGGAAAGCTTAGTTAGGCTTTTGTTAGGCTTGTTAGCTTGCTCCTTGCTGATACTTATTGCTAAAAAAGCACCCCAAAACAGCTCTTTTGAGAGCTAATGTTGTTCTTGTGATCTGTTTTTTTTTTTGTGTGTGTGGCCTACTGACACTTGCATATATAGCCCTGTCAGTCAGTCGCAGCTGGCCCTTGCTAATTCCTACTGTGCTACTGCCTGGCCCAGCACATTAAGTGCATACCTTTTCCCTGCACGAGTGTGACAGTTGCACATTTGTAATACCAGTCACTGCAAAACTGTTCACGGTACCTGTGTGTGTGAAAGCTGCACATTGTATTGATACCAGTCACTGCATACCTGTTCAGTGCACCTGCGTGACAGCACGCAGTGTTATATTATATACCAGTCACTGCATACGTGTTCATGGTACCTGTGTGTGTGACAGCTGCACATTTGTAATACCAGTCACTGCATACCTGTTCACGGTACCTGTGTGTGTGGCAGCTGCACATTTGTAATACCTGTCACTGCATACCTGTTCACGGTACCTGTGTGACCGTACGCAGTGTTATATTATATACCAGTCACTGCATACCTGTTCACTGCACCTGTGTGACTGCACGCAGTGTTATATTATATACCAGTCACTGGATACCTGTTCACTGCACCTGTGTGTGTGACAGCTGCACATTTGTAATACCAGTCACTGCATACCAGTTCAGTGCACCCACGTGACAGCACGCAGTGTTATATACCAGTCACTGCATAACTGTTCACTGCTCCTGTGTGTGTAACAGCTGCACATTGTATTGATACCAGTCACTGCATACCTGTTCAGTGCACCTGCGTGACAGCACGCAGTGTTATATTATATACCAGTCACTGCATACGTGTTCATGGTACCTGTGTGTGTGACAGCTGCACATTTGTAATACCAGTCACTGCATACCTGTTCACGGTACCTGTGTGTGTGGCAGCTGCACATTTGTAATACCTGTCACTGCATACCTGTTCACGGTACCTGTGTGACCGTACGCAGTGTTATATTATATACCAGTCACTGCATACCTGTTCACTGCACCTGTGTGACTGCACGCAGTGTTATATTATATACCAGTCACTGGATACCTGTTCACTGCACCTGTGTGTGTGACAGCTGCACATTTGTAATACCAGTCACTGCATACCAGTTCAGTGCACCCACGTGACAGCACGCAGTGTTATATACCAGTCACTGCATAACTGTTCACTGCTCCTGTGTGTGTAACAGCTGCACATTGTATTGATACCAGTCACTGCATACCTGTTCACAGCACCTGCATGACAGCACGCAGTTTTATATACCAGTCACTACATACCTGTTCACTGCACCTGTGTGACTGCACATTGTTATATCAGCAGTCACTGAATACCTTTTACTGCATCTGTCACTGCACATTGTATTATACCTGGGAGTCAGTGCATACCTTTCACTTGAATGGATGGCAGACTTGCCCTCCATAACAGATTCTCGTTAAAGGCAAGTGGTGTCATCTCTGGCACACAGTGTTGGGTCTCGGGTCCATCTGACCACAGATGCCTGGTCTGCAAAGCACGGTCAGGGCAGGTACATTCCTTATACAGCACATTGGGTCCTTCCTTGGATGTGTGGTGGTAGTCGCTTCTCAGGCTCCCACTCCGGACCGAAATCTAACCCTGATTCCCCGGCCATACCATTTCTTTAACAATGGTAGAGAAAGAACCATCGTCAGTCTGAGCAGCGATGAACCCCTGGACTACTGGGTGTGCCACCCGGAGGATGGAGGGATAACTGCAGCGCTGGAACCAGGGAGGTGAGTGATTGTGGAACTGCTGCAGATCTCCCTGATAGCAAAAAGTACAGCTATGTACGGCACAAAATTTTGTGCATTGCTAATCAATGCCATTTTGCTGTCATATGTATTAACGAATGGGAGGCTGAGTTAAGTATTTAAAATGGAACATGACCACAAAAATAAAAAATGTAAGACGAATAGGGAAGTCATGCATCCATCAGCAGATGTTGAAAAAGCTTCCCGTAAAAAAAATAATTAAATAAATAAAGAGTATGAACATATTTAGAATTAAAGAACATGATGTGTTTTGTGGGCAACGGGACGTTACATTGAGCAAATGAGGAATTCGGATTTGGTTTGTGAGAACCAGTTGTTCTGCATCATGGCAAAGCCTGAAGAAACGGCATGGACTCTCCCAGGAGGAACTGGCTCCGTCTATGCCAAGTGACAGCTCACCCAGTCAGGAATGCCAGGAAACCCGGGGGACTAGGTTGTGTTTGCAAACCACCATCTTTTTTCTTAAGAGAAGGTGGGCGTGTCAGGTCAGAGCAGCACAGATGACTCACATATGTCTCCCGGCTAATTGGCTGGGAAGCTTCAGTTCCAATCTCCGAACCACAGGAGTCATGAAAGCATAATTCCACCTTTCAGAAAGATTTGTAGAATAAATTTTAGCGCAATGAGGATATCGTTTTCACCCATTTAAGCAGTATTCCACCTTCAATAAAGCAAAACTAAAGAGAGAGGGATATGGAGACTGACATATTTATTTCCTTTTAAAAAATGCTGACTGCCTGGCAGTCCTACTGATCCTCTGCCTCTGATACTTTTAGCCATAGACCCTGAATAAGCATGCAGATCAGATGTTTGACTAGATTTGCCATGTGCTTGTTTAAGGCCTGGAACCCACTAGGAGCGCTTTTCTGAGTGCTTTGTGATTTGAAAAGCTCTTGCTAATTAACTGGCAATGTTTAAAAGGAAATCGCCTGTGGCTCTCCAGCTATAAAATCAGTACTTTCTTATTCAGTCTAAAGTTTACACTGTTCATTACAAACAAGTATTTCCACTTTTCCTGAGTAATTAGCTGCACAAAGCAGGAAACATTGCATCTCTGAGAGAGTAATAACCTGCAGTAATCAGCAAACTTTCACACTCATCTGGCTTTTTGCTATTCCTGATCCCTTGTCATGCCTGTTTCTGCAGATACAAAGTAAGAAATAGCAAATCAAATTTGCTAAATTCCTGTTAGGTACAGATCTAAACTGAGGGGATTACGTATATCAAAAAGTTCTGAAGAGTAATATCACTTTAAAACTGTTACTTTCCAAGTTACTTTATGAGTTGAACTTTTCAGCAACAGTGAGTTGTCTGTTATAAGCTGAGGTGCCATATTTACTTCTTTTTAAACAATACCAGTTGCCTGGCAGCCCTGCTAATCTGTTTGGCTACAGTAGTGCCTGAATCACACCAGAAACAAGCATGTAGGATCAGCAGGACAGCCAGGCAACTGGTATTGTTTAACAGGCAAAAATATGGCCTCCCCATCCCTCTCACTTCAGTTGTCCTTTAAGGCATCGAGTCTTATCACGCAATTGATCTGCTGCATCCTGTTTGATTTAAAATTGGCTTCTTACTTCAACTGCTTTGCTTCTTCCTCCATTACTGCATCACTAATTGCTGCACCTGCGGAAAGCAATAATTTCTTCATGCTGCATAATAACTCCAGCTTCATATCCATTAAAGAAATAGACATTCATGTTGTCTGCATGGAAGTGATCTCATCTGTGTAGTAGTGCACAAAGATATTAGCATCTTCCTTACTGAGTCATGAGATAGCCGGCCCGGGGTTCAAGTTAAAGTGAAAAAAAAACGTATGATATAATGAATTGTATGTGTAGTACGGATTACAAATAGAACATTAGTAGCAAAGAAAAGAGTCTCATATTTTTATTTTCAGTTATACAGCAGGTTTATAATATTGCATCATTCTCTAATATTTGCAGTTTACAAACTATACACTCTGCATTTTAAACTATGAAACAGAGCAGAGCTAATGACCCTTTGAACTTCCCTGCAGTAAAATCGTATCTGAAGTTGTCTTGTAACGTTTCTTTGATGTATAAGTGCTTCAGAAAATAGCACTGTAGCCGACCAAAGTGGTTGGAAAGCTCAGAGAAGCTCTTTTGCATATATAACAAGTGAAGTTTCTTAACTCTTCCTGTTCTGGTAACAAAATGAGACTATAGGATCAAAAGAGCCATCTTCGTTGCCAATTTGTTGTGTTCAGTAATCATGGAGGCAGGATAACTGAAACTAGGTTTATTTAAAGGATTCACTCTTTTACATAAACATTGTCTTCTCTCCCTGTCCTTAGCTGGGGCTGAACAGGGACCAGCAACCCACAACAGTATAGATAATCTTATAGATTAAACAAGTATAACAGAGCCATCTACAAGCCACATGTATGAACATCTACAGTATATGCATCACAGATTCATGATTCAGAAAAAAGGTTTGGAAATAATGGTCAGAAACACGGTGGTGTAGAGTGTAGAGGGAGAGGCTGGAGAGGTTGACAGCAATCATAGCACTACTGTATATGGTGCACAGACAGCTATTAATGGGGAAGTGTTTGTAAACAATAGGCAACCAGAGGAGGGTCCTCTGATCTCTGCAGGGAAGTAAAACAAGTAATGGGTTAGAATGACCTTATTGATCAGGGCAAATTAGGGGTTATTCAGCAAACATATGTAAAGTATAAGTTTGCATACCTCCCAAGCTTTTAAAGGAAACCAGAGCTGAGAATAATAAAAAAAAAGGTTTATGCATACCTGGGGCTTCCTCCAGCCCCATCCGCACAGATTGCTCCCTCGCCGGTGTCCTCAGTCTTCTTCGTCTTCTGTACCAGTCCCGTAACTTCAGCCAGTTGCGGACAGTCTGTGCAAAAGAAGTGTGCCCTCTCTGTATCTCTCTGGTGGCTGCTGGAGAGATACGTAAAGAGCGCACTTGCGTCAGACTGACAGTGACTGGCTGAAGTTACAGGACCCAGTACCGGAGCTGGAGAAGGCTGAGGACGGTGACGTGGGAGCGATCCGTGCGTATGGGGCTGGAGGAAGACCCAGGTATGTATAAAATGTTTATTATTACTCAGCTCTGGTACACTTTAACTTTTTGTGCACCGGCTGTCTCCAGCCCTTAAAGGATGAGAAAAAGAGAGAACACCAAGAGCCCAATATAGTGTAGTATGTACTGGTGAGGTATAATTGATAGAGTAATAATATTAATTTAATACTCACAAACCAGGGTTACCAAGTAGGCAACCACTGTCAAAGCAGGTGGGGAGATTGTCCTGACCCCACTCAGGATTAAAAAGTCGCTGTCTGTAGTTGAAGAAGGAAGGGTACAACCCTCCACCAAGGGTGGACTTGATGTAGATAATAGGATAACAGAGGCGCCAATAGGATAAAAAACACTAAAAGAACTTAAAAACCCATTTTGGTAATAGAGGAGGTAGTGGTGGACTTACCTCCTCCAAGCAGAACACACGACTGTGGATTTTCAGTCAAAACAATTTTATTGGATACTCCAAATAAAGTGCAACGCGTTTCACGGGATACAAACCCGCTTCATCAGGCAATAACAGATAGGAGTAAACAGCATCTGCCAGTATCATCAACACTGAGCGCCCTTAAAGGAGTTATCAGGCAAAAGTTACAAAATGAGCTTTACTTACCTGGGGCTTTCCCCAGTCCCTTGCAGCCGACTGTCCCATGCCAACCACTCCGCTCTCTGCTGCCGTCCCTGTGCAGTGCGCCGCGGACCACGTGGCGAAGATTGACAGCGGCGCTACACGCAGGCGCAGTAAGGCCGACTCCGCGGTCGGCCTCTGCACCGTGCGGAGAGCGGAGCGGTCGGCGTGGGACACTTTTGCCTGATAACTCCTTTAATGACCAGATACTTTATTTTTTCCTGAAAAAAAAAGAGCTGTGATCACTGTGATTGGCTCACAGTGATCACAGGATCATGAGCCAATAAAATGGGGTCAGGGCCGGTTCTAGCTACAATGGGGCCCCGGGGCAAAAGTAACCTGGGGCCCCCCTGAAAATGGGTCTTGGCGTTGAAGCAGCCAGGAAGGTGGACCCGGCGCCCACAGCAGGCAATGTGTATCTGCGGACCAGTGCCCTGACCCGCATGTAATTGTGCTGAAGATTCGTAGTGGCGAAGATTGACAGCGGCGCTACACGCAGGCGCAGTAAGGCCGACTCCGCGGTCGGCCTCTGCACCGTGCGGAGAGCGGAGCGGTCGGCGTGGGACACTTTTGCCTGATAACTCCTTTAATGACCAGATACTTTATTTTTTCCTGAAAAAAAGAGCTGTGATCACTGTGATTGGCTCACAGTGATCACAGGATCATGAGCCAATAAAATGGGGTCAGGGCCGGTTCTAGCTACAATGGGGCCCCGGGGCAAAAGTAACCTGGGGGCCCCCTGAAAATGGGTCTTGGCGTTGAAGCAGCCAGGAAGGTGGACCCGGCGCCCACAGCAGGCAATGTGTATCTGCGGACCAGTGCCCTGACCCGCATGTAATTGTGCTGAAGATTCGGAGTGCCTGGGGTTAAATGAAACGGAGCGCGTGCAAATCACTTAGCAAACGCAATGCTATGTGATTGGTTTTGCGATCTCCCACTTGAAAAAACAGGTTTTTTTTTCCACATGGGGAATCATAAACGCACCCGCCGATTGCACTCCTAATCAAACGTGTGCTTGTTAACTGGTGAAAATCGCAGTGGCAGCACACCACAGTTGCAATTGCGATTTTCATAATAATAGATATTCAACAGATAAATTTGATGTGATATTACAGAAGAGGCGTCAAAGACAATTTTCACATGTTGGAAATTTTCTTTCAGTAAAGCTATCAGGGCCGTTTCCCACTACCAGCGTTCTACAATCTGATCCCGATAGCTAGCGGACCACAAAACACTAGATGACAACTAAAGTGATGGAAACCGTGGCAAGTTTTTTCAATAGCATGATCCTTTTGCAGCACGATTTTCTCACAAGTATCCGAAGAAGGTCCGCACACCCCTTTAACAGGAACTTTTTATTGCTCCCTCACCATATACACACAATCGATCATAAAACCGATGATCGTTTCAGGGCTACTTATGTTACGGGGCCAGTTACGTAAGTGCTGTTTCTTTGGATACTTGTATGGCCTTTGGCTACTTGGTCCTCCACCCACCACCTCTGCTGGAAGTTGGTGTATGTTTTCTTGGGATAACTGCAATTTTATCACTAGTGCAATCATCGTCCTGTCGTGTTTCTGTGCGATTCAATGCCTATGCTTTGTATAGGAGCAACGGAAAATCGCATACCAATCTTATTGTTATGGGATTTTCCTCACGATTTGGTTACTCCCGACTTGTTTTTTTCCCCCCAGGTGCAAGTTGCAAACACATAACACACTGCAATCCCACCGTACACCCGACAGATCGCAGCCTGATTGGGGCAGAATCACGGCAGTGGAAATTAGGAAGAAACGTGATACTAGCACGATTGGGATTGCGTTTCTAAGTGGAAAAGAGCCTTCAGAAGGTCTGGATTTTTGGTTAACAAACTCTGTGAGTGAGGGAACAATGCCTCCTGCCTAGGTGGACTCCATTAGGGCCGCAGTACGCTCACCCCATAAAAGCAGAGAAGGGGGCGAAGGTTAGTGTTATGATTCCGCTGTGAGGACTTGCTCCGGTATTGCCATGGTATGTATACACAGCGTTCCACAAAACAGACATTGCACGGTGGGGAGTCGTAACAGGAAAGCACACTATGGCAAAAGGAATTCCTGCCCAGAAGAGCTTATAAAATATCTTCAAAGTGGCTTTTAAGAGCAGCAGAGCCCATGTCGAGAATGGCTCAGCCTGTCCAGGTGACAAATGGACAGAACATTACATGGTTTTTCTTCTGAAATCTGATTCCCCAGTGGAAGGCTCCTTCTCTTCCTCAGGCCCAGCACATAAAATGAATTTAACAGCCAGCTTACGGCTGACAGAGTCCCCAGCGCCAAGGCAAGTATGAGGCCTGGGTCACGCAAAGACACAAACAGCAGCGAGGACAGCGGGCTAGAGTAACCACGCTGTATTATTAAAGAATTATCCATCACCGCAGAAGAAGAGGGGCGATAAATCATTTGTGCATTTATTTGTCTTTGTTGGACGTTTGCAAAGAAAACGCCGTTACATCTGGATGTAATGTATTGTAAACCATTAAAAGGACCGGTCCGATGCAGAGGCACACTAGGCAGTAGCCTAGGAAGGTAACTGCATCCAAAGGCGTAACTAGAAATCACTGGGCCCCCCTGCAAAACTTTGGATGGGGCCCCCTCCTGTCAGGACAGAGCCCTCAGGGAGGGATAGATAGGTTGGGGGCTGGGTGTTGTACAGAAGAGCCTGCTGCACACTGAATAGGTACTGTCTACAAATCTTTGTGTGAAAAACTTTGTATGATTCCTTATCAGTGGCTGAGCAGATGAAGTCATTAAAATAATTTTCAGAGAGCAGAACATTTTTTTCTCTCCTTGCCCTTAGTTGTCAGGATCCCTGTGGCTTCTGGGCCCCCCTGCGGATGCATCCTTTGCAGGGTCTATTGTTACGCCCTTGACTGCATCATAATCTTCAGGCCCCTTTTACTCTTGGCCAGTTTCTTTGCATTAGCCTTTTTGCACGCAGGGTAACGCAATAGCAATGAAAGAGTATGGGACCTAGTAAACTAACCGCATCGCATCAGTTTGCGCCGGAAGTTCCCGACCCAACGCAAAGTCAACAGTGCGTTACCGTGCGACTTCCGCGGCAATATGCATGTACTGTAAGTCAATGAGCCATGCAGAAATGTTCAGTTTGCTAACGGCAACGGTATGCCGCGCATGCACAAAACTACGCAAATATGATGGGGAAGCTGGGAATCCCAGTAACTTACTTACTGTCCAGCGGTGACAAGAGTGCGGGGTGTGTGTGAGGAGGCGGCGTCGCACTCTGCCACATGTTATTATGAATCTAGTTTTTACCGTTGAAGCGCAATGCGATGGGGACGTTGTGCCGGACGTCCCCAACCTGCTGCAAAGTCAACAGCTCGTTACTGTTGCGGTGGAAGCTGGAAATCCAAGTGATGTACTTCCTGTCCAGCAGGGAGCACGTCACTGGTCACGGGGTGGTGACGGCCGGGCCTATGGGGGGCGTGTGAAGGGGCGGCACTATGAATATGACCCTGTCTGTCGGGGCGCACTCTGACGCAGGGTCATGTGAATCTAGTTGTTGGTGTTGAGTTGCAATGCAATGGAGGTGGAGCATTGCACAGCAACACTCTGGCCAGGTGTAAAACCAGCCTAAAGACAATTTATACTCCTTCCCAGAAACTGGAATCTCTTGGACCAGATCACACAATACAAGGCAGGATTCATTCCTTACCTGTTTATTTAGTTGCAGTGGTATCCTCCCCACCAGTGGTTTCTGGCCCATTTCTAGTCATAACACAACAAAATTGAATGTTTGTGTTGACTTATTGCTTATTACCTCTTTTGTGTTGTCGGTACAAGGTCCTCCAGCACCCAAGGCTGAGACACCAAAGTGCGCCCCTCCATCCCCCCCCACCCCAGCCGTCACACACTGATTGCTACTAGACTAAGAGGCTCCCCCCCCCCCCCCAACACCTTAGTCTTTAGTTATCTGGCTTGCAGTCACTGCTATGTGTCCCCTTCTCTTATTTATATCTGCTTCAAACACAAAAGAGACTGATAGCTGAGTAAGTTGTGCGCCCCCTCCTACACTGCGCCCTGAGGCTGGAGCCTCTCTTGCCTCTGCCCGGCCCTCGGACACTCATTGTATCATGTATAGTGCTGCGTGATATGTTGCCGCTATATAAATCCAATAAATAATAATAATAGGATCATACATTAGAAGCAGAAACTATAACATTATGACAGACTGAAGTGGTAAACAGCTGGGAAGAGGTGGTGCATGGCCTCTAGGCAAATACTGTATGTGTATTGCTAGGTTACCCCATTAGAAAACCCAGTAACCTCATAGGTTACCTCATTAGAAAACCCAGGGTGTTTTGCAATCAGGATTGCTCTAATTAAAGGACACCTGCAGCGAGGGGAATACGGAGGTTGACATACCGTATTTTTTTTTCCTTTTAAACAATGCTAATTGCCTGGCTGTCCTGCTGAACTTTTGTCACTAATACCTTTTTCCATAGACCCTAAACAAGCATGCAGATCAGGCGTTTGTATTAGGTGCATGCTTGTTTCAGGTTTGTGGTTCAGACACTGCTGCAGCCAAAAAGATCAGCAGGACTGACATGCAACTGGTATTGTTTAAGAGGGAAAATTGTAGGTGTAATATTAATGATAGATAATGGTGGGAGGAGGTTAGTGTTAGGAGTAGATGAGGAGAGTTAGTGTTAGAGGTAGGTGGAGGAGGTTAGTGGTAGGGCAGTTTGGCTATAAGCAGCAGTGTTTGATCACAATGGGGTTAATTCACTAAATAAAATAGTGCGAGTAACCTCCTGTTACTCACACTATTTCCACAGGGTGCCGTAAATGTAATGGGCTGCATGCTATGTGTGCTACCCGGGCCGGATTTAAGCCAAGGCCACCTAGGCCATGGCCTAGGGCACCACATGAGCAAGGGCACCAAAGCAGCAGGCTAAACTGGTGCAATATTTGCAAGTTTGCAAATGCTGCAATGCAGGGAGATCAGGCGAGTGCCTGACCGTGGTACTCTGCTGCTTGCCACCTGTGCAGCAGCCTCCTTGCTCTCTGTGCACGCTTGCATTATGGTCGGTGGCTATGGACTTGGGCAGCATTGGAGATGGAAAGGAAGAGGAAGCTTCTGCACTGGAGATGAGCTGAGAAATAAGTAACAAAGATGACTGCTGCGGTGTGAAGGCGAGCTGGCTATCTATACTGAAGAGGGGGTGGGGGGGAAGGAGGGATTAATGGAGTCATCTGGCTACCTATACTGGAGGGAAAGGGGGGGGAGGGGTCATCTCGGTACCTATACTGAAGGAGGGCAACTGGTGACAGTGGCCTTGGGCAGTAAAGAGTACAAATCTGGCCCTGTGCGCTACTGGCCGTGCAGCGCGCATAATCACAGAGGCGTACACTATGCTGTGGGTAGTGCAGCATAGCGAGCGCTAATAACTTACACTGCCTCCCTGCAAATAACTGGCGCTCCTCTCCTCCCACCTTGAACCCCTTCGGGTCCAATCACTGTAAAGGACGTGATCCCCGCACTCTGATTGGCCCAATAGGCTGCCTGTCACTTGAACTTTTGCCTCTTATGTGACAGGCATCCTATTGGGCCAATTAAAGTGTGGGGAACAGGAGGTTAGTCACGCTATTTTCTTTAGTGAATCAACCCCAATGGAGGTTCGACATGTTCATTATAATGCTGGCAAAACTTTCATCCAACGTCGGTGGTGAAAACAAGGTATGCATTGCTTAGGGTTATCAGTTGGGGGGGGGGGGGGGGGGAAAAACGCGCCTAAGGGACTTGTGACATGATGAGATAACCACGGATATAAATAGTAATAAGCCTACATAGAACTTGTCTGTGTTCACTTTCTATTTTTTTCAACTGCAAGGGTTAATAGACTAATGCTTTATGTAGCCCCGGCTCTCCTGAAAAGTAAATTAGGGCAATGATTTTATCTGTCCAAACAGTTAATCCCCATAATGTTAGGTACACACCATACAATTTTCTGGCAGATTTACCTGCTGTAACGATTGTGGAATCGTCTCCGTGGTCAGCGCACCAGACGTGCGCTGACGCGGCGGATTTCCTCCACAAGCGTATTATTGAGGACACCAAGGCTAGGTGCTATGCACCTGCAGAGGGAAATTCCTGTCGGCAGGTGGAGCTGTGGAGTGCAGAGGAACAGCTCCTCTGCCCTACCACACACGCCAGACAGGAATTGGATGAAGGGAAGAAACGCAATCGCAAGAGAAGCGATTGAGAGTGAGCACAGAGACAGATTGTGTGTGTGTGCATAAAATTAGTCGCCAACCCGCGACTGTGCACACACCACAGCAGATAAGAAGCAGGAACGCGATCGCGAGAGGTGCGATCGCCAGACGTGACACAAGGTTACAGCAAGGCGGAGCACGAGAGTAGCAAAGGCACAGCAAATAATACAATAAGGAGATACGGAAAATAACAAATGCTAGCTAACCGCGAACACCGCACTCATTCGCAACAGTGCACGCGGTTATGCGCGGTCTCCACGTGATAA
The DNA here is from genome assembly GCF_040937935.1 of Hyperolius riggenbachi. Lineage (NCBI taxonomy): Eukaryota > Metazoa > Chordata > Amphibia > Anura > Hyperoliidae > Hyperolius > Hyperolius riggenbachi. The sequence continues at coordinate 244,911,367 of NC_090653.1, read as the reverse complement.
GCACAATAGAGACAAGCACGCCTTACTAACCATTAACAGACAAACATGAAACAGAGGACGCGAGCGCTTGCTTAACGGTTACCTCACCGAGCCTCCAGCAAGCGCAGCAGACAAGACAGACACACGAAAACAGGGACAAGGCGACAGAAGGATCCCCAGCGCTAGCTAAAAGTGGCTAGCGCGATCCCAGAAGACAGAACAGAAGGATCCCCAGCGCTAGCGAAAAGTAGCTAGCGCGATCCCAGGAGACAGAGTAGCAGAACAGAAGGATCCCCAGCGCTAGCGAAAAGTGGCTAGTGCGATCCCAGAAGACAGAACAGAAGGATCCCCAGCGTTAGTGAAAAGTAGCTAGCGTGATCCCAGGAGACAGAACAGAAGGATCCCCAGCACTAGCGCTAGGGCGAGTGCGATCCAAACACACGGCAGACAGAACAGATGAGGTAGGCAGAAACAACCGCTGTTCCAACCTACACTCCAGACTCAATCAGAAGGATCCACAGCCGCTAACGCTAGGGCTTGTGCGATCCAAACACAAGACAGACGGAACAGGCAAAACAGATAATACAACCTGACTGGGCTAGACGGGGAGCCTAAAGCAACCCCCAGGAATTAACTATACTAGATAGCAATGGCTGACACTCCAGCAGTGTCCATCAGGAACAGACCATGGAAGGGAAATGTCCAGCAAAGCATTCTGGGAGCAGCATGCTTTTATAGTGCCAGTCATCAAAAGAAGGCAGGTAACGGATTTGCATGACTAATGTGTGCAAATCCCTCAGCAACACAAGCTGCACAACTGACAGAAGGTCTCCTTTCCAGAGTCCTGCAGCAAGCAAACCTAAACCATGGTCAAAAGGCTGCCTGCCTGTGCAGGCAGCTGAGCGGATTCTCACACCTGCCAGATCGATTATTTCCAACATGTCCAATCAGAATTTCAATCAATTTTTTGATCTTTTTTTTATCATTTTCGGATCGATTTTCATAGAACTGAATGAAAATCAATCGAAAAATCGATCAAAATTCAGATCGGACATGTTTGAAATAATCAATCTGGCCGGTAAATCTGCCAGAAAATTGTATGGTGTGTACCTAGCATAACACTAGAATACTAAAAGTCTTATTATTTCTTCTTGTTGGGAGCTGAAAGGACTAGATGTTATGTCACACTGACATAGGTGCCGTTTACATTTCAGAGATGAAATACCTCTTAAATTGAAAATAAGACTCCAGAAATATTTACCATAACTACTACACTTACAGATAACTGGCCCATATGCAATTAACTTTTTCTTCGCAGTATTTATTCACCTGGGAGACAATTTTTAATCTTCTATTTAAAATAATTTTTCAGCACTCTACAATTGAAAAAGTATCAAAAATTAGGTGAAAAAGTGCTGTCAAAATTATTTTGAGTATTTTCTTGCTTGTTGGTTGTAAAAGGAATTTTATTGACAAGTTTAAAAACATTACCTAGGAGATAACTAGGCCTTGTTTCCATCTATGCGCTTCTGTCCGCTTTTCATCAACATGTATCAATCTGTAACATTGATGTGCTGATAAAAAGCGGACAGAAGCGCACAGATGGAAACAAGGCCTAATAGGAGAAAAAGTTAATTGCATATGGACCAACTATCTCTTGAGTTAGTAAAAAGAACCCCACTGCGCGCTTCCAGGATCACCCTGTAAAAACAGCTCAAAATAGTGTAATACTGTTTCGATTTATGCTTTACTCATGTTTCACCCAAACTGTGCAGGTGCTCAAATGGTGCTGTGCTGTGTTCCCACCACTCCGCAAACAGAGGGGCTCACCAGATTCCAACACCTCTCATTCAGGTGGGGGTCTCGCGTAAGTTGTATGTCTCACTCGGACATCAGTGATTCACAAGCTGGAAAATGCGGGACGCTGCGAACGGCAGTTGGAGCATGAGTACCGGGCCTGTGAGACACACCACTGTGATATGCCAAATTGCTTCTTGGATCTCGTAAGTTCCTGGAGTGAGACATACAACTTACGTGAGACCCCCACCTGAATGAGGGGTGGTTTGAATCTGGTGAGCCCCTCTGTTTGCGGAGTGGTGGGAACACAGCACAGCACCACTTGAGCACCTGCACAGTTTGGGTGAAGCATCAGTAAAGCATAAATCGAAACAGTATTACACAATTTTGAGCTGTTTTTGATCCTGAAAGCATGCAGTGGAGTTCTTTTTAAACTACGGTCATATGTGGATGGTACACAGCGCACTAAAAGGACTTTTATGTGATCTATTTTTTGGGACAATTTTGTGCAAGTATATATATGAGTGGTGGCACAGCATAGAAGTGTTATAATTATCTCTTGAGTTAAGGTGCAGGTTCTCTTTAAGGAAAGAGGTAGCCGAATGATGTGAGACAAAACATGAAACCGCAAGTGAAATGCGAAGTTATCCTTCCTCTACTGCACCCCCATACATGTGACAGTTTCCCATTTTGCAAAGCTGCTCCTGCTCATCCCTATGTCATATACCTGATATAAGAAGCCCGCTGATGATTTCCCTTCCCCTCCCCCCCCCCCAAAATGTACACATATAATGGAAGAACATACAAACCGCATGCAGGCAGTGTGCGTACCTCCTCAGATTAGACCCTGGAACAGAAGAACCACTAGGTGAGAATGCAAACCACATCTCCATGACGCTATCATTCCTCTGGAGCAGCTACTGAGTCATTTTTTGTTTGCTGAACTTGCAGATGGCAGAAAATGCAGCTAGAGTAAGAAGTGTATGGAAAAACATCACTCAGCTGACATAGAATAGCGACCCGTGCCGGGTGTACATGTCGGAAAATCAGGGGAAAAGGAAAAACACCGGGCAAGATCTGGCACCAACCGTCCCAGGAAAAGAGCGGGATCGTAATGAGGTATCATATTCTTCATTATAACTAATAAATAACCTGTTTGACTTTTAAGGGGACTCCTTTAGTATTAAAATAAACCTGAAGGGACTTTAAAAAAAAGGAGTTAGATACCTAATAGGAGGGGCAGGTTCTGGATCCTATAGAGCCTTCCTGATCCTCTCTCCATGCCCTTGCTTCATTGCTGTCCCCCAAGGAAGTTAGTTGACCTGCTCAGTCGAATAACCCGTTGGGTCTCCTCACGCAGGCTTCAGAAATACCCGAAGTCCCCAGTATGCGACACTGGCAGCGGGGATCACCTAATTCCGGGTACATGTGCTTGCCGGCCATAAAAAAGCACAACCTCCTCCTGTGCAGCATAAAATAATTACCAAGCCTTCAGCGCCGTCTTCTAACCGCCCCTTTAGCACCTAGTGGCTTTCTGGCATCCTCTGTGCATGGCTCCCGGCATGTCACCTGATCCGCGTCAGGTCACATGACACGCCAGGAGCCATGCACGGATGCCAGAAAGCTGCTATGGTAACGGTAGGAGCAGGAAGGTTATAAGATGGAGCTGGAGGCAGGGGCCAAACTAGAGATCACTGGGCCCCTGCAAAACTTTGGATGGGGCTTCTCCCCCCTCCCCCCCCCCCCCATGCTTTCTGCACAGGTAAACTGAGAACCAATGCTATTCAATTGGCTAGGACACACATTAATGTGTTTTCCCTATACACATAAAAACAGACAGCAGTGAAGCACTGCCGGTGTTGTGTCTGATTACGCTGCCTGTGGATTTGTGCTGCCCCGCATGCGCAGTAGGAGACTGTGCGGCCACAGTTCCTATTGAATGATGCTGCTGGAGGTAAAATAATCAATATCTCGGCTTACACACCTCTTACACTCCCCAAATTTTCAGGGTAGGGAGGGGACCCCCAGAACGACCTCTATGCCACGTTGCAGCCCCCGAGACCCGCTGGTTCCCGAGATAGGTTGCTGTAATCTATCTCCAGAACCAGATGGTCTCGAGGGCTGCAATTTGGTATAGAGGTAGTTCGGGGGGCCCCCTCCCTACCCTGAAAATTTGGGGAGTGTAAGAGGTGTGGAAGTGAAGATATTTACTATTTTACCTCCAGCAGCATAATTAACTTCACACTGCGCATGCGTGCTACTCAATGTGGAGGGGAGCTTCCGGGCAGCGCAATCAGACATTACACCAGCATTTTCTCTATCAATTACATTAGCTTCTGTGCCAAAATGTGTATTTTACACATACATACAAACATGGTGTGCAGAAAAGGCATACAGAAAACTGACAGACGAGTGTGCTCCTCAGCTTATTACACTCACTCTGGGCTGGTGCACTCCAAGAGCGGCTCTGAGCATTTTTAAAACCGCTTGCGCTTTGAAAAGCACTTGGTTAATGTATTTCAATGGGATGGTGCACACCGGAGCGATTCGTTTTTTCCCCAAATGCCAACTCGGGTCCTGCTAATTGTACCAAAAATTGCACAGTGTGTGACGAAAATCAACGGAACAGAAAACGTAATTGATCCATCAGTTGGATTTATGATTTAATCCAAACAAATAACAATAAGCTACAGAATATCCGCCTAGCCACACTGACAGCAGTACGGTCCCATGTCTGTGGCCAGAGTCACCCTTTAAAGTATCTTATTTTCCACTGTTGATAGCTTGGTAGTGGCAGTTTGCGTTTCAAGAATGAAGAGTGAATTGCACATGGTTTCAATCTGCCTTGTGCTGTGATCTTCCTTCCCATGTAACAGATTCGCTTTAAGCCAATTTTAGCTGTCCAGCAAACCAGCGGCAGCGGGAGGGGAAAAAACAGAGGCTATAAAAGCGATAGAAAGGAGAGAAGTGTCTAGAGAAAAACAAGTCCAGCTTCAGCCCCTTTGAGGATGCCCCTTTCCTCTTAAAACTCACTGTTCTTCCAGAGCTCCAGCTAAACATCTAAAGCCCCAGAGGGTTCTGCAATGCATTTCAAAGCAGCGCAGGCCAAGCGGGATGAAGAGGCCACATATGTATCAGTTAAAAAGGGACCATTATAAATGAGCCTATGCACATAATACATTACCTCTTCAACACCTTGCCAGGGCAGCAGGCACTCATGTTTCCTGTCTGCTGAGTACAGCGTGGAATGTGTGTGCGTGTGCATGTCTGCCTGCGTCTCTGACCTTCTATCTATCAGCCTTATTTACTGGGAAGAAAAGCGACGTCCCAAAGGTGGCGGCCCGTAGCAGCCGTGTCCCCGCGTTTGGCACGTAGGCCTGGCGGCTGGCTAGCCCCTTCCAGTTCAGTTCTTTCGCAGAGAAATTCACATCGCAAAATCATAATGCAAAGTGCCAAGTTATTGCAAAATTCATTGTGTGATGCATAATTTGGCAACGATTTGTAATTTTGCGCAAATGTGATGGATTTTCCCAAAATACACTATGGGCTTAATTCAGTAAAGCAAACCTGAAGCGGAAATAATCTTGTGAGATAATGAAGTGTATCTGTAGTACAGATAAGACATAGAACATTAGTAGCAAAGAAAAGAGAGTCTCCTATTGGTTTTTATTACAGAAAGAGTTAAAAAAAACTTCAACTGTTATTTATGCAAAAGAGCTTCTCTGAGCATTTCCACCCACTGGTCAATACAGTCCTGCACTTAAACAGCAAAGAAACAGTGAGAGACAGCTTGAGATAAGGTTTTACTGCAGGAAAGTTCAAAGGGTCATTCGTTCTGCTTTGGATTACAGCTTAAGAGTGTGGTATCTAAACTGCAAATATGACAGAATGATGCAATGTTTATATATCTGAAAGTACACATTTGAGACTCTTTTTTTTTTGCTCTATTCATTGTATTCTACTACACATACAATTCATTATATCATAAGTTTTATTTCCACTTCAGATTTGCTTTAACCATGTCTGCCGCCCGGATGTGATGCTCACGGCCAGGCGGCTGCTCTGCTGTGGTGCCGCACTTCGGTGCACTCCCGCACGCGATCGCGGACGTGCCCCCGTGGTGTCCCCCTGTAGCCCTGGGATCAGTGAACGGGAACATGGTTCCCGATCACCGATCCGTGTCCCTGGCAGAAAAACCGAATAGCTCTTACTAGAGGCTTCAGTCTTTCTGCACGTCCAATTTTCCGCATCCTCCTTGTGCTTCCGATTAGCGAGAAGAACAAGGAGAAAAAAAAAACTCAAGGTGGCCATCTTGTGGCCAAATAGTAAAACTACATCTACATATTTTTTAAATTATAATTTACACATATAATAACATAAACAATTAACTGTTTATTTCCCACACCAAAATATTACCCAAATAAAAATTTTAATGGAAAAAAAAAATTACAATTAAAAAAAAAAAGACATAAATAGTTACCTAAGGGTCTGAACTAAAATACATAGGTTTTAATTATAGTAGCGTGCATTATTTTAAAGCTATAATGGTCGAAAACTGAGAAATAATGAATTTTTTCAATTTTTTTTTCTTATTAATCCTGTTAAAATGCATTTATAAAAAAAATAATTCTTAGCGAAATGTGCCACCCAAAGAAAGCCTAATTAGTGGCGGAAAAAACAATATATAGATCAATAAATTGTGTTAAGTAGTGATAAAGTTATTAGCGAATGAATGGGAGGTGAAACTTGCTCTGATGCATTAGGTGAAAAATCCCCGCAGGCTGAAATGGTTAAGCATTACCACAAGAGTAATGCAGAAAAAAGCTGAATTTACAGAACATCTGGCCAAGTTTCAATTCACTAAGGCTGTTACCGCATGGAAAACTAAAATGACTGACTAGTGAACAGCAGTGCTCGGATGCCCCCAATCACGAATTCGAGTGATCACGAATTCGACTTCGCCCACTTACGAGTTGACTCGTGATCACGATCACGAGTAGAAAGAGATATCCACCTCGAGTGCGGTTTTGAGTCGAATAACCGCATGTAATCACGAATCACTAGTCGGTATTCGTGACAGCAAAGCCCCCTTACATGCTAGAAACACCAAAGTTGCCAAATATGTTAAAAAAAAACAGTGGGAACAAGAGGAAACATTTTTTTTCAAAAAGACCTTATAGTTTTTGAGAAAATCAATTTTAAAGTTTCAAAGGAACGAAGTATACATTTAAATGCAGTAAATGACAGTTAATATATTTACCGCATTTAAATATACTTTTTTCCTTTGAAACTTTAAAATTGATTTTTCCTTTTGTTCCCACTGTTCTTTTTAACATATTTGGCAACTTTGGTGTTTCTAGCATGTAAGGGGGCTTTGCTGTTAACCGCTAAAGTCGGCAAGTTTTTATTCACGAATACCGACTAGTGATCACGAGTAACTGGTGATCACGAGTCGGGAAATTAGTGCAATCACGAGTGCATTAGTGATCGAGAGCTGATCACTAATGCCGATTACGACCTCGTGATCGCAAAAAACATCTCCTGATCACGAGTTACTAGTGATCACGACCTTGTGATGAGCACCTCTACTAGTGAAGTAAATTACCCAACTTGTGCGGTAATAATCAGCGCATTTGGTAAAAAACGTGAGATGTTTGGTATTTTACCTGCAGCCTGGAGCTGTCAGTAAATGACAATCAGCCATTCAGTAAAATGAAAAGGCAAAGGAGACAGCCAATAGGAGGCGCGACCCCGTCCTACTCCTTTACATAGGTACCGATGTACTGCTGGGCGGGACATGATAAAGTAAACAAAACGTGAGATGCAGGAGCAGGGAACATTCATAGAGGTTTACCTGTAACTCTTTAGACAAGCATATAGACTGATACAGAGAATCAGAGGGACTAGAGGAGTCATGCAATCTAAAGGGACTCAGGGATGCCTTTTACTCTAGTACACTTTCACAGGACAGAAGCAGGAATGGCTGTTAAGATGGCCATACACTGGTCGATTTGCCATCAGATAGATCCCTCTCTGATCGATTCTGATCAGAGAGGGATCGTATGGCTGCCTTTACTGCAAACATATTGTGAATCGATTTCACTATGAAATCAATTCATCTGTGAAGCTGCCGCTGCCCCCCCCCCCCCCCCCCATACATTACCTGATCCGGCCAGTGCGAGTCCCCCGGTCTCCTCTGTCTCTTCTTAGTTTTGGGCTCCAGGGCTCCATCTTCACTTTACTTCCTGTCCGAGGAAGTTTAAACAGTAGAGAGGGCGCTCTACTGTTTAAAATTCCTGTCAGGACAGGAAGAAGTGAAGCCTGCCGGTGCCCAGCGGAGGAGGAGCAGCGGGGACAGAGGGGATACGCGCCGGCCGGATCAGGTAATGTATTTCCGCTAGCGTCGGTCGACGGACATTCGAATGCCGTTATCGACGCACTCCCGACCCGCCGGCGCTCGATCGAAATCTTCCGCGCGGACAGACCGACGGGAACAATCGATTTCGGACGGCGTTTGCGCAACGATTTCACAGCAGATTCGATCACAGTGATCGAATCTGCTGTATATCGGCGGGAAATAGTATAATTGTATGGGCCTCTCAAGACAGATCACTTGTAGGAGAAGAATTAGCACTAATCTGGTTCAGAAGTGGGAAAACCTCACTGTAGCAGAACACAGCTTGCTGCCCAGACCTACTGCACACACTGCTGGTTAGACTTTTTACCAAGCAGGTCTTAAGGTACATTCCTACCAAGTGATTTTTCTGAACAATTTTGCGCGACAATCGATTATTTTCCATGATGTTGCACAACATCGTTTAGCAAAAATGTGTTTAACAATGTTTCACAACACACACCACCCGCAGCAATTGTTCGTTTTTGAACAACCACCATTTCCAATTAAGTCAGGGAGGATCGTTCCAGGTTTTGCCGTGTTCTTATAAATGATCGTTTGAACAATTGTTTGTTTACAACGCCGCAAGCGATGCTTGCAGATTCAGACAAACGACTGTTCGTTGGCGGAGATCCCTGATTCATCTGACCGTGATCTGCTGGTGGTTACTTAGCTTTAGTGAACTGAAGCCATGTTTTTCAGTAAATTACTAACTATTACTGCACATGTGAAAATATTAGTGAATTAAAAAAAAACAAAAAAGTCTAAAACTCCAAATTCTTTATTTTACCAAGGCGGTTCTTTTTTTATCTTAGTGAACTGAAGCCATTTCACTGCAATTGGGAGCAAGAGAGGCCTGACCTCATCCTGCGCTCAGAGGAGATGATCCTGCAGTCCGCATCTCTCACTGACGCATCAACTGACCTCTTGTTTCTCTATAGGCACTGAATTCTCAGCAGGGGCAGCCTAGACCAGAACCATCCAGCATGTGCACAAAGCGTTACTGACAGCAACATAGGAAAAAAGCTAATGATAGTGCATTTTACTCTGGGACAAGTGTACATGTAAAAGGCCGGTGAAATTTGGCCACCCAGAAAAGCCAATTGTAGAAGGTTGGTAAATTTACCGATATTCTACTATTACATTGGAAATGGCAATAGTAATTAGTAATATATCAGTAATGCATATCAATATTTAAGTAAAGCTAATCATAACCCAAGACTCACACTGAACCCTCCCCCTCCCTCTTCTTTAACCACTAACCTTAGTTCCTCGCCGTCCTCTCGCGGTGTGGAGATGGGCTTAATGTATGAGGGCCCATTTCCACTAAATGCAAATTCGCATTGCCAAATTTGGCATTAGTACTGAAAGCAATGCAATTTCAATGTAATAGCAGATTGATTTTCGCACCACAAATCCGTTTTCCATGTAATGATTGTCGATTCCGCTAGTAGCGTTTGAAAATTTGCATAACATTTGCATACAATAAGTGCCTGTTACCACTAGCGTGAATTCCCTGCGGTTCCCTACATGGGGATTCAGATGAGGAAATGCAGATAAATTAATAGGCTGCCGTCCAATTCGCATGCAGGGAAAAAAATAGGACGACATGCAGCATTTTAGCGCATCACATATCCGAACCGCTGTAGCCATGCATGTCACATCTGAAGGGATTCAAATATGCCTCACAGCAGTCCTGGCATCCCATCTCACAAGGCACATGCTGATACAGTGGAAACAGGCCCTAACGTGAAAAAATTCACTCACGGAAAAGCGCATGCAAAATTGAATGTCCTTATGGAAACGTGGCCTTAAAGGGAAGGTCCAAGCAAAAAAAAAAAAATGAGATTAACTTACCTGGGGCTTCTACCAGCCCCATGCAGCCATCCTGTGCCCTCGTAGTCACTCACTGCTGCTCCAGTCCCCCGCTGGCAGCTTTCTGACCTCGGAGGTCAGGGCCAAATTGCGTACATTTTTACACATTCCCTCTAGTGCAGGAACATTAACACATACATTTTTACGCGTTAGTGGTGAAACGCGTACATTTTTGTTCCTGCACTAGCTGGAATGCGTAAAAATGTATGCAATGTGGCCCTGACCTCCGAGGTCAGAAAGCTGCCAGCGGGGAACTGGAGCAGCAGTGAGTGACTACGAGGGCACAGGATGGCTACATGGGGCTGGTAGAAGCCCCAGGTAAGTGAATCTCATTTTTTTTTTTTGCTTGAACCTTCCCTTTAAGGTGAATGTAAACCTAAATTAAAAAAACAAAACAGATACTTAAAGGGGCACTATGGCGAAAAATTGTGAAATTGAATATATGTGCAAACATATACAAATAAGAAGTGGGTTTTTTTCCAGAGCAAAATGAGCCATAATTTACTTTTCTCCTATGTTGCTGTCACTTACAGTAAGTAGTAGGAATCTGACAGAAGCGACAGGTTTTGGACTAGTCCATCTCTTCATGGGGGATTCTCAGGGATTTATTTATTTTCAAAAGCACTTAGTGAATGACATTTGCTCTGTCCAACTGCCAAACAACTGTGTAGCAAGCAGGGAAGCTGGCCAGCATCATTGTTCAAATCCTTTTTAGGGAATATCTTTATAAAGAATAAAAGCCTTGCTGAGAATCCCCTATGAAGAGATGGACTAGTCCCCTGTCGCTTCTGTCAGATTTCTACTACTTACTGTAAGTGACAGCGACATAGGAGAAAAGTAATTTAAGACTCATTTTACTCAGGAAGAAACGTACTTCTTATTTGTCTATGTTTGCACATATTTTCAATTTTACAATTTTTCACCATAGTGCCCCTTTCACTAAGGAGAGGGAAGGCTCTGGGTCCTATAGAGCCTTGCCGCTCCTCTCACGGTCCCCTCGTACACCCCCGAATACTGCTCACAGCTGCCATGGGAGGATTTGGAAGTCTTCGGGAGCCTGAGTGCTTCTGAAGAGTCCAGCTCCGTACTGCGCCTGCACAAGCGTGCACTCAAGCATGCGCAGTACAGACCGCCCATCTTAGGGAGCACTCAGCTCCTTAAGACTTGCGAAGCCTCCCGCAGCAGCAGATTGGATTGGCAATGACAAGGCTGGAATGAGGGGACCGTGAGAGGAACGGGGAGGCTCCATAGGACCCAGAGCCTTCCCTCTCCTTAGGTAAGTATCTGGGGGTTTTGTTTGTTTTTCAATTTACATTGGCTTTAAAGGATACCCGAAGTGACATGTGATATGATGAGATAGACATGTGTATGTACAGTGCCAAGCACACTAATAACTATGCTTTGTTCCATTTTTTCTTTCTCTGCCTGAAAGAGTTAAATATCAGGTTTGTAAATGGCTGACTCAGCCCCGACTCAGACAGGAAGTGACTACAGTGTGACCCTCACTGATAAAAAAAAATTCCCTCTTTATCTCTTTCTTGCTCTCAGAAGCCATTTTCTGCTAGGAAAGTTTTTTTTTATAGTTGGAATTTCTTATCAGTGAGGGTCACACTGTAGTCACTTCCTGTCTGAGTCAGGACTGAGTCAGCCACTTACATACCTGATATTTAACTCTTTCAGGCAGAGATAGAAAAAAAGGAACACAGCATAGTTATTTGTGTGCTAGGCACAGTACATACCCATTTCTATCTCATCATGTCACATGTCAGTTCGGGTATCCTTTAAAGACAGGAAAGTCAAGATATTTGAGGGAATTTCAGAGAGTGAAAGTACCTTTAGAGAAGTCTTGGCGTCATATAAGTGAGGAGAACATGGGTAGGTCACTGGAGGCGTGGAAAGCATAGTTACTCAGTCATATGGCACCCAATGTAAATCTGGAGCAGAGTGCAGCAGATTATGTATAGCCATGGAAGGCTGATTCATCATTCTCCCTGTCAGCCACACTCTGCTGGCCACCCGGTGATCACGTCCTTTGAGGATTCATCATGTGCCTTTGTACATACGTTACCAGCATGTACTTCATGAAGCTCCTCTATAAAAATGTCCTATAAGATTAATCACTGACATTTCTGCCAGGATGAGGTATAATTCCCAGTATGAGAATGCAGCTGCTTCCTCCAACACTCTGTCAAACACATCTCAGCAAAACTGTTAATAAAAGGAGTATATGTTTGAATGAAATGATAGAGACGGCCTACGATATGGACATAAAAGGTTAGAGCCAATCATACCATTCTGAGTCAGTGTCAGTATAAAGACATTAGCAACCCTGGATCTTCAATGACTCACCAAATTCATAGGGTGCCCATTTGTATAAAGCATTGCAGCAGGCTTGGGGTGCAGAACATGCAGCTGCAGGGGGTCCTGGAGCCATGGAGGACCCCAATTCCTAACTCTTCCTCCTTGCAGTACAGAACCTGCACAGTAGGTGTTATTGTGGCCACACTTGTGATGGATGGCAGAAGTGAGTCAGGTTGTTACGGCACCTGATTTGGGCGCCGCCATATGCCATGATGCTAATTACGGCTGTAGAAGCACAGGCAGAATTACAATAAAAATCCTGGCATCTGGCGGTGCTGGCCAAGGTGTTCCAGTTCAAAAGGTGCTGTAGTGTTCATTTCTGTGGTGGGTCCCGACTACTGGACAGCATTCGGCAGCACTGGTCAAGATAATATGGCTAGCGTCCGGCCGCGGCAGCCTTATACTCCCGGATAAGTAGCTGGCATAATGGAGGGGCTGATCCAAAGGTTTCCCTGCTGCAGTGAAGCAGCAGCAGCCGATGGATGGATAAATGGAGCTGGCATCCAGCAAGGCTAACGTTGTACCGATTGGCGCTGTGTTTTCCGACCTCAGTGGAGTCCTGACCTCTTGGGTAGCTGCAGTAGACTCCACACGGCCTGTACCTGCACAGAGAACAGACCCAGGCAGCGGCAAGGCAGAAAAACTCCAGGTCCCAAACTCCCCACGATCCGCACCAGCGTCCCAGGCTACACCAGACTACACTGCACACCTTCAGGGGGGGAAACAAGGTGAATTGGTAGGGAAAAGTGAAGAAAAATAAGAAAAGGCCAGAATCCTGTGGCCATGGCTGCCAATTAAACCGCCATCTTCCTGAATGTACTCATAATCATATATGTTCTTATAGTTTGTTCATCTCTAAACCGTCAACAAAAACAATCCCTTGTACAATACCCTGTACTTGGCGAATAAATCGAATTCTGATTCTGAAAAGAATAATTGAGCTAATCAGTAGGGGATATATTCTTCGAGATTACCTAGCGCAGGGAGGGCCATCTTTCAACTTCTCCCTGCACCCAGATTACATGCAGCAAGGGGCATTGCGGGGGGCGGGCGGTCCTGAGCTACAAAGCAGCAGAGGTTGCTTGTGTGAGCTCCCAAACTGGGAGCTCCTGTCCCTGCATGTCATGTGATAGACAATGGAAGCCGTAAGGTAATAGGGGGCATGGGGTGGCTACACAGAGGAATGGAAAGATCAGAAGGCTAGGTTTCCACTTGTGCGATTTTCAGCAAATTTCACAATGAAAAATCGCATTTGTATGAAAACCAATGATTGTGATGGGCTAATTTCCATTTAATGCGGATTTTTGCGTGAAATTGTATGCGTGCAAAAAAACCTCACAGCCTGTTCTATATTCGCATGCTGTATACACGTCCATATTCTTACCAGAAAAAGGAACTTGCCATGCTGTTACTAGGCAGAACATGTAAATTAGGGCCATTGCACAATTCCGTGCATTTTTTTATTTTCAGAAAAATCGCAGATTTTCCTGATGTGAAAACGCAATGCTACAGTGGAAAACTAACCTTAGACTTCAGTCAGAAACATCTGATCTGCATGTTTTTTTTCGGGGTCTAGAGCTAAAATGATGACAGGCAGAGGATCAGCAGGACTGCCAGGCAACTGGTATTGTTTAAAAGGAAATAAATATGGCAGCCTCCATTTGTCATTTCAGGTTCCCTTTAAGCCTTTTTTCCCACTCCCATTCCAGACCCCATTTTAAACCAACCTTTGAACATTGTTTTATTTGAATATGTGTGTGGTTGATCATCTTATCAACACATGTGGAAGTTTTAAAAGCACTGCTCCTACGCTAGCTAAACCTATTAGGACATATGGCAGCCATATTTGCTTTTTGCAACGCCTTATTAAGCAAGTCTGTATTTTGAGAGCTGAGGTATCTTTTGGCTGTTCAAACATTACCATGATCATAAAAGACCCATTTATTTTTATTATGTTTTTTTTATTTCCTTTATGTATACATGTGAAAATTGTTTCTTGTTTTATTTCCTATTTATTTTTGTGTACCCCTCACCCCAGGAACACGTGATACATGCATACAGTCTGGAGATGGGCAAATCAAATCAGCTTTCTGCTCATTTGGATTGGCCCAGTCCAGAGGTGGATGAAGGTGAAATGGGGTCCTGGGCAAGCAACGACTTTAGGCCCACTCATGATGGCCACCTGGCTTTTTGGGCAAGATTTGTTGGGAGCTATCATAAACAGGGCCCCTAGGCTCTCTACAAGTCCTAGGCACATGTCTAAATTGCCTTGTGAATGATCCGCCTCTGGCCCGGTCCCAGGCTGCATTTAACTTGCATTAAATTTGCATTCAAGTCAGAATGATCAACATCTCTTTAAAGAGAACCTGTAACCCTGGGGGTTACTCACCTCGGGAGGCAATCCAGCGCTGGCTCCCCCGAAGTGTCCGGCGATCCTCCCTCAACAAGCCTGACAAGCGCTGATTTATTTACCTTTACTGGCTCCAGCGGGGGCGCTGCTGCGGCTCTTCGCACAGAGATAGGCGAAAATAGCCGATCTCTGTCGGGTCCGCTCTACTGCGCAGGAGACTTGTGCCTGCGCAGTAGAGCGGGCCGGCAGCGATCGGCTAACTCTGAGCGGAGAGCCGACACTGCGCCTATGCTGGAGCCGGGAAGGTAAATATTTACATCCCCGCTGTTCGGGGAGCTTTATCGCCGCAGCGATGGGACCGAGGAGGACGGGGAAGCTTTAATAGGATCCGGAGGCTTCCCCCACCCGAAGTTGAGTACCCCCAGGGGAGGTTTTTTCTTTAAGCATCACTACTTTTTAGTTAGTAATACACAGTGATTTTAGTGTCACAGCAGAGAGATCAGTCTATAACTAGCGTAGGACGTGTAATCCACAGCACAGCATAGAAGCAAATCATTCAATTTTTACAACTATTTGATAAAATGCTTGATAGAGTAGAGCAGGGGTGTCCACATTTTTTATGCCAAGGGCCATATCGTCTTTCTTGAGAGTGCTAGGGGGCCAAACTAGCGAAATTAAACCCAATTTTTCCTGATTGCCTTTAGGTACACTATACCTCTGACATTTTGTCAAGCAAAACATTTCCAAGGGAAATAACCCATATAGTTTCATACGGTTGCAAACATGTGTGGAGGCCGCAAGTCCACATATGTCTGCAAGCATCTAAAACCTTCACTTTCATCATAGTAAAAGAGAGACTGGGTCTCTTTCCTGTCTAGTATGGTTGCCTCCCCAGGAATGTCTTTTGTTTTATGCCTAGTATTACGGCTGACGTATCTTTCGTTCTTCTGTAACATCTGTACACTGTATTGAAGTCTTCTTCTTCTGTGTGTTGTTCAAAATAGTGTGCTTCAATGAAATCTGTACTCGGGGAGGAATGGGACCTTTTGTCATAGCTCCCAACTGTCCCTTTTTTTAGAGGGAAAGTCCCTCTTTAGGAATCCCTCTGTCCCTCTTTCTTCCTCATTTGTCCCTCTTTCTAGACTCATGTACAGATCTATGTAAATATATGTATTTTTCTACTGAAAAATGTGTGTAATATACTCTAAATTTTATTTCTATTATTTAATTTGATACTGTATATTTCTTATTTGAAGGAGAACTAATGATGGTAGAGAGAACCAGTGTGGTCTGAATTTTAAAACCTCGTCTTTTGCGTCTGAATTTTTTCTAGTACCAGTGACCAGGGGTGTGTCAAGGGCAGGATTAGGGGTGTGTCAGGGGCAGGATTAGGGATGTGGCAGGGGTGTGTTTTAAAGTGTCTCTCTTATTTCAAAAAGTTGAGGGAGGTGCCTTTTGGCCGGGGGGGGGGGGGGGGGGGTAAACACAGCTTAGAGACCCTCAGTCCAAATCTGTATCTTTCTTTGTGCAAATGTATATACTAAAGTAGCAATGACCGGCATCTTGTTCAGGGCCAAGGGCCCCCCCTGCTATTATTTTGGTATGGAGGTCCTATTAAGTCTGGTTATGTGTAATGATCCGCTCAGCTGGCTGCACAGGCAGACAGCTGTTTGACCATTCCTTATGTCTGAGAGATGCAGGTCTCTGGAAAAGAGACCTGGCTTCATCTTGCAACTTTCAGAGTTGCTTTGCTGAGGGATTTGTATACATGTAAATTGCCCAGCTTTGACTCCTTTGAGGGCTGGCAGTATAAAAGCCTTCTGCTCCTAGAAGGCTTTGCTGGTCATAACGGTTTGTTAAATACACTCCTGGAGTGTCAGCCTTCCCTGTTGGATTGTTATAGTTATCTTAGAGTAATTCTGTGGACTGCACTAGGCAGCTCCTCTAGTGCAGTTAGCCTGCTTATCTGTTTTGTCTATGTTGCCTCTCTGCTGTGATTGCCTTGTCGCCAACGGTGGTCGATAGGAAATCGTCCTGTCTGTCTGTGGGTGCTAACCAGAGCAGCGTTTGCTACTGGTAGCCCCTTCTGTTTCATCTGTCTTACTTGGATCGCACTAGCCCCTAGCGGTAGCGGCTGTGGATCCTTCTGATCTGTGATCCTGTCCCTGAACCCGGATCGCACTCGCTCTGGGGGAGAGAGCAGTGGATCTTTCCTATCCTGTCCCTGAACTTGGATCGCACTCGCTCTGGCAGAAAGAGCAGTGGATCCTGCTAAGCTCTGTTGCTTTACTTGGATTGCACTCGCTCTGGCGGAAAGAGCAGTGGATCTTTCCTATCCTGTTTCCCGTCCGTCTGTCTGTCTTGTCTGATACGAACGCTTGCTGTAGGCTCGGTGAGGTAACCGTTAAGCAAGTGCGTTCTCTGTTTCGTGTTTGTGTGGCGGTGGTTAGTTAGGCGTGCTTGTCTCTGTTGTGCTTAACGTGCGGAGATCGCGCTGTAAACGCGTTCGCTGTTGCGAATGAGTGTGGTGTTCGCGTTTAGTTACCGTTTGTTATTTTCCTTATCTTCTCATTGTATGATTTGCTGTGCCTTTGCTACTCTCGTGCCCTGTCTTGCTTAAGTCTTGTGTCACCTCTGGCAATCACCTCTCCCGCGATTGCATTCCTACTTTGTTTCTACTGTTGTGTGTGCACCGTCGTGGGTTGGCGACTAGATTGGTGCACACATATACATTCTGTCCCTGTGCTCATTCTCAATCATAATCGCTTCTCTTGCGATTGCGTTCTCACTTGGTTTCCTCTGTTGTGTGTTCACCGTCGCAGGTTGGCGACGAGATTGGTGGACATACATACATTCCTCCTCTGTGCTTATTCTGTCTTGTGTCGCTGTTAGCAATCGCCATCTCTTGCGATTGCCTTCTCACCTGATCTTCATGGTTGTGTGTTCATCGTCGCTAGATGGCGACTAGATTGGTGGACACACATACACTCTGTCGCTTTACTCTCTCTCTTTAAGGGCTATCTTGCCCTGCGTTTCTTCCCTTCGTACAATTCCTGTCTGGCGTCTGTGGCAGGGCAGAGGATCTGTTCCTCTGCACTCCACAGCTCCATCTGCCGACAGGAATTTCCCTCTACAGGTGCGTTGCACCTTTTGCTGGGTTCTCTCAAATTATACGCTTGTGGAGGATTTCCGCAGTGTCAGCGCGCGACCTGTGCGCTGACCAGGGAGAGAATTCCACAATAGTTACAGTATGACCAGCCCAAACCGAAATTCCCAGTGTAGAGGGAATTTCCGATTTGTACGATTTGGTCGAATATGGGTCCTGTATCTTTAAGAGGTTTAAGATACTGGACTCTGAAACCAGAGAGGAGTTCATATCAGAATGTTCCAGATTCTTGGCAAATCCTGAATTTCAGGTCACCAACATTTCCACTTGGAGTGTTCAGATTGCTTACAATCTTTTTCAAGGGAATCTGTTTGTGTGGGCTGATGAGTATGCCGGGCACAAGAATCTGAGACATAACCCTCGCAGGTTTCTGGCTCATGTTTTCTCTCGTAAGCTTGGAATTTCCATGCCATATTATTTCTATGAGTTTTTTCCTGCAGTGCAAGATGCTGATCAGATTGGTTTATGCAACACCTCTAAGTCTTTACCATATGTTAATGAGTTGGTGCTTGCAGGCCAATCTGCTGATTCGGATTTTCAGCAAAAAAATTCGTTGCCCATAGCAACTACAAATAATGAGGTTATTTCTGTCAAGTCTGAAATGTGCAAAACCATTCAGTATGACAATCAGTTCAATGTTTCTGTTGCCACTTTAGGTTCTAAGCATATGCAAGAGAACTGCTTTGATACCTCTCTTGCCTTTCAACAGCAGACATGCAAAGTTGCTGAAAAGGAAAAAACTAAAAACCACAAGCATCTGACTAAAACACTCCCTATAGATGTTGACAATGATGTTGCTCAGTCTCAGGGTTTATTACCCCAATCAAAAGCTTTTGTGGATCCTGTAATAGGCAGAATTATTTTCTATATTAAAGGAGTAAGAAAGTCTATGCATGTTCCTGACCCCAACCCTTATGAGTGCTACTTAGATACCGGGTTGTTTGAGCCCCCATTTGCTCCCTGGGATATTGGAGCTTTGGTTGAGGAATTTGAGATGGATTGGAAGGCGTTTTGCGATTTCTATATCGCAGAAAGCGCAGAGACGCTAAACGCTTGTATAAATTCCGTGTACACTTTGATAGATTCTGATCAGTGTGACAGGTGTTTTGTGGATCCAGTGATGTGTGTGTGGCAGACGATTTTGGATGAGTTGCACACACACCAATCAATTGATTCCAATAAAGAGACATCGTTATCGGATGATTGTTCCTGCCTTTCTGGGGTAAAGCATGTGAGTCTAGACATTGTGCGATCTGAAATGAATGGGTGTACCACTGTGGTTGACTCCTGTGTGAAACCTGAAAGATTCTCTCCTGACTGTGTGCAGTTTGAATCTATGCGATCTAATGCCTGTTTCTCGGATGTTCCTGCAAATTGCGATCAACATGAATGTGCCAGTTTTCTCAAAGATATGTGGGATCCCTTGTCATCTAAAAACAGATCTTTAAGATCTTCCATCTATGATCCTGCTATGGGGAAAATTCCTAAATTATGCAGCGTCAAAAGTAAAATTAATATGTCTAATAAAGTTTTTTCCTGTTGTTGTCGCTATTTCTTCTGCAAATGAGTCTTTGTCTCACCCTGTTCACACCTGTAAGGGCCCGTTGCCTGGTGACAGTTGCTCCAGTGTTTCTGTCCTGAACGCCTTACAGTCTGCTCCGCAGATCGCGGAGGTTTGTGCTATGGAAGCGTCAGTTTCACAACCTAAAGCGATCTTGGATTCGCAAGTTTTGCGTTCTAACTATCCCGGATTCGACATTGTTAGCCGAATCTAAGAGTGAGACAGCGCTTTGGTTTTGCAAATCTGACACTGAAGCATCTTTGTTGTGTTCAGAGAAGGTTTCTCTGAGCCTGCCCTGTACCATGAATAACAATATGATGTTCAATCGCACTGACATTTGTGAGTCCCTTTCTTGCTCTGAAGAAAGTATTGACTCTCCACCCTGTACTCTGGATGAGTCAGTTTTGCCTTGTATAAATTCTGCCTGCAGTGAAACGAAAATCAGAAAGTCAGAGTCAGTTTCACTAGATATTCCCGTGCTTCCGTGTCCTGATGATGAAATTCAGTCTCAGCTTATGGTGGAACCATTCCTGAGACATCTGCCCTGCCTGCAGGAGGTATTTAATGTTCAGCCCTGTAACATGGATACTTCAGAATCCTTCTTAGAAAACGTGGAAAATTACACTTCTGAGGTCTTGTCTGATGTTTTGAAGGTTTCCGAGTCCCTCCGGGGGGATGCAGAACTTCTGGGAGATGCCTCCTGCCCCTCAGATCCGTCTGAGGTTTTGCCCACTTCAGTAGGCATTGCTGTTGTGCTGACTACCTTTGCAGCTCTGGTGGAGCTTCACTCATGTGTAGTCAATGATGATATTACAGTCACAGAAATTTCTGAATTTAAGTCCGAGTCTTCTTTTGAAAGACCAGTACCTGTAGCCTCTACTCGTGATGATTTTTTGCCCGGTCCTGGTTTTGGTCTTGTCGTATCGGACTCTGAGGTTGGCAGTTCCCCAACATGTCCTGAGGTTTCTCCTGTGCTGGTGTACCCCGATGTGCTCTGTGACCCAGAAAGCCCAAGTGTGCCTCGGTTACCAGCATGCTCAGATGCTTCCTTGGTGGAGACTTGCTCTGATATTGCCTGCCTGTTTACATGCCCAGAAGTGGTCCCTGAAAGTCTTGATCTTGATGGGTGTCCTGGTAATTCTAAATCCAGAATAATCATAGGTTCCATAGGGGTTCTTGGTAGTTCTCCATGTGAGCCTGGTGAGCGTTCTGGCCTCTTGGGATCTCTGCGGAGCTTCAAAGGGTTCTGGGAGATTCCGGGAGAGATTTTGCTTGGTACCCTGGATAGGATCAACAGTGGCTTTTGTGTTGAAAGAGACACTTCGAACAGGTATTGTGGCAGGTTTGGTATTTTCGGACGCTCCCTGGAAGGTGGTGGGTATTGTCTGGAGGGTGTCGATGGCTTCTCCTCTGGCGTTCACAGTCCTGATGGGTGTTATGCTGTGACTGGTAGTGCTGATGGGCATGTTTCGGTGGCTTCTGCTTCCGATGAGGTCGGTTTCGGGAGGACTGACTCTGGAATTGGGCCTAGTCGGGCTGTCCCAACCTTCATGAGTTTTCAGTCAGAGTTTTTTGCTGGTGTCCATTTTGAGAGATGTCTGGAATCCATCTCTAGAGGGGGGGGGAGGGGGGGGGGGGGTACTGTAATGATCCGCTCAGCTGGCTGCACAGGCAGACAGCTATTTGACCATTACTTATGTCTGAGAGATGCAGGTCTCTGGAAAAGAGACCTGGCTTCATCTTGCAACTTTCAGAGTTGCTTTGCTGAGGGATTTGCATGCATGTAAATTGCCCAGCTGTCTCCTTTGAGGGCTGGCAGTATAAAAGCCTTCTGCTCCCAGAAGGCTTTGCTGGTCATAGCGGTTTGTTAAATACACTCCTGGAGTGTCAGCCTTCCCTGTTGGATTGTTATAGTTATCTTATGGCCCGTACTCACGGGCTGCAAATGTTGCCTGTCGCCAGCACACGTGAGCGTGTGGGCGACAAGCCGGCGACAGCTCCTCGCCAGGTCCCTCCGCGTACACACGCGGAAGAGGGACCAGCGGCGAGGCGGAAGCTGTCGCCGACGTTCCTCCTCCCTCCGCCGGAAGCTCCATATACTTTAATGGAGGTTGCTGTCGCTAGTCCGCGTACACACGCGGACTAGCGACAGTTGCGGCGGAGGTGCGGCGGCGACTGTCGCCATGCGATTGAAACTTTCAATCGCATGGCGACATGAGCGACGGGCGACAGTTCGGGGTGCGCGTGCGTGCAAAGGCCCATACTCACGGGCGACCTGTCGCCGCAACACGCGCGCGCCGTGTGTTGAGGCGACAAAAGTCCCTCGTGAGTATGGGCCATTAGAGTAATTCTGTGGACTGCACTAGGCAGCTCCTCTAGTGCAGTTAGCCTGCTTATCTGTTTTGTCTATGTTGCCTCTCTGCTGTGATTGTTCTGTCGCCAACGGTGGTCAATAGGAAATCGTCCTGTCTGTCTGTGGGTGCTAACCAGAGCAGCGGTTGCTACTGGTAGCCCCTTCTGTTTCATCTGTCTTACTTGGATCACACTAGCCCCTAGCGGTAGCGGCTGTGGATCCTTCTAATCTGTGATCCTGTCCCTAAACCCGGATCGCACTCGCTCTGGCGGAAAGAGCAGTGGATCTTTCCTATCCTGTCCCTGAACCCGGATTGCACTCGCTCTGGCAGAAAGAGCAGTGGATCTTTCCTATCCTGTCCCTGAACCCGGATCGCACTAGCTCTGGCGGAAAGAGCAGTGGATCTTTCCTATCCTGTCCCTGAACCCGGATCGCACTAGCTCTGGCGGAAAGAGCAGTGGATCTTTCCTATCCTGTCCCTGAACTTGGATCGCACTCGCTCTGGCGGAAAGAGCAGTGGATCCTGCTAAGCTCTGTTGCTTTACTTGGATCACACTCGCTCTGGCGGAAAGAGCAGTGGATCTTTCCTATCCTGTTTCCCGTCCGTCTGTCTGTCTTGTCTGATACGAACGCTTGCTGTAGGCTCGGTGAGCTATCCGTTAAGCAAGCGCTCGCGTTCTCTGTTTCGTGTTTGTGTGGCGGTGGTTAGTTAGGTGTGCTTGTCTCTGTTGCACTGCACGTGCGGAGATCGCGCTGTAAACACGTTCGCTGTTGCGAATGAGTGTGGTGTTCGCGTTTAGTTAGCGTTTGTTATTTTCCTTATCTTCTCATTGTATGATTTGCTGTGCCTTTGCTACTCTTGTGCCCTGTCTTGCTTAAGTATTGTGTCACCTCTGGCAATCGCCTCTCCCGCGAATGCGTTCTCACTTGGTTTCCTCTGTTGTGTGTTCACCATCGCAGGTTGGCGACAAGATTGGTGGACATACATACATTCCTCCTCTGTGCTTATTCTGTCTTGTGTCGCTGTTAGCAATCACCATCTCTTGGTGGTTGTGTGTTCATCGTCGCTATATGGCGACTAGATTGGTGGACACACATACACTCTGTCGCTTTACTCTCTCTCTTTAAGGGCTATCTTGCCCTGCGTTTCTTCCCTTCATACAATTCCTATCTGGCGTCTGTAGCAGGGCAGAGGATCTGTTCCTCTGCACTCCACAGCTCCATCTGCCGACAGGAATTTCCCTCTACAGGTGCGTTGCACCTTTTGCTGGGTTCTCTCAAATTATACACTTGTGGAGGATTTCTGCAGTGTCAGCGCGCATCCTGTGCGCTGACCACGGAGAGAATTCCACAATCGTTACATTATTCCTATGATTTAGCAGTTACAGTAAAGGGATTTAGTTAGAGTTCAGCCGCGGGGATGCGGCATTTTAGTTAGGGCTACCATGTTAAAGAGATTTTTAATATAAAAACATGGTTTTTATGAGACTTCAGTCTCTCTTTAAGAAAGCATGGATGTGTCTTGGCTGGTGGTGGTAGTAGTACTATGGTGAGGGGCAGGGATGTAATGGGCTGCAGCCCCTGCACCCGCGGAGGGGGGGGCACTCTCTCCTCATGCTGCGACCCCTCCTGCTCCCCAAAACAGCCCTGAGCAGGCCCCGGTGATGGGCTCAGTGATTTTTTTTTTGCAGGGGGGCCTGGTGATTTTTAGTTACGCCCCTGGTGAGGGGGACATACTCTTGGCACACTTTGGGCCCCTTAGTACCAATTGAGCATCATTTAAATGCCACTGCCTTGCTAACTAAGTATTGTTACTGACTCTGCCCATCTGTTCAGGACCATAGTGTACCCATCTTCGGATGGCCACTCCTAACATGCACCATGTCAAAAAGTTTTCAAGAACAAGAGATTCCCATCATTGATGTTTAGTCATCAAATCTGCAGCAACTGCACAATGCTATTGTGACAATACGGTCCAAAATCTCATGGAACGCCACAAATAGGGATGGCAGAACACGTTTGCCAGCGAACGATTCTAAACGAATAATGATTGTTAGCCCGTTTGTGTATTTTTGTGTCAAAAATTTGCATTTGCACTTAAAACTGAACTCAATGGCTGACTACTTTACCGGTTAATAGCAAAGCCCTCAAATGTGCAGAACAGCAGAAACAATGGAAATGTTTTGTTTTTTTTTTGTTTCAAAAAGACCTTGTAGTTTTTCAGAAATAGTTACAATAGGAAAAAAACCGTTTGAGATAAGCTATGGAAGGGGTATGGCCTGATTGAATACAAATATATTTGTTATAAAAATACAAAAGATATTTATAAAAACATATATGACAACAGATGTCCCCAGAACCCCCCACCACCCCCAAACTCGCCTGACCCCACACTAATATCCACTAAATCCGTATATCTGATTATAACTGTGTGCACATAGATCAAAAATGAAGGTGCTGCACAGCCCAAAAACAAGAATCCAACCTGACACATGCAGGGTTAAGGAGAGATCCAACAATTGCACTTTAGTTGTTTCAGAAAAAATTGTTGTGGAGATACAGAGTGAAGGGTGTCCTCAACTCCCAGCCAAAGTATAGTTCAAATATCATAGTCGTCCTGTAGCCATATAGCGTGACACAAGATTGTAACAGTTACCAAACTGCTGTAATTTGTCAGGCATGCTCAACACCTCCTAAGGGCCCGTTTCCACTAGGAGCGTGCAATGCGGCTACATAGCCGCATCACACCGCAGGTGTCCTGAAACACATGCACGGCAATGCGGCAATGGAAGAGTTTCCACTGCGTGCATGTTATGCGGAGCAGTGCAGAGCAATCCGAGAATCTGCAGCATCAGGAGCGTAGAAATCGCTATAGCAACCTTAGCGTTGCTATGGGGTTCCTACGTCACAGGGAGCCCGCAGCAGGGTGCTCCGCTAGGTGCTGGAAGGGTCGCAGCATGAGGGGAGAGCTTGGTGGCACGTCGGTGGGGAGGGGGGACGGTGCGGCTGCGCAGCTCTACGGCCAACCCCCCGAACCACGCACTGTAGCGTGGATCGGAGGGGTTGGCCGTAGAGCTGCGCAGCCGCACTAGCGGCCAGGCGGACTGCGCAGCCGCGGCCAGAGGAAGCGGCCATATTGGGAGCGGAACGAGAGCCCGACCCGGCCTGTGGGGTCGCGATCGGCACGGGGGGCGATCACAGGAAGGGGACCCGGCGGAACTGCACAGAGGGCGCGGACGGCGTCCTCCGTGCATTTAAACATCTTAAAGGTACTTGGCTTTTTTTAGCCATTTTGGCCTCGTAAGTCCTTTAAAGTGTTTGGCTACCGGGGTGAGATTGGTCACACTCAAACTCTTTATACTACCGTAGCAATACGCTGCGACATTCTAGAACGAAATTCATTTTTGGTCTGCCCCACATAAAACGCCCCACAAGGGCAAATCAGTAGATCAACCACAAGAACCGTACCACAATTAACATAGTGTGAGAGTGATCAATCCCTCCCGTCAGGCAGCAACACTGATCTTCCAACCTGAATAAACACATGGTGAAACCACCACAGGTATAGGTACCCGTGATTTTACAATGTTTAATATTGGTCTGGGGATCTACAAAACGCCCTTAGAAAAGATAAGAGGGGGGTCTTTTGAACAATAGTGCTCAATTTGGCATTATTAGTCAGAATGTGCCAATGTTTTGTTAAAATTCTGGAAACCTCGGAGGCACTAGAGCAATTGGCTGTCACAGGCTAATGCCTATGACAGCCGATCGCTGTGATTGGCTGGCGGGGGGAGGGAGGGATGCAAACATAAACAAAAAATAATATAATTTATTTAAAAAAATATTATTTACAAATAAATAAACAAACATCCCTGCAGGGATCAGACCCCACCAACAGAAAGCTCTGTTGGTAGGCAGAAAAGGGGGGGGGGGGGGCAGGGACGGATCTAGGGGGGGGGGGGGCAAGCGGGTATCTTGCCCCAGGCGCAGTTTGTTGAAATCTTAAAAAGGCGGCAAAATGAATGGCAGTTTAGTCGCCAAAACCTGACCTTTAGGCGCCAAAACCTGACCTTGCCCCAGGCGCAACTTGGTCTTGATCCATCCCCGGGGGGGGGGGGGGATGACTTGTGTGCTGAGTTGTACGGCCCTGCAATGAGGCCCTAAAGCTGCAGTGGCCTAAATTGAAAAACATAGCCTGGTCACTAGGGCGTTGTAAGCATATAGGCACAAATGTCCTGGCACCCTAAGCTTCACCCTCCATGAACCGACAAATCCCCACCAAACTGCAGTGCAAGTGTGCTGGCTGGTCCCAGTTGTCACTTCTGCCTTACTTCCATTGCCCGTCCGTCATATGTAGCTACAGTTCTTTTAGCATTAGGTAGCCAGAGCTACCCTCAGTATTAAGTACCTAGAGGTGCCCCTGACTGAAGGGAGATCTCATCAGTGGAATTCAGAGAGCTGGGTGAGTAACCTCACATTTACGCTCTGCTCAGGACACTGCATAGGGAAGGAGGGAGGCACTTGGGGAGGGGAGTGAGCTGCCTTTCCATCATCAGGTGTCTGTAGGCACGTGCCTACAGAGCCTTATGGTAAATCCTGAATGCAGTCACCTATCAGTTTAGTTTATGCTGCAGTCACCCATCACCCTAGTTTATGCTGCAGTCACCCATCACACTAGTTTATGCTGCAGCCACCCATCACACTATTTTATGCTGCAGCCACCCATCACACTATTTTATGCTGCAGCCACCCATCGCCTTAGTTCAGGCATAGGCAAACTTGGCCCTCCAGCTGTTAAGGAACTACAAATCCCACAATGCATTCGCCTTTATGAGTTGTCTGTGGCTGTCAGACTCCTGCAATGCATTGTGGGACTTGTAGTTCCTCAACCGCTGGAGGGCCAAGTTTGCCCATGCCTGCCCTAGTTCATGCTGCAGTCACCCATCATCCTAGTTTATGCTGCAGTCACCCATAACCCTAGTTTATCTTGCAGTTACCCATTACCCTAGTTTATGCTGCAGTCACCCATCACCCCATTTTATGCTGCAGTCACCCATCACCCTAGTTTATGCTACAGCCGCCCATCACCCTAGTTTATGCTGCAGTCACCCATCACCCTAGTTTATGCTGCAGTCACCCATCACCCTAGTTTATGCTGCAGACACCCATCACCCTGGTTTATGCTGCAGTCACCCATCACCCTAGTTTATCCTGCAGTTACCCATTACCCTAGTTTATGCTGCAGACACCCATCACCCTAGTTTATGCTGCAGTCACCCATCACCCTAGTTTATCCTGCAGTTACCCATTACCCTAGTTTATGCTGCAGTTACCCATTACCCTAGTTTATGCTGCAGTCGCCCATCACCCTAGTTTATCCTGCAGTTACCCATTACCCTAGTTTATGCTGCAGACACCCATCACCCTAGTTTATGCTGCAGTCACCCATCACCCTAGTTTATCCTGCAGTTACCCATAACCCTAGTTTATGCTGCAGACACCCATCACCCTAGTTTATGCTGCAGTCACCCATCACCCTAGTTTATCCTGCAGTTACCCATTACCCTAGTTTATGCTGCAGTCACCCATCACCCCAGTTTATGCTGCAGTCACCCATCACCCTAGTTTATGCCTCAGCCGCCCATCACCCTAGTTTATGCTGCAATCAACCATCACCCTAGTTTATGCTGCAGTCACCCATCACCCTAGTTTATGCTGCAGTCACCCATCACCCTAGTTTATGCTGCAGTCACCCATCACCCTAGTCTATGCTGCAGTCACCCAACATCCTAGTTTATGCTGCAGTCACCCATCACCCTGGTTTATCCTGCAGACACCCATCACCCTAGTTTATGCTGCAGTCACCCATCAGTGCTGTAGCCACCCATCACCCTAGTTTATGCTACAGTCAGCAACCCATCACCCTAGTTTATGCTGCAGCAACCCATCACCCTAGTTTATGCTGCAGCAACCCATCTCCCTAGTTTATGCTACAGCCGCCCATCACCCTAGTTTATGATGCAGCCACCCATTACCCTAGTTTATGCTGCAGACACCCATCACCCTAGTTTATGCTGCAGACACCCATCACCCTAGTTTATGCTGCAGTCACCCATCACCCTAGTTTATGCTGCAGCAACCCATCTCCCTAGTTTATGCTACAGCCGCCCATCACCCTAGTTTATGATGCAGCCACCCATTACCCTAGTTTATGCTGCAGACACCCATCACCCTAGTTTATGCTGCAGACACCCATCACCCTAGTTTATGCTGCAGCCGCCCATCACTCTATTTTATGCTGCAGTCACCCATTACCCAGGTTTATCCTGCAGTCACCCATCACCCTAGTGTATGCTGCAGTCACCCATCACCCTAGTATATGCTGCAGTCACCCATTACCCAGGTTTATCCTGCAATCACCCATTTCCCTAGTTTATGCTGCAGTCACCCATTACCCAGGTTTATCCTGCTGCCACCCATTACCCTAGTTTATGCTGCAGTCACCCATTACCCAGGTTTATCCTGCAGTCACCCATTACCCAGGTTTATCCTGCAGTCACCCATTACCCAGGTTTATCCTGCAGTCACCCATCACCCTAGTTTATGCTGCAGTCACCCATCACCCTAGTTTATGCTGCAGTCACCCATTACCCAGGTTTATCCTGCAGTCACCCATCACCCTAGTTTGTGCTGCTATCACCCATTACCCAGGTTTATCCTGCAGCCACCCATCACCCTAGTTTATGCTGCAGCCGCTCATCACCCTAGTTTATGCTGCAGTCACCCATTACCCAGGTTTATCCTGCAGTCACCAATCACCCTAGTTTATGCTGCAGGCACCCATCACCCTAGTTTATGCTGCAGTCACCCATCACCCTAGTTTATCCTGCAGACACCCATCACCATAGTTTATGCTGCAGTCGACCATTACTCTAGTGTATGCTACAGCCGCCCATCACCCTAGTTTATGCTGCAGTCGTCTATCACCCTAGTTAATGCTACAGCCGCCCGCCATCACCCTAGTTTATGCTGCAGCCACCCATCACCCTAGTTTATGCTGCAGTCGTCTATCACCCTAGTTTATGCTACAGCCGCCCGCCATCACCCTAGTTTATGCTGCAGCCACCCATCACCCTAGTTTATGCTGCAGTCGCCCATCACCCTAGTTTATGCTGCAGTCGTCCATCACCCTAGTTTATGCTGCAGTCACCCACATCACCCTAGTTTATGCTGCAGTCACCCATCACCCTAGTTTATGCTGCAGTCAACCATCGCCCGAGCTTATCCTGCAGACACACATCACCTCAGTTTATGCTGCAGTCACCCATCTCCTAAGTTTATGCTACAGCCGCCCATCACCCTAGTTTATGCTGCAGTCGTCCATCACCCTAGTTTATGCTGCAGTTGTCCATCACCCTAGTTTATGCTACAGCCGCCCATCACCCTAGTTTATGCTGCAGCCACTCATCACCCTAGTTTATGCTACAGTCGCCCATCACCCTAGTTTATGCTGCAGTAATGCACCAGCACTAGTGGTTTTCTTCCAATTTCCCTTCTCTGCGGTGCCGGACAGAGTCATGATGTCAGAAGGGCGGAATAACACTTTAATGTTCCCCCAGTGTTTTCCATGTAAGCAGGAAGTTCTAAAATAAAAAGGTAGCAATTTAATTGCCTGGACATAGAAAAACACAGAAGTACTTACAGAGCAATAAACCAGAGGCCACCAGGTCTGTGCAGGGTAAGCCTTGGATTTCAGTCATCCCCAGTGATTGTCTTGCCAGTTCCTCTTTCTCCTCTTACTGCAATAAACATGAACCAAACCAGTGAGGCTAATAATCCCTCATATGAAAGAACTGGGGAAAAACAGCAAATGAATCATCACTAATATTTAAACTTAAAAGAGTATTTGCTCCCTATGGAAACCAATCAGAGGCTTCCTTTTATTTGCTCACCAGCTTTAGACTCAGCTTCATTTATGGAAAAGAAGGCTCCAAACGGACGGGAAAACACATATGAATGTGGGAGCCACTGTTTATAAGGTCAAAAGGGTCTGGTGGGAAGTAATAACTGTGTAATGCGGTGTGATAGCTTCAGAGACTGATTTAGGTGAAATCAGTCTCTTGTCTAGGAGGCAGTTTTATAAGGAAAGGGTGGAGACAGGCGCTCAGAGGAGATGGGCTGACATCCAGGACCCTGGACCAGGGCCGTTTCTTGGGCAAGGCGGCAAGGGTGACCGCCTGGGCGCAGACTGGCAAGTATAAGAAGGGAGGTGCAGGCAGAAGGACATAACCGCTAGGGAGCTGGTGACACACGGTGCAGCCAAATGGAAGAAGAAGATTACCAACATGGTCACCTTCCTTGACTTCTTCTGGGCTGCCTGCGTCCGTCGTCAAGTCAACATCATGTCACCACCGCGTAATGACACCTGATGTCCTGTAGCAGACTGTCAGTGCGCGGTGCCCATGGAAGAGTCAGCTTTCCAGGTTCTCTATGCCTGTGTGTTCTCCTGCTTCCTCCTGGATGCGCAGCTGGTCACTAGTAAGTAGGCAAATCTACCTGTGACTGTGTGACTGCTCCTAAAGAGTAAGGGCCTGTTTCCAGTACAGTACAGTAGATTGGATGCAGAATGGATGCAGAAAAACTGACTCCAATGGATGTCTATGGACCTGTTTCCACTAAACGCGATTTTTCTGAAGCAGATTTCCCCATAGGCATTCATTGGAGTCAGTTTTTCTGCATCCATTCTGAATCCAATCTGCGTGTAGTGGAAACAGAATACACAGGGTTGATCCTACTAGAAGTCTAAATAAAACATAACTTTTTAATAATCTCATATAAAATTCATTATGTTATATTAAATTCATTAAAATTGTTTTCATTTATCAGTACATAACAAGGTAGGATTTTGAATACTTTAGAGAGCACATACACCTCTTGACATGAGTTTTTATAATAGTGCTCAAAAATCCTTTACCTTGACAAATTGCTATTTGCTTTCTACATATAATCTAATACCCCCCACCAATCCAACATGTTTCAACTCCCTACATGGAGTCGTCGTCAGGGAAAAAGTGCTCAGTGTAAAGGTTGCTAGTGCATTTAGAAAGAAAGGCGCATTATATATACATCAAATAAAGAAAATAAGAGACGAGAGCATATGCTCTCCTGCTCTGTCAGCATTGAGGAGCAATTTGTCAAGGTAAAGGATTTTTGAGCACTATTATAAAAACTCATGTCAAGAGGTGTATGTGCTCTCTTAAGCAGGGGTCCCACTGCCGGTCCGTTGACAGTTTCCAGCTGGGCCGCGACGGGTCTGTCCTCTCGCCCTCCCCCCGCGGCCGCCACTCATGATACCTTATGAGTGAGCGGCCGCTTCCGGATTCCCCCAGGCGCCTCTCTACGTCATGCAGCATCTCCGATAACAGCAGCGCGTCTTGCGGCTGCTGTAAGGAGGGAAGGAAGCGGCGCAGCGGTTTCCATGGTAGCGGCATAGCGTATCGCCGCTACAGGAAGCCACTGCCCCGCCTCCTTCCCTCCTCCGCAAAACGGGCTGATGTTATGGGAGATGATGCATGAAGGAGAGAGGCGCCTGGGGGTATTCGGAAACGGCCGCCCGCTCATAACGTAACAGGAGCGGCGGCCGCGGGGGCACCACCTACCCATACTAGGGCACTATACTGGGCACTATACTAGCCATGCTGGGCACTATACTAGCTATACTGGGCACTATACTACCTATACTGGGCACTATACTAGCCATACTGGGCACTATACTAGCTATACTGGGCACTATACTAGCCATACTGGGGCACTATACTAGCTATACTGGGCACTATACTAGCCATGCTGGGCACTATACTAGCTATACTGGGCACTATACTAGCCATGCTGGGCACTATACTAGCCATGCTAGGCACTATACTAGCTATACTGGGCACTATACTAGCCATACTGGGCACTATACTAGCCATACTGGGGCACTATACTAGCCATACTGGGCACTATACTAGCCATGCTGGGCACTATACTAGCCATGCTGGGCACTATACTAGCCATGCTGGGGCACTATACTAGCTATACTTGGCACTTTACTAGCTATACTGGGGCACTACCTACCCACACTGGACACTATATTAGCTATACTGGGCACTATACTGGGGCCAGGGCCGGCCCGTCACTTTTTGCCGCCTGAGGCAAATTTGGCAGAGCTGCTGCTGCCGCCGCCCCCCCCCCCCCCCGTCCGGGGGGGGCCGGCCGCCGAGCCGGAGGGGTAGCGGGCAGGTCGGGGGTATTGTGCCTAGCGGTGGGGAGGGGGGTCGGACCCCCCCCTCCCTCGCCTGGGTCCCCCGATCTGCACTCCCCTCCAGCCTGTAATTAGTAAGCTGCTGCCAGATCGTAAGAGGCACGGGCGGGGAGGACTCACCTTTTCCGCGTTCCATCGTGCGCTCCATTGACGTCACCTCCTGCATCGCCGTCCACTTACAATACAGTGGGCGGCGATGCAGGAAGTGACGTCAGTGGAGCGCTCGCTGGAACGCGGAAAAGGTGAGTCCTCCCCGCCCGTGCCTCTTCTGGCAGCAGCTTACTAATTACAGGCTGGAGGGGAGCGCAGATCGGGGGACCCAGGCGAGGGAGGGGGGGGTCCGACCCCCCTCCCCACCGCTAGGCACAATACCCCCGACCTGCCCGCTACCCCTCCGGCTCAGCGGCCGTCCCCCCCGGGCGGGTGCCGCCCTTTGAAGTTTGCCGCCTGAGGCAAATGTTTCACCCCGCCTCATGAGCGGGCCGGCCCTGACTGGGGCACTACCTACCCATACTGAGACTATACTAGCTATACTGGTCACTATACTAGCTATACTGGGGCAACTAAACTCCCTATACTGGGGCAACTATGCTAGCCATGCCGCCGCACCCCAGCCCCTCCCCCCCCCCCCCCCCCGTAACCTGCTGCGTACGACACTGTCCACTAGGTCGCGCAACCCCTACATCAAGAAAAATTAGGTCAGAAAGCGGTCCCCGGGCCAGAAAAGGTTGGGGACCCCTGCTCTAAAGCATTCAAAATCCTACCTTATTATGTACTGATAAATGAAAACAATTTTAATGAATTTAATATTACATATTGAATTTTATATGAGATTATTAAAAGTTATGTTTTATTTAGACTTCTAGTAGGATCAACCCTGTTTATTTAGTAGAAATCAGATTTGTGAATTGTAGTGGAAACAGGCCCTTAGGGTTCACAAGTCCATAGGAGTGGGGGGGGGGGGGGGAGGGGCGACATTTTTACACCCTCGCCCTGGGTGCAATTTAGCCTAGAAACTTCCCTGCCCTGGACATCCACAGGGCCCTAGGCACCTGCCTAGGTTTCCTGGCGGGTAATCCAGCTCTATATTTTTGGTCAACGATAAGGGTCACCAAGTGCAGATATATGTATATGCTTCATATAGGTATAAAGAGCTGTTTGACTGAAGTGATGATTGTAAACAGCTAGTTACAATTACACTAAATACATTTTCGCAATCACGTCCATACGTAATTACGATTTGTAAATTCAATTGATTTTGTGTAATCATGTGTCATTTTGTATAATTTTAGCCTTTTTGGTACCAAAATGGTTAAAGAGACACTGAAGCGAGAAAAAAAAAATATGATATAATGATTTGTATGTGTAGTACATCAGTGGCGTAGCTAAGGAGCTGTGGGCCCCGGTACAAGTTTTACAATGGGGGCCCCCAACCATTCTATAAATAACAATTGATACGACGCACCAAAACCTGCCAATGGCAACTACGGTGTCAGAGGTGCAAGAAAGGCATGGGGAGCAGCCAGTTAATGATTACCACTATTTAACCACTTGCCGACCGCGCACTCATACCGCGCGTTGGCAAAGTGGCAGCTGCAGGACCAGCGACGGAGTTCTGCGTCGCCGGCAGCAGACTAATTAATCAGGAAGCAGCCGCTCGCGCGAGCGGCTGCTTCCTGTCAATTCCCGGCGGGGGGCTCCGTGAATAGCCTGCGGGCCGCCGATCGCGGCTCGCAGGCTAAATGTAAACACAAGCGGAAATAATCTGCTTTGTTTACATCTGTACAACGCTGCTAACAGTAGCAGCGTTGTACCAGATCAGCGATCCCCGGCCAATCAGCGGCCGGGGATCGCTGTCACATGACAGGCAGGAGCCTGTTAGAGGCTGCACAGGACAGATCCGTTCCTGTGCAGCCTTGGATCTCCGGGGAAGGGAGGGAGGGGGGAATTTCGCCGCGGAGGGGGGCTTTGAGGTGCCCCCCCCCCCCCCCCGCAACACCCAGGCAGTCAGGAGCGATCAGACCCCCCCAGCACATCATCCCCCTAGTGGGGAAAAAAGGGGGGCGGTCTGGTCGCTCTGCCTGCACCCTGATCTGTGCTGGGGGCTGCACAGCCCACCCAGCACAGATCAGCTAAAACAGCGCTGGTCCTTCAGGGGGGGTAAAGGGTGGGTCCTCAAGTGGTTAAAGAATGATTTTCAAAGTCGCAGAGAGCTCTGTCTTCTGAAGCTTATTATATCAAGTATCAGTCACTATATTTTCTTTTTTCTGCAGAGGACAGGTCAAAAGTTCAGTAGGCTGCTCAGTAAAATCATTTACAATGCTGAGTAGTGTGTTAACTGCAAATTTTAGAGAATGATGCAATGTTATAAAAAAAAAAACGATATAACTGAAAATAAAAAGAATAGTGGGTACAAGTAAAATAAATGGAAGGGAAAAATGTTTTTAAAACTGCAAGGTCTTTTTTGAAAAGTTATTTTTTTGACTTGTACCCACTGTTCTCCTTAACATATATAGCAATTTTGGTGGCAATAACATATATGGGGACTTTGCTGTTAACCACTAAAGTTGGCACAAAATTACACAAAAATTATGCCAAATTACAAATGATTATAATTACAGACGAAATTAATTACAAATTTTCCTGAAATTTCACATCATGATTATGCATTGTAATTGCAAATTTCAATGTGAAATTGCGTCTATGTGAAATTTGTGCTCATCACTATTTGACTGGCATTCTCTTAAAGTGAACCTGTGTCTAATTCCTATGAAGTAAAGTAGACCTGCTATGTTATAATTGCTCCAGGTCTGGCTTCATTATTATTTTACTGTCTTTTTTTTTACCAGTGTATGGAGTGTGTCGTACATTATCCCCACCCCTTCCTGCATCAGTAAACTGCTGCCATTGGCCATCTGTCACTGTTGCCTAGAACAGTGACAGACATTAGGATTTCTGCATAGGGCCTAGATAAATATAAAAGCACCCTGCTAAAATGTTTTGAAATAGTACATAATTTTACGTTTCAAAAACAGACATTTGCAAGTATGTTCAGCCACACTTGAGAAAGAATTACTCTCCATAATACATCACTTCAGGACAATGTTTGAATATGTAAAAATGGGGAGCAATATAGTTTTTGGTTTCACCTGAGATCATGGGTGTGACAATGCCCCCCAATTATATTATTTAGTATTTATATAGCACCAACATCTTCTGCAGCGCTGTACATAGTATATAGTCTTGTCACTAACTGTCCCTCAGAGGAGCTCACAATCTAATCCTTACTTTAGTCATATGTCTATGTATGTATTGTGTAGTGCATGTATCATAGTCTAGGGGGGAAGCCAATTAACTTATCTGTATGTTTTTGGGATGTGGGAGGAAACCGGAGTGCCCAGAGGAAACCCACGCAGACACATACAAACTCTGTGCAGATAGTGCCCTGGCTGGGATTCTAACCGGGGACCCAGCGCTGCAAGGCAAGCATGCTAACCATCAGACCACCATGCTGCCCCAACTTTTCAGGCCACCAAGAAAAATGCTATTCTCAAACCAAACACATCCCATCACGCCAAGAACACCAACGCCACAGTGAAAGATGGTGGTGGCAGAATCATGCCGCAGGGATGTTTTTCAGCAGCAGGGACTGGGAAACTAGTCCAAGTCGAGGGAAAGATGGATGGTGCTAAATACTGGTATAGTCTTAGGCAAAACCTGTGTCAGTTTACCACTGATTTGAGACTGGGACAGTGGGTGACCTTCAAGCAGGACAGTGACCCGAAGCATAATGCTAAAGCAACACTTGAGGAGTTTAAGGGGAAACATCTACAGTGGTGTGAAAAACTATTTGACCCCTACCTGATTTCTTATTCTTTTGCATGTTTGTCACACTTAAATGTTTCTGCTCATCAAAAATTGTTAACTATTAGTCAAAGATAACATAATTGAACACAAAATGCAGTTTTGAATGATGGTTTTTATTATTTAGTGAGAAAAAAAACTCCAAATCTACATGGCCCTGTGTGAAAAAGTGATTGCCTCCCTTGTTAAAAAATAACTTAACTGTGGTTTATCACACCTGAGCTCAATTTCTGTAGTCACCCCCAGGCCTGATTACTGCCACACCTGTTTCAATCAAGAAATCACTTAAATAGGAGCTATCTGACACAGAGAAGTAGACCAAAAGCACCTCAAAAGCTAGACATCACGCCAAGATCCAAAGAAATTCAGGAACAAATGAGAACAAAAGTACTGTAATTGAGATCTATCAGTCTGGTAAAGGTTATAAAGCCATTTCTAAAGCTTTGGGACTCCAGCGAACCACAGTGAGAGCCATTATCCACAAATGGCAAAAACATGGAACAGTGATGAACCTTCCCAGGAGTGGCCGGCCGACCAAAATTACCCCAAGAGCGCAGAGAAAACTCATCCGAGAGGCCACAAAAGACCCCAGGACAACATCTAAAGAACTACAGGCCTCACTTGCCTCAATTAAGGTCAGTGTTCACGACTCCACCATAAGAAAGAGACTGGGCAAAAACAAGCTGCATGGCAGATATCCAAGGCGCAAACCACTTTTAAGCAAAAAGAACATTAAGGCTCGTCTCAATTTTGCTAAAAAAACATCTCAATGATTGCCAAGACTTTTGGGAAAATACCTTGTGGACCGACGAGACAAAAGTTGAACTTTTTGGAAGGTGCGTGTCCCGTTTCATCTGGCGTAGAAGTAACACAGCATTTCAGCAAAAGAACATCGTACCAACAGTAAAATGTGGTGGTAGTGTGATGGTCTGGGGTTGTTTTGCTGCTTCAGGATCTGGAAGGCTTGCTGTGATAGATGGAACCATGAATTCTACTGTCTACCAAAAAATCCTGAAGGAGAATGTCCGGCCATCTGTTCGTCAACTCAAGCTGAAGCGATCTTGGGTGCTGCAGCAGGACAATGACCCAAAACACACCAGCAAATCCACCTCTGAATGGCTGAAGAAAAACAAAATGAAGACTTTGGAGTGGCCTAGTCAAAGTCCTGACCTGAATCCTATTGAGATGTTGTGGCATGACCTTAAAAAGGCGGTTCATACTAGAAAACCCTCAAATAAAGCTGAATTACAACAACTCTGCAAAGATGAGTGGCACAAAATTCCTCCAGCGCGCTGTAAAAGACTCGTTGCAAGTTATCGCAAACCAGTGCTGGTCGTAATGGACAAAGCTACGCTTACGGATCATTACGCGTAATTTTACGCTATTACGCATTACGAAATTACGCTTACGGCATAGACATTCAATTTCGGTACATGTCTATAATTACGCATAGCACTTACGCAATTACGCGTAAGTATACCGTATTTCATGTTATTACGTTATACGCTTACACGTAAAATTCTACTAGCAATTAATGCGTAAGGTCATGCTGCCAAGCGGAAAAGTTGACGCATGGATCAATGTTAGGTAGCCGCCGACTTTAAGGGTTAATAGCAAAGCCCCCTTAAGTGCTAAGAGTCTCAAATTTGGAGAATATATTAAGGAGATCAGAAGGAATAAGAGGGAAAAATTTTTTTTCAAAAAGACCTTATAGTTTTTGAGAAAATCGATGTTAAAGTTTCAAAGGAAAAATATATACATTTAAAAACCCGCCGACTTTAACGGTTAATAGCAAAGCCTGCTTAAAATTTAGGAACACCAAATTCACAGGGTATATTAAGGGGATCAGTGGGAATAAGAGGAAAACATTTTTTTCAAAAAGACCTTATAGTTTTTGAGAAAATCGATTTTTAAGTTTCAAGGGCGAAAATGTCTTTTAAATGCGGAAAATGTCAGTTTTTTTTGCACAGGTAACAATAGTGTTTTATTTTCATAGATTTCCCCAAGTGGGAAGAGTTTTACTTACTTCGTTCTGAGTGTGGGAAATATAAAAAAAAAACGACGTGGGGTCCCCCCTCCCAGACCTCTTTAACCCCTTGTCCCCCATGCAGACTGGGATAGCCAGAATGCGGAGCACCGGCCGCGTGGGGCTCCGCACCCTGACTATACCAGCCCGCATGGTCCATGGATTGGGGGGTCTCGGAAGGGGAGGGGCAGCCAAGCTTTCCCCTCCCCCTCCGAGCCCTTGTCCAATCCAAGGACAAGGGGCTCTTCTCCACCTCCGATGGGCAGTGGAGGTGGAGGCCGCGATTTCCTGGGGAGGGGTTCATGGTGGCATCTAGGAGTCCCCTTTAAAAAGGGGTCCCCCAGATGCCCACCCCCCTCCCAGGAGAAATGAGTATAGAGGTACTTGTAGTACCCCTTACCCATTTCCTTTAAGAGTTAAAAGTAAATAAACACACAAACACACAGAAAAAGTATTTTAATTGAACAAAAAACATAACCACGAAAAAAGTCCTTTAATATTCTTAATTAACCATTAATACTTACCTGTCCCTTTAAAAGCCAGTTCCCACGCAATATCCTCGGAAATATACTAATCAGTTACAATGTAACAAAGTTATTACAATGAAACAACTTTGTTACTTTGTAACACCACCGCACCCGACGTCACTCGCCGCTCACCCGCCGGCCGCCGCATACACGCTAGTCCCCGCCGGCTCCCGCCGTCCACTCCGCCCACACCTGTCACTCATATACATGC
The DNA here is from genome assembly GCF_040937935.1 of Hyperolius riggenbachi. Lineage (NCBI taxonomy): Eukaryota > Metazoa > Chordata > Amphibia > Anura > Hyperoliidae > Hyperolius > Hyperolius riggenbachi. The sequence goes on along the minus strand of NC_090653.1, from coordinate 244,872,600 downwards.
TGGCACCCATGGGTGCCAGCATGTATATAGGTGACATGTGGGAGAGGCGGGGAGGGCAGCGGAGCCGGCGGGGACTTAGCGTCCCTTCACCCGACAGAGCTCTGAGCTATATTAGCTCAGAGCTCTCGAAAGCATCTTTGTATTTGGGCTCCAAGGAGCCCCATTGGTCCTTAGCAGACCAATGGGGTTCCTTCAAATCAGAGCTCTGTCGGGTCCTGCAGCACAGACGCGGAGGCGGCGGCGGCGGTGAGTGACGTCGGGTGCGGCGTAGTTACAATGTAACAAAGTTGTTACATTGTAATAACTTTGTTACATTGTAACTGATTAGTATATTTCCGAGGATATTGCGTGGGAACTGGCTTTTAAAGGGACAGGTAAGTATTAATGGTTAATTAAGAATATTAAAGGACTTTTTTCGTGGTTATGTTTTTTGTTCAATTAAAATACTTTTTCTGTGTGTTTGTGTGTTTATTTACTTTTAACTCTTAAAGGAAATGGGTAAGGGGTACTACAAGTACCTCTATACTCATTTCTCCTGGGAGGGGGGTGGGCATCTGGGGGACCCCTTTTTAAAGGGGACTCCCAGATGCCACCATGAACCCCTCCCCAGGAAATCGCGGCCTCCACCTCCACCGCCCATCGGAGGTGGAGAAGAGCCCCTTGTCCTTGGATTGGACAAGGGCTCGGAGGGGGAGGGGAAAGCTTGGCTGCCCCTCCCCTTCCGAGACCCCCCAATCCATGGACCATGCGGGCTGGTATAGTCAGGGTGCGGAGCCCCACGCGGCCGGTGCTCCACATTCTGGCTATCCCAGTCTGCATGGGGGACAAGGGGTTAAAGAGGTCTGGGAGGGGGGACCCCACGTCGTTTTTTTTTTATATTTCCCACACTCAGAACGAAGTAAGTAAAACTCTTCCCACTTGGGGGAATCTATGAAAATAAAACACTATTGTTACCTGTGCAAAAAAAACTGACATTTTCCGCATTTAAAAGACATTTTCGCCCTTGAAACTTAAAAATCGATTTTCTCAAAAACTATAAGGTCTTTTTGAAAAAAAATGTTTTCCTCTTATTCCCACTGATCCCCTTAATATACCCTGTGAATTTGGTGTTCCTAAATTTTAAGCAGGCTTTGCTATTAACCGTTAAAGTCGGCGGGTTTTTAAATGTATATATTTTTCCTTTGAAACTTTAACATCGATTTTCTCAAAAACTATAAGGTCTTTTTGAAAAAAATTTTTTTCCTCTTATTCCTTCTGATCTCCTTAATATATTCTCCAAATTTGAGGCTCTTAGCACTTAAGGGGGCTTTGCTATTAACCCTTAAAGTCGGCGGCTTTTTTATATTATACGGGAGCGTAATATTACGCGATTACGGCAGACTGTGTAATTTCAATGGGAGTTTACTGTCTTACGCGTAATTTGTTACGCGTAAAATGTAACCCTACGGTCTACGCGTAATTAATTACGCGTAATACCGTAACCTTACACGTAACGCTTACGGTGCATTTGTAGTGAATTACGATGCGTAATTACGCTAATGCGTAATTTCGGCCCAGCACTGTCGCAAACGCTTGATTGCAGTTATTGCTGCTAAGGGTGGCCCAACCAGTTATTAGGTTCAGGGTGCAATTTCTTTTTCACACAGGGCCATGTAGGTTTTGAGTTTTTTTTTCTCACTAAATAATAAAAGCCATAATTTAAAACTGCATTTTGTGTTCAATTATGTTATCTTTGACTAATAGTTAACGTTTTTTTGATGAGCAGAAACATTTAAGTGTGACAAACATGCAAAAGAATAAGAAATCAGGAAGGGGGCAAATAGTTTTTCACACCACTGTAAATGTGTTGGAATGTTCTAGTCAAAGTCCAGACTTCAATGCAATAGAGAATCTGTGGTCAGACTTGAAGATTCACAAGAGAAAAGCAATAGAAGAGAAGAGAAAAAAAGCAACCAAAATGAAGGAACAGTTTTGGAATGGAATGGGCAAAAATCCCAGTGCAAGGTGTGGCAAGCTCACAGAATCCATGTATCCAAAGCGACTTGAAATTGTAGTAATGGTCACAAAATCTGGCTCCGCAAATACCGGTGGGATGGATAGTTATGCACGCTGAAGTTTTCAGTTATTTTGTGCTATCTTTTGTTTGCTTTACAATAAAACATATCATGCATCTTCAAAGTTGTAGGAATGTTCGGTCAATGAAATGGTGCACGTTGTGAGGCACCAAAACATGAGAAATACCAAAGGTGGTGGGGGGAGGGGGCATACTTTTGCAAGGCATTGTCGTTCATATATTTGCTAAATGTAGTCAGAGACTTGGCTGTACTGTCTGATTAGAATTTGCTTTCTAGCTGGACAGAATTAAACATCATTTAGCAAGTAAGAGGTCTCTCATACACGTTATTTCAGCTGTGTCGTTATTGTCCACATGGAGCTCATTTATCTGTTAATTTTTTCGGCACTTTTTTGATTCATCTTCTAGTTTACAGACCCAATTTTTCCTTTTTAGAACCTCAAAGTAGCGGAAAGCTGCATTTTACAAGCAAGGTGACCACAAGTGAGACAAGCCTAAAAATCTGTCTTCGGGCTAAAAATTCCTGGCGTATTAATCCACTGATGGTCTTCAAATAGGGCCAATAAGCATAACTTGAGAATCCAGACTGTAAAGTAAAAAAAAGTAAAATGTGTAAAAAAATGTACATATAATAAAGCAGACCTGTGTCTTACTCAGGGCCGGGCCGAGGCATAGGCTGGAGAGGCTCCAGCCTCAGGGCGCAGTGTAGGAGGGGGCGCAGAATTCATTCAGCTGTCATTCCTAATTGTGTTTGAAGCAGAAATAAATAAGAAAAGGGGATACATGGCAGTGACTGCAAGCCAGATAACTAGATATTAAGGTGTTGGGGAGGTTGTGGGCCCTGTGGCGCCTCTTCATCTAATAGCAATCAGTGTAAGATGGCTGGGGTGGCAGGAATGGAGGGGCGCACTTTGGTGTCTCAGCCTTGGGTGCTGGAGGACCTTGTCCCGGCTTTACTAATTTGAAATGCTTCAGTTAACACCAGGCCAGTATTTCATTACTGACTGAGTTATAATGACTCTGTGGTTGACTTAATTCCAGCATTATTATGTCGATCATTTTTCTGGAATCCTATCTTTTCACAGATAGTTTTGGCACCTATATTAACCCTGCAGGCACTTGGCTAGATCACCTGATCTTGCCACGGGGTAGTGATCTGGGCACCCAGGACTGATGTTAAAAGTTTCTGGGGCTCTGCAATTTGGCATTTGAGGAGATTTCAACAGTAGGGTGGTAGATTGGGTGCCAAAGCTGAATGGATAGGCAAAGATTAGAAAAAGTGCGCATTGCTTAGGGTTAGGCAATCAATAGGAAGGTTAGGATAAAAAGGTACACAAGGAATCCACTTGTTAGGACATGATATTTATCCCTCCAGTGAGGGGCTATGTATGTTCTTGTGGCATCATGACAATGGGTTTTAGTAACAATTAATCTAAACACTCACAATTCTCAACCCAATTCCATCTCCTGAAGAAGTTAACGCTGTTCAGAAAACACCTTGAGCTTTTATGAGGCTTGTTGAAACTTTACACGCTAGCTGTGAATTGATTCATTATATTGTTAATACCCTCTAGGCCACAAATGTCAAACTCAAGGCCCATGAGCCGAATGTTGCCCTCCGTGCCATTTTATGTGGTCCTTAAGCCCACAGGGTTGTCATTTTTTTGCATCTGAGCATCTTTCACCTCCCATTCATTTGCCAATAACTTTATCACTACTCATCACAATGAATTGATTTATATCTTGTTTTTTCCGCCACCAATTAGGCTTTCTTTGGGTGATACATTTCGCTAAGAACTAATTTATTCTAAATCCATTTTAACAGGAATATTAAGAAAGAAATGGAAAAAAATCATTATTTCTCAGTTTTTGGCCATTATAGTTTGAAATGAATACGTTACCATAATTAAAATCCATGTATTTTATTTGCCTATTTGTCCTGCTTATAACACCATTTAAATTATGTCCCTATCACAATGTATGGCACCGATATTTTATTTAGAAATAAAGGTGCATTTTTTCAATTTGCGTCCATCACTATTTACAAGCCCATAATTTTAAAAAGTATATTTATATACTCCTTTGACATGCATATTTAAAAAGTTCAGACCCTTAGGTAACTATTTATGTTTTTGTTTTTTTTATTGTAATTTTTTTTATTTACTTTTTTTATAAAAAAAAAATGTATTTGGGTAATTTTTGGTGTGGGGAAGTAAACAGCTAATTTTTAAATGTAATTTATTGTATTTATTTATTAAAAAATATATGTGGGTGTAGTTTACTATTTGGCCACAAGATGGCCACAGTCAAAAAAGTCCTGGAAGCGTAAGATGATGCTTCCAAGAACTAGAATGAAGACATGGAACTTTTTTTTGCAGAAACACTGCGGTCTCTGATGAGAGAGGGAGTTCGATCGGGGAATGGGAAGTTTATTCCCATTCACGGATCGGGGGCTAACGGCGGGTGGCGGGAGCACACGCGGGAGCGCGCACACTGGAAGGTGCACCGCCTATCTGGACGAACATATTCGTCCAGATAGGCTTAAGTGGTTAAAGTGAAGCTCTAGACTAAAAATCTACTCAGCAGCACTGAAAAGGCTTGGTGTTTCTTTAACAGTATCACAGCATCAGAACTTTGTTTTTTTTACCCAAGCCTCATTTTTAGCTGTACAGAAGAAAACTGCCTGGGCATTTTTCCCCTGATGCTGTGCAAAGCATGATGGGATTTCTGATGATGTGATTCTCGTTCTGCTGTTTTGGTGCAATTTTATTATTTGAATTTGAGATTTGAAGCCTAGCGCGCAGCTGGGAGGGGTAATAAGGACACAGGACAGTTGGAACTGTGTCTCATGCTCCCTCTCACCTCCTTTCAACCAAAAAGATGGCTGCCCCCATGAAAAATATGGCTGCCCCCATGAATTCACAAACATTTGCCTGTTCTTTTAAAACAGGGTGGGTGTAATGAATAGCGGAGATGCAGCCGCGCGGGAAAGCGGCAGCGCGGCTGTCTCCGCGTTCAAGCCGGCGGCCTTTTCCGCGCAGCAACATTTCTCTGGTTCGCCTGGTCCTTCTAGTGCACACAGTTGGAGAGCTACGCACTCGCGCGCCAGGCGTCAGGACCTTTATGCCAGCAGAAGGGGAATCAGCTGATCAGGCCGATAAGCTGATCCCAGCTGGACTCTGGATTGGCTGAGTGGCTGGGGCGGTGCTGCGGAGCGCTGTAGTATATATAGGACTTGCTTGTCAGTTGCTGGTTGTCTGCCGTTGCGAATACTCACGTGTGAGCACTCAGACCTCAGTCAGATCTTACAGTGTGTTAGAACCAGTTGGAACTGGGAATTCACACTTAGCCAGATTCAGCTTTAGGCGCTACTGTGTTATTGTATTGTTATACTTCAGACTAGTTCCCGGGTGTTGAGACCAAGGACCTCATACCTAAAATTACGAGATTACTGTGTTATACTTCAGACTAGTTACCGGGTGTTGAGACCAAGGACCTCACACCTAAGACTAGGAGATTACTGTGTTACTACTGTTATACTTCAGACTAGTTCCCAGGTGTTGAGACCAAGGCCCTCACACCCCAGACTAGGATTGTGCTATATTGATACCTGTTATGATCCCTGGCTTTGCTGACCTCTCTCCTGCTTACTGATTCGGCACCTTGCCTATCTGTCTACCCGTTGCCAAACTTGCCTGTACCCGGATACCGTATCAGTCTTCTGTCTCTGTACTTTGTCTGCTCGTGTGTTGCCGACCTGGCTTGTATGACCCTTCTGGCTGTCACTCGTTCCTTGGGTGAACAGCCTCTCTGTACTCTTTGTGACACCAACTCTATAGGTGTCCATTAGCTGTAAAGGCTGCCTGCTCCTCAGGAAGTCCTCCTTACAGTCCAGTAGACAAATGTATCAACACACCAATGTATCAATAGTTCACGCTCCTTTATTGAGCCATGCGTTTCCACAAAGGTAAAAACCGACAATTGTTTCGGGGGCCACACAGGGTCCCCCTTCTTCAAGGCGTCTTTACCTATAGTCAGGGGACTTTACCTATAGGAGTCCACTGGCTGCAGTACAGTCTGATTCCCAGCCCATCAGGGAATCCTTGGCTGCAGTACAGTCTGATTCCTGAGCCATCAGGGAATCCCTGGCTGCAGTACAATCTCCATCTCCTCCTCTTAAGGACATTAGTGTCTACACAGTCAGAGGCCACCTGCACCTCAGGTGTCCACTGGCTGCAGCGCAGTCCAATTCCCTGCTCTTCAGGGAATCCTCGGCTGCAGTAGTGTCTGTATCTCCCGCTCCTCGTGAGATAACCTTTCTTACTGTTGTACCAACACTCACATTATAGAGGTGTCCTGTGTCAAGCTATACTTGTATTATTGGTAATTCTGCAGATCACCATATAATCAGGTATAACATCTGTATTGTTGGTGATACTGCAGATAATCAATAATCAGATACATTCTGTGTGCTGACACCAATCGTTACAGAACGGCAGACCGAAAACAATATGGACGCACTCCACAGCCGAATTGACGGACTAGCCACCTCGGTGGAAAATTTCATCAGGGTGCTTGATGGTCAACAGACTCAGATCACCGCTTTGTCTGGGTCAATACAGGTCCTCCAAACGGCTGTGAATGCAGTATGCAGTACGATCCTGTAACGATCGGTGTCAGCACGCAGAGGTCAGTCCCAGGCTGAATAGCAAGAAGACCCGATGGCAAGTGACCCCTGGAAGATGGGCGTCACAGGCAGGTCTAGAGACTAACACAAATGATAATACAGTTCCCTAGTCTTGGGTGCGAGGTCCGTGGTCTCAGCACCCTGGAACTAGTCTGGAGTATAACACAAATGATAATACAGTTCCCTAGTCTTGGGTGCGAGGTCCGTGGTCTCAGCACCCTGGAACTAGTCTGGAGTATAACATAAATGATAATACAGTTCCCTAGTCTTGGGTGCGAGGTCCGTGGTCTCAGCACCCTGGAACTAGTCTGGAGTATAACACAAATGATAATACAGTTCCCTAGTCTTGGGTGCGAGGTCCGTGGTCTCAGCACCCTGGAACTAGTCTGGAGTATAACACAAATGATAATACAGTTCCCTAGTCTTGGGTGCGAGGTCCGTGGTCTCAGCACCCTGGAACTAGTCTGGAGTATAACACAAATGATAATGCAGTTCCCTAGTCTTGGGTGCGAGGTCCGTGGTCTCAGCACCCTGGAACTAGTCTGGAGTATAACACAAATGATAATACAGTTCCCTAGTCTTGGGTGCGAGGTCCGTGGTCTCAGCGCCCTGGAACTAGTCTGGAGTATACCACAAATGATAATACAAATTCCCTAGTCTGGGTGTGAGGTCCTTGGTCTCTACACCCTGGAACTAGTCTGAATAACAATACAATGATGAACAAAAGTAATCTTGCTCAGTGTGAATTCCCAGGTTCTCCTGGTTCAAACACACTGTAGGATCTGACTATGGTCTGAATGCTTCCACGTAAGTATTCGCAATGGTAGACAACCAGCAACTGGCAAGCAAGCTATATATATAGTTGCAGGACTCTGCCGCCCCGCCCGAGCCACTCAGCCAATCAGGAGTCCAGCAGGAATCAGCTGATCGTCCTGATCAGCTGATCCATCTCCTGCTGGCATAAAGGTCCTGACTTCTGGCTCGCGTGCGTAGTTCTCCATCCAGGTGCACTAACAGACCCAGCCACACCAGACGCACGCTGCTGCGTGCAAACCGCCGTGTTGGACGCGGAAACAGCCGTCTAGCTGCCAGTACATGTGGCGGGTTTTCCCGCGATCTATCATATTATCAGACGCATGCTGCTGCGTACAAACCGCCGCGCTGGACGCGGAGCCAGCCGCCTTGCTTTCAGTACACGCGGTGGCTTTTCCGCGTTTTCTCACAGTACCCCCCCCCCCCCCCCCTGAGGAGTGAACTCCGGACACTCTCCACCAGATTTTTTAGAATGTGGGTCTAGAAGTCTTCCGCCCAGGGCCGGGCCGAGGCATAGGCTGGAGAGGCTCCAGCCTCAGGGCGCAGTGTAGGAGGGGGCGCAGAATTCATTCAGCTGTCATTCCTAATTGTGTTTGAAGCAGAGAGAAATAAGAAAAAGGGATACATGGCAGTGACTGCAACCCAGATAACTAGATATTAAGGTGTTGGGGAGGTTGTAGGCCTTGTGGCACCTCTTAGTCTAATAGCAATCAGTGTGTGACGGCTGGGGTGGAGGGGATGGGGGGGGGCGCACTTTGGTGCCTCAGCCTTGGGTGCTGGATGACCTTGTCCCGGCTCTGCTTCCGCCCCTTTTACTTCCGCAGTTGGCCGGGCTTTAAACGGATCCCGTTACCGCGCAGGGCTTTCTGTCCAGGCGCTCCAGGATACGCGCACCGTCCACACGGCACTCATTTGACCTGAGGAAGCGGCTTACGCCGAGAAACGCGTTGTCATTTACTGTGCTTTTGCTACCAATAAATGAAATTATATTTCAAATCTTTGACATTTGATATTTATTATCTGATTTGGTTACCCAAATATTTATCTAGTATCTTTACCCTTACCAATCGGGCGCCTCCTACCTTCCAAATTTACTTAATATACCCTATCTCATAGGGTGTTCGACGCCTCATGATTAGGCGCATCAAATATATTTTCATTTAGGAGTTGCGACCAAGACCTCCAAAGAAAAGGCCGAGTGGAGACGGTATTTCTCCACCTGCAGACAAGAGTGGTTGCCTCCTTGAAGCAACCCATTTTTGTGAGTATATATTGATTAGAATATTCTATTGAGAGAAACCACTCAGACGATATCACACCAGAGCGGGCTCCCGGTGTCCGGGTGTCTTTTGTCCTTTCAGCAGGTGGAAGAGAATCACAGGAAAACAGAAAGACTCTGTTTATACTGTGCAGAGGAGGGTCACAAGGTTCAGAATTGTCCTAAAAAGTCGGGAAACGCTGCCGCCTAAACGATAATCGTCTGCTCCTTCCCTGTTCTATCACAGGGGAGGGTCAGACTGTCTCCACTGAAGCCTTTATAGACTCTGGTTCTGCGGCTAACTTCATAGATTATGATTTTGCAAAAAAAAATGGGGATTCCCTGGCTCCCTTTGGACCAACAGATTTTGGTCACTGCAGTAGATGACTCTCCTTTGCAAAGTAGACAACCTCTTTCTCAGACCCCTGTGTTGGTGTGTAATGTCGGGGTGCTACACAAAGAGAGTTTACAATTTCTGGTCCTGCATATGACAACCTTCACCATTATTCTTGGTATGCCATGGTTACAACTTCACTTCCCTCAGATTGACTGGGCTTCACGTCAGCTAAAGAGCTTGTCAGCCCATTGTCATTATCACTGTTTGGAGAAGGTAACCGTGGGTGCCACCAAGATTCAGGTTAAAGGTGTGCCAGTACAGTACGCAGAATTTGCTGATGTGTTCTGCCCTAAATCTGCAGATAAGCTCCCTCCTCACCGTACTTTTGATTGTCCCATTGATTTAAGATCTGGTTGTATGCCTCCAAGGGGTCACCTTTATAATCTATCAGGACCTGAAAAAGTGGCAATGCAGGAGTACATCAAAGAGAATTTGGCCAAGGGTTTTATTCGTCCTTCTCGTTCACCAGCTGGAGCAGGATTCTTTTTCGTACAGAAAAAAGATGGAGGCCTCCGCCCCTGCATTGATTACCGGGGTTTAAATAAGATTACAGTGAAAAATCGTTATCCATTGCCCTTGGTTGATGATTTGTTCGCTCAGGTGACCAATGCCAAGATCTTCTCTAAACTGGACTTAAGAGGCGCATACAACCTGGTACGAATTAGAGATGGTGACGAATGGAAGACGGCCTTCAACACACCCGACTGGCACTACGAATATCTGGTGATGCCCTTCGGGTTGTGTAACGCTCCTGCCGTCTTCCAGGAGTTGGTAAATTAGGTATTTAGGGAGGTGCTGGGGAAATTCGTCTTCGTGTATCTAGACGATATACTGATCTTTTCTCCCAATCTGTTGGAACATCGCAAGCATGTCAAATTCGTGTTAAAGAAATTAAGACAGAATTCACTTTATGCTAAGTTGGAAAAATGCCTCTTCGAGGTTACATCCGTTTCCTTCTTGGGGTTATATTATTTCTACATCTGGTCTCTCTATGGATCCAGAAAAGGTCTATGCTGTTTTGGAGTGGCCTCAGCCTGTAGGTTTGAAGGCACTCCAAAGATTCTTGGGTTTTGCCAATTACTACAGGAGATTCATTAAGGGGTACTCTTCAGTAGTTTCACCCCTCACCAGTCTCACCAAGAAGGGGGCTGATACTTACCATTGGTCAGCAGAGGGGCGCATTCTGCTTTTTCTACTCTGAAAAAACTGTTCTGTTCTGCACCCATTTTGAGACATGTGGATGTCACCTTCCCCTTTATAGTGGAGGTCGATGCCTCGGAGGTTGGGGTGGGGGCTGTATTGTCTCAATGCTCTGGTTTGCAGGGCAAACTTCACCCGTGCGCTTACCTTTCCCGTAGGTTCTCACCTGCAGAGAAAAACTACGATATTGGCAACCGAGAGCTTTTGGCCATTAAACTAGCTTTTGAAGAGTGGCGACATTGGCTGGAAGGGGCAGAGCATACTATCACAGTTTATACGGATCATAAGAACTTGGAGTACATAGAGGGCGCCAAAAGACTAAGGGCTCTTTTCCACTATAAAATGCGATTGCGATGATCGCAATCGCGTTTCAATTTCCACCATGCGATTGCGATTGCGATTGAGCTACTATACTCATTATAGTCCAGCTCAATCGCATACAAAACGCGGCAGGACGACGATTGCACTTTGACCAAAATCGCATCGCAATCGGATCGCACTAATGGAAATTGCTGCTGCAGTTTCCATTAGTTTAATGTACCTTGCGATTTGCGATCAGAAGCAAATCGCAAATCGCAGGCTAGTGGAAAAAGGCCCTTAGTCCTCGCCAGGCCCAGTGGTCTTTGTTCTTTTCAAGATTCAGATTTGTTATAACGTATACTACAGGTAGTAAAAACGTCAAAGCTGACGCCTTGTCCAGGTGTTTCAAGCCCGAGACAGAGCAGCCCTCAACTCCTGAAACTATCCTACCTCAGAAGGTAGTCCTGGCAACACTGAGATCTGGAAAGATTGGACGGCCACTCTGAGTCCTTACCAACAGGATGTTCCAGAGGGGAAGCCTGAGGGAGTTATGTTTATACCACTACCCTTTCTCCTGCAACTCTTACACCTGTTCCATTCCCATAAGAATGCAGGTCATCCAGGGGCCACCAGAACTCAGGATTTGTTGGCCAGATGTGCTTGGTGGCCTACATTAGCAACAGATTGGAAGGAGTTTGTGAGGGAATGTGCAGTTTGTGCTAGAAGCAAGCCCTCTCACCAGGCACCTGTAGGTACATTACAACCCTTACCAGTGCCAAGTGAACCATGGAATCATTTGTCTATGGATTTTGTAGGAGAACGCCCCAGGTCTGAGGGCAAGACGGTCAATTTGGGTGGTAGTAGATAGATTCAGTAAGATGGCCCATTTAGTTCCATTGAAAGGACTCCCCTCGGCCCAGGAGTTGGCTGATCTCTTCATCCAGCACGTTTTCTGGCTGCATGGCATTCCGGAGAATGTAGTGTCAGATCGGTGAGTCCAGTTTGTGTCAAAATTTTGGAAAGCCTTTTGCCATCAGCTGGGTATAGACCTTGCATTTTCATCAGGCTACCACCCACAGACCAATGGCCAGACCGAGAGAGTTAGCCAGTCCCTTGAGCAATTTCTCAGATGTTATGTGGCAGATGCACAGTCCGATTGGGTACAATTTTTGCCATTTGCGGAATTTGCACATAACAATCTGAAGAGTTCCTCTTCAGGATTTTCCCCATTTCAGGTAGTTTCGGGGGGATCACCCAAGTTTGCCCCGTTGCCTGTGGCATCTACACCATTTCCGGCCTTGGAGGATTGGCAGAGAGCATTGAGGGAAATTTGGGAAATGGTTAAGAGGAACTTGGTGAAATCTTTCCAGACCCAGAAGAAACAGGCAGATAAAAGGCGGTCAGTAGAGTGGACGTTTTCTCCAGGGGACATGGTGTGGGTATCCACTCGGCATTTGGCCTTAAAACAACCGTCACCCAAACTGGGACCTAGATTTATAGGACCATATCCAGTGACCAGAAAGATTAATAATGTCACTTATGAGATTGATCTCCCAGCCAGCATGAGAGATGTGAGATCATTACATGTGTCTCTGTTGAAAACGGCAGTGCACGTGGATTCCTCTCCCCCCCCCTCCCCCCTCCTGTGATGGTTGATGACCAACCTGAGTATGAGATCGAGAAGATTCTAGACTCTCGCTTAGTGCAAAATTCTGTGGAGTATCTGGTCCACTGGAAAGGGTATGGTCTGGAGGAGAGAACTTGGGTGCCGGATTGTCGCATGCATGCGGAAGAATTAAAAAAAGAGTTTTATGACTTACACCCTGGGAAGCCGGGTGGGAAGTGTCCGGAGTCCACTCCTTGGGGGGGTACTGTAATGAATAGCGGAGATGCCGCCGCGCGGGCAAGAGGCAGGGCGGCTGTCTCCGCGTTCAAGCTGGCGGCCTTTTCCGCGCAGCAACATGTCTCTGGTTCACCTGGTCCTTCTAGTGCACACAGATGGAGAGCTACGCACTCGCACGCCAGGCGTCAGGACCTTTATGCCAGCAGAAGGGGAATCAGCTGATCAGGCCGATCAGCTGATCCCAGCTGGACTCTGGATTGGCTGAGTGGCTGGGGCGGTGCTGCGGAGCGCTGTAGTATATATAGGACTTGCTTGTCAGTTGCTGGTTGTCTGCCGTTGCGAATACTCACGTGTGAGCACTCAGACCTCAGTCAGATCTTACAGTGTGTTAGAACCAGTTGGAACTGGGAATTCACACTTAGCCAGATTCAGCTTTAGGCGCTACTGTGTTATTGTATTGTTATACTTCAGACTAGTTCCCGGGTGTTGAGACCAAGGACCTCACACCTAAGATTAGGACATTACTGTGTAATACTTCAGACTAGTTCCCGGGTGTTGAGACCAAGGACCTCACACCTAAGATTACTGTGTTATACATCAGACTAGTTCCCGGGTGTTGAGACCAAGGACCTCACACCTAAGACTAGGAGATTACTGTGTTGCTACTGTTATATTTCAGACTAGTTCCCGGATGTTTAGACCAAGGACCTCACACCTAAGACTAGGAGATTACTGTGTTACTACTGTTATACTTCAGACTAGTTCCCAGGTGTTGAGACCAAGGACCTTACACCCCAGACTAGGATTGTGCTATATTGATACCTGTCATGATCCCTGGCTTTGCTGACCTCTCTCCTGCTTACTGATTCGGTACCTTGCCTATCTGTCTACCCGTTGCCAACTTTGCCTGTACCCGGATACCGTATCAGTCTTCTGTCTCTGTACTTTGTCCCTTCTGACCCTTCTGGCTGTCACTCGTTCCTTGGGTGAACAGCCTCTCTGTACTCTTTGTGACACCAACTCTATAGGTGTCCATTAGCTGTAAAGGCTGCCTGCTCCTTAGGAAGTCCTCCTTACAGTCCAGTCAGGGGATTTTACCTATAGGAGTCCACTGGCTGCAGTACAGTCTGATTTCCAGCCCATCTGGGAATCCTTGGCTGCAGTACAGTCTGATTCCTGAGCCATCAGGGAATCCCTGGCTGCAGTACAATCTCCATCTCCTCCTCTTAATGAGATTAGTGTCTACACAGTCAGAGGCCACCTGCACCTCAGGTGTCCACTGGCTGCAGCGCAGTCCAATTCCCTGCTCTTCAGGGAATCCTCGGCTGCAGTAGTGTCTGTATCTCTCGCTCCTCGGGAGATAACCTTTCTTACTGTTGCACCAAACACTCACATTATAGAGGTGTCCTGTGTCAAGCTATACTTGTATTATTGGTGATTCTGCAGATCACCATATAATCAGGTATAACATCTGTATTGTTGGTGATACTGCAGATCATCAATAATCAGATACACTCTGTGTGCTGACACCAATCGTTACAGTGGGTAAGAGATTATATTACCTATCTATTTTAAATAACATAACTAATGTACCTTAATGATAGTATGTTTGTTTAGGCTGAAGTTCCCCTTTAAGAGCATCAAATGTGCATCATTGTAAGTTGTAAAATAATGACCGCCCACTGCCTTCCCATGCAAAGAAGCACTCCAGTAACAGTGTTGCTGGTTAAAACAGTGTAAGTTTGAGCCAGGGTGCAGCAACAACCCATGGGTCCCTCTAGTGAAATTGGCATGGGGCCCCTTCCTAGGATCAAATCCCCCCCCCCCCCCCCAAAAAAAAAACCCCACACTGCAATCACTTCAAATAGTAGCCAAATCGCGGTAGTGGAAACAGAAAAAATACAGTCCTGTTTCTTAGTGGAAAATATCCCTAAATCAGGTCCCAGTGTCAGAAACCTTGTTGGGTTCTACAGAACTCCTACAAGGACTATTTATACAGTTATAAAATGGTAGCTGTTATGGCAGGCCCAGTAAGTATATGGTAAAAGTTTTTTTTAGGTGGATGGGCAATGGGCACCATTTTTAGGTGCCCATACTTTTGCAGGCACTTGTATTGACCCGAGGAAGCAACTCAAGACCCGTGAAATGCGTTGTCTATTGTGCATAAATAAATGTATCTTTTCCAATACTAATGGTTTGTTCTTCTGAGAAGGTAAGACGCTTCTAATTTACATAACAACTACTAGTTATATATCATCAAGGGCGCTTCCACCAGTGTTTTTAGTAACCCTACGGGGTTCCTAGTAATGAGGACGTTGGTGTTCTCAGAATTTATCTAGGAGAGCGACCGACCACCAACTGCACCAACAAAGCTGCGATACCGAGCAGAGGTGGTTATTTTCCCACAAGCTGTGATGGTGGTTGCAACCCACCCTAGTGAGTATATTTCTTCTTACACATGTGTTCTCACATATCTCTCTTTGTCCAACGATACTGCACCATTGGGCTCCCGGTTTCTCCCATCCCACAGATACTTGGGAGTTATGGGTCGGGTAAGCATCAAGGATCTACACTTTTCCGCTATATGGTAAAAAGATTGTTTTGATAGGGCCCATTTTGTATTCAGGGGGTCTAGTTTTTTCTGAAGAGAGTCTGGTTTCTTGACTGGAAGTGGCACTGCATAGCGCCCACGTGGCTTGAAGCACGGCTCGCTTTGTGATTCAGCCTGCCTTGTGTTTGAGTGGGTCTTGAATGGTTGTATTTAGGTGAATGCATAAGTGTCTCAATGGCCGCAAGCAGCCCTACCAGTAAGTCATTGCTCATGTTTTACCAGACAGAGCCACAGTGCCTGTTTGTTGTGTATGGGGTGCAGCCAACACAAGGCACAAGAAGACAGATCTCTTAGTCACTCCGTTTGGAGGAGAACAGAAACTTCTGCCCTGTGGCACGAGTGGCCAGTGGCAGACGCAACGGAAAATTCACAGCAAAGAATATGCTGAGCCCCAATTAGAAGCCTGACAGGAATATCCTGTACTCCTTACAGTCCAGTCAGGGGATTTTACCTATAGGAGTCCACTGGCTGCAGTACAGTCTGATTTCCAGCCCATCTGGGAATCCTTGGCTGCAGTACAGTCTGATTCCTGAGCCATCAGGGAATCCCTGGCTGCAGTACAATCTCCATCTCCTCCTCTTAATGAGATTAGTGTCTACACAGTCAGAGGCCACCTGCACCTCAGGTGTCCACTGGCTGCAGCGCAGTCCAATTCCCTGCTCTTCAGGGAATCCTCGGCTGCAGTAGTGTCTGTATCTCTCGCTCCTCGGGAGATAACCTTTCTTACTGTTGCACCAAACACTCACATTATAGAGGTGTCCTGTGTCAAGCTATACTTGTATTATTGGTGATTCTGCAGATCACCATATAATCAGGTATAACATCTGTATTGTTGGTGATACTGCAGATCATCAATAATCAGATACACTCTGTGTGCTGACACCAATCGTTACAGTGGGTAAGAGATTATATTACCTATCTATTTTAAATAACATAACTAATGTACCTTAATGATAGTATGTTTGTTTAGGCTGAAGTTCCCCTTTAAGAGCATCAAATGTGCATCATTGTAAGTTGTAAAATAATGACCGCCCACTGCCTTCCCATGCAAAGAAGCACTCCAGTAACAGTGTTGCTGGTTAAAACAGTGTAAGTTTGAGCCAGGGTGCAGCAACAACCCATGGGTCCCTCTAGTGAAATTGGCATGGGGCCCCTTCCTAGGATCAAATCCCCCCCCCCCCCCCCCAAAAAAAAAAAACCCCACACTGCAATCACTTCAAATAGTAGCCAAATCGCGGTAGTGGAAACAGAAAAAATACAGTCCTGTTTCTTAGTGGAAAATATCCCTAAATCAGGTCCCAGTGTCAGAAACCTTGTTGGGTTCTACAGAACTCCTACAAGGACTATTTATACAGTTATAAAATGGTAGCTGTTATGGCAGGCCCAGTAAGTATATGGTAAAAGTTTTTTTTAGGTGGATGGGCAATGGGCACCATTTTTAGGTGCCCATACTTTTGCAGGCACTTGTATTGACCCGAGGAAGCAACTCAAGACCCGTGAAATGCGTTGTCTATTGTGCATAAATAAATGTATCTTTTCCAATACTAATGGTTTGTTCTTCTGAGAAGGTAAGACGCTTCTAATTTACATAACAACTACTAGTTATATATCATCAAGGGCGCTTCCACCAGTGTTTTTAGTAACCCTACGGGGTTCCTAGTAATGAGGACGTTGGTGTTCTCAGAATTTATCTAGGAGAGCGACCGACCACCAACTGCACCAACAAAGCTGCGATACCGAGCAGAGGTGGTTATTTTCCCACAAGCTGTGATGGTGGTTGCAACCCACCCTAGTGAGTATATTTCTTCTTACACATGTGTTCTCACATATCTCTCTTTGTCCAACGATACTGCACCATTGGGCTCCCGGTTTCTCCCATCCCACAGATACTTGGGAGTTATGGGTCGGGTAAGCATCAAGGATCTACACTTTTCCGCTATATGGTAAAAAGATTGTTTTGATAGGGCCCATTTTGTATTCAGGGGGTCTAGTTTTTTCTGAAGAGAGTCTGGTTTCTTGACTGGAAGTGGCACTGCATAGCGCCCACGTGGCTTGAAGCACGGCTCGCTTTGTGATTCAGCCTGCCTTGTGTTTGAGTGGGTCTTGAATGGTTGTATTTAGGTGAATGCATAAGTGTCTCAATGGCCGCAAGCAGCCCTACCAGTAAGTCATTGCTCATGTTTTACCAGACAGAGCCACAGTGCCTGTTTGTTGTGTATGGGGTGCAGCCAACACAAGGCACAAGAAGACAGATCTCTTAGTCACTCCGTTTGGAGGAGAACAGAAACTTCTGCCCTGTGGCACGAGTGGCCAGTGGCAGACGCAACGGAAAATTCACAGCAAAGAATATGCTGAGCCCCAATTAGAAGCCTGACAGGAATATCCTGTACACTGCCTGATCCAGACAGGACTCAGCAATGTCTTTCCCGAAATTATGTGTATGAAGAATTGCAAAACCTAAATGACGTAACTATAAATTCCAAAGGATTTCAGCAAATAAAATACTGTACCAGGACAAGCACTCACAGTACTTTAAATCATAATTAGCCATTGAGGTCATGTGATTCTTTCCTTTATCAGCACTAGTGATCTGTGCAGGGCTGGTTCTGGCAATTTCAATGCGCTGGACAAGATAGCAAGATATGCCCCAGTATTAGGTATTCTACTTCTCAGTATAGATAGCCAAATGTGCCCCCAGTATTAGGTAACCCCCCCTCCCCACCCAGTATAGACAGCCAGATGTGCCTCCAGTATTAGGTAGCCCCCTCCCCAGTATATATAGCCAGATGTGCCCACAGTATTAGGTAACCTCCCCCCCCACCTAGAATAGACAGCCTGATGTTCCTCCAGTATTAGGTAGCCCCATACCCAGTACATATAGCCAGATGTGCCCCCAGTATTAGTTAGCCCCCTCCCCAGTATATATAGCCAGATGTGCCCCAGTATTAGGTAACCCCCCCTCCCCACCCAGTATAGACAGCCAGATGTGCCCCCAGTATTAGGTAGCCCCCTCCCCAGTATATATAGCCAGATGTTCCTACAGTATTAGGTAGCCCACTCTCCAGTATAGATAGCCAGATGTGCCCCCATTATTAGGTAACCTCCCCCCCCTTACCTAGAATAGACAGCCAGATGTTCCTCCAGTATTAGGTAGCCCCCTCCCCAGTATATATAGCCAGATGTGCCCTCAGTATTAGGTAGCCCCCTCCCCAGTATATATAGCCAGATGTGCCCTCAGTATTAGGTAGCCCCCTCCCCAGTATAGATAGCCAGATGGGTCCCCCACATATGCAGAGCAGAGTGTGCTTGTAGCTGCGACTCACCTGTAAGTGCCACCTCACTTGGCTTATAGTCAAGTATATATAGTACGTGGATTGTGTCTTCCACCATTTCCAAGCTATCTCCCTCCCCATCTTGCTCTCCCCCATCACCACATGCTCTACCTCCACCTCCTTCTACACCTTGTCCCCCTTCTGTTTCCCCGCACCCTCTCCCCTTTTGTCCTTAGACTCCCTTTTGGCCCTCAACCCCCATGCACCTCCCTTCCCTCCCCCCCAAACTCTACCCACATACCCCCTTGGCATAACCTTATTCCTATCCATCCTACCCCTAGGCATTCGCTCCGTGTTTCCTGTGGCCTCTGGAATGCCAGGTCCACCCGCAATAAGCTGCTCTCTGGAACTCGCTCCCTCCAGCCACCGGACTCGCCCCCACCTTTAATACCTTCACACAAGCTCTCAAGACTCACCCTTTCATGCTCGCATACCCCCCTACACCAGCACCATAATATGTTCTGTTAGACACCCTCTCAACAGATACACCTATTGTCTCCACCCCCACCCTTTAGATTGCAAGCCTCTGGCAGGGCCATCTCCCTTAGTGTTTCCAGCTTGATTATGCAATCTTACTGACAATCACCCCTCTTGTGGACTAGAACAGTCTCTATTTTGACCTATGACACTCTATTGTTATCAAATCATTTGCATGATCTTGTTTTGTTGTGAGTTTCCTGTATGTCCTACCTTGTATGTTAACCCTTTTATCTATTGTGCAGCGCTGCGTAATATGTTGGCGCTATATAAATACAATAAATAATAATAATAATAATTTATTGCAAATAATTAGCCCTGAAAAGTCCCAAAGTTGAAAAAAAAGTTTTTCATCTTCTGGTTATAGTATATACTGCCCAGTACCTCCCATATTCCTGCATATGTAATAAGCTGCACAAAGCAGGAAGTATTGCAATTCCAAAGGAATGATCACCTCCAGTAATTAGTAAACCTACACACCCACTAGGCATATTCCTGTCACTAATCCTTTGGCAAGACTCTAACTGTCTTTGCCGACAGAAATATTATTTGCAACATTTCTTGTAATGTATGGATATGGAAGGAGGAGATTTTGATTAAAGTGAGTGGAATGTCACTTTAAGTTAGTTGGGACAGTTATACTGACACATGGCTGTCATGTGTGGGAACGAATACCACTTCCTTTTCAGTTGACAGAACGCTGTTGCTGATTCCTGAGTCCTTCCTCACCATGAGCTCATTTTAGAATTATAAGAATCCCGCTAATCCCTTTTACACTCAGTGGAAATCCAAGTCTTCTCTTCTGTGCTGGCCCCTGGCTTTCATCTTTATCTCTTCCTCTGATTAGGGTTGCTCTTGTGTAGCAGAAGTCATGGAGAAGCATGTGATCAGTTTAATTCATGATTAGCTAAAGCAAAATAATCATTATTAATAGTGCCAACATCTTCAGTAACACTGTACATAGTAAAAAAAAAAATAGTGCGGAGCATAGATATATGAGAGGTTCAAAACTCTGTACAATCACAACATTTTTAAAGCTGTTTGTGAGTAGCCGTGTGGTGTGCAGGGGCATATGGGGAAAATCACGTGACGCACTTCCTGTCCAGCAGTATGCACGTGATTGAGGGCAGTGCAGTTTCTAGGTTAAATTGCTCTCAGGGCAAGTATCAAAAATACGCCCCCCCCCCCCCCCCCCCAAAAAAAAAAAAAGCTAAAATGCTGCCAGCTGCACTTAGTGCTCTTCTGTCCGTTTTTTTTATCAGCACAACAATGTTACAGATTGTTACGCTTTGCTGAAAAGCGGACAGAAGCGCACTAGTGTGTACAGGCCCTAAAGAGTTTAGGCCACTGACACCGGTCCCACCTGTTCAGTGACATGTTGTGGGCAAGCACAGCATTGCATGTACACACACATGTACAACCTTGCATCACACACACACTATAGATGCACAACCCTGCATCACACACACACACTACAGATGTACAACCCTGCATCACACACACACACTACAGATGTACAACACTGCATCACACACACACACACACACACACACTACAGATGTACAACCCTGCATCACACACACACACACTACAGATGTACAACCCTGCATCACACACACACACTACAGATGTACAACCCTGCATCACACACACACACTACAGATGTACAACCCTGCATCACACACACACACTACAGATGTACAACCCTGCATCACACACACACACACTACAGATGTACAACACTGCATCACACACACACACTACAGATGTACAACCCTGCATCACACACACACACACACACACACACTACAGATGTACAACCCTGCATCACACACACACACACACACACACTACAGATGTACAACCCTGCATCACACACACACACACACACACTACAGATGTACAACCCTGCCTCACACATACACACACACTACAGATGTACAACCCTGCATCACACACACTACAGATGTACAACCCTGCATCACACACACGCACACACTACAGATGTACAACCCTGCATCACACACACTACAGATGTACAACCCTGCATCTCACGCACACACACACACACAACCCTGCATCACACACACTACAGATGTACAACCCTGCATCACACACACGCACACACTACAGATGTACAACCCTGCATCACACACACTACAGATGTACAACCCTGCATCTCACGCACACACACACACAACCCTGCATCACAAACAACACACACACACACTACAGATGTACACCCCTGCATCACACACACACACACTACAGATGTACAACCCTGCATCACACACACACACACAACCCTGCATCACACACAAACACACACACACACACGCACTACAGATGTACACCCCTGCATCACACACACACACACACACTACAGATGTACAACCCTGCATCACACACACACACACACAACCCTGCATCACACACACACACAACCCTGCATCACACACACACACACATACTACAGTTGTACAACCCTGCATCACACACACACACACTACAGTTGTACAACCCTGCATCACACACACACGTACAACCCGGTATCACACACACTACAGATGTACACCCCTGCATCACACACACACTACAGATGTGTACAAACCTGTAACACACACAACACACACCCCTGCATCAGTGTGTGAAAATAGCAGGTCAGGAGCTGAAATACTGGCAGAGATAACCTGACTTGCATGTGCATGGGGCACTGGGGAAAATTTGGGATACAAGCAGAGAGGAATATAGGAAAGAGAAAGTACCTGGCCGAGTAGTTCACATTCCAGTTCAGTACTCGCTTCTGCTATCCCGGAGCCCAGGAAGTTAGTGCAGAAGGAAGGTATCAAGTTACATTGCTGATGCAGGGGGGGGAGGAAGGAATCCTGCACTATACACACACACAAACAGCTTTCTACACTCACATGTGACTAAAATAAATTATCCGATCATTTCAATATTGAAAGAAAGTCCAGAGCGGAAGACACGGCTCTGCAGCGGCACTGTGCATAAACTAAACAGCCAGGGCTATACATAATCTTTACCCTGGCCTGGATGTTCCTCTCTTCTCACTTGACACAGCAGGAGGAGTGCAGAGAGGTGATCACGCTGGTCTTCTTCTGCGTGTCACCGTCTTGCTATCTTTTCGTATAGTACTTCTGCCAGCGCCCCCTTCTCCCTCCTGCTGTACTGCGCCCCGTGCAGTTGCACGTACCGCACGCCCCAAAAAACGGCCCTGATTGAGGGCTCTGATGTCACTGAGTTATTCCTTCCAGAACTAAATAATCTGTGGATCTTCTATGAACAATAATTAAGAGAGAAGAGAAGGTGACTTTAGACCTCAGGTTCCAAAAATACAAAAACTTTATTAAAGGACACCCAATTCTCAGATCTTCTATGAGAAACCAGGTAAAAAGCAGGAACAACCCTCTGTATGCTGGGCGATCTCTAATGACACAGGTGATGTGGCGTGACATGTGCTGCAGCAGGATCTCCAGAACTGGTGAACTGGAACGTAAGAATTGTGTGCTTATTTATTTTTTTATTTTATTTATAAAGGTATCACTGAACGCTTACAACTGAAAATGGCACCTGAGAATAATGGCGCACGGTGTTGCCGCTAATCCGTTTGCCGCTTATCGCTATTTAACATTAAAGCCTTATCGTTATTTAGCGTTAACACACAGAACCCTCTCTGTACCCACCCCTAACCCATAAACTCCCCCCTGGTGGTGCCTAACCCTAACCAACCCCCTGGTGGTGCCTAACCCCCCCACCCTGGTGGTGCCTAACCCTAACCCCCCCCTGGTGGTCCCTAACCCTAACCACCCCCCTTGGTGGTGCCTAACCCTAACCACCCCCCTTGGTGGTGCCTAACCCTAACCACCCCCCTGGTGGTACCTAACCACCCCCCTGGTGGTGCCTAACCCTAAGACCCCCTGGTGGTGCCTAACCCTAAGACCCCCCCTGGTGGTGTCTAACTCTAACCACCCCCCTGATGGTGCCCAACCCTAACCACCCCCCTGGTGGTGTATATTGTACTGTAACTATACCTAACCCTACTCTCACACAGAACCCTCCCTTTACCTAACCCTAACCCTAAGACCCCCCTGGTGGTGCCTAACCCTAAGACCCCCTGGTGGTGCCTAACCCTAAGACCCCCCCTGGTGGAGTCTAACTCTAACCACCCCCCTGATGGTGCCTAACCCTAACCACCCCCCTGGTGGTGTATATTGTACTGTAACTATACCTAACCCTACTCTCACACAGAACCCTCCCTTTACCTATCCCTAACCCTAAGACCCCCCTGGTGGTGCCTAACCCTAAGACCCCCCTGGTGGTGCCTAACCCTAAGACCCCCCCTGGTGGTGTCTAACTCTAACCACCCCCCTAATGGTGCCTAACCCTAAGACACCCCCCCCCTGTGGTGCCTAACCCTAACCTTGACAGCGTTACATTAAATCCATTCACCGTTTTGCAGTTAAATAACGTCTGCAGTTTGGCTTAAAGGGACTCCGAGCAGTGCAGAAACTATGGAAAGATGCATATCATTTTAAAGCTCTCTTTCTCTTCTTTCCAATGATATATAAACCACCACCCTACGCCTTTTAGTTTTTGCTATTTTCGCAATCAAAATTGCCGCGACCGCGACTTCGATCGCGAAAATAGAGAAAACTAAAAGGCGTAGGGCGACGATTTAGGTGTAGTCAGAAAGAGGAGAAAGAGAGCTTTACATTAGTTACATTGTATTACACAGGGCGACTTTTTCTGCTGAATGGAGCTGCTGACTTTGAGAAAAAGTCGCCCTGTGTAATACAATATAACTATGCAAAGATTGATATCATTTTAAAGCTCTCTTTCTCCTCTTTCTGAGGACACCTAAATCGTCGCCCTACGCCTTTTAGTTTTCTCTATTTTCGCGATTGAAGTCGCAGCCGCGACAATTTCGATCGGGAAAATAACGAAAACTAAAAGGTGTAGGGCGGTTGTTTATATATCATTGGAAAGCGGAGAAAGAGAGCTTTAAAATGATATGCATCTTTCCATAGTTTCTGCACTGCTCGGAGTCCCTTTAAGTAGGGGGCTATTGATAAATAATGTTAGTGTGAGCCACTATTGATAAATAACGTTAGTGTGTGCCACTATTGATAAATAACGTTAGTGTGTGCCACTATTGATAAATAACGTTAGTGTGTGCCACTATTGATAAATAACGTTAGTGTGTGCCGTTTTTCTTCTTTTTTCCCTGTGCGCCATCATTATGCAGTACTAACGATAAATAGCGATAAGCGTATCTTTTTAATGTGGCGCCATTTTTATGCATAGGCGCTGTGCGCCATTATTCACTGATCCGCCACTGAACAGCAAAGATTGTGGGCCAAATGTCCTAATTATGTTTTGAGAACACAGAGCCTAATTATGTTTTGTGTGCAAAGGTCGACTGCACCAACCTGTGCGCAAGTTCTTTGTTCCAATTCAATGGTAGGTTCTCAAAAAGAGGCAGAAGTGTCTCAAGATGCCCAGGCAGGTGGTGGGTAGCTGGAGGTTGTGGTACAAAACAGCTAACAGCTGTTTCGTGTACAAATAAGGCTTGTTAACGAGGTTGGCATCCACATTGTAGACAAGCGTTATTTGCACGCAAAACTGCTGTTAGCTATTTGGTACCACTACTCCAGTCACCCACCTGCCTGGGCATCTTGGGACACTTCTACGTATTTCCGTGAATTCACCAATGAATTGGAATAAAGAGCTTGTACAGTTGACCTCAGAGATGGATTAAGATGCAATGGGGCCCTGGGCAAGGTAGGAGATTTGGGGCTCCCTTGTGGTCCTTTTGGTAATCTAAAGAGAAAGAAGTTCAAAGAAGGTGACAGGTGGGCTTCTTGACATCCACAAGGGCACAAGCACCTGCCTAGCTTGTCTGGTGGATGATCCTGCTCTGGTTGACCTCTCCTTTGCATACATCATTTGCTTATCTACTCAATGGCAGCATACATCCTGTGAGTTCCCACTTAACTCTTGAGGACCACTGGCTAAAAACCCCCCTTAAGACCAGGCCATAATTCACAAATTGGGCCACTGCAGCTTTAAGGCCTCACTGCAGGGCCGCACAAATCAGCACACAAGTGATTTTTTACAAATATTTTTCTCTCTTTTTTTTAATAAAAAAGCTTATTTTTTAATAAATAAGCTGATCGCTCCTGTGTCCCCCAGGGGGGACAGACGTGTCACACTGCTGTCCCCAGTACAGCGCTGCCTTAGATCACAGCACTGTACTGTGTTAATAGACAGCGTCTAACAGTCTCCAGGCGGCGATCACCGCTGGGAGATTGAAGGCGTAGCGGAGCTCCGTCATCTAAGTAGAGATGCGCGCACATTGGCGTGCGTGATCTCCTGCAAACCACGCCCCAAGGACTTTACACCGATCGGCGTTAGGCAGTCCTGGGGCTGGCCCTGTGTACACGCCCATCGGCGTGATGCAGTCGCCTACTGGTTAACGTAGCAATTCACCCAGACGCACCCTCGACTCCCCCCATTAAGATTGACATCTCCAATTTATGGCAGGTCCTCAGGTGCTGATGCCCCTTTCAGACTTTGCCTAATTGTGTTCTGAGTCCTGGGATCACAGTGCCTAATTCTGCTTAGGTAGCACACTGCCTAATTATGTTTTGGGGGCACATTGCCTAATTATGTTTTGGGTCAAAATTCCAGACTATTTGTGGAAGGGGCCACACTTTGAGGTTGAATAGCAGGTGTTGAAGAAACCTCTTCTGAAAGTACATTTCATCTCAGACTATGTTACACACTTTTTATGAAAAGCAAAGGGAGTTAGCAGTATGTCCAAGTGGATTGTAAGCAATATAAAAGAAAAAAGTGCTTAACCACTTGAGGACCACAGTCTTTTCGCTCCTTAAGGACCAGAGCCTTTTTTTCCATTCAGACCACTGCAGCTTTCGCGGTTTATTGCTCGATCATACAACCTACCACCTAAATGAATTTTACCTCCTTTTCTTGTCACTAATACAGCTTTCTTTTGGTGCTATTTAATTGCTGCTGCGAGTTTTAGTTTTTATTATATTCATCAAAAAAGACATGAATTTTGTCAAAAAAAATGACTTTGTTAACTTTCTGTGTTGACATTTTTCAAATAAAGTAAAATTTCCTATACATTTGAGCGCGAAAGTTATTCTGCTACATGTCTTTGATTAAAAAAAAAACATTCAGTGTATATTTATTGGATTGGGTAAAAGTTATAGCGTTTACAAACTATGGTGCCAAAAGTGAATTTTCCCATTTGGAAGCATCTCTGACTTTTCTGACACCCTGTCATGTTTCTTGAGGTGCTAAAATTCCAGGATAGTATAAATACCCCCCAAATGACCCCATTTTGGAAAGAAGACATCCCAAAGTATTCACTAAGATTCATGGTGAGTTTATAGAAGATTTTATTTTTTGTCACAAGTTAGCGGAAAATGACACTTTGTGACAAAAAAAAAAAGTTTCCATTTCTTCTAACTTGCGACAAAAACAAAAAAGAAATCTGCCACGGACTCACTATGCTCCTCTCTGAATACCTTGAAGTGTCTACTTTCCAAAATGGGGTCATTTGTGGGGTGTGTTCACTGTCCTGGCATTTTGGGGGGTCATTGTAAGCACCCCTGTAAAGCCTAAAGATGCTCATTGGACTTTGGACCCCTTAGCGCAGTTAGGCTGCAAAAAAGTGCCACACATGTGGTATCGTCATACTCAGGAGAAGTCGTATAATGTGTTTTGGGGTGTATTTTTACACATACCCATGCTGGGTGGGAGAAATATCTCCGTAAATGACAATTTTTTTATTTTTTTTACACACAATTGTCTATTTACAGAGATATTTCTCCCACTCAGCATGGGTATGTGTAAAAATACACCCCAAAACACATAATACTACTTCTCCTGAGTACGGCGATACCACATGTGTGGCACTTTTTTGCACCCTAACAGCGCTAAGGGGCCCAAAGTCCAATGAGTACCTTTAGGATTTCACAGGTCATTTTGCGACATTTTGTTTCAAGACTACTCCTCACGGTTTAGGGCCCCTAAAATGCCAGGGCAGTATAGGAACCCCACAAAGGATCCCATTTTAGAAAGAAGACACTCCAAGGTATTCCGTTAGGAGTATGGTGAGTTCATAGAAGATTTTATTTTTTGTCACAAGTAAGCGGAAATTGATTTTAATTGTTTTTTTTTACAAAGTGTCATTTTCCGCTAACTTGTGACAAAAAAATAAATCTTCTATGAACTCATCATACACCTAACAGAATACCTTGGGGTGTCTTCTTTCTAAAATGGGGTCACTTGTGGGGTTCCTATACTGCCCTGGCATTTTAGGGGCCCTAAACCGTGAGGAGTAGTCTTGAACCCAAATGTCTCAAAATGACCTGTGAAATCCTAAAGGTACTCATTGGACTTTGGGCCCCTTAGCACAGTTAGGCTGCAAAAAAAGTGTCACACATGTGGTATCGCCGTACTCAGGAGAAGTAGTATAATGTGTTTTGTGGTGTATTTTTACATATAACCATGCTGGGTGGGAGAAATATCTCTGTAAATGACACATTTTTTATTTTTTTTTTACACACAATTGTCCATTTACAGAGAGATTTCTCCCACCCAGCATGGGTACGTGTAAAAATACACCACAAAACACATTATAGTACTTTTCCTGAGTACGGCATGTGTGACACTTTTTTGCAGCCTAGGTGCGCTAAGGCCTAGGTTCTCAACGTGTGGTACGCGTACCCCAGGGGGTACTTCTGATGGTTCCAGGGGGTACTTGGGCTTGATATACTTAACCAAGAACAAAAAAATTAAGAGTTTTGGAAAATGAAACCTCTTATTTAAACACCACCAAATTAGTGTTTTAGTTAAATAAAAGCAATAGTAAATGTTTGGAAATTGTTTAAAACAACTTATCAAGTACAACGATTCCATATATAATTGTAAAGGGGTACTTGTGATAATGTTTGCTATGTTAGGGGGTGCTTGGTGAGTACAGGGTTTTAAAAGGGGTACCTACCAATAAAATGTTGAGAAACACTGCGCTAAGGGGCCCAACGACCTATTCACAGTTCATTTTGAGGCATTTGTTTTCTAGACTACTCCTAACGGTTTAGGGCCCCTAAAATGCCAGGGCAGTATAGGAACCCCACAAGTGACTCCATTTTAGAAAGAAGACACCCCAAGGTATTCTGTTAGGTGTATGGTGAGTTCATAGAAGATTTTATTTTTTGTCACAAGTTAGTGAAAAATGACACTTTGTGAAAAAAACAATAAAAATCAATTTCCGCTAACTTTTGACAAAAAAAAAAAATCTTCTATGAACTCGTCATACACCTAACAGAATACCTTGGGGTGTCTTTTTTCTAAAATGGGGTCACTTGTGGGGTTCCTATACTGCCCTGGCATTTTAGGGGCCCAAAACCGTGAGTAGTCTGGAAACCAAATTTCTCAAAATGACTGTTCAGGGGTATAAGCATCTGCAAAGTTTGATGACAGGTGGTCTATGAGGGGACAAATTTTGTGGAACCAGTCATAAGCAGGGTGGCCTCTTAGATGACAGGTTGTATTGGGCCTGATCTGATGGATAGGAGTGCTAGGGGGGTGACAGGAGGTGATTGATGGGTGTCTCAGGGGGTGGTTAGAGGGGAAAATAGATGCAATCAATGCACTGGGGAGGTGATCGGAAGGGGGTCTGAGGGGGATCTGAGGGTTTGGCCGAGTGATCAGGAGCCCACACGGGGCAAATTAGGGCCTGATCTGATGGGTAGGTGTGCTAGGGGGTGACAGGTGGTGAGAGGAGGTGATTGATGGACGTCTCAAGGTGTGATTAGAGGGGGGAAATAGATGTAAATAATGCACTGGCGAATTGATAAGGGGGGGTCTGAGGGCAATCTGAGCATGTGGTTGGGTGATTGGGTGCCCGCAAGGGGCAGATTAGGGTCTAATCTGATGGGTAACAGTGACAGGTGGTGATAGGGGGTGATTAATGGGTGATTGATAGGGATGCTCATTCGGATTCCGCGGAAATGCAATTTCCGAAATACCGATTGGAAATTGCATTTCCGCATCGGAATGCGGAAATCGGTAATTCTAGTGCGGTAGGCGGATTTCCGCCGGAAATCGCGGAAATTTCCGCCGGAAATCGCGGAAATTCCACCCGACTTTAACATCGATTTTCTCAAAAACTATAAGGTCTTTTTGAAAACTTTTTTTTGCATCTTGTTCACAAGATTCAGTTTAATAAACTCTGCAAATTTGGTGTTTCTAGGACTTAAGGGGGCTTTTCTATTAACATCTAAAGTCAGCGGATTTTTACTGTAATGTAAAATGCAGAAAATCTGCATATGCCTATTTTCTGCATTTTACATTACAGTAAAAATCCGCCGACTTTAGCAGTAAATAGCAAAGCCCCCGTAAGTCCTAGAAACACCAAATTTGCAGGGTTTATTAAACAGAATCTTCTGAACAAGTTGCAAAAAAAAGTTTTCAAAAAGACCTTATAGTTTTTGAGAAAATCGATGTTAAAGTCGGGCGGAATTTCCGCGATTTCCGGCGGAAATTCCGCATTGGAATGCGGAAATTGGTAGCGGAAGGCGGAATCGGTAATTTGGCAATGGCGGAATGCGGATTTACCGCGGAATCGGAAATTGGCATTCCGACCATCCCTAGTGATTGATGGGTAATTAGTGGGTGTTTAGGGTAGAGAACAGATGTTGTAACGATTGTGGAACTTTCTCCGTGATCAGCGCACAACGCGTGCGCTGACACGGCGGAAATCCTCCACAAGCGTATATTTGCAGGCACCCAGCAAAAGGTGCTACGCACCTGTAGAGGGAAATTCCTGTCGGCAGATGGCGCTGGGGAGTGCAGAGGAACCAATCCTCTGTACCTCCACAAGTGCCAGACAGGAATTGTACGAAGCGCAGAACGCAATCGCAAGAGAGGCGATTGCGAATTAGATTGAGCAAAGGGACAGGTTGTATGTGTGTGCGCCAATCCAGTCGCCACCCCGCGACCGCGCACACACAACAGCAGATATGAAATAGGAACGCGACCACGAGAGGTGCGATCGCCAGACGTGACACAAGGCAGATCAGAATAGAATACGAGGGTAGAAAAGGCACAGCAAATAATACAATAAGGAGATACGGAAAATAACAAACGCTAGCTAACCGCGAACACCGCACTCATTCGCAACAGTGCACACGGTTATGCGCGGTCTCCATGTGATAAGCACAATAGAGACAAGCACGCCTAACTGACCATCGACAGACAAACATGAAACAGAGGACGCGAGCGCTTGCTTAACGGTTACCTCACCGAGCCTCCAGCAAGCGTAGCAGACAAGACAGACACACGAAAACAGGGACAAGCGAGAGATAGGATCCACAGCACTAGCGAAATGTGGCTAGCGCGATCCAGGTACAGAGTAGCAGAACAGAAGGATCCCCAGCGCTAGCAAAAAGTAGCTAGCGCGATCCCGGAAGATAGAACAGAAGGATCCCCAGCGCTAGCGAAAAGTAGCTAGCGCGATCCCAGGAGACAGAACAGAAGAGAAAGCTGATAGCAACCGCTGCACCAGCTATACTCCAAGAACAGAGATCAGAACCATTTCCTGTCGACCACCTTTGGGACAGGATAATGGCAACAGGCAAGACAAGACAGAACAGGCAATACAGATAATATAACCTGACTGGGCTAGAAGGGGAGCCTAAAGCAACTCCCAGGAATTAACTATACTAGATAGCAATGGCTGACACTCCAGCAGTGTCCATCAGGAACAGACCATGGAAAGGAAATGACCAGCAAAGCCTTCTGGGAAACATAAAGCTCTTATAGTGCCAGTCATCAAAGAAGGCAGGTAGGGGATTTGCATAACGAATGTATGCAAATTCCCCAGCAAGAGAACAGACCAGAAACTTGCAATGGAAAGACAGGTCTCTGTTCCAGAGACCTGCAGCCCACAGACTAGAGGAATGGACAAACAGCTGTCTGCCTGTGCAGCCAGCTGAGCGGATCATCACAGATGTAAACACTGCACTTGGGAGGTGATCTGACGTCGGATCTGCGGGCGATCTATTGGTGTGGGTGGGTGATCAGATTGCCCGCAAAGGGGCAGGTTAGGGGCTGATTGATGGGTGGCAGTGACAGGGGGTGATTGATGGGTGATTGACAGGTGATCAGTGGGTTATTACAGGGAAGAACACATGTAAATAATGCACTGGCGAATTGATAAGGGGGGGTCTGAGGGCAATCTGAGCATGTGGGCGGGTGATTGGGTGCCTGCAAGGGGCAGATTAGGGTCTAATCTGATGGGTAACAGTGACAGGTGGGGATAGCGGGTGATTGATGGGTGATTGATGAGTAATTAGTGGGTGTTTAGAGGAGAGAACAGATGTAAACACTGCACTTGGGAGGTGATCTGATGTCGGATCTGCGGGCGATCTATTGGTGTGGGTGGGTGATCAGATTGCCTGCAAGGGGCAGGTTAGGGGCTGATTGATGGGTGGCAGTGACAGGGGGTGATTGATGGGTGGCAGTGACAGGGGGTGAATGATGGGTGATTGATAGGTGATTGACAGGTGATCAGGGTTTTTTCTACAGAGAAGAACAGATGTAAATAATGCACTGGTGAATTGATAAGGGGGGGTCTGAGGGTAATCTGAGCATGTGGGCGGGTGATTGGGTGCCCGCAAGGGGCAGATTAGGGTCTAATCTGATGGGTAATAGTGACAGGTGGTGATAGGGCTTGATTGATGGGTGATTGAAGGGTAATTAGTGGGTGTTTAGAGGAGAGAACAGATGTAAACACTGCACTTGGGAGGTGATCTGATGTCGGATCTGCGAGCGATCTATTGGTGTGGGTGGGTGATCAGATTGCCCGCAAGGGGCAGGTTAGGGGCTGATTGATGGGTGGCAGTGACAGGGGGTGATTGATGGGTGATTGATAGGTGATTGACAGGTGATCAGTGGGCTATTACAGGGAAGAACAGATGTAAATAATGCACTGGCGAACTGATAAGGGGGGGTCTGAGGGCAATCTGAGCGTGTGGGTGATTGGGTGCCCTTTTACAAAAACAACAGTCAGATACTTACCTAGGGTGAGGGAAGGCTCTAGGTCCTAATCAGCCTTCTCTCTCCTCTCCCAGTGCCCTCTGTGCAGCTCAGGATCCTCCGTTCAAATCCTCCGCCACGGAGGACTTCAGAAGTCTTTGGGAGCCAAGTCCTCCTGAAGACAGGCGGCTCCATACAGCGCACGCGCGATGACGCAATAGAGGGCGCCAGCGCATGCGCATTACAGAGTGGCCCGTCTTCGGGAGCACTCGGGCTCCCAAAGACTTCCGAAGCCTCCCTTTAACAGCGGAGATAGCAGCATTTGACCGAATTGGGTGAATGCTGCTATGGGGGATCCTGAGCTGGAACTGGCAGCGGGAGAGGAGAGAGAAGGCTTAACAGTGAGGTTTACTATATTCTCGACAAGGTACAGACAAGACAGAAGCTGTCACTTCCATGCCCGAAAATGAACTAGTTGAAGCAAAATAAAACAAGTAAAACATCCTGGTTATTAATGTTTTTTGCCCTGTATATATAAATGTTTATATCATCATGTCACATGTCACCTCAGGTACAGCTTAAAGAGACTCTGTAACATTCAAAAGATCCCCTGGGGGGTACTCACCTCGGGTGGGGGAAGCCTCCGGATCCTAATGAGGCTTCCCACGCCGTCCTCTGTCCCACGGGGGTCTCTCCGCAGCCCTCCGAACAGCCGGCGACTGTGCCGACTGTCATTTCAATATTTACCTTTGCTGGCTCCAGCGGGGGCGCTGTGGCGGCTTTCCATTCCGAACTACACGGAAATACCCGATCTCATTCGGGTCCGCTCTACTGCGCAGGCGCAGGAAACTTGCGCCTGCGCAGTAGAGCGGACCCGACGGCGATCGGGTATTTCCGTGTAGTTCGGAGCCGACAGCCGTCAGAGCGCCTGCGCAGGAGCCAGGAAGGTAAATATTGACGTCACCGCTGCCCGGACTCCACGGAGGGCTGCAGCGAGACCCCTGACGGATGGAGGACGGCGTGGGAAGCCTCATTAGGATCCGGAGGCTTCCCCCACCCGAGGTGAGTACCCCCCAGGGGATCTTTTTATGTTACAGTTCCTCTTTAAGGGGGTTCTTTAGAGGTTTAAAAAAAAAAGTTTCACTAACCTGGGGCTTCTACCAGCCCCCTGCAGAAGTCCTGTGTCTGCGCCGGTACTCAAGGATCCTCCGGTCCCCCGCTGCAGCTCACTTTCAGTTCCACCGACTTACAAGTTGACAGCCACTGCACCTGGCCGCGCGTCCTCTCTCCTGATCACGTCGTTGTGAGCATCCTGTGCAGGTACAGTACGAGGGTTTCTCATACTGCACCTATGCACAGGCCCGGATTTATATCACAGGAGCCTAGAGGCACACATGTCCTGACACAGTAGACTTCGACCTCCACAAACTTTTAAATCCCTGCCAAACTAAACCACAAGTGTGCTGGCTGGCCCAGCTGTCAATTCTCCGTTACTTCCCTTGAACATCATAGGTAGCTACAGGTGCCCTTTAGTATTAGCTAGAAGTACCCTCAATATTAAGCATGTAGTGGTGCCCCCAAATGAAGGGAGATCTTGTCAGTGAAATAAAGAGAGCCAGGTGAGTACCCTCTCATTTACGCTCTGTTCGGGACTCTGTGTAGGGAAGGAGGGAGGTACTAGGGGAGAGGAGTGAGCTGCCTCTCCATCATCAGGCGCCTGTAGGCACGTGCTTACAGTGCCTTATGGTAAATACAGCCCTGCCTGCACAGGAAGCTCCCAGCAACGTGAGCAGGAGCGAGGACTCACATTGGCCAGGGCCGCAAATGCGCAATGGCTGGAAGTTGTTGAAACTATAAGTGAGCCACGGCAGGGGACCGTAAAATCCTTGAGTACCGCCACAGGTACAAGACTTCGGCAGGGGGCCGGTAGAAGCACAAGGTAAGTGAAACTTTATCTTTTTCGTACATGCTTGTTTAGGGTCTATGGCTGAAAGTATTAGAGGCAGAGGAACAGTAGGACAGCCAGGCAACTGGTATTGCTTAAAAGGAAATAAATATGGCAGCCTCCATGTAACGCTCACCTCGGGTTAACTTTAAAAATCAACGGCTAATATATACTATAACTTTGGGAATAACTTTTACTTAATTCATCCTGGAATTCTTCCTGAACAGCTCTGTTCCCCGTAGAGGCCCAATCACTTGAAGAAGAAAAGACTGCCGGCTGGGATTAGGCACAGGCCAAGACGCACGGCGCTGACCTCACTCCACTTATACATCATAATATCAAATGTACTTGGGGGTCTTAACAAGCACTATTTACTGCCTGAGCACTTGAGCCTGGCCGGTATCATACATCAAACAGCCTAATCCTTGTACAGCCGACACACTGCTCAGGCACACTGAGATGAATACCCAGGCCTCACTCATAATGAGGGGGATAAAATACAAGTATACGGATCACTTCCCCCCGGGACCGCCATCAATTCTTTGCCAGTCAAATTATCAGGGAAGGACTATCAGGTTACCTAGGCCATCAGAGTTAACGTTGTTTGACAACAGCATCAATGATGGCTGAAGAAGTGGAGTGAAGTTTCTATCGGGTTCCTCTACCTGGAGCCGATCGCCAGCTACTGTCTATATATTGTCTATCAGGTCCAGCTTCAATTACCGAGGGAGTGCTAAGGACAATGATTATTGTGGCTCTGTCTGTACCAGGGGCGTCTCTAGCCATTTTGTCACTCCAGGCGAGAAAACCTGTGGCACCCCCCTCACCCCTTGTGGTGCCCCCTGATGAAAATAATCGTAACGCAGCAATGTTTCACCGTAAAATAATCGTAACGCATCAATGTTTCACCATACGATAAAAGTAATGTGGCAATCTTTCACCAGGAAATAATCATAGCGCAGCAATGATTCACTTAAAATAATCGTAATGCGGCAATCTTTCCCCAGAAAATAACCATAAAGCAGCAATGATTCGCCATAAAATAAACCGTAATGTGGCCAGTGTTCACCAGAAAATAATCGTAATGTGGCCAGCGTTCACCAGAAAATAATCGTAATGTGGCCAGCGTTCACCAGGAAATAATCGTAATGTGGCCAGTGTTCACCAGGAAATAATCGTAATGTGGCCAGCGTTCACCGGAAAAAAATTGTAATGTGGCCAGTGTTCACCAGAAAATAATCGTATGTGGCCAGCATTCACCAGAAAATAATCGTATGTGGCCAGCGTTCACCAGAAAATTATCCTAATGTGGCCAGCGTTCACCAGAAAATAATCGTATGTGGCCAGCGCTCACCAGAAAATAATCTTATGTGGCCAGCATTCACCAGAAAATAATCGTATGTGGCCAGCGTTCACCAGAAAATTATCCTAATGTGGCCAGCGTTCACCAGAAAATAATCGTATGTGGCCAGCGCTCACCAGAAAATAATCATAATGTGGCCAGCGTTCACCAGAAAATAATTGTAATGTGGCCAGCATTCACCAGAAAATAATCGTAATGTGGCCAGCGTTCACCAGAAAATAATCCTAATGCGGAAAGTGTTTCACTAATTGAAAAATCTCACCTGCATTAGATAGCAATTTGTCTGTTCATTTATTTGTGTTCTCTTTCCAAACATCAGCTCAGTTTGAGGCTAGAAGGAGCTGAAAGATGCCACCTATATCCTACCTGACTTCAGTGCTACTACATAGGCTAGGACAAACACATCTCTCTGGAAGGCAAACCTGACTATGACTATTATTAATATTATTATTATTATTATTAATAATAATCAGTGGCGTACCTAGGGCATTTGACACCCGGTGCTGGGTATTATAAGACCCCCCCCCCCCCCCCCCAAAGTAAAGGGGCAAAAAAATGGGTGGCGCTGCAAAAATGGGCGTGGCCATGACCGGATGAGGGCGGAGCTAACTGTAATTTGCCGTGAACCCGGGTGAGAGTGATATGGAGGCTGCCATATTTATTTCCTTTTAAACAATACTAGTTGCCCTGCTGATCTATTTGGCTGCAGTAGTGAACTGAATCACACCAGAAACAAGCATGCTTGTTCAGGGTCTGTGGTTGAAAGAATTAGAGGCAGAGGACCAGCACGGCAGCCAGGCAACTGGTATTGCTTAAAAGGAGATAAATATGGCAGCCTCAATATTATTCTCACCTTGGGTTCCCTTTAAAAGTGCAACGCAAAGACAGTGGACCCAAGTTTTGGTGACCCTTTCCCCAGAAAATTCACATAATTGTGCAGGTTTTCTCAAGAAAATACACGTCATGTCTGCAGATTTGCCCAGAGAATACGTTCAATCATGTCTGCAGATTTGCCCAGAAAATACATGCAATCATGTCTGCAGATTTTCCCAGAGAATATGTTCAATCATGTCGGCAGATTTGCCCAGAAAATACATGCAATCATGTCGGCAGATTTGCCCAGAAAATACATGCAATCATGTCGGCAGTTTTGCCCAGAAAATACATGCAATCATGTCTGCAGATTTGCCCAGAGAATACGTTCAATCATGTCGGCAGATTTGCCCAGAAAATACATGCAATCATGTCGGCAGATTTGCCCTGAAAATACATGCAAACATGTCGGCAGATTTGCCCAGAAAATACATGCAATCATGTCGGCAGATTTGCCCAGAAAATACATGCAATCATAAAATTAAAAACAATGGTGCACAAGCCAGCCTGGAGACCCGGGAACTCTCACTGCCCGGGGCCCCAGAACCAGCACGTAACACCATATGTGAGCGCAGTCAAGCCCTGGAGCTGCCACCCCCAAGAGCCTGTCCCCAACTGCTCTGAAACTTACCAAACACACAAAGAGGGAAATACTCACTCCCAAACAGTCCTCTGCTGCTTTATAAAGCCTGCAGGCTGCTTATAAGCCAATAAGAAGTGCACACACACGTTACACCTAGTCTGCAGTGATTAATCAAGCAGAAGCTGAGCAGGTCAGCCAATCGTTGGAGAGGGCTTCAGTTGCATATAGACAATGGCTATATGACCAGCAGGGGGCACCAGCGTGCAGGATATTCCCTCTCATCTGCCCCCCTCCTAACTAAACTGCATGGGAATCTACAATAAAATTAAAAACAATGGTGCACAAGCCAGCCTGGGGCCCCGGAAACTCTCACTGCCCAGGGCCCCAGAACCAGCACGTAACACCAT
The DNA here is from genome assembly GCF_040937935.1 of Hyperolius riggenbachi. Classification (NCBI taxonomy): domain Eukaryota; kingdom Metazoa; phylum Chordata; class Amphibia; order Anura; family Hyperoliidae; genus Hyperolius; species Hyperolius riggenbachi. The sequence continues at coordinate 244,835,345 of NC_090653.1, read as the reverse complement.
ATGTGAGCGCAGTCAAGCCCTGGAGCTGCCACCCCCAAGAGCCTGTCCCCAACTGCTCTGAAACTTACCAAACACACAAAGAGGGAAATGCTCACTCCCAAACAGTCCTCTGCTGCTTTATAAAGCCTGCAGGCTGCTTATAAGCCAATAAGAAGTGCACACACACGTTACACCTAGTCTGCAGTGATTAATCAAGCAGAAGCTGAGCAGGTCAGCCAATCGTTGGAGAGGGCTTCAGTTGCATATAGACAATGGCTATATGACCAGCAGGGGGCACCAGCGTGCAGGATATTCCCTCTCATCTGCCCCCCCTCCTAACTAAACTGCATGGGAATCTACAATAAAATTAAAAACAATGGTGCACAAGCCAGCCTGGGGCCCCCGGGAACTCTCACTTGTGCACCATTGTTTTTAATTTTATTGTAGATTCCCATGCAGTTTAGTTAGGAGGGGGGCAGATGAAAGGGAATATCCTGCACGCTGGTGCCCCCTGCTGGTCATATAGCCATTGTCTATATGCAACTGAAGCCCTCTCCAACGATTGGCTGACCTGCTCAGCTTCTGCTTGATTAATCACTGCAGACTAGGTGTAACGTGTGTGTGCACTTCTTATTGGCTTATAAGCAGCCTGCAGGCTTTATAAAGCAGCAGAGGACTGTTGGGGAGTGAGTATTTCCCTCTTTGTGTGTTTGGTAAGTTTCAGAGCAGTTGGGGACAGGCTCTTGGGGGTGGCAGCTCCAGGGCTTGACTGCGCTCACATATGGTGTTATGTGCTGGTTCTGGGGCCCCGGGCAGTGAGAGTTCCCGGGGCCCCAGGCTGGCTTGTGCACCATTGTTTTTAATTTTATTGTAGATTCCCATGCAGTTTAGTTAGGAGGGGGGCAGATGAGAGGGAATATCCTGCACGCTGGTGCCCCCTGCTGGTCATATAGCCATTGTCTCTATGCAACTGAAGCCCTCTCCAACAATTGGCTGACCTGCTCAGCTTCTGCTTGATTAATCACTGCAGACTAGGTGTAACGTGTGTGTGCACTTCTTATTGGCTTATAAGCAGCCCTCAGGCTTTATAAAGCAGCAGAGGACTGTTTGGGAGTGAGTATTTCCCTCTTTGTGTGTTTGGTAAAATACATGCAATCATGTCGGCAGATTTGTCCAGAAAATACATGCAATCATGTAGCAGATTTAACCAGAAAATACATGCAATCGTGTGGCAGACCTGTCCAGAAAACACTTCAATCGTGTAGCAGACCTGGCCAGAACATAAACGCTACCCCTGGCTACTAATATAAATTAAAAAAAAAAAACCATTTACTCACCTGCAGCAGAGCTCCTGTTCCGGCCTCCGTCCAGTGCGCAGCTCCCACGATCCTCTGAAGCCAGCAACTCCCAAAGTCTCCAGAGCAGGGCTTTACTATAGCCCTGCTCTGCCGCTGCGGTGAACTGATACGGCATCTATTAGATGCCGATAGTCAGTTCACGCTGGGGGGTGCTTGGAGAATTTTAAGGGGTGCTTCAGCACCCAAAGCATCCCCCCCGGTGCCGCCACTTCCCCCAGTATAGGTAGGTAGCAGTTGCCCCCAGTATAGGTAGCTAGTTGCCCCCAGTGAAGGTAGTATAGTTGCCCCAATATAGCTAGTATAGTTGCCCCCAGGATAGGCAGCATAGCTGCTGCCCCCAATGTAGGTAGTGTTGCTGCCCCCAGTGTAGCTAGTATAGTGGCCCCCGTACAGCTGCCTTCCAGTATAGCTAGTATAGTGGCCCCCATAGTTGCCCCAGTATAGCTAGTATAGTGGCCCACAGTTTAGATAGTATAGTTGCCTCCGTTGTAGCTGGTATGGTGCCCCCCAGTATAGGTAATATAGTGGCCCCTATAGATGCCCCCAGTGTAGCTAGTATAGTGGCCCCCCGTTTAGCTGCCCCCAGTATAGTGGCCCCCAGTATAGCTAGTATAGTGGCCCCCAGTTTAGGTAGAATAGTGGCCCCCAGTTTAGGTAGTATAGTGCTCCCCCCCCCCCCCCCCTGTGTAGCTAGAAGGAGGGGTGACAGCAGGGATAGCGGTGGGGAGGGGGGAACTATCCCCCCTCCCTCACCTGGGTCCCCTCCTTCTGCCTCTTTTCTCCCCCCAAAAATGCGGGCAGTGGGCCGGGGGCAGCGAGCAGGCTGTCGCGGAGAATACTCACGTTACTTCCGCGTATCAGCCTGGAACGCTGCGTCGCCGTCACGTGCCTCTACTGCGCCTCCAATGATTGGAGGCGCAGAAGAGGCACGTGATGGCGACGCAGCGTTCCAGGCTGATACGCGGAAGTAACGTGAGTATTCTCCGCGCCAGCCTGCTCGCTGCCCACTGCCCCCGGCCCGCTGCCCGCATTTTTGGGGGGAGAAGAGAGGCAGAAGGAGGGGGACCCAGGTGAGGGAGCGGGGGGGATATTTCCCCCCCTCCTCGCCGCTATCCCTGCTGTCACCCCTCCTCCTAGCGCTGCTCTTCCCCTCCTTAGTCAGGTGTAGGGGGGTCGTGGCGACACCCCCCTGGCTGTCTGGCACCCGGTGCGCCACGCCCCCCTGCGCCCTTAGTAGTGTTGGGCGAACAGTGTTCGCCACTGTTCGGGTTCTGCAGAACATCACCCTGTTCGGGTGATGTTCGAGTTCGGCCGAACACCTGACGGTGCTCGGCCAAACCGTTCGGCCATATGGCCGAACTAAGAGCGCATGGCCGAACGTTCCCCGAACGTTCGGCTAGCGCTGTGATTGGCCGAACGGGTCACGTGGTTCGGACCCGAACGCGCTCTGATTGGCCGAACGGTCACGTGGTTCGGGTAAATAAATACCCGAACCACGTCATATCTCCGCCATTTGTCTGTGGGTTTAGCTTTGGGTAGGCAGGCAGGGTAGTTCGCGCTCCAGCCACGCTAGCCAGGGTCCCCCCTGTCATTGTGTCACTGCTGGGAACAGTAGTACACCGCTTGCTCAGCCACACTATATAGCATTCTGTTTACTGCCACTCTGTGTACCTCGCTCAGCCACACTATATAGCATTCTGTTTACTGCCACTCTGTGTCTGCTGGGAATAGTAGTACACCGCTTGCTCAGCCACACTATATAGCATTCTGTTTACTGCCACTCTGTGTACCTCGCTCAGCCACACTATATAGCATTCTGTTTACTGCCACTCTGTGTCTGCTGGGAATAGTGGTACACCGCTCGCTCAGCCACACTATATAGCATTCTGTTCACTGTTCTGTGTCTGCTTGGAATAGTGGTACACCGCTCGCTCAGCCACACTATATAGCATTCTGTTTACTGTTCTGTGTCTGCTGGGAATAGTGGTACACCGCTCGCTCAGCCACACTATATAGCATTCTGTTTACTGTTCTGTGTCTGCTGGGAATAGTGGTACACCGCTCGCTCAGCCACACTATATAGCATTCTGTGCACTGTTCTGTGTCTGCTGGGAATAGTGGTACACCGCTCGCTCAGCCACACTATATAGCATTCTGTTCACTGTTCTGTGTCTGCTGGGAATAGTGGTACACCGCTCGCTCAGCCACACTATATAGCATTCTGTTTACTGTTCTGTGTCTGCTGGGAATAGTGGTACACCGCTCGCTCATCCACACTATATAGCATTCTGTTCACTGTTCTGTGTCTGCTGGGAATAGTGGTACACCGCCCGCTCAGCCACACTATATAGCATTCTGTTCACTGTTCTGTGTCTGCTGGGAATAGTGGTACACCGCTCGCTCAGCCACACTATATAGCATTCTGTTCACTGTTCTGTGTCTGCTGGGAACAGTAGTACACCGCTCGCTCAGCCAGAGTATATAGCATTGTGTTTACTGCCACTCTGTGTACACCGCTCAGCCAGACTATATACCATTGTTTACTGACACTCTGTGTACACCGCTCAGCCAGACTATATACCATTGTTTACTGACACTCTGTGTACACCGCTCAGCCAGACTATATACCATTGTTTACTGCCACTCTGATTCTGCTGGGAACAGTAGTACACCGCTCGCTCAGCCAGACTATATAGCATTGTGTTTACTGCCACTCTGTGTACACCGCTCAGCCAGACTATATACCATTGTTTACTGACACTCTGTGTACACCGCTCAGCCAGACTATATACCATTGTTTACTGAAACTCTGTGTACACCGCTCAGCCAGACTATATACCATTGTTTACTGCCACTCTGATTCTGCTGGGAACAGTAGTACACCGCTCGCTCAGCCAGACTATATACCATTGTTTACTGACACTATATAGCAGACTATATAGCATTGTGTGTACACCGCTCAGCCAGACTATATACCATTGTTTACTGACACTCTGTGTACACCGCTCAGCCAGACTATATACCATTGTTTACTGCCACTCTGATTCTGCTGGGAACAGTAGTACACCGCTCGCTCAGCCAGACTATATACCATTGTTTACTGACACTCTGTGTACACCGCTCAGCCAGACTATATACCATTGTTTACTGCCACTCTGATTCTGCTGGGAACAGTAGTACACCGCTCGCTCAGCCAGACTATATACCATTGTTTACTGACACTATATAGCAGACTATATAGCATTGTGTGTACACCGCTCAGCCAGACTATATACCATTGTTTACTGACACTCTGTGTACACCGCTCAGCCAGACTATATACCATTGTTTACTGCCACTCTGATTCTGCTGGGAACAGTAGTACACCGCTCGCTCAGCCAGACTATATACCATTGTTTACTGACACTCTGTGTACACCGCTCAGCCAGACTATATACCATTGTTTACTGCCACTCTGATTCTGCTGGGAACAGTAGTACACCGCTCGCTCAGCCAGACTATATAGCATTGTGTTTACTGCCACTCTGTGTACACCGCTCAGCCACACTATATAGCATTGCGTACTCTGCCAGTCAGTGTGTATATTGCTGGGATCAGTAATACTCCACTCACCGTCAACCACTATATGAGCTCAACATGAGTTCCCCAGAGACCTCCGCTGTGAGCAGCACTCCCAACAACAGCAACAGCCAACGCCCCACGCAAGCTATAACATCCACCCCAGCAGCCAGTGGTCAGCAGCAGCCCTCCCCGGAGGAGAACGTTGTGTCCATCAGTCCGTCGCCAGAGCGATTAATGAGGGCTGCCATTGAGGAGATGATGGGGCCTGATGTGGAGGAGGAGGTCTGGCTCAGGCCAGCATCCCAAGTTAATGTTGAGGACGATGAGGGGTCTGTGTCTGGGGATGTTGGGGTGGCAGAGGTGGTGGGTGGGTCAGACTCAGGAGAAGAGTTGTATGATGAGGATGATGATCGGGACCATCTGTATGTGCCTCAGAGTCCGACCCCGGAAAACATGTTGTATCGTGTGTTTAGGTACTAAAATCTGCGTTCCCTCCCAGTAGTGTTGGGCGAACAGTGTTTGCCACTGTTCGGGTTCTGCAGAACATCACCCTGTTCGGGGTGACTATATAGCAGACTATATAGCATTGTGTTTAATGCCACTCTGTGTACACGGCTCAGCCACACTATATAGCATTGTGTTTACTTCCACTCTGTGTCTGCTGGGAACAGTAGTACACCGCTCACCCGCCACTGTATAGCATTGTGCTCTGTGTCACTGCTGACAATAGTGGTACACCGCTCACCCACCACTGTATAGCATTTCTGTACTGCCACTGTACTGCTGCCAGTCAGCGTGTACTTTAAGGATAAGTGAAATGAGGAAGAAATCCGTTGAAAGAGGGAGGGGCAAGGGAAGAGGTGTTTCCCCTGACGGTTCACGTACAGGCCACAGGGGAGCACCCAAGAAAACCCACTCAATACTGCCCATGTTGTCCAGGACAACAACCCTCACAGATCCAAAAGAACAGGACCAGATAATTACTTGGATGACCTCTCAAGCGTCCAGCAGTGGGTTAAGCAGCACCAGCACATCACGCACGAGGTCCGAGTCCTCAGCCAGTTAAAGTCTGGGCTTTCTTTGAAGACTGCACTGAGGATGTTACCATGGCGATTTGCAAGGTGTGCAAGACCCGCCTGAGCAGGGGGAAAAGTATTAACAACCTCTCCACCACCAGCATGAGCCGCCACATTCTATCCAAACATCCCACTCTGTGGGCAAACGCGGCAGGACAGGGTACCACCAGCAACACTGCCTCCCTTGGGTTCACCAGACTCACCACCAGACCCGCCTCAGCAGCAGCAGTAGCCCAGCCATTGCGTGGTTCACAACATTCACAAACATCAGACGATGCTGACACTGTCACTTTCCGGACTAGTGCTCTTGAGGTCTCCCAGTGTTCATCAAACACAACAACCAACAGCCCTTCGGTGTGCAGCGCTACGGTTGAGTTGTCTGTCTCTGAGATGTTTGAGCACAAGAGGAAATTGCCAGCAAATGACCCCCGGGCCGTGGCAGTAACAGCCAGCCAGCATAGCCAAGCTTCTGGCCTGCGAAATGCTGCCATATCGAGTGGTGGAGACAAACAGCTTCAAGGGCATGATGTCAGTGGCCATCCCACGTTACGTTGTTCCCAGCCGCTACCACTTTGCGCGCTCTGCAGTGCCTGAGTTGCATGAGCACGTGGTCAGCTAAATAACCCGAAGCTTGAAGAATGCCGTTGCCTGCAAGGTTCACCTCACCACTGACACCTGGACGAGTTCGTTCGGCCAGGGTCGATACATCTCCCTTACCGCGCACTGGGTGAACCTTGTGGAGCCTGGCAGCGATTCCTCACCTGCTACGGCGCGGGTGTTGCCCACGCCGCAAACAGCTGGATAACAACAGCAGCACCTACCTCTCTGACTCCTTCTCCTCCAACGCATCTCAAAGCTGTACCTCATCCGGAAATGCTAACCCAGCACCAGCAGCAGTAGGATCGTGGAAGCAGTGCAGCACAGCTGTTGGCATGCGTCAGCAAGCGTTGCTGAAGCTGATCTGCCTTGGGGATAAGCAGCACACAGGGGAGGAAATTTGGAGGGGAATAAAGGAACAGACGGATTTGTGGCTGGCACCGCTGGACCTGAAACCGGGCATGAAGCTAGACACCTGGCACGAACTGGCAATGTACGCAATAGAGGTGCTGGCTTGCCCGGCAGCCAGCGTTATGTCGGAACGCTGTTTCAGTGCTGCCGGAGGCATCATCACAGATCGGCGTATCCGCCTCTCCACAGAAAATGCAGACCGTCTGACTCAAATTAAAATGAATCAATCCTGGATTGGAAACGACTACGCAACACTCCTGGACCCCAACCAAGTAACCTGACCGATGAACATCTGGGATGGTTTAGCGTTTCCGGTCCCTGTTTATTGAACCTCTCATCTGTATTACATTTATGACTGCATGGCGGCAAAAAGCATTGCTGCTATATCCGCACGCTTTTTGTCCTCATGCAAGGCCTGGGTTGTTGTGTCTCACAAAGCGTGGCCTTCTCCTCCTGCGCCTCCTCCTGTTCCATCACGTGTGCTGCTGCTGCTGCTGCTGCTGCTGGGTTACCGTTGCCGGTCCCTGTTTATGGAACCTCTTATCTTTATTACATTTATGACTACATGGCGGTACAAAGCATGCTATCCGCACGCTTTTTGTCCTCATGCAAGGCCTGGGTTGTTGTGTCTCACAAAGCGTGGCCTTCTCCTCCTGCGCCTCCTCCTGTTCCATCACGTGTGCTGCTGCTGCTGCTGCTGGGTTACCGTTGCCGCGTGGTCCCTGTTTATTGAACCTCTTATCTTTATTACATTTATGACTACATGGCGGTAAAAAGCATGCTATCCGCACGCTTTTTGTCCTCATGCAAGGCCTGGGTTGTTGTGTCTCACAAAGCGTGGCCTTCTCCTCCTGCGCCTCCTCCTGTTCCATCACGTGTGCTGCTGCTGCTGCTGCTGCTGGGTTAGCGTTGCCGCGTGGTCCCTGTTTATTGAACCTCTTATCTTTATTACATTTATGACTACATGGCGGTACAAAGCATGCTATCCGCACGCTTTTTGTCCTCATGCAAGGCCTGGGTTGTTGTGTCTCACAAAGCGTGGCCTTCTCCTCCTGCGCCTCCTCCTGTTCCATCACGTGTGCTGCTGCTGGGTTAGCGTTGCCGCGTGGTCCCTGTTTATTGAACCACTTATCTTTATTACATTTATGACTGCATGGTGGTACAAAGCATGCTATCCGCACGCTTCTTGTCCTCATGCAAGGCCTGGGTTGTTGTGTCTCAAAGCGTGGCCTTCTCCTCCTGCGCCACCCTCCTCCTGTTCCATCACGTGTGCTGCTGCTGGGTTAGCATTACCGGTCCCTTTTCCTGGAACCTCTTATATGTATTACATTTATGACTGCATGCCAACAAAAAGCATGTTACCTGTGCAAAGAAAACAGACATTTCCCGCATTTAAAAGACAGTTTTCCCTTTGAAACTTTAAAATCGATTTTCTCAAAAACTATAAGCTCTTTTTGCTAAATTTTTTTTTCCTCTTGTACCCACTCCCAAGGTGCACATACCCTGTAAATTTGGGGTATGTAGCATGTAAGGAGGCTTTACAAACCACAAAAGTTCGGGTCCCCATTGACTTCCATTATGTTCGGAGTTCGGGTCGAACACCCGAACATCGCGGCCATGTTCGGCCTGTTCGGCCCGAACCCGAACATCTAGATGTTCGCCCAACACTAGCCCTTAGGTAGGAACGCTACTGATAATAATAATATTCCACTATGACAGTAATTCAGTATTTGGATTTCAGAATTTTTCAAATGCCTGTTCATAACAGTCTCTCTTTAAAAGTTGCTGTATCCACTGAAGGAGATTTAGTGCATGCATGAAATATGGGCTTGAGGAAAAATGGGCGCCCATTTTCGTCAATAAAATTATTGTTAATATATACGTTTTTAAAGTGTAAATAGTATAAATTCCTCCTCCGATGACACTACAGCTCAGTCTGAGCCTTGGCCTCCTTCAGTTTTCTGCCTCATCCATCTCTGTCTATTGCTGCCTGTTTCCAGTTGCGTATATAAAGCAGTTGTTTGGCATCTTTGTCAACCTCATCTGCCCATCTTTTTCTAGGTCTTCCAGTTGGTCTTTGTCCATTTATGCTCCTTGTAAAGATTATTTTTGGGATCCTATGGTCATCCATTTTAACCACACGTCCTGCCCATCTCAACCATTAAATCCTAATATAGTCTGATAGTGGGAGATCTTTATATAGTTTATATAGCTGATGGTTGTATTTAATTCTCCATACACCATTCTCGTGGGTGGGGCCATAGACATTGGGTAATATCTTCCTTTCAAAAGCATCCATTTTGCTTGCTAGGTTCTGGGTAAGTTTCCATGTTTCACACCAGTAGGTAAGTATAGGCCTGTTTATGGTCTTGTATACCCGGATTTTGATGTTCCTTTGGATATCCCGTGAGTGAAAGATGTGTGATAGGGCAAAGTGTGCTCTGTTGGCTTGAGTTATTCTTCCATGGATTTCTGCTGCTTCACTTCCATCGCTGTCTAGGTTGACTCCCAGATATTTAAAATGTTTTACAGATTCTAGATTATCTTCACCTATTATCAGTCACTTGAAGAGATGAGAGCAGCTGGGCACATCCAGTAAAAAACGCCTTTATTGGAACATCATTAAAACCAGTATCAAAACAACGGCATCAGTCCACCAGGAGATACTGGTTTTAATGATGTACCAATAAAGGCGTTTTTTACTGGATGTGCCCAGCTGCTCTCATCTCTTCAAATGACTGGTATGGTGGAATTGCTTTTTTAGCTTGGAGCACTCCGGGGAGGCCTGTGGTGGTCCTGTGCACCTTTCTTTTTACTATTGTTGGATCGTCACCTATTATTATGTTCTGTGGTGGTCCTCTCTTTCTTGACTGTTTTAGAAATTTTGTCATATCAGTGTTTATTATCGGGCCTACCTCCTTGGCCTGATTGTTTAGATCGATAAATATTTTACTACAACTTAACCGAACCCTACTCTCACACAGAACCCTCCCTTCCTGACGCCTAGCCCTAAAACCCCCCTTCCTGAAGCCTAATAATAAACCACCCTTCTTGACGCCTAACCCTAAAACCTCCCTTCCTAACCTTATAATATTGAAAACGATACATTTCAAAACAATTTATTTTATTCATTTATTTAAGTATTTATATAGCGCTGACATATTACCCAGCGCTGTACAGAGTATATTGTCTTGTCAGTAACTGTCCCTCAGAGGGGCTCACAATCTAATCCCTACAACAACTTTCAAAAATGAATAATTTATAAATACTAAACATTAAAAATGGCAAACCAATAACGTTTTATTTTTTAAAACAATGAAACATTTCAAAAACTATATCGTAATTTTCAAAATGATAAGTATTGCTTGCCTAATTTTCTGCTTTGGGCGCCTTATAGCCGATATTTGCGTTAGCATCTAAGGGGCCCTCAAATCCTCCGGATTTAGTTGCCTTAAGTGGCAAAACTTTGATTTGGGGTCGTCCAACATTCACATCCCCTTTCACCATGGTGGTCCCCTATGGCTCCATCTTACTCGCCCAGGCACGGTATAACTGCGTTCATTCATGAAGAGGAGTGCGGCCACAATAACACATCCAACAAGCTCTTGTCGGATATCTTCTGAGGTTCAACGAGCAGCAACAGTGGGGGATAGGAAGACGCGGGAAGCCTCTGCAGGATCCAGAGACTTCTTAGGTACATTTTTGCCTTTTTTTTTATTTTACTCCACCTTGTTGGGTACACTTTAAAGAGGAACTTTAGTGAAAAGGGAGAAAAAAAAAAATACACTGCAAAGTGAGAAGTTAAAAAATAGACGAAAGATCAACAAATGCTTGATATTCCTTATTTAATTTGTTCATGTTGTTTGATGCACAGTCAGTCTGCACGGCGTCATCCTTACTACTGACAGTCAAGAAAACTAACATTGCGATAGGCTAAAAGGTTGTTGTTGTTTTTTTTTTATAGCTCTACAGATGCACAGAGGGAGATACTAGTTGCTTGGCAGTTGGAAACAGCCATTATTTCCCACAATGCAACAAGGTTCACAGACAGGAAACTGTCAGGACCCAGGTCCTGACATCACACTGTGGGAGGGGTTTCACCACAATATCAGCCACACATACCCTCCCCTGATGATCTATTCAAGAAAAGATAAAGATTTTTCATGGGAAAGGGGGTATCAGCTACTGATTGGGGTGAATTTCAGTCCTTGGATACAGTTCCTCTTTAAGCAATTTTTTACATGTTGCCTACCCTTGACAAGCTGAATTCAGTTGTCTTCTATCACAGCATAAAAGTGGCACTGACCCATCTCTGGTAACAACTGCAGGCAACGGTTTACAGACATCTCATTGGTTGTTCAAACCAGCCAGACAAGGAAATGACCATGTGAATAAAGTCCTTAGAAGTTGCAACCCCGATAACTATGGCAGTAGGTAGTTTGCATTGCAGGGAGATTGCCCCATCTTATGCCTAACTTCATGGTGACAGGTATACGCCAACACACCTACGAAATCCTTCTTTAGGCAATGATCGTACTGCCCTGGCCGCTACATAAATCACATAAATGGAGGAAAGCACAGACTGCAGACTGTCTGTATTCCACAAATATTTATTCTGGGCAGCAGATCCATCTCTCTCCCAGCATAATAACACAAGACAAAGCCTTTTCTTCTAAGTCTTCTAAAGCCACTAATTATGTTGGCCCAACAAATGTTCCGCAATTACAATCAGCCCGTTCTCTACGGAATCCGTTCGCAGGGTTTGGGTCAGATGGCATTCAACCCTGAGGGCAGTGACATATAATTGGGCAGTATGAAGTCAGACACGCTGATTTGTGTCGAGATGCTGATTTGAAACAGAGATACGCATCAGCGCTCAGATAAAGCCAATGTGGCAGAGTCCAAGAGTCGTGAGCCCTGGCGTCATGGCTCCCAACAATCCACAGCCGATGATTAATACTCGACTGTGCATGCAGAAACTTGGCTGACTGCACCACAGATGCATCTGCGTAGCTCCACATACTTCTTGGGTGAGCCTCAAGTCCATTGTCCATCTGCCTGCCTTTCATGTTCGGATGTAATTAAAGCAAAAGAGTATCTTTTAATTTTATTTTTTTTTACTATAAATAAAAAACAGACATTTTATTCTCATTCAGGTAAATACTACACAATTAATATTTCCTACTGTAAATGTAGCTTGCAGCTAGCAGTTGGTAGCCAGGAGGGTAGAATGAAATTTGGGTACCCGCGGCTAATGGACGATTTGAGAGCCCCATAGATGCTAATGCAAATATCGTTAATATGGCACTCAAAGCAAAAATTTGGGCGCCCGATAAATATCATCCTGAACATTAGAACGTTACAGTTTTTGAAATATTTTATCGTTTTGAAACTTACGTTATAGTTTTTAAAAATGTTTTATTATTTGTATGTACAAATGTTAAGGGGGGTGGTAAGGGTTAGGCATCCGGAAGGGTGTTTGTGCAGGGGGACAGTTAGGGTTAAGCATCGGTAAGAGTGTTTGTGCATGGTAGGACGGTTAGGGTTAGATGTCAGGAAGGGTGTTTGTGCATGATAGGACGGTTAGGGATAGGTGTCAGGAAGGGTGTTTGTGCATGATAGGACGGTTAGGGATAGGTGTCAGGAAGGGTGTTTGTGCACGGTAAGATGGTTAGGGTTAGGTGTCAGGAAGGGTGTTTGTGCACAGTAAGATGGTTAGGGGTAGGTGTCAGGAAGGGTGTTTGTGCATGGTAAGATGGTTAGGGTTAGGTGTCAGGAAGGGTGTTTGTGCACAGTAAGATGGTTAGGGGTAGGTGTCAGGAAGGGTGTTTGTGCATGGTAAGATGGTTAGGGTTAGGTGTCAGGAAGGGTGTTTGTGCAGGGGGGAGGTTAGGGTTAGGCATCGGTAAGGGTTTTTGGGCATAGTAGGATGGTTAGGGTTAGGTGTCCGGAAGGGAGTTTGTGCACAGTAGGTTGGTTAGGGTTAAGCAACAGGAAGGGTGTTTGTGCAGGGGGGATGATAAGGGTGTTTGTGCAGGGAGGACGCTTAGGTTTAGGTGTCAGGAGCGGTGTTTGTGCAGGGGGATGGTTAGGGTTAAGCATCGGTAAGGGTGTTTGTGCATGGTAGGATGGTTAGGGTTAGGCATCGGTAAGGGTTTTTGTGCATGGTAGGATGGTTAGGGTTAGGCATCAGGAAGGGTGTTTGTGCAGGGGGGGATGGATAGGGTTAGGTCAGGTGTCAGGAAGGGTGTTTGTGCAGGGTGGACAGTTAGGGTTAAGAATCAGGAAGGGTGTTTGTGCAGGAGGGATGGTAAGGGTGTTTGTGCAGGGAGGATGGTTTAGGTTAGGCATCAGGAAGGGTGTTTGTGCAGGGGGGATGGATAGGGTTAGGTGTCAGGAAGGGTGTTTGTTCAGGGGGGGTGGTTAGAGTTAGGCATTGGTAACGTTTTTTGTGCATGGTAGAATGGTTAGGGTTAGGTGTCAGAAAGGGTGTTTGTGCAGGAGAGACAGTTAGGGTTAGGCATCGGTAACAGTTTTTGTGGATGGTAGGATGGATAGGGTTAGGTGTCAGGAAGGGTGTTTGTGCAGGGGGGGTGGTTAGGGTTAGGTATTGGTACAGTTTTTTGTGCATGGTAGAATGGTTAGGGTTAGGTGTCAGAAAGGGTGTTTGTGCAGGAGAGACAGTTAGGGTTAGGCATCGGTAACAGTTTTAGTGGATGGTAGGATGGTTAGGGTTAGGTGTCAGGAAGGGTGTTTGTGCAGGGGGGATGGTTAGGGTTAAGAGTCAGAAGGGGTGTTTATGCAGGGGGGACGGTTAGGGTTAGGCATCAGGAAGGGTGTTTTTCAGGGGGGATGGTTAGGATTAGGTGCCAGAAAGGGTGTTTATGCAGGGGGGATGGTTAGGGTTAGGCATCAGGAAGGGTGTTTGTGCATGGTAGGATGGTTTGGGTTAGGCATCAGGAGGGGTGTTTGTGCGGGGAAGGGGCGGTGTTTGTGCAGGAGGGGCGGTTGAGTTTAGGTGCCAGGAAGGGTGTTTGTGCAGGGGGGATGGTTAGGGTTAAGAGTCAGAAGGGGTGTTTGTGAGTGGAAGGGGGGGGGGAGGTTGAGGTGTCCGGAAGGGTGTTTGTGCAGGGTGGACGTTTATGGTTAGGCGTCAGGAACGGTGTTTGTGCCGGGGGATGGTTAGGGTTAGGTGTCAGGAAGGGTGTTTGTGCATCGTAGGACGGCTAGAGTTAGGTGTCAGGAAGGGTGTTTGTGCACAGTAGGACGGTTAGGGTTAGGTGTCAGGAAGGGTGTTTGTGCATGGTAGGATGGTTAGGGCTAGGTGCCAGGTAGGGTGTTTGCGTGGCAGGGGGCGATTAGGGTTAGGCATCAGGAAGAGTGTTTTACCCAGGAAGGGGGGGGGGGAGGGTTAGGGTTAAATGTCAGGAAGAGTGTTTGTGAGGGGGGGGGGGGCTAGGGTTAGGCATCAGGGGAGAGGATTCTGTCTGAGAGTAGGGTTAGATTAAGCTGTAGTACAATGTCGGTAACATTTTTCCTGCCCACCTCCTTCCTCCCCAGCCTGTCCCCCTTCCTCCCCTGCCGCCGCTCTCCTTCAGCACATCGCCCGGATCCCTCCTCGCTGGCGCTGCATGCCCAGAGGGGCATGCAGCACTAAGATCTTAGATTAACGGCGACCCGCAGTGGAGAGGTGAGCGGTGGGCAGAGCAGGGACAAGGTCCTCCAGCACCCAAGGCTGAAACACCAAAGTGCGCCCCTCCATCCCTCCCACCCCAGCCGTCACACCCTGATTGCTATTAGACTAAGAGGTGCCACAGGGCCCACAACCTCCCCAACACCTTAATATCTAGTTATCTGGCTTGCAGTCACTGCTATGTATCCCCTTTTCTTATTTCTTTCTGCTTCATACACAATTAGGAATGACAGCTGAATGAATTGTGCGCCCCCTCCTACACTGCGCCCTGAGGCTGGAGCCTCTCCAGCCTATGCCTCGGCCCGGCCCTGGCGGTGGGTAATGGCGAACGTCACTTAGCGTCACACCGATGAATACAGACCGACACGGCTGATTGGATCTTTAAGAACCCCGACGACACCGCACAAAGTGCCGCGATTGCAGGAAGTCTCATTCGTGCCACCAAATACGTTGCGTGACCTCGCACTTAACCTGCCGACAGGAAGAGGGATTGCTGACGACCGTCGTCAAAGGGACATCGCAGGAGCAGTCGGGCGATAAGTACACAGCTTTACCCTCCGCTCTCCTCTCCACTGCGGGTCGGCGCTAATCTGAGGTCTAAGTGCTGCATGCCCCGCTGGGCATGCAGGACCAGTGAAGGGGTTGACAATGTGGTGGAGGAGAGCGGCGGCTGGTGGACGGAGGGGGCCAATTATGTCTAGCTATCTATATGGGGTGCACCTATACAGAGCTATCTATGGGGGGGCACCGCACCTATGCCTAGCTATCTATATGGGGTGCACCCATGCCTAGCTGTCTATATGTGGGCACCTATGTCTAGCTATCTATATGGGGCCACCTATGCCTAGCTATCTATATGGGGTGAACCTATGCCTAGCTATCTATATGGGGTGCACCTATGCAGTGCAGTTTCTAGGCTAAAATGCACCCAGGGCGAGTGTGTAAAAATTGCGCCCCCCCCCCCCCCCAAGCAAGGTATGGGTGCCCGCAGTATAGGTTAGCCAGGTCTAGTTGCACTTAGTATAGGTCCCCCCAGTATAGGTAGCCAAGAATAGGTATCCCAGTATAGGTAGCCAGGCATAGGTGAGCCAGTATAGTTGCCCCCGCTATAGGTTAGCCAGGTAGGTGCCTCCAGTATAGGTAGCCAGTAGAGTTGCCCCCAGTATAGGTTAGATAGGCAGGCGCCCCCGGTATAAGTTAGTTAGGTAGGTGCCCCAGTACAGGTTAGCTAGGTGGGTGCCTCTAATATAGGTAGCCAGAATAGTTGCCCCCAGCATAGGTTAGATAGGTAGGTTCCCCCCAGTATAGGTTAGATGGGTAGCTGCCCCCCAGTATAGGTTAGATTAGGTAGGTGCCCCCCAGTATAGGTTAGATTAGGTAGCTGCTCCCCAGTATAGGTTAGATTAGGTAGCTGCCCCCCAGCGTAGGTTAGATTAAGTAGGTGCCCCTCAGTGTAGGTTAGATTAAGTAGGTGCCCCCCAGTGTAGGTTAGATTAGGTAGGTGCCCCCCAGTGTAGGTTAGATTAGGTAGGTTCCCCCCAGTATAGTTTAGATAGGTAGGTGCCCCCCAGCGTAGGTGAGATTAGGTAGCTGCCGCCCAGTATAGGTTAGATTAGGTACTTGCCCCCCAGCATACGTTAGATTAGGTAGCTGCCCCCCAGTATAGGTTAGATTAGGTAGCTGCCCCCCAGCGTAGGTTCGATTAAGTAGGTGCCCCCCAGTGTAGGTTAGATTAGGTAGGTGCCCCCCAGTGTAGGTTTGATTAGGTAGCTGCCCCCCAGTATAGGTTAGATTAGGTAGCTGCCCCCCAGCGTAGGTTAGATTAAGTAGGTGCCCCCCAGTGTAGGTTAGATTAGGTAGGTGCCCCCCAGTGTAGGTTAGATTAGGTAGGTGCCCCCCAGTGTAGGTTAGATAGGTAGGTGCCCCCCAGCGTAGGTTAGATTAGGTAGCTGCACCCCAGTATAGGTTAGATTAGGTTGGTGCCTTCCAGGGTAGGTTAGATTAGGTAGGTGCCCCCCAGGGTAGGTTAGATTAGGTAGGTGCCCCCCAGTATAGGATAGATAGGTAGGTGCCCCCCAGCGTAGGTTAGATTAAGTAGGTGCCCCTCAGTGTAGGTTAGATTAAGTAGGTGCCCCCCAGTGTAGGTTAGATTAGGTAGGTGCCCCCCAGTGTAGGTTAGATTAGGTAGGTTCCCCCCAGTATAGGTTAGATAGGTAGGTGCCCCCCAGCGTAGGTGAGATTAGGTAGCTGCCGCCCAGTATAGGTTAGATTAGGTACTTGCCCCCCAGCATACGTTAGATTAGGTAGCTGCCCCCCAGTATAGGTTAGATTAGGTAGCTGCCCCCCAGCGTAGGTTCGATTAAGTAGGTGCCCCCCAGTGTAGGTTAGATTAGGTAGGTGCCCCCCAGTGTAGGTTTGATTAGGTAGCTGCCCCCCAGTATAGGTTAGATTAGGTAGCTGCCCCCCAGCGTAGGTTAGATTAAGTAGGTGCCCCCCAGTGTAGGTTAGATTAGGTAGGTGCCCCCCAGTGTAGGTTAGATTAGGTAGGTGCCCCCCAGTGTAGGTTAGATAGGTAGGTGCCCCCCAGCGTAGGTTAGATTAGGTAGCTGCACCCCAGTATAGGTTAGATTAGGTTGGTGCCTTCCAGGGTAGGTTAGATTAGGTAGGTGCCCCCCAGGGTAGGTTAGATTAGGTAGGTGCCCCCCAGTATAGGATAGATAGGTAGGTGCCCCCCAGCGTAGGTTAGATAGGTAGGTGCCCCCCAGCGTAGGTTAGATTAGGTAGCTGCACCCCAGTATAGGTTAGATTAGGTTGGTGCCTTCCAGGGTAGGTTAGATTAGGTAGGTGCCCCCCAGGGTAGGTTAGATTAGGTAGGTGCCCCCCAGTATAGGATAGATAGGTAGGTGCCCCCCAGCGTAGGTTAGATTAAGTAGGTGCCCCTCAGTGTAGGTTAGATTAAGTAGGTGCCCCCCAGTGTAGGTTAGATTAGGTAGGTGCCCCCCAGTGTAGGTTAGATTAGGTAGGTTCCCCCCAGTATAGGTTAGATAGGTAGGTGCCCCCCAGCGTAGGTGAGATTAGGTAGCTGCCGCCCAGTATAGGTTAGATTAGGTACTTGCCCCCCAGCATACGTTAGATTAGGTAGCTGCCCCCCAGTATAGGTTAGATTAGGTAGCTGCCCCCCAGCGTAGGTTCGATTAAGTAGGTGCCCCCCAGTGTAGGTTAGATTAGGTAGGTGCCCCCCAGTGTAGGTTTGATTAGGTAGCTGCCCCCCAGTATAGGTTAGATTAGGTAGCTGCCCCCCAGCGTAGGTTAGATTAAGTAGGTGCCCCCCAGTGTAGGTTAGATTAGGTAGGTGCCCCCCAGTGTAGGTTAGATTAGGTAGGTGCCCCCCAGTGTAGGTTAGATAGGTAGGTGCCCCCCAGCGTAGGTTAGATTAGGTAGCTGCACCCCAGTATAGGTTAGATTAGGTTGGTGCCTTCCAGGGTAGGTTAGATTAGGTAGGTGCCCCCCAGGGTAGGTTAGATTAGGTAGGTGCCCCCCAGTATAGGATAGATAGGTAGGTGCCCCCCAGCGTAGGTTAGATTAGGTAGGTGCCCCCCAGGGTAGGTTAGATAGGTAGTTGTCCCCCATAATGGAGGGGGGAGCCGGAGCCGCGGGGAGGGCAACCCGACCTCTCCCTCCCTCTCCCCGGGCCGCCATCCGTGCTCCCCCTTCAGATGTAGAGCGCAGCAGCAGCAGCCAGGGAGGGAGCGCTGTAAACAACATACCTCCCTGCGTTCCAAGCGCTGCTCTCTCGCCGCCGGTCTCTTCCTCTCTGCCGCCTATACGATGATGCACACGCTGGTTCCTGTTAGCCGGAACTAGTGTGTGCATCATCGTATAGGCGGCAGAGAGGAAGAGACCGGCGGCGAGAGAGCAGCGCTTGGAACGCAGGGAGGTATGTTGTTTACAGCGCTTCCTCCCTGGCTGCTGCTGCTGCTGCTGCGCTCTACATCTGAGGGGGGAGCACGGAGGGCGGCCCGGGGAGAGGGAGGGAGAGGTCGGGCTGCCCTCCCCGCGGCTGCGGCTCCCCCCTCCATTTCAGCGCCCACCTCCCAACAGCGCCCCGGGCGGCGGCACGGGCCGCACGGCGCTAAAAACGGGCCTGCACCTATGCCTAGCTATCTATATGGGGGGCACCTATGCCTAGCTATCTATATGGGTGAACCTATGCCTAGCTATCTATATGGGGGGCACCTATGCCTAGCTATCTATATGGGGTGCACCTATGCCTAGCTATCTATACGGGGGGCACTATGCCTAGCTATCTATATGGGGTGAACCTATGCCTAGCTATCTATATGGGGGGCACCTATGCCTAGCTATCTATATGGGGTGCACCTATGCCTAGCTATCTATATGTGGTGCTCCCAGCATTTCCCTCGCCGCAGCTCTGCCCGCAGCCGTGCGCCGCCGCTGCTTCCCAGTCCCCGGCGATGACGTCAGGCCGACCTGGCAATTTACCCGCCGATGTCAATCACCGCCACGTGGACCGGAGCTTACTGCACAGGTGCAGAAATACTGCGCCTGCGCAGTACGCTCCGGTCCACGTCATGGAGATTGACAGCATCGCTCGTGCAGGCGCAGTACAGGCCGACCTCCAGGTTGGCCTGACGTCATCGCCAGGGACCGGGAAGCAGCGGCGGCGAACGGCTGCGGGTAGAGATGCGGCGAGGGCAATGCTGGGAGCTTGGGGCTGGAGGAAGCCCCGGGTAAGTAGCACTTATTTTCATTAAATATGCCTGATAACTCCTTTAAGTTGACATATATTTAAGTTCAGTTGACATAAATTAACTTTTGCACAATATTCAAATTTTTTGAGTTTCACCTGTATGCTACCGACAGGATCCGGTCACACGTGTCAGTTTACAAGGGATCCACTGGATTTGTTGTGATCAACAAAAAACTAAGTCCCAACCTGAAAGATTTTTCCGGACAAGCGGGATTTCCCAGAGAAGCCTATGGTGGAAATGCATCTGCCTTCGGACTTCAACGGACCATCAGAGCCTGAACTGCATTGTCTACTGTGGATGTGAACTGAGCCTCAGGGCCTGAGTGCACCAACGCGCTTCTGTCCTCTTTTCTATAAGGAGTATCAATATCAGTCTGTAACATTAATGTGTTGCTGAAAGGGGACAGAAATGCATTAGTGTGCTCAGATAATTAGGCCTGGAACCCACTAGAGAGCATTTTTGAGCATTTAGGAATCGCTAGCGATTTCCCTAAACGCTCTGCCAATGTAAATGGATGAGACAGATTTCACTAAAGTGCTTGCAATTAGGCAAATCGCATTCATAGGACATGCAGCATTTTGGGAGCCAAAAATAAAGATTTGAGAGCCCCGAATAGTGTAATACTGTTGATTGGTATTAGTAGCAATGAATAGCAGAAATTTTACTCACAAACATGGGTTGCCCCCACAGGCAACCACTATATGCGCAGATGGGGAGATTATCCTGTCCCCACTCAGGCTAAGAAGTCGCTCTCCGTAGATGAGAAGAAAAAGGGCAGAAACACCCATCTACCAGGTGGATATTCAATGATTTATGTATACAGAGGTGCCAAAAAGTATAAAATATATTAAAAACAGTTTAAAATGGGGGGTACTGATGGACTTACCTCCCCATAGATGACACAACAATAATGTATCTTTAAATCATATTCAATATTTATTTCTTACTCCAATAACATCTGCAATGCATTTTGCGGGTCTGTCTTCCTCAGGCAAAGTACAAGGACCTGAATGAGCGTCAGGATAGGTATAGCGCCTCGGCGCTATACCCTGACACTCATTCAGCTGATCCTTGTTGTACTTTTACTGACAAGGCGGGCGACAGCGAAACGCATTGCAGATGTTATTGGAGTAAGAAATAAATATTAAATACGTAAGATACACTATTGTTGTGTCATCTATGGGGAGGTAAGTCCACCAGTACCCCCCCCCCACCCCCCTTTATACTGTTTTTAATATATTTTATACTTTCTGGCGCCTCTATATACACAAAGCACTTTGGGAGCGTTTGCTCTCCTATGTAAAGTATTGAAGTGCTGGCAAATCACTCATGAATCGCTACACATATCGATTTGTGTGTGATGATTTTGAATACTGCAAACTGTAAAAAAAAAAAAAATAATTTGAAACGACCAATCAGAATTAAAATCGCTAATCACAAATCACTATCACAATTGCTTGCAAAAAGCTTACACTTTTTCAAATCGCTCCCAAAATCACCAGAAAACCTTTATGAAATCACTTATAGATAGATAGCGATAGCGATTTGCGACTTATAGTGGGTTCCAGGCCTTAGGCTAGTTTTACAATGGGGCATTGTGTTTCACATCTTATAAAGATAGGATTGCAACGCAACGAAGGGATTACATGATTTTCCAACTTATTGGTGAAAGATATCTCTCCATTTTTTTTTCACTATATTTATAGAAGTGCCAAAAAAGTATATAATTTATTTTTTTTCTACACTTTAAAGGACAACTGTAGCGAGAGGTATATAGAGGCTGCCACATTTATTCCCCCTTAAGCAATACAAGTTGCCTGACAGCCCTGCTGATCTCAGGGCCGCCTTCAGGGCATAACAGTGGGGACTGCTGCATGGGGCCCAATTGAATCTGGGGCTCAGTGAACAGTGCCACACATGGGCTGCCCATTAATGTGATTCAGGATTTACCATAGTTAGTGATTAAAGTGAACGCGAAACGAATAGGAGAAAAGGATTTTTATTTACCTGGGGCTCCTTCCAGCCCCCTGTAGTCCATTAGCTCCCTCAATGCCCTTCTGGTCCAATCAGTTGTGCTCCAGCTGGATTGCAGGGCACTGCACATGAACTATTCTAGGCTGCATGCCTCCTCCATCGTGCTCCCATAGATGGCGCAGTTAGGAACTGAGCATACGCAGAATGCTTCCAGCCATGGTAGCGCGGGAAAAGTGGACACACCGACGTTAGTGTGTACAGGTCTTCAAAGATTTTCCATGTGGCGGAAGAGGCAAGTGAGGGGGGGGGGGGGGTTGGGGGCAGAAGGTTTGCCCAGTATGGGGCCCAAAAATTTCTGATGGCAGCCCTGGCTGATCTATATGGATGCAGTAGTGTCTGAATAACACCATAAACAGGCATGCAGCTAAACTTGTCAGTTCCGACATTAATGTCGGAATTACTTGATCTGCATGTGCTTGTTCAGGGTCTATGGCTAAAAATATTAGAGACAGAGGATCAGCAGGACAGCCAGGCAACTGGTATTGCACAAAAGGAAAGAAAAACAAGGCAGCCTCCCTACAGTTGTCCTTTAATAAATAGGTTACATGCAAATGGAATTACAAAGTTCCCACCAATTACTGATCAAAAGATAAATCCGTTGGAAGAAAAAGACATTGAACGATCAATTAATATTAGATTCAACTGGAATATTGATAGAAAATCTAACACAGAGATGTACAAACAAGCGTAGGGCTAACTGATCATTCATTTGGAATCTATTTTTTAAAGAGAACCCGAGGTGGGTTCTAAGAATCCTATTAGCACACAGAGGCTGGGTCTGCATATAATGTCCAGCCTCTGTTGCTATATTATCTCCCCCCAGGCCCCCCTGCTCTCTGCTTGCCCCCATAAATCAAACGCCGTGCTAGCGACACGCAGCGTGTCGATAGCCGGCTGTTTACCTCTGCACTTGTCAGTCTCGCCGCTCCCCCGCCCCCTTTACATCTCTGCTCCCCGCCTGCGTCCTTTCCCTCCAATCAGCGGGGAGGGAAAGGACGCAGGCGGGGAGCGGCGACATAGAGGAGGCGGGGGAGAGGCGAGACTGACAAGTGCAGAGGTAAACAGCCAGCTATCGACACGCTGCGTGTCGCTAGCACAGCGTTTGATTTATGGGGGCAAGCAGAGAGCAGGGGGGCCTGGGGGGAGACAATATAGCAACAGAGGCTGGGCATTATATGCAGACCCAGCCTCTGTGTGCTAATAGGATTCTTAGAACCCACCTCGGGTTCTCTTTAAGCACTGTCAATGTCGGACAGCTTTTATTATAATTATTATTATTTAAATAATGATTTATAAAGTGCCAACATATTCTGTGGCGCTGTACAAAGTAAGAAACAAATATTGGGTACATAATAGTACAGACAATGGTGTCAATAGATCTATATTTTTAGTATCATTTGATGTAGAACTAACTTTAGGAAAACTTTGTGCACTGACAGAGCTCTTAGGAGAGTCACATGATCAATTTAGCAGCCACTGGTAGCATTGAGGGGGAGGGACAGGACAATGACCTCTGAAAACAGAAGCTGATTAGTTAGTCATGTTCAGAAATGAATCAGCTACAAATATCTGGCACTGGCTGCAGATATTATAATAAGAAACATATTTATAAAGCTGTAAGTAGTTTGATATGTTTAACTTTTATAGGCGACTGGCAAAGGTCGAAAAAATTGTGTATCTTTATTTCAAAACTTTTTGTCCAAATACTAATTATTGCAAGATTAATTTAGGCGGACATTATGGATATCCCTTTCTGTAAGGCTGGGACAACAAGTCCCCCCAAAAATGTTTTCAAAAAGATCATTTTTATAATTTAAAAAAGTATAATTTTTGTGAAAATATAATGTAAAATTCAACTCTCAAGCGAAAATGTCATGGAAAATTATTTGTAATACCTTTGTAATTTTTCTCATTTTTTTGGGAATTTTCACGCTAAAAATTACAGATTTTTTTTTGCATTTTTTTCCCGTGAATTTTAGCATCAGAAATAAAATTTGGAAACCTTTGACCATATTATTATTATTATTATTTTTTATTTATATAGCGCCAACATCTTCCGTAGCGCTGTACATAGTACAAACAAATAATGGGGAACAAATATACATAAGAAATACAAGACACTGTACAGTCATGACATTGAATAGAATAAATACAGATACATACATAGTTGATATGTAGTTGGTACATATACATATGTTAAAATTACAGCAGTATGAGAAACACTAGGAGGAGGTCCCTGCCCTTGCGAGCTTACAATCTAGAGGGACCATATCGCAAAAGTCTTGAAATTGAAAATAGCATTTTGCAAGCAACACTGCCTTGTAGTTTTTTAGAAGAGGTATTTAAAAATTCAAAAGAAAAAAATGTTTTTTAAACTGGTAAAATGACAATTTGCTGTGGCACACTGACAGTGGCGGCTCAAGGATTTTTTTGGGGGGGTGCTAGGCAGGTGCTGGACCAATTTCTTGGGTAGCTGTTGACCCGCAACGCGCAAAGCAAAAAATGGGTGTGGCCATAACCTGCGGCGCTCAAAGTGAACCTGAGATGAGAGTGATATGGAGGCTGCCATATTTATTTCCTTTTATACAATACTAGTTGCCTGGCAGCCCTGCTGATCTATTTGGCTGCAGTAGTGAACTGAATTACACCAGAAACAAGCATGCAGCTAATCTTGTCAGTTCTGACAATATTGTCAGAAACCCCTGATCTGCTGCATGCTTGTTCAGGGTCTATGGTTGAAAGAATTAGAGGCAGAGGACCAGCACGGCAGCCAGGCAACTGGTATTGCTTAAAAAGAGATAAATATGGCAGTCTCAATATTATTCTCACCTCGGGTTCCCTTTAAAAGTGCAACGCAAAGACAGTGGGCCCAAGTTTTTGTCACCCTTTCCCCAGAAAATTCACATAATTGTGCAGGTTTTCTCAAGAAAATACACATAGGCCCATATGCAATTCACTTGAGATAATTTTTCATCTTCAATTTAAATTAACTTCTTAGCACTTTGCAATGGAAAAAAAGTATCAAAAAGTAGGCTAAAAAGTACTGGCAAAATTATTTTGAGTGTTTGGTTGCTTGCTGGTTGAGTAAAGAGGGTTTTATTTACAAGTTGTGAAAATATCTCATAGGAGAAAACTCAGGTGAAAAAGTGAATTGCATATGGGCCATAATGTGAGCAGATTTGCCCAGAAAATACGTTCAATCATGTTGGCAGATTTGACCAAAAAACACGTTCAATCATGTGGCAGATTTGACCAGAAAATACGTTCAATCATGCGCCAGATTTGACCAGAAAATAGTTCAATCATGTTGGCAGATTTGACTAGAAAATGCGTGCAATCATGTTGGCAGATTTGACTAGAAAATATGTGCAATCGACACATATTTTCTGGTCAAATCTGTCGACATGACAGATTTGACCAGAAAATACGTGCAATCATGTGGCAGATTTGACCAGAAAATACGTGCAATCATGTCGGCAGATTTGACCAGAAAATACGTGCAATCATGTGGCAGATTTGACCAGAAAATACGTGCAATCATGTGGCAGATTTGACCAGAAAATACGTGCAATCATGTCGGCAGATTTGACCAGAAAATACGTGCAATCATGTGGCAGATTTGACCAGAAAATACGTGCAATCATGTGGCAGATTTGACCAGAAAATACGTGCAATCATGTGGCAGATTTGACCAGAAAATACTTGCAATCATGTGGCAGATTTGACCAGAAAATACGTGCAATCATGTCGGCAGATTTGACCAGAAAATACGTGCAATCATGTGGCAGATTTGACCAGAAAATATGTGCAATCATGTGGTAGACCTGACCAGAACATACACCTGCTAATATAAATTAAAAAAAAACATTTACTCACCTGCAGCAGACCTCCTGTCCCGG
This sequence comes from Hyperolius riggenbachi, assembly GCF_040937935.1. NCBI lineage: Eukaryota > Metazoa > Chordata > Amphibia > Anura > Hyperoliidae > Hyperolius > Hyperolius riggenbachi. The sequence continues at coordinate 244,809,965 of NC_090653.1, read as the reverse complement.
CCTCCGTCCGGCGCAGCTCCCACAATCCTCTGCAGCCAGCCAGCTACTGAAACTCCCATGCTGAGAGCAGGGCTATGGGAAAATGGCGCCCGAAGCCCTGCACTGCAGACTCAAAGTCTCCAGAGGAGGGCTTTGGACGCCACTTTACCGTAGCCCTGCTCTGTCGCTGCTGGAGCTGAGGGATGCTGCTGCCGGTGAACTGACACAGCGTCTATTAGACGCCGAAAATAAGTTCACGCTGGGGGGGGGGGTGCTAATAGGGTGCTTGGAGAATTTTAGGGGGTGCTTCAGCACCCCAAAGCACCCCCTGGTGCCGCACACTGAGGATACAGGGGGACTGAGGGGACACAAGGGGAACACTGAAGGCACGGGGAACAGAGGTAACAGATTGGGGAGGCAGAGGTGGCACCTCTGGGCTGGAACAGTGTCTGGGGACAGGCACAAGTTGAGACACCAGAATATCTGCAGGCATCCTGCAGCTCACAGCACTTCCCTTCTTTCTTTCCCTGCTACAGTTCACTTTGGATTGAGCAGCAGTGTGTGAACAGAGCATGGAGTAGCTATGGGGAACTTAACCGGTTCAGCGCCGCAGTCCGAAAATCTCATGCATCCGAGCAACGTTCACCTCCCATTCGTTCGCCTATAACTTTATTGCTACTTATCACAATGAATTGATCTAGATCTTGTTTTTTCCGCCACTAATTAGGCTTTCTTTGGGTGCTACATTTTGCTAAGAATTATTTTTTTCTAAATCCATTTTAACAGGAAGATTAAGAAAGAAATGAAAAAAATTCATTATTTCTCAGTTTTAGGCCATTATAGTTTGAAATTAATATACGCTACCGTAATTAAAACTCATGTATTTTATATGCCCATCCGTCCCGGTTATTACACCGTTTAAACGATGTCCCTATCACAATTTATGGTGCCGATATTTCATTTAGAAATAAAGGTGCATTTTTTCAATTTGCGTCCATCACTATTTATAAGCTTATAATTTTAAATAATATAATAACATACTCTCTTGACGTGCATATTTAAAAAGTTCAGACCCTTGGGTAACTATTTATGTTGTTTTTGTTTTTTTTTATTGTATTTTTTTTATTTTTTTTTTAATAAAAAATGTATGTGGGTAATTTTTGGTGTGGGAGGGAAACTGTTTGTTTTACATGTAAAATAATAGTTTTCTTTAATTAAAAATGTATGTGGGTGCAGTTTACTATTTGGCCACAAGATGGCCACAGTGAAAAAATTCCTAGATGCGAACGATTTCGCATAGAGGAACTAAAGATCAGAGGAGTTGTTTCCTGGGGGCAGAAATACCGCGCTCTCTGGAGAGAAAGCGTCGGTATTTCTGCGGGGAGGTTAGATCGGTGAATGGGAATTATATTCCCATTCACTGATCGGAGGGCTAGCGGGGGGCGGCGGGTACGCTCGCGGGCGCGCGCCCGATCGCGTGCACCACGCAGGGGAAGATGCAGTGCCTATCTGGACGAGAAAGCTCGTCCAGATAGGCCGAACTGGTTAAAGAGACACTGAAGCGAAAAAAAATATATGATATAATGAATTGGTTGTGTACTATGAATAATTACTAGAAGATTAGCAGCAAAGAAAATATTCTCAGGTATATAGTGTTTTTTCTAACATTGCATCACTCTATAATATGTGCAGATTACACAACACTCAGCATTCAAAATGATTCTTTCAGAGCAGTCTGTGAAGTAATGAACTCTCCTCTAGCAGAGGAAAAGTAAACAGTTCAATTACAGTTGAGATAATAAAAGTCAGATAACAGCCCTCTCCACGACTAAGTTAGTCGGAGAGCTTAATAGCTTTTTTGCATAGAGATAACAACTGGAGTTTCTCAACTCTTCCTGTACTGGAAACAATTACACTGATGTATCTGATCTTAATGTTTTTTTTCTTAGCTGTACTACACATACAAATCATAATATCATCATTTTTTTTTGCTTCAGTGTCTCTTTAACAGTGTCAGGCATGAGCACAGCCCTGTGCACTGCTCACTGAATGCTTCACTTTACCCTTCATTAGCAATGTCAGCTGTCCTCATTATCTGTATCCAAACTGCTCCTGACCAATCCCGTTGTCGATCGGGAGCAGATCAGACATTTAGGAAATATTTGTCAGATCATGTCAGTCGGATGGAAAATTGCATTATGTGTACCCAGAATAATGTCCTACCATATTATTATACTGTATTGTGCGTGGCTGAGGTAGACCTTTCAGGAATCCCCCCCCCCTTGAAAATTCTGGGTTTGCCCCTGGTAACACAACGTGTGTGTGTGGGGGGGGGGGGGAGCAGAGGTGGCACAGTGATGGGGAAAAGGTGGCACAGAGGTGGACACTGAAGGCACAGGGGTACAGTGGTAACTCAGTGGTGGGGGGGGGGAGGGCAGAGGTGGCACAGAGGGGGACACTGAAGGCACAGGGAACAGAGGTAACACAGTGTGTGTGTGGGGGGGGGAGCAGAGGTGGCACAGTGAGGGAGAAGAGGTGGCGCAGTGGGGACACTGAAGGCACAGAGGAACAGAGGTAACTCGGTGGGGGGGGGGGGGGGGCAGAGGTGGCACCAGGGCTGGATTTGTACTCTTTATTGACCAAGGCCACTGTCCACCAGCCGCCCCTTCATTATAGGTATTGAGATGACCCCTCCTCCTTCCCTCTAACATAGGTAGCCTGATGACCCCTCCCCTTGCCTCTAGTATAGATAGCCAGATGACTCCTCCCCTTTTCCCTCCAATATAGGTAGCCAGATGACCCCTCCCCCTTTCCCTCCAGTTTAGGTAGCCAGATGACTCCCTTAATCCCTTTTCCCTCCCACCTTTCAGTATAGGTAGCCAGCTCACCTTCACACCACAGCAGCCATCAGTGTCACTCATTTCTCCAATCATCTCCAGTGTAGAAGCTTCCTATTCCTTTTTGCTTCCAATGCTTCCCAAGTCCATAGCTGCCAGCCACAATGCAATCGTGCATAAAGATGGCTGCTGCACAGGTGGCTAGCAGCAGAATAACGCGTTCAGACACTTGCCTGATCTCCCTACATTGCAGCATTTGCAAGCTTGCAGTTTTGCCTGCTGCTTTGGTGCCCTTGGCCATGGCCTAGGTGTCCTTGGCTTAAATCCGGCCCTGGGTGGCACAGAGGGGGACACTGAAGGCGCAGGGAACAGAGGTAACACAGTGTGTGGAGGGGGGGGGGGAGCAGAGGTGGCACAGTGAGGGGGAAGAGGTGGCGCAGTGGGGACACTGAAGGCACAGGGGAACAGAGGTAACACAGTGAGGGGGCAGAGGTGGCACAGCGGGGGACACTGGAGGCACAGGGGGCATAGAAGAGGTACTGGGGACATTGATGGCACAGTGTTTAGACTTATGGATGGATTCAAGTTAAAGACCACCTCCAGCCAAAAAAATGTCTGAATGGCAATACATATATGTAGTCCGGATCAGTGAATAATGGCGCACAACGCTTATGCATAAAAATGGCGCCGCATTAAAAAGATACGCATATCGCTATTTATCGTTAGTACTGCATAATAATGTCGCACAGGGAAAAAAAGAAGAAAAACGGCACACACGAACGTTATTTATCAATAGTGGCACACACTAACGTTATTTATCAATAGTGCCGTTCATTTGCCAAACAGCAGATGTTATGGCCCACAGTAACGTTATTTATCAATAGAGTCCTACATAAGCCAAACTGCAGACGTTATTTAACTGCAAAACGGTGAATGGATTTAATGTAACACTGTCAAGGTTAGGGTTAGGCACCACTGGGGGGTCTTAGGGTTAGGCACCACTGAGGGGGGTGGTTAGGGTTAGGCACCACCAGGGGGGTGGTTAGGGTTAGGCACCACCAGGGGGGTGGTTAGGATTAGGCACCACCAGGGGGGTGGGTAGGATTAGGCACCACCAGGGGGGTGGTTAGGGTTAGGCACCATCAGGGGGGTCTTAGGGTTAGGCACCACCAGGGGGGTGGTTAGGATTAGGCACCACCAGGGGGGTGGGTAGGATTAGGCACCACCAGGGGGGTGGTTAGGGTTAGGCACCATCAGGGGGGTCTTAGGGTTAGGCACCACCAGGGGGGGTTTAGGGGTTAGGGATAGGTACAGAGAGGGTTCTGTGTGTTAACGCTAAATAACAATAAGGCTTTAACGTTAAATAACAATAAGGCTTTAACGTTAAATATCGATAAGCGGCAAACGGATTAGCGGCAACACCGTGCGCCATTATTCTCTGGCGCCATTTTCAGATGGATCCATGTAGTCTATGCACTGCGTACAGTTAGCTTATAACTGCGTACAGAACTTATAAAGTTTACATCTGCTACATCATATTGGATAGAACCGACTCACATTTATATCTGTAAGTAGCACTTCCTTATTCCTCCTGAAGCGGAAAGCATTGTGCCCACCTCTTCAGCCTGGTTAACTCCCCTGCCCCTCCCTCCCCTGCTGTCTGCCTGCCTGGATCAAATTACTTCTCTTTTCGCAAACTGTAGTACAGAGAAAACACAAGAAAACTACTGCAGCCTGTCTTCTTCTTATTATTATTATTATTAATTTATAAAGCGCTAACATATTCCGTGGCACTGTACAAAGTACTTATCATGTCTGTCTGCTATAATTCTTATTTCAGATGTCTGTCTGTCTGCCTAGATTAGATCACATGAACATGAGGGGTGGAGTTATGACATCAATCCCCAGCACCTATGGTTTGGAAAGAAAAAATATATTACTTATTTTCAAATGTTAAAATGAAAGAAAACTACTCATGATAGGCAGGACCAGTTTGGTTTGAAGGATAAAACTACATCTTTTGCTCCTGAATTCTTTGTGAATGTGTGGTAGAGGTTCATCTTAAAGTGACCCTCTTTCTTATCACAAAATGTTGGGAGGCATGGTTTCATGCCAGCACTTAATAAATCAATAATGATAAGAAAATGAGTCGCTGATACTGGATAGATGTTGGAAAGCTTGCTCAAAGATTGCCCAATCATATCATCGCGTGTGGCGTGTGTGAAAAGTGCCACATTAGTTAAATTGTTTAGCACTTTTCTCCTGTCAGACTCAAAGCGCTTGTGAGGTAGCCACTACAGCGCACTCAGTAGGCAGTAGCAGTGTTAGGGAGTCTTGCCCAAGAAAGCCTTACTGAATAGGTGCTGTCTTACTGAATAGGAAGAGCTGAGATTTCAACCCCAGATCTCCTGTGTCAGAGGCACAAGATTTCAGAAATAAAATCTATTTTCTAAATTATAATAATAAATAGCAGCCTTTTTTCAGATGCATGATGACAAACATAAAATATTTTACATTTATTGGAGGAACCCCTCCCTTCCTTTCATATTGCCGGGACAGAATCTGGCAGACTGGTGGAGTAGGTGGTGTCCGGCAATGGAGGAATTGGTAATGGCTACCACCTGTATAACCCTAGTTATGAACAGAGAAGGGTGAAAAGCATGCACTGAAATTCTCATAGGCTTGAATGAGTGTTTATTTATCTTTGTATGTGTCAGAGTGGTGCAACTAAATATTTTGAATTAAAAAAATGTTTGGTTTGGGTACACTTTAACCATTACACTACCCAGCTGCTTTGAGTTGTGATTGGTTGCTATGGGTTATTATGGGACTCCTCTGTGCCTGTGTGAAATACATAAGAACTGTTAGAATGGGTTAAAATATTCAGTAAAAGGAGATTGAACAGTACAATGCGCCACATCTGCATCCTAAATGCCACCCCTGCCCGTTGTTCCATCCGCAGAGACCCAAACCCCTGTCCTCCTGGTATGACATGTCTCTTCTCTTCTTCCCCTCTTCCTGGAATGTCTCTCTCTGTCGATATCCTGATACCTTCCCTCCCTCCCCAGCAGCGAAACAGGAAAAAGTACAAGGAAGAAGAAAAAAAAAAATCAAAGCCACACATATTGATTCCAGATGTTTGCTGCTCGCTCGCTGCACCCCCCTCTTTCCTTGCAATTTAATTAAATTCCCCCAGACAGCCAGGAGGAATTTTTTTTAATGATCAAATTTCCCTGGCTCCACTCCTAAAGTGCCCCCTCTCCCCGCCCTTCTGATAAATGGCCAACTACATTCTTCCTGAAATCACTGAAGCCAAAGACCAGGGAGGGCAGCTACATCCCAGAATCCTCTGCTAACAAAAGTTCTGGAGTCTGACAGCATCGTTTTTTTTTTCCCAGCAGACATCATTCCTGTGCCATTAACTATTTCACCCCTCTGGTAAAAGACTTTACAAAAAATACAAAAAATTACAGCAGATGGTAGCATGAGTCATTGTCCTGTCAGTGAAAAACTATTACAAAAAAAAAGAAAGAGCTAGTAAGACTCATTTAGGTGTCGCGCAGATGACACAGTGTGGGACGTCACTTCCTTAAGTCTGCGCTTTGAAGTCGCATGAGCTTATTAAAGGCTCAGTAAGCGGGACCTCCGCTCACCTGGATAAGTCGTTAGAAAAGGAGTTCCAAGCAATCAAAAATAATGAACAAGATCATTAGGATCTTGACACATATAACACTTACACGTACCTAAATTGCCTAAGGTTCACTGGAGGGTCAGACGCGGATTCCGCTGGTAGATCGAAAACACCTGACCGTAACGGTCTGAACCTATAATTAACGCTCGTGCCGCCGGATTTGCGGCGGAAAAAAAAAAACAACAACTTAGTGGCGGCATAACTGTCCCGTTTGTCAGTGAGGAAGTTAATCTCTTCCTCAGTAGTGGGACACCCGAGACATTACGCCATTCTGAGATCACAGTCGGTTTTGTTTGAATTTAAAATATGGTCAGGAGGACAGGGTGGGGTAAATGACTTTTCGCTGAAAGGTACGTTGAAGGAATGGGTCGCATGCGACAGACAGTTCCTCAGCTTCTACAGACTACATGTTTTGCTTGTCGGTTATTGCTGAGCTAGGTCTCCCAGAATGCTCTTGTGGAGATCTGTGAGTTGACCAACTTTAAGGGAGCCAACCGCAGCTTACAGATTCCTTTTTTGTTGGCAAGTCATAAACAAATCTTTCCGATATGCAGAGTCTTGCGTAAAACTCCCCCCCTCCCCCCCCCCCCCCCCCACCTTCCCAATCTGGCGCCTTTACCCTCTCTCTGCTCAGAAATGACTTTGTGGGTTATGGAAATGAGTCTTTGGCTTATATTCTTTCAACAATTAATCATCAGCTTGTTATTTGCAGAGGTAGGGGGAAGTAGATTCGGGACTGTAGACCTGGCCGGAGCAGGCGGTGAAAAATGGCAAGATCTTTCATCCGGGCTTGACTGGGGGGAAGGAAGGGGGGAAGGGAGTTTGAAATGGTCTCCTTTGCCCAGGACTTTGCTTTGTCAGACATGCAGACATGTGACTGCCCCCCCCCCCCCCCCCCTCGGTATTCAACTCAGGGAAAAAAATCATATCACACCTCCATTTCTAAGCAAAACTCAGACATTCTCTCTCTCTCTGCCATTTCCGCTCCTGTCTCCTCATTTCCATTTCATGGGATAACGCTGGCTGTGCAAGCCATCCCCGCCTGAGAGTATGTGAGGTTAAGGGAATTACTGGTCTATTTTGTAATCAGGAGAAATCCCGCCACACTCTGACTGAGGCTTTCTGGAGGCTGCTGAAAGCTGTCTGTCAGGGTGAGATCTTACCATAAATCACTAAAGAAACAAGTACAGGGGGCAGGGCACAGCACCTCTTGGCTAAAAACGTTTGGATGGCTTCAAAGGGAACATATAGCATTTTCATCTAATTTATTTATTTATTTAGTATAGATTTTTCGGTAGGTAAATATAAAAGGTTACAATATAAATATTTCATATGTGCCATGTGCTACCAGTAGGTGGATCTCCAAAGCAAAGAGAGACTAATCATCTTAAAGTGTACCAGAGCTGAAAAATTTAAAAATGTTATACATACCTGGGGCTTCCACTAGCCCCATCCTCTCCGATCGCTCCCACACCACCGTCCTCCACTGCCCGCAGCTTCGACATCAGTCGGAGCCAGTCTAACGTAAGAGAAGTGCGCTGTTTGCGTATCTCTCGTGCAGCTGCTGGAGAGATACGTAGAGGGCGCACTTCTCCTACATAGCTGGCCACGACTGACGTCAGTGACAGGACCCGGTTCCCGATGTGGCGGCCAGTGGAGGACGGCATTGTGGGAGCGATCGGAGAGGATGGGGCTGGAGGAAGTCCCAGGTATGTATAAAATCTTTTTAATTTTTCAGCTCTGAGTCCCTTTTAGCTACATCCTCACCTCGAGAGTGAGACCAAGGAAGATGGATCCCACAGATGTCACATTATTATTATTATTAATATTTAGTATTTATATAGCGCCGACATATTACGCAGCACTGTACAGTGTATATATATATATTGTCTTGTCACTAACTGTCCCTCAAAGGAGCTCACAATCTAATCCCTACCATTGCCATATGTCTATATTATGTAGTGTAAGTACTGTAGTCTAGGGCCAATTTTTTTTTTTTTAGGGGGAGCCAATTAATTTATCCGTATGTTTTTGGAATGTTGGAGAAAAAACGGAGTGCCCGGAGGAAACCCGCGCAGACACGGAGAGAACATACAAACTCTTTGCAGATAGTGCCCTGGCTGGGATTCGAACCAGGGACCCAGCGCTGCAAGACAAGAGAGCTAACCACTACGCCACCGTGCTCACATGATAACGAACGCTCCCCGATCCATCTTCCTGACGTGAACAAGGCTTCAAGCGATCACGGTACTTTGCGCAGGAGTCTTGAGGGATCTCAAAGATCTGACCTGACACGATGGTTGTTATCACAGCACGTCGCTTAGCATCATTCGCGTAATCGCGCGCCTCTACCCACGTCACGAGATCACAGAAACAATCGCTCTTCGCTCAAAGTCGCCCATCGTCTGACAAATCGTTGGAAAAGTTGCGTCATGGGTACTGGCTTTTAAAGTACATTGACAGTTTCTGTAAGTTATCTGTAAGTTGAAATAGACATATAAAGCACTGTACTGAAAATAACATCATGAACAAAATTGCTTTTTCTTTAATTTACATTATTAATTTATAGGTTATTTAAGGTAATCAGTGTTTGCCCATTGTAAAATCTTTCCTCTCCCCAATTTACATTCTGAAATGTATCACAGGTGGCAACATTTTTAGTCCTGCCAGGTGATCTCTGCAGAATGTTTCTTTACTGAGAGTGTTGGAGCCAGTACAAAATAGACCTGGTCTCCGGATATCTCTGGGGGGAAGAATTCTGCATGGCTAATCAGCCTAGGTTAAATATTACTAAAGTCAATATACAGCAATATAGAGGTATGTGAAGTGTTTCTGATGCTGAAACCAGGGAAACGACCATAAAAGTGGGTATCCTGAATAATTTACTGCATTCTACTATGTCACTACATATATGAGGGGTGTACTTCCTACCAGAGGACATAAAAATAAGTCACTGCACTCTCATCTCTGCAACATCCGAGTTGAAATGGAATTAGAGCAAATCCCCTTCCTCCACCCAGGGAATTCAAGAGCAGAACTAAAGAGTAAAACATGTGTAAAATAAACACTGGAGCAGAAGAGAAAGGCAGCAGTAAGTAAAGTATTGTGCCTGATACATGATGAACAAGACAAGATACAGAACATTTATATAGCGCTTTTCTCCTGGCGGGCTCAAAGTGCCAGAGCTGCAGCCACTAGGACGTGTTCCATAGGCAAACCTAAGGTGTGACTGCTTTGTGGACTACAGGGGCGCTGCCAGCATACAGGTGAGCCACACCCCTCTTGGGGCCTCACACAACGGGGGGCCTCGCCCTGCTGTTGGTGGCGGAGCGGCAGGAGGGTGTGCGCAGCGGCGCGTGGAGTGGGCAGAGCAAAGTTTCAACTCACCTGGCTCGATCCTGCACACAGGAGACGGAGGAAGTCCCTGCACATGCGGAAATCTGTCCGCGTTCGGCAGAAGTGACTGGACCCGGTACCGGCGATAGAGGAGGTGGAGGACGGCGGCATGGGAGCGATCCATGCGGATGGGGCTAGAGGAGGCCCCAGGTAAGTATAAATCTGTTAATAGGTTTCGTCACTGAGTCCATTTAACCAGGGACATGGTGCCCCCTAGGATAAATGCACTCCAGGCAATGGCTTGGAATGCCTTTGCTTAAAAACAGCCCTGCTGATGATGGTTTGAAGCTCACAGACATTTCTGCCGGAAGTCCATGATCTGATTATCCGAGTATATCTGGCCAACCAAAGTTCTGCAGGAGGCTTGTTAGTGACAGTCAGTCCATGGCCTAAGAAAACTATCACAGAAATTAGCAGACAAGCTAGGATCAGGAGGACAGGTGACAATCGGGATGATTGTTAGGCTGTGAACAGTGCCTTAAATCAGTAACAGCACCAGTAACCTAAGCAGGAATTCGCATGCCTGTTGATTTTTCTAGGCCCAACCTGGGAAAAGGAGGGTGGAGGGGCGGACAGGCCAATTTCAGGTGGCAGGCATGGGATATTATATTACACACCAACACAGATTAAATATATATAGGGCAGGGAGAGATCGGTTCAACTCCCAGCCAGCGCATAATCTGCACAGAATTTGTATGTTCTCCTCGTGCCTGGGTTTTCTCCGAGCACCCCGGTTTCCTCCTACATCCCAAAAAGCATACAGATTAGTTAACTGGCTTCCCCCTAAATTGGTCCTAGACTATGATGGGACAATGATTACGGTATGGATTAGATTGTGAGCTCCTCTCTGGGGCCATTAGTGACAAGAGTAAATATACTCTGTAAACTGTTGCGGAAGATGTTTGTGCTATATAAAATACTAAATAATCCTATATAATAAAGCTGCAGGTGTCTGCGTCCAACTGCGTCCCTGTGTGCAACCCTGCGCATATTCGGGGGGGGGGGGGGGGGGCTATGGCTGCGTGCCGTAAGCGTGACGCAACTATGCCTGCATGTGCAGGGCTGTGGACATGGCCGCCCGTGCACAGTAAAGCAGGGGGCCACCTAGCGCCCATTGATGGAACTGGCATAAATACTAATAATAATAATTATACAGAATTTCCCCACATGTTATTAAGCTGTGTGAGCCCACCATCACAAATTTAAGTACACTGCCCAGAAACAGCTAAGTCGGGGACACAAAAGAAGATGGGTAGTAGGAGTGCCCCCCCCCCCCCCCCGCCTACGTCTTTGATCTATGGGCGGACCAATGGTTTAAGGAGGTGGGTACAGAGCACACAAGCCAATTGTGAAGCTGCAGAGTCTGGTGGCTGGGAGCCGGCCGCCCACTTGAGACATTAGCTGGAACATATTTGTGCCTGGGACTGGGGACCCTAATTTCTGGGACATGTCCCAGGTAATTTGAGAGGTCTGGTCACTGTATCCTGAGAGAGTGACTGGAGCGTCCTTATGTTAGTTAGGGTTGTTAATCTTGTAACAGGAGGAACCAGGAAGAGCCAAGATATATATTTCCTGTAAGCTTCCAGCAAGCGTGCCTAGAAACATGTATTCTAAAACAGGCAAGAAGGAGGAGGAAGTTCTGGAGGCAGGCTCAGTGGTAAGGGAAGCGTCTGATCCACGAAGGCCCAAGGTAGACAATCGGCAATGGCAGGAACTTCAGTTGGACCTGCACAGGTCAACTGGGCAAACCTGTGACACTGAGCCTTGGCAACTGGATTGTAAGATACATTCAGAAGACTTAAAGGTAAAAAAGCTTGACCACTGGGTTTAAGATTGTCTCCTGGAAAACGAACACAAAGGTTTCTTCCGTGGTCATGTACCTAGCCGCAAGGTGGTCTTGCTGCTTTGTCATAGGTCTACCGTTAGCAAAGAAAGAGTTATTCTGTACTTGTGTGTGTGTGTAAGCCAATAATTGAATACTACCTCATTTTGATGCATCTAGGTAGTTCTATTAGTATGCGGATGCGGAGCCACCAGAGAATTAAAAAACAAATGATACTTACCTGCAATTTTCCTTTCTTGTTTTTCGTCAGTGGCAGCATACGTTCCTTCCCTTGCTAGCGTATAATTACTTACAATGGCTACAACCTGGTAGGTCTCTTTATTTATAGTTACACAATCCTACTGGATACCTGGGAAGGGGGGAGTTACCCCTTTCAAGAAGCAGCAGAAAGCATGCTAATGGATAAGAAGAAGCAGAAAAAAAGTAATATTACAGGTAAGTATAACTTTTCTAGATTTTTGACTGGTTGTCTGTAAGTATAATGTATAATGAACTATTTTACTAGTTAATTAGTGCAAAAAAAACCACAGATGTTTATTCATTTATTTATTTTTTAGTAACTCAAATTAAAATGTAAAATGTGTTTAAAATGTGGGCAGCACGGTGGCGTACTTATACAATAAGCAGCGCTCACGACCTAACGCTAGGGTTAAACCAAACAGTTCAAAGTAGGAAACCAGGAAGCCATCCACTGATATAGTCCATTCTCCACTATTTCCTCTGGTTCTCCTCCCCTCTCGGCCAACACATGTACGAAACCAGCAAATAGAAAAAATATAGTGTAACTCCGTAGATACCACCACCTAGAAAAACGACTCTAGTGGGTTACTAAATTAGTATTGTCACCGACACTTCCCCTTAATGTCTGCACTCACCCCGCAAACCTCCTAGAGTCTCCGGAGGCAGGATTGATAGCATACAGGGGATAGATCCAAACTTCTGAGGGCTCTCAGTACTGCATATACATCAGCATCCACTGCACAAACTAAAAGTACAGCACATAGCGTAAAACCATTTAATAAGATCAAAAGATAAAACATCAGTTGCACTCACAAGTGAAGACTTGGGTAAACAGCGCTATGTACGCAGATGGGTCCCCGGGTGACCACTCGCATGCCAGCTGCTTCAAATCCCCGCTTCCCCATCTTGCTTCTCCTCGTATGGCCAAAAGCGTCCGACGTAGCTCCGCCCTACGCATTTCGTCAGGATTGACTCATCAGGGTGTTTAAAATGTGGGCAGCATGGTGGCGTAGTGGTTAGCACTCTCGCTTGGCATTGCAGGGCACTATCTGCACTGGGTATGAATGTTCTCCCCATGTCTCTGTGGGTTTCCTCCCTCACCCAAAAAACATACAGATAAGTTATTTGGCTTCCCCCTAAAAATTGGCTCTAGACTATGATACATGCACTACATGATACAGTACATACATGGTAGGGTATGATAGTGAACCCCTCAGAGGGACAGTTCAGTGACCAGACGATATACTTTGTACAGCGCTGTGGAAGATGTTGGTGCTATATATGGTAGTGGCTGCATAATGTACTGGTTAAGGGCTCTGCCTTTCACATGGGAGACCAGGGTTTAATTCTTGGCTGGGGTCAGTACCTATTCAGTAAGAGGTCCTTGGGCAAGACTCCTAAGTTACACTGCACGGTAGCCCCTTGAGTGCGCCCTTAGTGGCTGCAGCGCTTTGAGTCCAACAGGAGAAAGCACTATACAAATGTTAGGATGTTATTATATAAGTAATAATAATGTGTTTGTTGCGCCACCTGCTGGTTTGAATAGTTTCATAGGCGCAATAATGGTCTTCTTTTACTTATGTAGTCAAGTTTAGAGATCTAGTCTACAGGACTTACCTAGTTTATCAGTTAGTCTGGGGACTTTGCTTTTGCAATGATGGAGATCTCTTTACAGTAAAATGAAGCCTTTTTTTGCAATTGTCATAATAAATAAACTTATTACTAATAAAAAAATATCGTAAAAATACAAAAAGTTTTCCTCAAGTCCCGTTTTGTCCTTAATGCAGTGAATATCCTGGGTTACATTGTCCGATATACTGCCATGTTGTTTTACTAATCATAAATGGCCCTAAGCGAGCTTATGAGCTGCAATGTAACAGTACACTTCCCCTTCTCCCAGCGTTAATGGAAGGCTAAAGCAGTTCCATGTCTGTAAATGTTTTCCTGAGTTCAGTAATTAGCCATACACCTCATTTCCGCCTCTCTCGGCTTCTCCGCTTTGCCCGTCCAATCGTAATTTAGAGGCTGCTGTTAACACCTTGCTGGTGTTGCTGGTAATGACCTACACAGCTTCACACAATCTCCCTGTATCAGCACTTGCTGCAGGCAGCCCAGGAACAGATTAGGCAGTAAGCACAAAAACCTATTCCTTCTTTTTCCCAGCGTCGGCAGAATGTAAATGTTCAATTTCCAGGGGCAGTTTGGTGAGTCTGCGCAGTGAATGGAGGGTGTCCTAGATTTCGCTTCTTCTTTTCGGTATTGCATAAGGTGGATTGGGGTTACGGTACACACACACACACACACACACAAAAAAAGAATTCTAATTTGTGTCCCCAAATCACAAATGCATGACGCCAGCAGAGATTAAAAAAAAAAAAACTCCATGGGGAATGTACTCTTTCATCCCTCCCTTTTCCTACTGAATGTTGCTTTTTTTCCTGCGACTTCTACTAGCCCCCTGCAGTCGGCCTGTGCCCACGCCGGTACTCTAGGATCCTCTGGTCCCTCGCCGTTGCTCAGTTTCAGTTTTGGCAACGGAACCTGTCGCTGGCCACTGTGCCTGCGCGGCCCTGGCCGTGCACGTCTTCATGCGCACTCCCGTCGTTGGGAGCATTCTGCGCAGGCTGTCACCAAAACCCGAATACCAGAGCGGGCACAGGCTGACTGCAGGGGGCCAGTAGAAGCCCCAGGTAAGTAAAACTGCATTTTTTTTAAACCTGGCTTAAGTATACCTTTAAAGTGGGCCTGAACTCTTGCACAGGACCCAAGGAAAACAAAGAAATGCACCCTGTGTGTTTTTAGAGAGGAGTTTTTTTTAATTCCCACTCATCTGTAAGTAATCACAAGTGTAGTTTGATCTCTCAGCTGCGTCAGCACAGAAATTCAGCAGTCCTCGGCAAACACAGCTAATAATTAAACACAGGATGTTAACCCTTTGTCTGCTTCGATGAAAGCAGGAGGTAGACACACTGAAGATTTATTGCAGGAGTTATGTAAGCTGTAACAAAGAAATGTTTTTTTAAAAAAGGTTATTATGCTGTTGCTTATCTTTTGGAGAAGAGAGGATGTTCTGAGTTCAGGTAAGCTTTAACCCAGAGCCTTTTTGTCTGTCGGTTGTGATCACTCTGATTGGCTTACAGGGATCACCGGGTAAGGAGCCAATGAAACTTGCTCCTTACCCATAGGCTAGGAGGAAGCTCGGCTGTCACATGACAGCTGATTCAGCAGGCAACAGCCAGCAAGGATCGGCTCTGGACCGTGGAAAACCACCGGTGTAGAATCGACACCGCATCACAGTTGGAGATCCACAAGTGCGACGTAGATTCTTACGCACGCGGCCCCGAGCCAGTTAAAGAGGTCCTCTGCCTTAAATTTCAAAATAGAAAACAGCCAGAATGACACTTACTTTGACTGTTCCCCCTCTTTTTATTACTGAATGCAGCAATGGCTGACTACCAATCCCAGTGGCACAGCTAGAGATTATGGGGTCCCGTAGCAAAACTTTCATGGGGCCATCAGATGTAGGCACTCTTGAGCAATGTTGTTGCTCAATGCTGAGCAAATTGATTTGGCAATTTACATTCTCATGCAATCTACACTGCATATAGTCCCTAAAACAGAGACAAAGTGAGGGAGAGGGCCCCATAGCTGCTGCTATAGATAATAAGATAACAGAGGCGCCAACAGGATAAAAACACTAAAAGAACTTAAAAACCCATCTTGGTAATAGAGGAGGTAGTGGTGGACTTACCTCCTCCAAGCAGAACATACGACTGTGGATTTTCAGTCAAAACAATTTTATTGGATACTCCAAATAAAGTGCAACGCGTTTCGCGGGGTACAAACCCGCTTCGTCAGGCAATAACAGATAGGAGTAAACAGCATCTGCCAGTATCATCAACACTGAGTGGTGTTCTTTTAGTGTTTCTTATCCTGTTGGCGCCTCTGTTATCCGATTATCTACATCAAGTCCACCCCTGGTGGAGGGTTGTACCCTTCCCTCTTCTACTACAGAGAGCGACTTTTTAATCCTGAGTGGGGTCAGGACAATCTCCCCACCTGCTTTGGCAGTGGTTGCCTAATTGGTAACCCTGGTTTGTGAGTATTCAATTAATATTATCACTCTTCCAATTATACATTACCAGTACATACTACACTATATTGGGCTCTTGGTGTTCTCTCTTTTTCTCATAGCTGCTGCTATGGCTATTGCTTCTCCCCTGACCAACCCCATTCCTAGGAGCGGATGACTGCCCAGGGTGCAGTGAGGGAGAGGAGCGCACTGAGGGAGGGGGAAGCAGTGCCACACTGTGATTCAGCCACAGGGAGGGGGAAACCCTGCCTCACTCTAGTGACCACGCAGCCACACTCTACATTGGTGCAGAGGATAGGGAAGAAGTTGCAAACAGACAGTGAGGTTTCAGCAAATGGCCAGTAAAACTGGAAATATAACCTTAATTGAGCACTATATTGGACAACATGTTTCTTAGGTCTTATCCCGCTTCATCAGGGTCAGTCCATGCCTGGAAATGCTCTGCACATGACACCGCGACTATGTCGTGTGCATGTAGAGTGCACCCGGCCAGGGGCGCGCAATTAAGAACGAACGCAGGACACCTGTGCACTAATGCCCAACCAGGAAGTAGCTGTGGGGGGCATTTGCCGGAGAAAGGAGAGGGACAGAGAAAAACGGGGGGGGGGCGGTGGGCATAAGAACTGCTTCATATACAAGCCTGCTCCCCCGGTTTTTACTATAAGTTTCAGCTATGGTATTCTCTAAGTAATATATCAATTTGAATAATAGAAACAACATGTAGAGTACATAAAATACATGTTTCAGTAGAAAAATAAATATGTTATTTACATAGATCTGTATATGAGTCCTGAAAGAGGGACAAATGAGGAAGAAAGAGAGACAGAGATATTTACTGTAGATCCCAAAGAGGGACTGTTCCACTGAAAAAGGAACAGTTGGGAGCTATATAGTACTGTGGACTTGCCTGGCATGTGACTATCGGTGAGCGGTGAGCACCTAGCCCACAGCAGAATGCTTTGGATGGGTTTACACAGATGTAAAACCAGCTCTGGTAGGAGATGACCTTTGTGTAGAAGAGGCTACAGCCTGATAAGGACAGATAAACAAATCCCTGTGTTCTCAGAGATATCACATTGCTGGGCAGTCAGTAAACTGGCAGCTCAGTAGGATGCACATGTCAGAGCTCTGCACCATGCAATCACTCTCATGCTGACATCTCACATGGGAAGGAGGATATGTTGCCTCTGAAGTCTTCCCATAAACTGTACTATTTACAAGCATTGTACAGTATGTCATCTGCATATCCTTTGAAAACAAACAAATAAACAGAAAAAAAAACACGTAAAGTGCAGGATGTAGAGGTGCAGTCAATCCCAGGCGTGGGATCCATGGCTGAGAACAGGCCCGGACTTATAGGCACAGATGTCCTGGAACCCTAGACTCCGCCTTCCATGAACCTAAAAACCCCACCCCAACCGCACTGCAAGTGTGCTGGCTGGCCCAGCTGTCACTTTTCCCTTACTTCCTTTCCTTACTAGCTAGGTAGCTACAGGTGCCCCTTAGTATTAGGTAATCAGAAGTACCCTTAGTATTAAGTAGCTAGTGGTGCCCCCAACTGAAGGTGGATCTCATCATTGGAATAATGAGAACCAGGTGAGTAGCCTATCATTTAAACTTTCATCAGAACTCTGCCTAGGAAAGGAGCGAGGGAGGGAGGGAGCCAGGGAGGCACTAGGGGAGGAGAGTGAGCCGCCTTTTCATTACCAGGCGCCTGTAGGCACGGGCCTACAGTGCCTTATGGTAAATCCGGCCCTAGCTGAGAATGATGTTACTTCATCCCTGACTGATTTTCAATTTACTTGCCCTTTTTATTATTATTTTTTAATTGATATACTGTAGCTATCAATTTACTTGCCCTTTTTTATTACAGTTTTTTTCATTTATATACTGTAGCTCCAGTATCTTCATTACAGAGTACAAAACAACAACAGAGGGGACTGCACAGTGTTCGCGGACGCGCAGGCTAAAGGTGTACCCGAGGCTACATGTGACATGATGAGATAAATGTGTATTAATAACTAGGCTGTTTAACTTGTTTTATTTTGCTGCCTTAAAGAGTTAATTTCTAGGCAAGGAAGTGACAGCTTCTGTCTTGTCTGTACCTTGTCGGGAAAATAGTGATCATCACTGATAAGGAAATTACAGCCATAAATATTTTCCTGGCAGAATACAACTTCCGAGGGCAGGGAGGGATAAAATACATGAACCACTGACCCTTTTCTAACTCTGGGACGCTCGCATCTGCACAGCATGGCCACGCTTATGCATGAATGGGAGCTCAATCACAGAGGCGGAGAGGGTGTCTGCTAACAGCGGAGGGGTCAAGAGGGATTGGGGAGGCCTCAAATATCCAGAGGCCTCCTGTTACCTAGGAAAGTAGCGGTTTGGTTAACCTTTTTATACCAAAGATCTGCATTATTATTTCCCATAATCCATTAGGATCTGGGTCAGGAAGCTAGACTTCAGAAATGTTGTGTTCTGTTGTGTTCAGGAACAAGATTGAGAACGAGGTCATCAGGGTACCAATGGTTAGGAAGCAGGTTGAGGCCGGTTTTATGGTTTTACACCTGGCCTGTGCGTTTGTGGTACGATGCCCCGCCCCCGTCGCACCGCAACACACAAAATGTCAATCAAATGAACCTGTGGCAGAGTGCGTTTACAGGGTCATATGCACAGTGCCGCCCCTCACCCAGTGACATACTCCCTGCTGGACAGGAAGTATGTTACTGGGATTCCCAGGTTTCCCTGTCGTATTACCGTCCTTCCGCACATGCGTGCCGCACCACCGCCATCATGTCTACGATTGTGTGTCACCTGTGTCACCCATTGATTTATATTACTTCCAACGCTGCACAGCAGCGTGCTATTGACTTTGTGGCGGGTCAGCAACGGATCAGGCACTTCCAGGGCAACACCATAAGTGTGCCAGGCCCCATTGGTTTGCATTGCCGTTGTGTTAACCTGCGGTAAAACAGTTTGGTGTTCGAACCTGGGTTATTGAAATGCAGAAACCTGAATTCGCCTGTTACCACACTTCAGCACCCAGACATGTGGACAGGGTCAGGGGGAGTTCACTTATTTGCGCATAACACTGCACTTTGGGCTCTAGTTCCTGATCTGATAAACAGGAAGTACAGAGCAGCGGTGGTGCAGAGAAGACAGACATGACCTCCAGAGCCTGAAACCTTGGGAGGTGAATGTGTGCTGCCTGTAATCCTCACCCGTTGAGTTTCGTAATGCTGAAGATGGGATGGAGCACACAGGGAGATGTTACCGCATCTAGTGGCCACAGAGCTCCAGGCCTTCAGAGGCGTGGGCGCTATTTTTTTCAGTGGGCTTTATTAATCATGGTAATTTCCCAGCGAACAGCTGATTTATATTTCAGTTCATTCGCCCAGGGCCGGTTTAAGCAGCAATGGGGCCCCAGGGCAAAATAAACCTGGGGGCCCCCCCCCAACATATACCCCGGAACAAAAATCGGCATTAGGGGACTTTTTTTGCAGCTGGTATAGTCAGGGTGTGAAGTCCCAATCGGTCGGAGCTCCACATTCTGGCTATCCCAGCCTGCAAAAAGTTTCAGGAAGGGGAACCCAACATAATTTTTTTTTTTTTTTAATTCCCAAACTCTAAACATAAAAAAAAAATTGGAAAAATAGGAAAAAATGCCAGGGATCTTCATACAGCCATATTACGGCTGTATAGCGATCCCTGGCCAAAGCGCTGCGGCTGCGTATAGACCCCCTGGAAACCCCGTCAGGAAATTTATTGCGCTTTCGTTTGATGCATGTAAAATGACACTACCGTTAGGTTTGCTACTAAAAGTGACATTTACCGCATTTAAAAGTATACTTTTTTCCTTCTAAACTTTAAAATCGATTTTCTCAAAAACTATAAGGTCTTTTTGAATAATTGTTTTTTCCTCTTATTCCTAATGATCTCCTTAACATATCCTGCAAATTTAGGGTTTCTAGCATTTAAGGTGGATTTGCTATTAACCATTAAAGTCGGCAGGTTTTTAAATGTATTTTTTTTCCTTTGAAACTTTAAAATCGATTTTCTCAAAAACTATAAGGCCGATTTG
Source organism: Hyperolius riggenbachi (assembly GCF_040937935.1). Lineage (NCBI taxonomy): Eukaryota > Metazoa > Chordata > Amphibia > Anura > Hyperoliidae > Hyperolius > Hyperolius riggenbachi. The sequence continues at coordinate 244,789,802 of NC_090653.1, read as the reverse complement.
CAAAAAATGTTTTTCCTCTTGTAGCCACTGGGGGCCCCTACAAGCTCTGGGGCCCTGGGGCAGCTGCCTCCTTTGCCTTAATGGTAGCGCCGGCCCTGCATTCGCCAGACCTACATTAGGGGAATATAAGGGGAGTTAAACTTTACTTTATTTTGCTAACCTTTTTACTGACCGCTCCACACCAATTGGTGTGGACGCGGCGGCAGCCCCAGGACTGCCAAACGCTGATCGGCGTGAAGTCCTGGGGGCGTGTTTTGCAGGAGATCCGCTTAAATGACGGGTCTCCCAGTGGTGATCGCCGATAGGAGACTGTTAGACGGCGAAACTGCCATCTATTTACAGTGTACAGGCTGCGATCTACGGCAGCGCTGTACTGGGGACAGCCGTGTGACACAGGGGTGATCGGCTGTCATAGGCTGATCATGGTGATTGGCTGGCGGGGGGAGGGAGAGCAGGCTAGTAAAGTAAATATACAAAAAGGGTAACTTTTATTTAAAATATAATGATAAATAAACAAATAGAAAAATAAACACACATGCCACTGGTGACCAGACCCCACCAACAGAAAGCTCTGTTGGTGGGCAGAAAGGGGGAAGGCGGGGGAATCACATGTGTGCTGAGTTGTATGTCCCTGCAGCGAGACCTTAAAGCTGCAGTGGCCCAATTTGTGGAGAAAAGTCTGATCACAGCGGGGGGTAAAGCCTGTGGATCTTAAGTGGTTAAAGTGGACCTGAACTCAGAACTTCCTCTCTATTTTAAAACATAAGCAACAGCATAATAGCCTTTAAAGAAAAACATTTATTTGTTACAGCTGCTACAAATTTTGCAATACACCTGCAGTGTGTCTACTTCCTGCTTTTATGGAAGCAGACAGGGTTAACATCCTGTGTTTACAAATCAGCTGCTCTGCTGAGGCTGCCAGCTGACACTGCTGAGAAATCAAATTACAGTTGTAATTGGTCACAGATGAGGGGGAATTAGACAGGCTACACACTCTAAATACATACAGGGGGCATTTCTCTTCGTTTTCCTTCTGTCCTGTGCAAGAGTTCAGGCCCACGTTAACCACTACAGGACCACAGGCTTACAACACCCTAGTGACCTACTACACAGGCTGTGTCAGCCTCCAGGACCACAAGCCGCATAAATAGGGCGACCAGCATGTGTCATGTGTCACCCAGCACAAGAGGTGCCCAGATCGTACAAAAGATGTCTGTCTCTTCCCCCCCTGGCACGTCAGACACCGGGGCCCGCGGGAGAATGATTCAGCCTGCATCCGGCTGACAGGCTCCCTGTGACTTTCCTGTTTTTGCGACCCTTTTCTATTTTGTTTTCTTTTTAAAGCTCGAGCTCAGTCAGTACACCCCCCCCCACCTTCTCCACCCTCATTAGTTTTTTGGCTAAGGAGGACGCTTCCAGAGAATGGCAAGAAGCATCACAAGCGGCTCTGAGATGTGGATCTCCAGGGCTGCGTGCTCAGCATATGTTGCAGGAAATAACTATTTTCGGCCTAAAACTCTTGAAAGAGAAGTGGAGCCTCTCTCCCTAGGGGAGGCGATAAGAATGCGGGAGGCTCAAGACACAAGCCTCCACTTCAAATGCAGGGGCGCTGCATACGCCAAGCAGGCTTCACATGGGCCGCGGGTGAATTATTGCTCATTAAAATGAAAGAGATGCAGATTTTCTGTACGTTACGGTGATCTATGCCACCGAGACACGTTGTTTAGCAGATGCTCGCGCTAAACAAGGCCCTGGGGTATAAATTACCGATCGGAGAGCGAGCTGCATTAGGCAATATTATCCTTCAGCTCCTCGGCATGTTATACGGCCAACATTAGCAGCGTCTGGGTTCCAGAAACATGCTGGGGCATTATGTCTTCCAATAAATCAGTTATTTACATCTCCTTCACCAGGAAGTGACGGCGTGCGCTATGCCGTAACCTGTAGCAACCAATCAGAGATCTCCCTTCAGTTCACCTGACAACCTGACTGATTGCTAAAAGATACTGCACTTTTATTTTTCTTATGTTTTGGGATTTTTTTCCCTCAGCTACTTCAAGTGTGTTTTCAGTCACAGTAATAGAGCAGGACTGCTTTCCATCTGGATGGGATGGAATCCAATAGCCTATTATTAATAGACCTTGTTTTCATTAAATCCTGAAAACATGCTGTGCTTGTGTCCTCTCCCCTCCTGTCTGACATCAGTTTCTGCCTTAAAAGATTTTGAAAAGAGAAGAATTTGGAGATTATATTGCTGGCCTTACCTCTAAAGCCTGGTACACACTTTTAATTATGATTGGCCAATCAAAACCATGTGTGATTGTTTTAGGTGTGTCTACTGTGTGTACAACTGACCCCTAATGTCAGCCCAGTGGTGCCACAAGGTGGGTGCAGGGGGTGTAGGGCACACTAGGTGTCACTCAGGCAGAAGCAATCAAGCCTCCAGCCTTTGGCCACAATTGAGGGATGCTGGGAGGGGCCTGACCTTCTTCCCTTTCTCTCATTATTTACCAGTATTTTACTATTAAAGTGTAAAACCGATATTTTGCAGTAGCTAAACCTAAGCCTATTCTCACACTGGACCTTCCCACTACCTACGCTTAAAGGGAACCTAAACTAAGAGGGTTATGGATGTTTCCTTTTAAACAATGCCAGGTGCCTGGCAGTCCTGCTGATCGCTTTGGCTGTAGTAGTGGCTGAATCACAGACCTGAGACAACCATGCAGCTAATCCAGTCTGACTTTAGTCAGAGCACCTGATCTGCATGCTTGTTCAGGGGCTGTGGCTAAAAGTATTAGAGACACAGGATCAGCAGGAGAATCAGGCAACTGGTATTATTTTAAAAGGAAAAATCAATTTCCTTCTCAGTTTAGGTTCCCTTTAACCTTAAAGGAGTCATCCGGCGAAATGTAACAACATAAGTGCTACTTACCCGGGGCTTCTTCCAGCCCCAAGCTCCCAGCATGTCCCTCGCCGCAGCTCTCCCCGCAGCCGTTCACCGCAGCTCCCTCCCAGACCCCGGCAATGACGTCAGGCTGACCTCCAAATCGGCCTGTACTGCGCCTGCACGGGCGGCGCTGTCAATCACCGCCACGTGGACCGCAGCTGACTGCGCAGGCGCGGAACAGTCCTGGAGGTCAGCCTGACGTCATTGCCGGGGTCTGGGAGGGAGCTGCGGTGAACGGCTGCGGGGAGAGCTGCGGCGAGGGACATGCTGGGAGCTTGGGGCTGGAGGAAGCCCCGGGTAAGTAGCACTTATTTTGTTACATTTGCCTGATAACTCCTTTAAAGGGGAACTGAAGAGAGAGGTATATGGAGGCTGTCATGTTTATTTCCTTTTAATCAATACCAGTTGCCTGGCAGCCCTGCTGGTCTATTTCTCTGATTAAAACCAGAAACAAGCATGCAGCTAGTCTTGTCAGATTAGACTAAGTCTGAACCACTGAAACACCTGATCTGCTGCATGCTTGTTCAGGGGCTATGGCTAAAATTATTAGAGACAGAGGATCAGCAGGGCTGCCAGGCAACTGGTATTGTCTAAAAGGAAATAAACATGACAGCCTCCATATACCTCTCTCTTCAGTTCCCCTTTAAAGGACAACTTGAAGTGAGAAGAATATGAAGGCTGCTATATTTATATCCTTTTAAACAATACCAGCTGCCTGGCAGTCCTGTTGATCTATTTGGCTGCAGTAGTGTCTGGATAACACCAGAAACAAGCATGCAGCTAATCTAGTCAGATCTGACAATAATGTCAGAAACATCTGATCTGCTGCATGCTTGTTCAGGGTCTGTGGCTAAAAGTATTAGAGGCCGAGGATCAGCAGGACAGCCAGGCAACTGGTATTGCGTAAAAGAAAATAAATAAGGCAGCCTCCATATCCCTCTCATTTCAATTGTTCTTTAAATTGACATATTACTAATTGTAGAATGTTAATATGAAGGAAAATGAACCAGGGTAGAAAGGACCATAGAGGAGACTTCCGGGTTCCGGCGCCTGTGAAGGAAGACGGCTGCGTGAGAGGCTCCGATCGCGGACTCCCGCCCACCCGCTATATCACCTGCAAAAGTGTCCGCTTACCGCAGTGAGAACGGGGGAAAGCAGCAGACAACCTCTAGAGCACGAGAGACGGGGCATGGACCGTTACTTGCTTCGGTCCGAAACGAAACAACCCATGGCCGGAGTTCCCAAGATGGCGCCTAAAAGCAAAGAGCGGAAGAACCTGCAAGACAAACAGTCCTCTCCACAGGGTAAGGAGATGGCGACTAAATATGTGCAGGATGGGGCCAGTGACACAGATGACCCTGCGGATGAGGGTGAAAACCCAGCAGAAGTAATAGATTATGCAGAAATTGCTGACGCTGTAGTGTCTAAACTAACTCCTGAACTGCATAACATGATCCAATCCGCCCTAGCACAATCCCTCAAACAGATACAGAAAGACATTCAAGCCCACACAACTAGGCTTAAGCAAGCAGAAAGCAGGATCTCTAAGCTGGAGGACGATAGACTTAAACACAAAGAGCGCATAAAGAAGCTTGAAACTAACAATAGTGAAATGTATGACAAGCTGCAAGACCTGGAAAACAGGTCGCGCAGAAACAACCTAAGAATGGTAGGCCTCCCTGAATCTTTCACAGCAAACACGTTGCATGATCTCTGCGCAACTACACTTCCACAACTGCTGGGATTGCCATATACATGTAAAATAGAGCGGGCGCACAAAATTGGGCCTCCCAAAGATAGCAATGCGCAAAAAGACCCGCGGGTGGTCATCATGAAGTTTCTCGACTTTACGGAGAAAACCGCCATAATGAAAGCATACAGAGAAGCAAAACAACCATTGAACCACCAGGGACATACCCTAAGACTCTTTAATGACTACTCCCTAGAGGTCTCCAAAGCGAGATGCATCAAGAAGGGTATGAAATTTATGCTAATGTACCCGGCCACTCTGAAAATCACGGATGACCAAAAAAATGACCATCTTTTCAAGTCGGCCAAAGATGCCGAAGCATTCATGGAAACGCCAAGCGGCGACGGCGACACTTAGACACTGACTGTTTCTGCTTTAACCCTGGGAGAACAAATTATCACCCTATCTTTAAGAATCAGAACCTTTATTTGAGAATCTAACTTCATACAAAGGGCACTGACAATCAAAGACGCACTTATTAGTGCGCACAATCTAAAAGGGCGGTTTGCCGCGTGACAACGCTACTACTCCTTCTGAGAGAGACAGTCCTTCTCACAGGGAAGAAGTGAGGTCGCAGAAAAAAAAAAGGGGAGGAATCAGAGAGCCAAGGTCTGAGTTGAGCCCAGACCTTAGGACTGTAAACTTTACATGTTAAGCTCTGTTTGGGGGGGTTAGGGAGGAGGGGGGGAATTGTCTCCAGGATTGGCCAACTCTTTTGCTTAAAACATGGTTTATGGTATGTTATAACCTGAATATATGTCTCACTCTTATGACTGATGCCCCTACGCATCTTGTCATGGAATGTTAAGGGGCTTCGCACCCCTGCCAAGAGGTCTCTTGTGCTCCGTCACATCAAAAAACTTAGAGCTGACATCGCTCTGCTTCAGGAGACCCACCTGACTACTGAGATGTTCTGTTTTATGAAAAAATTATGGGTGGGGGAGGTCTTTGGTTCAGCAGCTCAGGGAAGGAAAGTGGGGGTCCTAACCCTTATTCACAAAAAATTGCGGGAAACAGTCATCGGTCATGAAGCAGATAAACAAGGTAGATGGGTAAAAGTGAAAATCAAACTGGCAAACGAGGTGATTGAGGTGGTCAACGTGTATGGGCCAAATTAAGACAATATGCAAGTTTTGACGGACATGACAACCGCGTTGCTGGAATCCCCGTGCCCACACCTTGTGGTGGGGGGCGACTTCAACGCGGTAATGAATGATACCAAAGATAGAACCCATAGAACTAAAAAAACGCCCGCTACTGCAAAAAAGTCGTTAAGACTTAGTCAATTTTCAACTGATGTGGGTCTGACAGACTCATGGAGGTTCCTCCACCCGTACGATAGGCAATTTACCTTTTACTCCGCCCCACACGAGGTTTGGTCAAGAATTGACTATTTATTTGTATCCGCTACACTAACCACAAGAATTGAAAAGTCAGAGATTGCAGATTTAATAATCTCGGATCATTCGCCCATATGCGTTGACCTACAAGAACAGTCACCTAAGGGAACTGATATTCTGTGCAGATTCCCTTCACAACTATATACAGATGAGAATTTCACTAATCAGTTAATCTCCTGGTGGCAGGAATACTTACATGATAATAAGATACACCTAAAAGACCCGGTTCTGTTATGGGAAGCTGCCAAGCCAGTTCTTAGAGGGAAAATAATTGCATACACCGCAGGAGCAAAAAAACAAGCCAATCAAAAATACCAACAAGCTGTAACAGAGGTGCGGGAAGCACTGAGTAACTTTCATAGGAATCCCACAGCTCTGAACAGAGAAACTTGGATCAAATCTAAATTTGAAGTAGATAGACTCCTTAAATATAAAGAGACCCTACGAGGAACATACGGAAAAATAAAATTTAGAAAGTATGGCAACAAAATGGGCAAACTTCTGAGCGGTCTGATTGGGGGTTCCAGGGCTAACTCACATGTCCTATCTCTTAAAACAAAAGACGGCACATACACGTCAGACCCGAAACAAATAAACTCATTGTTCCATGACTACTATGCTACCCTTTATGGCCTAGACACCCAACACACAGATCTAGCCAAAATAGATGAAATCCTGTCCAGAGTCAATTTACCGAAATTATCAGAGGAAGATAAAATGGAATTAGATGCCGAGATAACAGAAGGGGAGATCAAAGCATGCATCACCTCACTAGCCAACAACAAGGTGCCTGGACCCGATGGTCTATCAGGGGAATTTTTCAAAATCTTAAAAAATGAAATTAGTACCACACTACAAAAAGTTTTTTCCACCGTTGTTTCAAAAAGAGTAAGCACAGACGCCTCACAATTAGCCCACATAAAATTAATACCAAAACCAGGCAAAGATAACACCCTCCCAGAGTCCTATAGACCGATCTCTCTGATAAACGTAGACAGAAAAATACTAACTAAAATAGTAGCTAATAGACTTGTTAATATCATGCCTAAGCTAGTAAGCCCATGCCAATCAGGCTTCACACCCAATAGATCAGCAGTAGCAAATATCCGCAAAGTCCTCGCCCTTTTAGATTATGCCAAAAACTACCCAGCCACCTCAAGAAATTACGCATTGCTCTTCCTAGACGCCGAAAAGGCCTTTGACAATGTGAATTGGGCATGGCTGGTGAGGATTCTCCACAGACTGGAATTTCCCCCCCTTTTCCTGGATCTACTAACGGTACTCCACACTAAACCGACTGCCCAAATCTATACCCCAGGGTTTCTTTCACCTAGATTCACTTTATTTAAGGGAACAAGACATGGGTGCCCCCTGTCCCCCCTGCTCTTTAATTTGTCCTTGGAGCCCCTACTCAGACTGCTACAATCCAAGCTACGCGGAATTCCTATTGGCTCGACGAAGGTCTTACAGGCAGCTTTTGCCGACGACCTGGTACTCTTCCTGGCAAATCCGGTGCCCCAAATACCAAAAATCTTTAACCTCTTAGAAGAACTAGCTCCCATTAGTGGTTTCAAGATTAACCAATCCAAAAGCGAATTACTTTTCCTCACAGGAGCAGCCATAAGCAAAGTGGTTTAGAATCCCTACCAGTGAAAATCAGCAATAAAATACGCTACCTAGGTATTTTCTTTAATAGAGACCCATCCTCACTATATACACTAAACTTTGACCCACTAATCAGAGATCTCCTAGATAAACTAACCAGATGGGAAAATCTACCTATTAACCTAATGGGGAGAGCAGCAATCCTGAAGTCTGTCTGCTTTGGCAAACTCCTATACCCACTCCAGACGATTCCACTACTACTCAAACATGCAGATATCCAGAAGCTTGAGAGAATTTTCACACACTTCTTGTGGAAAGGTAAAAAAGCAAGGATTGCTTTCACTAAACTAAAGTTCCCCAAAAATAAAGGTGGGTTGGGGCTACCTGATATAAGGCGTTACAATTTGGCTTGCCTTTTTAGGCATGTAAGAGATTGGATCCATCAGACAAGCATCTACTCCAATTACAGATTGGAAGAAGCCTATGTAGAACCCTGGTCATTGGCAGCCATCCTACATACCCCATACAAAAATTTACCCCCAAGATTGAAATGTAGTGGTCTAATCCGAGACACCTGGGCTACGTGGAAAGAAATACGAAAACAGTTTCAGGTCCCAATACATATTTCCAAATACATGCCTCTATGGGGTCACCCGGGCTTTATGGCCAGTATGGCACATGAAGGATTCAGCATCTGGGAAGACAAGGGCATAACAAAGTTGGGAAATATCCTATCACTAGAAAAACATAGATGGCTATCCTTTAAAGAACTGCAGGACACGTTTGGTATGCCTCGGTCCCATTTCCTATTCTATGCTCAGCTCAAATCTTATGTCACCTCCCAAGTGAGGGACACTTCCAAAATCTGCTCCATCAATAGCTTTGATCTATTCTTTTCTCCCACAGTCCCAAAATTATCATTAGCTGATATACAAAAAAAATTAGAACTCCAAACACTGGAGGGGGCCACCGAGGTATACCAAAAGATCTGGATCAAACATATAGATGATCCCCTTATAGCAGGGGTCTCAAACTCAATTTACCTGGGGGCCACAGGAGGCAAAGTCAGGATGAGGCTGGGCCGCATAAGGAATTTCACAATCGCGGTGCATCGCCGCCTCTGCCCGCCCCTCTCACTCTTCCTTCACAGAGAGGGGCGGGGAGAGGCCGCAATCTGTGCGGCGATTGACGTCAGGAGGGGCAGAGCTGAAGCTGAAAGCTCTGCCCCTTCCAGGAAATGCTGGCAGATTGCCCCCCGGGCAATTTGGGGGCTCTGCAGCCCTCGTTTAGCGGCGGGGATGCGGCAGATTACTTGGGAGCACTGAAGCGAACTATAAGGAAGCTTTTGCCGGCGAGGGCCACAAAATATTGTATTAAGGGCCGCAAATGACCCGCGGGCCGCGAGTTTGAGACCCCTGCCTTACAGGGAAAAAAGTGGTTGAGGGGAATTTGGTATTTAGATCTCTGATGGTCTGTGAAACATGGAGAGAATCACATTATAAAATGATTAATAAGGCTAAATACGCTTTCAACCTGAACTATTCCAATCCCCCTCCCCACTATACCCCTGCATGTCCTAAGTGTATGCAGTCCAAAGCAGATATGTTTCACTGTTTGTGGTCCTGTCCCCCCATAGCCCTATTCTGGCTAAAGGTCAATAAATATATTAAAGGAGTCTGCAAACTTGACTGGACACCTACCCCCCAGCTCTACCTGTTCCATTTCAAGGAAACCCCAAACTCTGCAATGGTGACTACACAATGCACTCCCAAAGGTAACAACAGGTTAGCCCACTTAATCCTAGTAGCTGCAAAAAAAACTGTTTACAACAAATTGATTTATGCCAATCCCCCTACTTTATGGGACCTAAAAGAAGAGCTAATGCATATCCTCAACTTGGACAAACTGGAGGCTCTACAGCACAAAGAAAAGCTCACCAAATCTCTTTTCAGTACATGGAAGAATTTTATTCTTCACACTTACTCGGACACTGATCTATACAAGTCAATGGACCATTTCAAATATACTTCTTGGTACACACTATTGGATCTACAAGATAAACTTGGTAGATTGAAAGTCCCAGATTGCAGGGGCTCCTTGCAGACTCCTCCCTGACCTCCAAACTGGGCCGATGCGCAGTTGGGGCTTTGTGAAATGCTGGACTACTGTCTCACCCCTTTGTATCAGCAGTCTCTCAATCGATTGGCCGCTATCCTGGAGATAAGGGTGGGTGGAGGGTTGTTTGGGGGGAAGTTGGGCTTTGGGGTTTTTAAATGTTCATTTATATTATTGCATAGGCCTATGGCCACAGACCTGTATATGTATGTGGTAATATGTTAAAATCAATAAAATATGTTTAAAAAAAAAGAAAGGACCAGAGTGGTTTGAATTCTAAAACAACATATTTTTCTTATGAAATCTTTATGGTATGCGTGACTAGGGATGTGACGGGGCGTGTGTGATCAGGGGTGTGGCAGGGGCGTGGCTTAGGTGTCCCTCTTTCTCATCTCCAAACGTTGGGAGGTATGCCTGAACTCTTGCACAGGACAGAAGGAAAACATAAAGAAATGCAACCTGTATGTACTTAGATAGATTAACCTGTATAATTACCCCTCATCTGTGACCAATCACAACTGTAATTTGATCTCTCAGCAGTGTCAGCTGTATTGGGGGTAGGTAACTTTTGCACATACTGCCGCACTGGCTCTTGGAAGGGGTGGGGAGCTGTGCAGGTCAGGAAGGGGGGGTGGGCAAGTAATTTTTCTTCAAGGCCACATTTTTTCCAGAACTAGCCCTGCCTATTTCTGCCTCACCTCTATATGCATACCCCCAACTGTCCTGATTTCGCTGGGACAATACCGTTATCAGAGATCTTGCACTGTGTCCTGGGGTACTGCACAAATGTCCCAGGATTCCCAGCTGATCAAAAGTAGGGCAGCAGCAGTATGCACAGAAATCAAAATTACCTTGCTTTCGTGTCAGGCGGGCTTTCAGCAGCCACAGTCTTGTTCTGAAGATTTGACTGTATGGCCTTAAAGTGGGATAAAACTCTGACATAACATTCAATAAAATAGTGTTTTCCTACTTTTTATTACTCATACAGTTACCATATTTGCTTTTTGTGCACAAGTAATACTGTCTATTTACAAGTTTCCAAAGTACAGTTTATCTGCTCTGAAAGCTGCTATTGCATTTTATTGAATAACTGCTCTATGTATATATTAAAATCTATATAGGGATCACTTCTCATCTCATTCTGCTTCTCAGCTCAGTACAGCTCAATTGTGACAGTTTACTAGTGTTTACTAAATATATCTGACAAAGGAATGTAAACAGAAGATAAAGTTATCAACTCTTTGGATGCGGCAAGGAGTTTTCCACTAAAGAACAAAGTGCTGTGTTCAACTGTTTGAATGCTGTTCTGTTACAATTTATTTGTGGTAGTAGATTTTATGCTGTAAATAATCTTTTAGAACAAAGAGGAAATGCAGATTTTCATGCTAGATTAAGGGAAAAAACCCTGAAGGTGTTAACCACACTACGCTCTATGGATGTGTGTCCTGATTCTCTGACATCGTCATACTGTTTAGGTTTGAGAGGCAAAGACTGAGCAGTGTGAGAAAAGTCCAGCCTTGAGCTCTGGAAGTCTGTGTTGCAAGAAAATGGCTGTGAAAGGAGCTTCTGACAAAGGCCATCATTCATAAAGCATTCCAGCATGCGGTAATGCAGAAAACAGCTGACTTTACCGAGCACTTAGCAAAATGTCAATTCATAAAAGCAGTTACCGCATGAAAAGCTGACATTCCCAAGCAATGAGGTAAATTATCGACTTGTGCGGTAATTACCTGAACACATGTCAGTAAATGTCAGTTCATAAAGATTAGAGCAAGCGGTAATGCCACGGAAGATACCGCCTGCTTTGAAGAGGTGATAAGAGAGCGATAAGAGCAAAGTTAGTGGAGACTCACAAGCAGAAGCAGCGAAAGTGGAACAAACAAGGCTTCCCCTAAATACCTTAGGCTGTGTGTTTAACCTCTTGGGTCCCTGCTTCTAAGATGTGTATTTCACATCAGAAAGCCTGCCATGTGTAAAGTTTCTTGAAGTTCTTCTACACTGTGGCAATTAAATAGATTGTTAAGAAAGAGACTAATAGACAGATACAGAGCAGATTCAGGGCAAGCAGAGGCGGTATAACAAAACATGCACATCTAAAGGGAAGTTGAGGATGTCTCTTTTATTGTAATGCTGTCTGTGCACGGAGAACAGGAATGTAACAATGTTACTGACACTTTAGTTAGGTAAATCCCCGCATTTCTTTCGCAGTTGTGAACATGTTTATGAATTAGCACACAACAGTCTAAAATACCGAATGCAGTATTTCCCCGACCCGATTTTTTTTACTGCACAGCCTTTCAAGAATGATAGCCAAAGTGATATGGAAGTAAATATTGCTAGCACATAAGCAACAATCTTACACATTGTTTAAAATGAGCTAATCCACCAATGTTCCCCAGTTTAAAAAATCATATATTTAAAAAAAAAAATGTATAGGTGTTTATGTATAGGCCATGTTCCTTTTATTTCTACCAATCTGAGCATAATGTTGTTAATGAGCCCCCAGTTGAGACATCTAGGTGCCGCTTAGCAGCTGCGGTAAATGAACTTGAAGAAAGAACAGTTACAATGAAAGGCTATTAGCATAGTAGATGCAACCACTAACACAAGATGACTTATCCAAAAAGACAAACAAAACGCTTCCAAAATAACTTTCACTGCTATCCTGGGAGCCTATCTTGGCCTATTCCTGCGCAATGCTGCATTTAATTACCACAAATTGTAGTCATGTGACCACTCTTCTTAAATATAATGTCAATGTTCTGTGAAATCCCTATAAAAGGACTGATGATGGGTTCCTTATCTTGCAGGCTAAATACAACAGCTGAACACTGATGCCCTCTACAGGTGAGATGTAGGCTTTACACTGCACAGCACAGTCTCATAACTAAGCAGCAAGTAGTGGTGGATAGAGTATGTTCATAAAAGAAAACTAAAAACCAAACAACAAAAAACTAAAAACAGATAAAGAAAGCATCCCAACATACAGCAATGTAACAGTAGTAATTGTGTTTAAGTTTGGCTTTTAAAATATCATCTCAAAAAAGTACAGATGTGTTAATCAGCGCTGTGTAATATGTTGGCACCTAATAAATACAATAAATAAATAAAAAATAAAATAATTGGTTTGTACCAAAATTTCCCTTAGTTTGCAATAGAGATATAGGTCTTTATCTAACATACTTTGTATTAACTATACTTTTTACTTTTATATTTATAATTTTTTTCCTAGGTTATATTACACCTTTTCCATAAAAGGTCTCTTAAAGAGACTCTGAAGCGAGTCTAAATTCACTTTATTAACCATGTTAGCCATGTTAAGAACTATAAGCCCTGCTAAACCGCCGTTATCCAGCGGCAAAACAAGGGGTTTATACCCCCAAATCCCCCCTGCAAAATCCACGACTTTCTTGGTCATGGATTTCTCTGCTCATGAAGGCAGAGCCTCCTTGTGCCTCAATCACCGCGCTGATCTCCGCCTCTCCCCGCCCCTCTCTGTGAAGGAAGATTGAGAGGGGCAAGGAGAGGCGTCAATCGGCGTGGATTGAAGCGCCAAGAGGCAGAGCTACAGCCATAAGCTCTGCCTCAATGAGGAAGCGCTCCCTGGACACAGCAGAGGGGATTTGGGGGGTATAAGCCCCTCGTTTTTCCACCGGATAACAACGGTTTAGCAGCACTAGTGCTTAACATGGCTACAACTTACAAGTAAAAAAAAGTGAATTTAGACTCGCTTCAGAGTCTCTTTAAGCCACTAGAAAGTTAGACAATACTCAGAATAATTTTGACAGTACCTTTTCACCTACTTTTGGTACTTTTTCAATTACAAAGTGCTGAAAAGTTATTTTAAACAGAAGAGGAAAATTATCTCCTAGGAGAAATACATAAACACACCACACATCGATAGGTATTTTCGATGTTAATTCACTAAATAAGCTTGCTTTATTAAGGTGTAGGTATAAAGGTGTGTACACATGCACTACTATAAGGAACAACGGGTCCTTCAGACCCTCCCGCTGGGCGGCAGACTGATAACACTGTTTCTGAACGATCCGCTCAGCCAGGGGCGTAACTAGAAATCACTGGGCCCGCTGCAAAACTTTGAATGGGGCCCCCTTCCACTGCACACTGAATAGGGTATGTCTACAAATTTTTGTCTACAAAACTTTGTATGATTTGTTATCAGTGGCTGAGCAGATGCAGTCATTAGAACAATTGTGCAGAGAGCAGAAAGCTTTTTATCTCCATTCCGTTAGTTTTCAGTCTCTCAGGATGGGCCTCCTGTGGCTTCTGGGCACCCCTGCGGCTGCATCCCTTGCAAAGTCTATTGTTACGCCCCTGCGCTCAGCAGACTGCACACATGTTCCTTATAGTAGTGCGTGTGTACACACCTTACGTTTTCACAGTGAGAGAGTTATCTTATCACTTCAGTCCTTAAGTTACCTCCCCTGTAGTTATTTTCACATGCAGTTAATTCACAGCCTGTCTTTAACTTTAGAATTCTGTAGTTATTTTAAGGATTGAAACAGTGGCGTAGCTTAGGAACTAGCGAGTTTTACATGGGAGACCCCCCCCCCCCCCCCAGCACTTTATACATAAAAATTTATATGGTGCACCAAAACCTGCCAAGGACAACCACAGTGCCAGAGGTGCAAGAAGGGGATGGGGTGCAGCTTGTTAGTGATTATTAACATTCATCGCATTTATAGAAGTGATTATTACAAGCACAGGAGCTATAAAGAGCTAATACTGCAGTTGAGGGAGGGCCTTACGGGGTCCCTCTGGCCCAAGGGCCCCTATGTGGTGGCAACCTCTGCAACCCCTATTGCTACGCTACTGGATTGAAATGTTAACTTTAGAGCTCTCTCCTTAACTTACAAGACAGAAGAGTTAACTGTAGGTTAGCCTGAGGTAAATTGTTTAGTGAATGAATACTACATGCCTTATCACCATGGTGATAACACTAGAAACAGCTCAGAAACGTTATTGAAGACAGGAGATAAGCTTAGTGAATTGAGGCCAAAGTGAATTGAATAAGGCCCATAAAGCCGTGTACATACACTAGATGTTTTTAGCATGTGTAACGTGGCTCCCAATCCCCCATCCACCTCAGACCAGCAAAAACGTGAACATAGGGTAGAGTGGCGCAGCGACCATAGAGTGCACCTCACATGGGGAAGTGAGGTCATTTCTCATTTCTGGCATTTGAAGCGTGCTGCACAGTTACTGTGGAGCTGTACATGAGACTCTCCTCACTTTGGGCCTCATGTACAGCACCAAGGATGGCAAGGTGCTCATAGGAAGTCGGTATGTCACCAATGTGCCCTGTTAACTAAGGCAGTCCAAACTATACAGAACAGCAGTGAGGACAGTACAGCACCTTGCTTTTATCCACCCTCAATGGTTACTTGATCTACCTGTCTTGTGTTGTCTTCCACTGTTCTCAGTATCCTATTGATTTTAGAGAGCACTACAACTCCACATATACTGTATAGGGCAATGAAGTGGTAATTAAAAGGCATCTTTGGGTGTTGGCTGCACATCTAGTATTTCCTTATCCTCTGTACGGTCTTGCTTCTGGACTGTAATGTGTAGTCGGTCTGTGTGAAGTTGTGAGATCAGCTTCTTCTTCACTATGTTGAAGAGTTAGATCACAAGCTGCTTTTCATTTAGTGTATATGTTATGGCCAGAACCCAAAGTCTGGCCACTTCGAGTTCTGGCCGGTCAAATCGACAAGTGGCTGGCTGATGCGGCCAATGTGAGAAATATTCTGCAATTGTGGACCTTGGCCGGCCAGAACACGTTGTGGCAGCCGGCCAAGTCCCAAAGTCCTGCTCGGTGATCTTTCCCCCGCTGCCTGCACTACTCAAACCCCAGATCAGGGCGACCGGACCGGAAAGGCGGAGAGAGGCAGAGCAGCGCACAAAGCCACCCGCAGGACGCGTACACTTCAATGCGGAAGTGCCATTCATACGGCACTTCCGCATGTGAAGTGTACGGGTCGGGGCGGGTAGCGTGCGCGCTGTTCTGCCTCTCTCCGGCTCTCCGGTCTTACTGATATGAGGACTGTGAGTAATGCAGGCAACTCTCCCCAGCCATCCACAGCGGCCAGAAAAGCCCATGCCCCCCAGCCATGCAAAGCCCCCCCCCCCCCGCAGCCATTCAAAGAACATTTAATAAAGCCCCCCAGCCAGGCAAAGCACCCCCAGCCAGGCAAAGCACCCCCATCCATGCAAAGGCCCCCTGCCCCCCCCCCCCCCCCAGCCATGCAAAGTGCCCAGCAAATTACCCCCCAGCCATGTAAAGCACCCAGAAAAGCCCCCCAGCCATGCACAGCTCCCCCCCCCCCAGCCAAGCAAGGCGGCCAGCAAAGTCCCCCCCCCCCCGACATGCAAAACGCCCAACAAAGCACCCCTAGCCATGCAGGGCACCCCCAACCATGCACATCTCCCAGCAACCCCCAGCCATGCAAAACGCCCAGCAATGCACCACCAGCCACGCAAAGCACCCCCAGCCATGCAAAGCCCTTCCCCCCACTGTAATTTGATCTCTCCCCTGTGTCACCTGACTGCCATGGCAGAGCAGCTAATTTGAAAGTACAGGATGCTAATTTGAAAGTGCAGGATGTTAACAAATATATCTGCTTCCATGAAATCAGGAAGTAGACACGCTGCTGATTTGTTGCAGGATTGTGTATCATCTGTAAGAAAGATGTTCTGCGATTTGCACGTTTTGGACTTTGGCCGACTGACTTTGGCCATTTTGCAAACTGGCTGGCCAATGTCAGAAATCCTCAGCATTTTGGACTTTGGCTGACGTCAAATCGGCCAGTTCTAGAAACGGCCGGCCTATTCTAGAAATGGCTGATTTCTGGTTTTGGCCGTAACATCTACATTGGTCTTCTGTCCATCCATAATATCCTAATATACATTCACTTTCATTAGGCCATTAGCATTCCATGAATAGATTGAGGACGGTTTTACACGTTTTTTTGCGTTGCAGTGGGTTGCAATGCCCCTGCCATGCGATGCTCCTGTTGTATCCCACCGCATCACAAAAAACAACAATCATATGATCCTGCGGCAAAGTGCGCAGACAGGGTCATATGCATATCGCCGTTCCCGTTCAGTGACGTTCTCCTTGCCGGGCAGGATGTCTGTCACTGGGACTCCCGTCAGTCCGCACATGCACACCGCAATGCACCATGCTCCGTCGTTTACACTATGTGCATCGCCCATAGACTTCCATTACCCAAACTACTGTGTGTTAAGCGCGGTGCATGCGGTTATCTACTACTAGGGATGGTCAGAAATGTCAATTTCCGATTCCAGAGAAATTCCGATTTCCGCCATTGGCGATTACCGATTTCACGGATTTCCGATCGGTTTCCGATTTCCGAGTTCGGATTTCCCATTTCCGGGAACAATTTTTTTGGCTCATTTTTTGCATTCTCTGATTGGCCAAACACTTCGGAATTGACTCTGCATTCTCTGATTGGTCCAATGTTTCCGGGCTAAAATTACAGAGTTGTGGTAATGCAGAATTTCTACAGAAATCCGATTTCCGATTTCGGATTTCCGAGTAGTGTCTTTTTATTATTTTATGCATTCTCTGATTGGCCAAATACTTCTGAGTTGTTTCTGCGTTCTCTGATTGGTCCATTGATTTCGTGTCCTGTAATTACCGAATTGCAATAATGCAGTATTTCTGCAGAAATCCGATTTCCGAGTTCCATTTTCCGATTTCCAAGTTCCGATCAGAAATTTCATTTCCGCGAAATCTGAATGAGCATCCCTATCTGACTGCTACTGCCCTTGCATCAGCAGTAAGTTTCAAAGTCTCCATAGGCTTTCATTGCTTTTGTGTTCAGTAAAATAGGGTAACACAACACAGGTTTAACCTGCAAGTGTAAAAGGACCCTGAAGGTTTTCTTGACTTGTCTAAACAGAGTTTGTTCCATGTGGCCCCTTTTGATTGTGATTTCTTTGTTCAAGTCAATCGCATATATGAGTAAGTCATTAGGGTGTGTGAGCGCACGTGTGTGTGTGTGTGTTGTGTGTGTAAGGGAACAGTTTCACATTCACCCGACATAACATGCAGTGGTAGTGGTTTTGCATAGTAACTGAGCAGTCTATCACCACCTAGCAACCATTCACCGCAACTCCCCATCGAGCTTCTCACCCTTGGTTACATTTGCTGATGACTGATCACTGGCTGTCCAAAACGCCTAGTAGCTGCATCATTTGTAATTGTAAACTGTTATGAACAGTGGCGTAGCAATAGGGGTTGCAGAGGTAGCAACCGCACCGGGGCCCTTGGGCCAGAGGGGCCCCGAAGGGCCTTCCCTCAACCACAGTATTAGCTCTCTATTGATCCTGTGCTGGTAATAATCACTTCAGTTGATGCTTGATATAGTAGTAATCATGAACAAACTGCTTCCACTTGTTGCACCTCTGACACTTTGGTTGTCCTTGGTATCAATTGTAATGTATAGAGTGGATGGGGGGCCCAATGTAAATCTTGCAATGGGACTAATAGCTCCTTAGCTATGCCACTGGTTATGAACTACAGTTTTTTTGTGGCCGTTCTTGTTAGCATTACTGTGGCATTACATCACTGTGGAAGAACTTAACCATCCAGGGTCCGTAGTTGTAACACAAAGTAGGGTTAGGGTTACTACAAGACGTTAGACCATGAGCCAGTCTAGATGTCTATGTCAGAGTAGGTGATGACCACTATATTTGTGGGTGCCGGCGCATACTACAGTCATCTGGGATTGGGCTGCTCAGTGAAATTGCGTTTAATCTGTGTTGATTCCATTGTGCTTGTTCTGGCATGGCAGCAGCACATGTGTATTGTCAGTTGACACTGACACATCTTCTCTGGTTCATGCATAAGCATGGAGCATTTACTAAAATGAAGGATTTGACCATGTCCTTCCCCTTTCCAGACTTTAATAAGTGTGTTACATCACAAGCAAAATAACAATCATCCCTGGCTCATGAGGTCAGCAGATATACTGTACGTGACACCTCAAACATATCAGTTTATTATTGTGGATTTGTAAAAGCCCCAAAGCCAACGTCAAGGCCGAGCTACGCTAACACTTAGACAATTGTAATTTTGCTGCCGGTATGGCTAAGAAATTAGTATAATCGTGATGTCAATGATTATACTTACAAGGGTGGGTTGCAAAGCCTAAGCCTTTCAACTATCGCCAGAACCTGCAGGACAATAACTGTCCCTGCTCCATACCTCTCAACTGTTTGAGATGAGAAAGAGGGACACTTAAGCCATGCCCCTTCCACCCTCCTGAACACGCCCCCATCACAACCCCATTGCATACCATTAAGATTTCATAAGAAAAATATGTTGTTTTTTTAACTCAAACCACACTGGTCCTTTCTATCCTGGTTCATTTTCCTTCATATTCACATTTTAAAATGATTAATATATCAATTTTAAAGGATGGGAATAAAGTTTAGAGTCAATCAAACACATTTTTAGTAGAGAAATATATATTTACATAAAAAAGGGACAAAGTCCTGAAAGAGGGACAAATGAGGAGGAAAGAGGGACAGTGGGACTGGGCTCCTAAAGAGGGACTGTCCCTCCAAAAGAGGGACAGTTGGGAGCTATGCTGCTCAGTTCTCCAGGTGAAACAGGAAATGATGATTGGTCACTCCTAGGGTTACCTTCCAGCAGAGGTATAATAAAACTGACAATAACAAAAGTAGGGAGGCGCCGTGTATAGATACAATTGAACTAGGATTTCTGTTTATCTCCCAAGCCTAGTCCTGCACTCAGCTCAGGGGCATAACTACATGGCAGCAGCCCCTGTGGTTGCAGGGGAGCCCAGAGATGTAAGGAGGCCCCCAACTACTACCTCACTGTCTCTGATAAATGGTCCATCCTTCAGATCAGATCAGGTGTTTTGTGGCTAGACTTGTTATGGGTGTGAAGATTACAATGTCCACACTTGTTTTATGACCCTTGCTAGATGGGCCCTCAGGCTGTGAGGGTCACCAGTGGTAGTCAAAGGAAACGCAGTGAACATTTAGGGAGCTCATCGAACTTTCGCTAGAGGGGGGAGGGCATGATTTGTAATTACGTCCCTGACTCAGCTGGAAGTTTATAGGGTTAAACTTGCAAGCAGTGCACACATTGTTAAAGCGGACCCAAAACCAAACTTTTTTTTTAATTCAAAATATTTAGTTGCACCACTCTGACACATACAAAGATAAATAAACACTCCTTCAAGCCTATGAGCATTTCAGTGCATGCTTTTCACCCTTCTCTTTTCATAACTAGGGTTATACAGGTGGCAGCCATTAGCAATTCCTCCATTGCCGGACACCACCTACTCCACCACTTTGCCGGATTATGTCCTGGCATCATGCAGTTGAAAAAAGGCTGCTATTTATTATTATAATTTAGAAAACAGATTTTATTTCTGAAATCTTGTATTTTTAATTTGGGTCCACTTTAATGTCCTTGCCTCATGTCATGCATTGGTCATATGTGGCAGATGACTCTGGTTTGGGCAGAAGCTGAGGCCCTAAAGGGCACCCGAGGTGAAAATAAACTAATGAAATAAACAACTGTATCTGTTTTCCTTCTCCTAAAAATGAATGTTTAAGATATTCCACAGCTTTATTTTATGTTTAAATCTACTTTTTTAAGTTTTAACTGTGTTATTGTTTTTTGCTCAATGACACATTCATTGAAGTATGCCAGAGCTAAAATCTATGAACTATTGACCCTTTTTATCTCTTCCCTGCTCTCAGAAGCCATTTTCTGCTAGGAAAGTGTTTTATAGTTGGAATTTCTTATAAGTGAGGGTCACGCTGTAGTCACTTTCTGTCTGAGTCAGCCACTTACATACCTGATATTTAACTCTTTCAGGCAGAGAAAGAAAAAAAAAGGAACACAGCATAGTTATTTGTGTGCAAGGCACTGTACATACCCATGTCTATCTCATGTCACGAAACCTCGAGTATCCTTTAAAGAATGCCCAGAGGTCCTTGCCACCCTGTTCCCTCTCCCTCACTTCCTCTAGGAGGTCCTCTTCTTTCCCTCTATCACCCCATGCTTCCCACCGCCGGCAGCTTCTTCATTTTGGGGTGTGGGCAAAAAACGCATGTTGTTGGTTGAACTATACAGAAAATATCCCCTCTGCTCCAGGATTAGCCACACCATAACAACTTCTAGAGACAAACAATTATTTGCAAGATAGGGTTAATAGAGTTGTTGCCCATTGCTTAGAAGCTTACGGGTAATGCTGGGTACACATGATGCAATTTCCCGCCCGACAGGTGGGAATCGGGTGATTATTTCCATCATGTTCGATCGACATTTTTGATCGATTTTGTGCACTTATAATTGGACAATCGATCACTTTATTGGTCGGGTGCACTTTAGACATGTACACACGTGCAACTTCCCGTTCAATCACCCGTCGATCGGGCAGGAAGTTACATCGTGTGTACCCAGCATAACATGCACTGACACATATGTTCCCACTTGTCTTCTGATCACTATCTGCAGTTGATAAGGTTGAACAAACATAGCAGAAAGGGTTTAGCTGCCATCCATTTAGCTATTTTGCAACCCAATCTACAATCCTATTCAACAAATTGATTGTATTGGATGAAAGTCAGTGCCGCAACAAGCATGCCTGTTTGACCGGGTGTGTGGCGGTAGCATCGGCCATATCCAGATGAGTAATGAACGCAATGGAACCCCCGGCCACTGTACCCCAAAGTGTTAATACCCCATTCACAAGCATCTAATTTGTTCCAACTGACGCAAGTATCCAGGTGCCCCTTTTTTCATAGCTGCCGCGTATAGCACTGGCACATGTCACACGTCAGATATGCAACATGTGCTATGCATGACAGCCACAAAGAACGCGAATGGTGAAGAAGGAGCAGCTGGACACTAGGAGAGGTTTTACTGCATGGGCAATGGAGGGGGGCACATTGATATTCGGGGGACAGCGACGAATGTGGTGTGAAGAGGTCATTTCCCAAAAGATGTAATGCTGAAATTGATTGAGAATTGTCCTGTGGTGTATGGGCATTGGGCAGGCAACAGATCTCTCTCTGATCAGATTCGATCAGAGAGAGATATATCTCTTGGTCGATCTACCCATCAGATATATGGGACGTTAGTCTTTTCAGGATTCAGTGTGACTGTAAGCAGTGGTGTAGCTAATGCGCTGTGGGCCCCGATGCAAGTTTTACAATGCGGCCCCCAAGCACTCTGTACATAACAATTGATACGGCGCACCAAAACCTGACAATGGCAACTACAGTGTCAGAGGTGCAAGAAGGGGATGGGGAACAGTTTGTTAATGATTACCACTATTCAAAGTATCTATAGAAGTGATTATTATGAGCACATGACCAATAGAGAGCTAATACTGTAGTTGAGGAAGGGCCCTTCGGGCCCCGATGCGGTCGCAACCTCTGCAACCCCTATTGCTACGCCCCTGACTGTAAGCAGACAGTAGAAAGTTTTCCTCGCAGTGAGATTTTCCTGAATTAATTTGATATATAGTTGCAGCAAGGAAGAAGGTTTTGGGTAAGATGAGGAATAAGAGAGGGGGGCGATTTGGGTATGAAGGGGGGGGGGGGGCACAGGGTACAAATAGATGTTAGAGGTAGGCTGAGTAGGTGGGATGGGGAGGCATCGGGAGTTTTAAAAGTCCCCTAAAACCGGTATAAAGTACAGGCAAGTCTCTGATGCTAATACTTGTTTCTCAGTTCAATAGTGTATGTATACCTCCCAACTTTTTGAGATAAGAAAGAGGGACACTTAAGTCACACCCCTGCCACACCCCTGATCATGCCCCTGGCACACCCCTAGTCACGCATATCACAAAGATTTTATAATAAAAATATATTGTTTTATAATTGAAACTACACTGGTACTTTCAATCCTGGTTCATTTTCCTTCAAAAATAAGAAATATATCAATTTAAAGGACAGGAATACGTTTTTAGAGTCAATTAAATACATTTTTCAGTAGATAAAATACACATATTACATGGATTTGTACATCAGTCCTGAAAGTGGGACAAATGAGTAAGAAAGAGGGACAGAGGTACTGTCTCTCCAAAAGAGGGTCAGTTGGGAGGTATGGTGTATGTACGTGGCCCAACATTAGGGGTTGAATGCTTGTAAAGGTGGCCATACATTAGAAGATTATGGGCAGATTCGACCAAGAGACAAATTTATCTCTAATCGAATCAAATTAGAGATAAATTTGTCTCTTGGTTGAATCTGCCCATACACTACAGGCCAATTCCCGTCCGATTTCAGCATGAAATAATCAGGGAATCGGCTGGCCGCTGCCCCAAAATGTAGAAATGTATGTAGTGTGTGCATTTATACATTACCTGTCCCGTAGCAGCTTCCGCACGGTGTCCGTCCATCTCACCGGGTAACAGCCGCATAAACGCTGTCCGAAGTCAGACGCTATGTGCCGTCAGCTTGTATGCGGCATCCAACGAGATGGACGGAAACCGCGTGGAGGCTGACAGCGGACAAGTTATGTATAAATGCACACACTACATACATTTATACATTGCGGCGGCAGCGGTTTCGTCGTGTTGTCGCTCATTCGCAAATCGCCTGCCTTACCGCCGCACACCCAACCAACTTCGACCCGACATCTTGCAGCATGCGTGATCGTCCGTGCGGCCAATGTCTGTCCCGAAATTGTCGATCGGGCATGCACTTGGCAGCACCAATTTTTATCCAATTCGATTATAATAATCGAATTGGATGGTCGATTGGTTGGTTGGTCGGCTAATGTATGGCCACCTTAAGAGGTAGATTGGCAAGTAAATTATAAAGTGTATACAGTAGTATGAAAGAGTGCCCACTTTCCAACATTGCCCTCTAGTGGGAGTCTGAAGAGGGTGCAATACTTCTGGTGAACGTGGATATTTATTAAGGAGTTCAATCTCTCAAAACGTTTATTATTAATAAAGGTGAATAGGGGCCAATGCCATACATCACATCATGTTTATATATGATGCAGCTGTAAGAGAGAAATTCCTTTTACAAAGTCATTCTAATGACCCAGAGATCTGTGAACTAAATATGGACAAAATGTAATGCTGCAAAGAGAGTGGTAGTTACTTCCCCAGCACAGAGCTATTACCTGACCTTACCTACCACTTCCCTCTGTTCTCTCCTTTGAAGCAAAGGGAGAAGTGCGGTGGGCTCAGCAGTGTGCCCAGAATTAAAGCAGACCTAAACTCAGAACTCCCTCACTGCTTGAAAAGATAAGCAGCAGCATAATCACCTTTAAAGAAAAACATTTCTTTGTTACAACTTACAGAACTCCAACAGAGATCATGCATTGTTTCCTTCCTGGTATCCTGGGAGCACAGAAAGGGTTAATCTCTCATGTTTACATATTAGCCCAGAAGTCAGCATAGCATGGCACAGTCCAAACACATCTGTTAGCCCTAATTTACACTGGCCGATCACTTGCAGATAAGGGAGAATTAGACTGGCTGTTCTCTGTAAACACACACAAGGTGAATTTCTCTGTCTTTTCCTTGTCTGCTGTGCAAAAGTTTAGGTCAGCTTTAACTGGTGTCTCCTCTTAGCTCCACCCAGAGTACCTCATGTGGGCAAAGCCTGAATAGAGGGACAGTTTACAGACCTCCTTTATTTTTCAGGCAAGCAGCAGCTGACATTACTACCGGAAGACAGTTTTGCACATTTAAAGGATACCACAACCGGTAAAATGAAAGGTGGGGTGTCTAGGGAGGGAAAATTAGATACTTACCGCCTCTCTTGTTCCCCGCCGTCAGCCGCCAGTCTTCTCCAATAGATGCTGGTGTTCGGGCGACTCTCCTGACCTCTAACTCGGACATACTGCGACGCGCATGCGCAGTATGTCCTTCCTTCACCGCTTCTGCCGGCGCATAATTTCAGCAGAAGCAAGTTCACTCCCCTGGCTCCTCCTTCATAGCGTCTTAAGCTAGGTCTACACGCTCCGATGTGTCTTATCAATCGAGCCGCTGCCGCCGCCGATTCTCGCCACCACCGATTCTCGTCGCCGCGGATTCCCTGCTCGTTCCCCACAAGCGGACAATATCAGGGAATCAAGCGGAAGATAAGCAGTGCCGGTGGGGACGAGCGGGTATCGAATCCGACGCACAGGGGTACGCGCGGGGATGCGGAAGAGTCGATCCGGCGGCTAATCGAGCTGCCAGATCGCTCCGTCTAGATGGGGCTTTACTTGCTTCTGCCAAAATTATGCACAGCTGTGGATTGCTAAGTTCCATACTGCTTGATTTTAACAAACAATTAAGGGAACATACATACCCTTTGGTACTAGCGATCCAAGCAAGCTATGTTAACTTAACAGATTGGCCTCAATTCACTAAGCTTATCTCCTGTCTTTAATAGCGTTTCTAGAGTTATCACCATGGTGATAAGGCATGTAGTATTCAGGAAACATTTAATCTCAGGCAACCCTAAAGTTAAAGGGAAGGTTCACGGACATGTTTAAAAAAATAAAAATACTTACCTGGGGCTTCCTCCAGCCCGTGGCAGGCAGGACGTGCCCTCGACGCTGCTCCGGAGGCTCCCGGTCTTCTCCGGTGGCTCACCCGGCTTCCTGGTCGGGCTTGTCCTTGCGCTCCAACGTGCGTCTCACGCGGTCGCGCTGACGTCATCGGACGTCCTACGGACTGTACTGCGCAAGCGCAGTACAGCCTGGAGGTTGTCCGATGACGTCAGCGCGACTGCGTGAGACGCATGTTGGAGAGCACAAGAGCCCGACCTGGAAGCCGGCCTGGCCAGGTCGGGTAAGCCACTGGAGAAGACCGGGAGCCTCCGGAGCAGCGTCAAGGGCACGTCCTGCCTGCCACGGGCTGGAGGAAGCCCCAGGTAAGTGGATTAGTATTTTTATTTTTTTACATGTCCGTGAACCTTCCCTTTAACTCTTCTGTCTTTAAGTTAACATTTCAATCCTTAAAATAACGACAGAATTCTAATGTTAAACACAGGCTGTTAATTAACGGTATGTGAAAATAACTACAGAGGAGGTAACGTAACTACAGAGGAGGTAACTTAACCACTTCACCCTATCTGGACGGATATATCCATCCAGATAGACTGTGCTGCTCCTGCAGCGTGGTGCGCGCGATCGGGCGCGTGCTCCCGCTGCCTGCCGCTAGCCCCCCAATCAGTGAATGGGAATATAATTCCCATTCACCGATCTAAGCACCCCGGAGAAATACCGACGCTTTCTAAGCAGAGAGCGCGGTGTTTCTGCTCGGAAAAATTGTTTGCAGCCTCCTAATAGTTCCTGGCAGCGTGATCGTACGCTCCAGGAACTTTTTTGACTGTGGCCAAATAGTAAACTGCACCCACGTACATTTTTTGAATAAAGAATAAAATTATATTGCATCTAAAAATTGCTGTTTACCTCCCAAGCTAAAATCACCCACATACATTTTTTAATTAAAAAATAAATAAAAAAATAACATATTAATTAATAAATTTAAATTATAAGCTTGTAAATAGTGATGAACGCAAATTGAAAAAATGCACCTTTATTTCTAAATAAAATATTGGCGCCATAAATTGTGATAGGGACATAATTTAAAAGGCGTAATAAGCGGGAATAAATACGCAAATAAAATACATGGGTTTTAATTATGGTAGCATGTATTAATTTTAAACTACAGTGGCCAAAAACTGAGAAATAATGATTTTTTCCATTTCTTTCTTAATCTTCCTGTTAAAATGGATTTATAAAAAAAATAATTCTTAGCAAAATGTACTACCTAAAGAAAGCCTAATTAGTGGCGGAAAAAACATGATATAGATCAATTAATTGTGATTAGTAGCGATAAAGTTATTGGCGAATGAATGGGAGCTGAACGTTGCTCGGATGCATGAGATTTTCCGCGCTGTAGGCTGAAGTGGTTAAGGAATGAAGAAATAAGATAACTCTCTCACTGTGTGGAGGTAAGTTTTCTCTTGCCTCATTATCTCCAGCATGATCTTAGTGAATTGGGGCCATGTATCTTATTGTATCTTATTGACTGTACTGGTTGATGGTAGGAGCGCACAACTTGTTTATTGATTTTTGAAACATATAACGTAACAGGATATATGAAGGATAATTTCCTACAGTAAAGAAGAATGAAGTTCCGTGGTGTGTCCCGGCCATCGCATACCCACCTGTTTACTATAACAGGTAAACAAAGGCTCAGATTGGCAACTGGGAAGCACCAGCCAGTAGCAATGCTAGAACAAACCTTTCCTTACATATCAAGTTTTGTTATAATTCTACACATGGAGTCTATGAGACTGAATCATGATTTATGTAGGTACTCACATGGTGCATCCATGGTGAAGGGGCATCTTGTGGATCTTCTCCTCCCAAATAATTATGTCCCCCTTGTACCTCTTGGGCCATATGCAATTCTCTTTTTCACCTGAGTTTTCTCCTAGGAGAAAAATGTTCATCTTTGATTTAAAATAACTTATTAGCACTTTGCAATGGAAAAAAAGTATCAAAAAGTAGGTAAAAAGTACTATCAAAATTATTTTGAGTATTTTTTTGCTTGCTGGTGGTATAAAAGGGATTTTATTGACAAGTTTTAAAATATCACCTAAGAGAAAACTCAGGTGAAAACGTGAATTGCATATGGCCCCTTGTGTCCTATTTGTACCTCTTGTCTGCCCCTGTGTCCCCCTTGTACCTTTAGTGTCCTCCTGTTGTCCCCTCATGGCCTCCTCTGTTCCATTTGTCCTCCTGGCAGGCACGAGCATGTGGGAGGCAGGCACTGAATGCTCAAGCAACCCCCTTTCGTGTGTCTCACTAACTCCAGCCTCTTCTTCCTGGACTTCCTCTTTATTGGACTGCTACAGACAGTCTGTTGCACTGCAGTAAGTAGCTCACTGCTGGGTGCTGGCACCCTTCGCCCTC
Organism: Hyperolius riggenbachi; assembly: GCF_040937935.1. NCBI lineage: Eukaryota > Metazoa > Chordata > Amphibia > Anura > Hyperoliidae > Hyperolius > Hyperolius riggenbachi. Next base: position 244,762,017 of record NC_090653.1, on the reverse strand, counting down.
AGATACAGGGACACGCACAGAGCCAACAAGCTGAAGAAAGAAACAACTTCCTGGTAGTGGTATGTGTCGATGGCAATTGCGTCAACTCAACCTGATGTCACGTGACAGCAGAGAGGCAGCTGCCATAGGCAGAGACAACAGGACCCGTGATGAGGAAGAGGAGTGAGCATGCGACTGACAGTGATAGACAGGTCTCTTGTCTTGTCTTATCTCTTGAAGTTAAGGGCACCTGTATGTCAGTATGAGATGTGTTTTGGAAGGGTGGGGGCTTTTCTTTGTTGTGTTAAAGGACAATTATTGCTAAAAAAAATGTAAAATGCTAAATTCATATGTATCATGTGTACATTTGACCCAGAATAAAATTCACCATAAATTAGTTTTTTCCTATGTTGCTGTAACTTACAATAGATAGTTAAAATCTAACAAATCTTACAGGTTTTGGATTAGTTCATCTACTCATAGGGAATTCTCAGGGTTTTTCAATATTTTCAAAAGCTCTTAGGCCCGGTTCACACTTGCGGTTGTTTGCCAAACGGACCGGATGACCTGACCGGATCCGGACCGGATCCGGATCGGAACCGTACGGTTCTGATCCGGATTCGATCCGGATCCGGTCAGGTTGCATCAGGTGTCCATCAGGATGCGATCCGGATCCGTTTGGCAAAAAAAACGTTAAAAACAAAAAAAAAGTTGGGGGTCTGGGAGGTCAGCAGAAGGGGGACCTGTGGAATCAGGCCCTCTGCTGTTTAGCACTCACCTCCACCTGCGACATGCTGCCAACATCTCCGGATCCGGATCCAGCTGTGCTGCTCCACTCCAAAATGCTTGCCCATGTGTCCCCATCCAATATCGCCGCAACAATCCCCATAGGAAGTGGGGTAGAACATCCGGATTTCTCAGCCTGTGTGTTGTGCGCTCTCCGGTTCCCATTGGTTTGTATTGGCCGGATGGTGCAGTCCGGCTCTGCCCCGGATACGGCTGCCGGAGGAGCCGGATGAAAAAATAGCGCATGTTGGAACGGAGGCCGGAGTCCGGATCCGGCCCGGATCCGGTCCGGCTCCGGTTCGGCAGAACGGACGCATGTGAACGGACGCATAGGCTTTCATTGCTATGCCGTGCGTCCGTTCCGTCCGTTCTGCAAGCGGTGCGGCTCCGGCACGGCGATTCCGGAGGGCCACCGCAAGTGTGAACCGGGCCTTACCGAATGGCAGTTGCTCAGTTCAACTGCCAAACCAGTGTCCAAAAGAATATGGAAGCGGGTGGTATCTTTGTATAGATCCTTTACAGGGCAGGGGAAAACCCAGGATTTTCAAGGGGGGGGATTCCTGAAAGGTCTCCCTCAGCCACGCACAATGCAGTATAATAATATGGTAGGACATCATGCTGGGAACACATAATGCAATTTTCCGTCCGGCCGACCAACAATGGGATCGATCAGGAGCAGTTTGGATACAGATAATAATGAGGACAGCCGGCATTGACGACTTTCCCCTTCAACCGAAAGCCAATTTTCCCCTTCATTGTCATATAATGAAGGGGAAAGTGTAGTATTCACCCTGCAGGGGCACAGGGCTGTGCTCGTTCCTGGTTCTCTGCTCTGTTAAATTCCCCAGAGCTGCTCCATGCTGCTGCTACATCCAAAGTCAACTGTAGCCAGGAAAGAAAGGGGGCGGTGCTGTGAGCTGCAGGATACCTGTAGATAGTCTGGTGTCTGAACTTGTGCCTGTCCACAGACACTGCACCGGCCCTGGTCTGAGGGGGGATTCTGGGGGATTCTGGGCAGCTGCAATACCCCCCTGCGTTTGCCTATGCAGGGAGTCCTTTTGTAAAGAATTCAGGAAATACTGAGAATCCCCCATGTGCAGATAGACAAGTCCAAGACCTTTCAGATTTGTACTGCTTACTGTAACCAACAGCAACATAGGAAAAAAGTAATTTACAGTATGGTCAATGTACACTGGGAGAAATGTACTTCTTATAAGCATGTGTTTGCATGTGTTTTAAATCTTACACATTTTCGTGATAGTGGTCCTTTAAGTGCATCTACACGCGTAGATGCGGCCGCGATGCTCCTTATCAATCGAGCCGCTGACGCTGATGCGGCTCGATTGATAAGATCCGACAGGACGGATCTCCGCACCGCCGATTCCCTGCTCGATCCCTGCGAGGGGACAATGGCAGGGAATCGTGCGGGAGATAAGCGGCGCCGGCGGGGACGAGCGGGCACGAGCGGGGAATCGAATGCGGCGCACGCGCGGCGAGCGGGGACGCGGCGGGCACGCGGAAGAGGCGATCCGGCGGCTAATCGAGCCGCAGGATCGCTACAATGTCCCATGGTGTAGATGGGGCTTTAAGTTGGGGAGGCAGACAGGCAGTGAAAGATAATTGTTAGGAATGAGCTCTAAATGGCATCTAATATCACATGACCCATCCCATTCCTTGCCCCTGCAATCCTTCCAGTTGCTGCAGAACGACAGTTGAAAGTGAGGTCAAACCAGATACGGGAGAAATGTCATTTGACCACAGTAGCGCATGTTACGTTCAGTAATATCTCATAAACACTGCCTGTTCTTGCAAGCAACGTGCATTTTTGTTCTGTACAATATGCCATTGTAGAATAAACATATCTTGATATAAACACATTTTTCTTCAGTCAGAAAGCGTGTGGGATCCATATGTCGTTTTTTTTCCTCTCAGAACGGCGGCCGATCTGGAATTTTCCTCCTTGTTTTGAGTTTTGTTTGCACCCCATTAATACGCCGTTTAACATATCCATATTTGTTTATCTAATCAATTTCCCATGTTGATTTTTGGATTTTTTTTCTTTACTCATTTAATTAAGCTCAGGCCTCCTCACAAAATTGTCATAACGGAGGAGAAGCAAAACATCTGAGGGCATGAACCCCGCCCTCCCCCGCGCCACCGCCATCCACCGCCGCCGCGCCACGGACATCCTGAAGTGCACAGCCGAATGGGCTATTATTTAATCATTTTAGTTAAACTTGTCATTTTGTACTTTAAAAAGGTTAATCAAAACACAGGGTGACACGGGGTCGCGCTTAGTTATGTGACCTATTTTGCTACTAATATGCATGGCCTGCGGGCACGCTCGGCCCACTCTGCGAGAGGCTCGGCCGTCTGCAATCTATTACCCAATGTGCCCCGGGAGTGCTCGCAAAGGCAAATTCAAAGCACAATTTGTAAACTTCTGAGAGCTGATGGACGTAAGGACGGGAGAAAGTTCACGGATTCAGTAAATATCGATATTGGGTTACTACTGAATTCAACGTTCCTTGTTTTTCTGCTCTTTGAAATCTGAAAAGCTCGAGGACCTAAAACAAAACATGGGGCTTTTGTCTAAAGGGGCTGCGGGCGCCTCCAAAAAAGTGTCTTCAGCTACTTGTGCCAGTGAGAAAAGTTAGATATTTGAACTTTGTGCACGAGTATCTTTACTGTGCAGTTAATACTATGATAACTGTTTATGTTATCGCTTAATGCCAAGTCCTGAGACCTTTTTTTTCTGAAAGCATTTTTAGGAACGTAGTTTAGATATTTAACAGCTAAGTTACACTACCAAGGTGCCAAATTACTGAGGCAAAATAAAACTTATGATATAATGATTTGTATGTGTAGTACAGATAATTAATAGAACATTAGTAGAAAAGAAAATTTCTATTTTCAGTTATATAGCTTTTTTTTTTTTTTAATAACATTGCATTCATTCATATTTGCACTTTACAAACCACAATCTGTATTTTAAACTATGAAACAGACCTTTTGAACTTACCTGCAGTAAAATCTTATCTGAAGCTGTTTTTCACTTGATGGATAAGTGCTTCAAAAACAGCACACTCTTAGGGCCCGTTTCCACTAGAGCAAATCTGCATGCGTTTTCTGCATGCAGATTCGCATAACCAATACAAGTGGATGGGACTGTTTCCACTTGTCAGGATTTCTTAGCGTTTTTCTGTGCAGAAAAAATCTGCACGGCAGAGCCATCAGAATTCGCACACCGCAAAGCGTGTGTGAATCACATACAATGTAATTAAATAGGAAAAATGCATGTGTTTTTGCCATGCGTTTTCTATGCGTTTTCACGTGCGTTTTTGTGTAAAAACATAAAACATTTTATGTAGAAAGCACACCAGCATTGACATGGTTAAAAACGCTTGGCCACAAAACGCATGCAAAATCGCATAGAAAAACGCATGGAAAAACGCATCCGCATGCAAAATCGCACATGCGTTTTCCGCACAGGAATCGCACCGCACCAATGGAAACGTACCCTTAAGGGGCCCATACACTCAGCCGATTTTGGGCCGATCGATCAAAATCGTTCGATCAATTGGTCGATTGCAAATCGATTGACCAATCTATCGATTTGCGGCCGATTTTCGATCGATTTCAATCGATCTGGCAGACTGGAAAATCTAGGTCTAAGATCTGTTGAGATTGCTTATCATTTTGCATTGGCCCTAATGGAAATCTGATGGCAAAAAAAATGCCATTAGATCGATTTTCAATAGATTTCAAAGTGAAATCTATTGGAAATCTGTTCCTAGTAAAAAATGTTCCTAAACACATCAGATAGATCAGAAATCTATCTGATGATCTACCTGCTGCTAATCTAATGAGTGTATGGCCACCTTTATGGCCCCTGAAGTCATCCTGTGCCTGTGCTGTCCTTCCGAGACCCACCGGCCAGCAGTGGTGACCTCCACAAAGCTGGCCAGCAGGTTAACCATCAGATAGATTTTTGTCAGATGCCTGTCAAGTCCAATCTGACAGGAATCTATCTGATGTGTGCCACACACTGGGAACAGATTTCCAATAGATTTCAGGATGTAATCTATTGGAAATCTACTGGAAATCGATCTAAATGCATTATTGGACCATTAGATCCAATGCAACTCTATGGGCAGATCGACTTAGATTTTCCATCCTGTCCGATAGATCAAATTGATCGAAATCGATCGAAATCAGCCGCAAATCGATTGAATGGGGAATTTAATAGAATCGATTTCTGATCGATCAATCAATTCTATAGAATCGATCGATCGATAGATGGCTGAAATCGACCAGTGTATGGGTCCCTTAACACTGTTGACATGTATCTTGCTACTGCTGCTATTGTATTCTACCTTATTACTTATATTGTTTATATCCCATTAACTATATTGTTACCTCAACACCAGTGGCGTAGCTAAGGAGCTGTGGGCCCCGGTGCAAGTTTGACAATGAGGCCCCCCAAAGCACTCTATACATAACAATTGATACGGCGCACCAAAACCTGCCAATGACAACTACAGTGTCAGAGGTGCAAGAAAAGCATGGGAAACAGTTTCTTAATGATTACCACTATTCAAAGTATCTATAGAAGTCATTATTATGGGCACAGGACCAATAGAGAGCTAATACTGTAGTTGGGGAAGGGCCCTTTGGGGCCCCTCTGGCCCAAGGGCCCCGATGCGGTCGCTACCTCTGCAACCCCTATTGCTACGCCCCTGCTCAACACTGAGCCATGTATGTGCCAAATGCAATTCTGGGCAAGAGTCCATTCCATTCCCAGTGCAATTTGGGTGCAATTTAAATGCAGGCGAAGTGCTGCGGTTGAACCACCATGCGTGTCAGGCGTTGACATGCGGTGGTGTTACTGGAAGGCAGAGAACCATGACATGTCGAGTCTGAGCGCAGCTGCGGCCGTGCTCAGATCTCATTCCTTCGAGGGCCGCCTGTAGAGGAGTGCAGCTGACAGGTGGAGACCATTTGTCAGCTGCCCATGTGAAAGGGCCCTAACAGGAGGAAGATGCAGTTCTTAAATAGAGCCCAAGGTAAGCTCATAAAATTAAAAAAAAGTAAGCTACTTGATCCGGGGGGCTGAGTGGATCAAGTAGCTTCAAAAACCGCCTCTCCCCGCCGATCCTGTGGGCCACTGTAACTTTCTTGACCTCAGGGTCATGACGCTGGAAAGAGAGATTCATTCTTTCACCAGCGCGCAGGTAAGTGAAGGAGCGGCAGGGGGCGCAGCTGGGGAGATGGAGCTGTCCAATGGCAGCTCTGGAGACCCTGTAGGATCGCCCCTGGCAAATATTGTCGCTAATCTCGGGGGGCTATAGGGTGGCGGTGGGGCGGCAGAGTGGCGGAGTATGGATACAGAGGCATATCATCAGGCAGAGAACATGCCTCTGTGTCCCATCTGCCCCCCCCTAAGAACCTCCTTGGGTTCTCTTTAAATAGTCCCAATAATTAGTAACAAGGAGCAGTTGGTGGTGTGCTTATGTAGAAATTGCTCCTGAATCACCCGCAGGCCAGAACAGGATCTGCAAGTCCTTTTTTCAGTCAATAAAATGACACCTGCTGGAAAATGGTGGAAGTCCAGGGTTGCCAGGATCAACATATAGCCACCTGATGGTGGACAGTGGAAGTTCATGGCAGTCATAGACAATACTGCCACCAGCAGGTAGGAAATAACAGTACAGGATTCCTAACAGGCTCCTTTTTCACTATGGGCCCAATCCAATTCACTTTTTCTCCAAGTCTTCACCAAGGTGATATCTTAACACCTTATCTATAAAATGCCTTTTAAACTGCCAGCAAGCAACAAAATACCCATCACAACACGGTGCAATGATATTCAATACAGACTATCAAATTGACAGTCGCACCTAGAGGCTACCACGTGATGCAGCTTTCCAGCTCTACACCTCCTATACCGACTACTGAGACTCAAACCTGGTACACACCTTTAAAGGAAATCTAAAGGGGAGAAAAAGTCAGTTTACCTTACCTGGGGCTTCTTGCAGCCCCCTGGAGTCATCCTGTGCCTGTGCCGCCCTTCAGAGACCCTCCGGCCAGCCGTGGTGACCTCCACAAAGCTGGCCGGCCAGGCTCCTCCTCTCCACATTCCTGCTGCAGGGAGGGTTTCGCGCATGTGCAGTACGTGAAAATTGCTACTGCGCATACACAGACCGCTCCCAACAGCAGAAGTGCAATCATGGTGCACTCGGTCCTGGGCAGCGCATGCGCAGCAGCCAACGACTGGCCACGAATGGACAGTTTTGAGGGGGTTGGCGCTGCTCAATGGAGGGATTCGGACCCCCTCACCTCAGGCTCCCCCATCAGCACTTTCCCCTCCAGTATTAATCGGAAGCAGCAAGCGGGCAGGGAACGCAAACATACCTCTTCCACGTTCCACACAACGGAGGTCCGGTCTTCTCTGTAACAGTGCCTCACGCTACTTCCTGATAAACAGGCAGGCAGACAGCTGTCCAACTCATGCTATATGAATGAGTGAGAGATAAGCAGAGAAACAGGTTGCTTAACACCTCCAGAGTTAATACACTTATCTTTAAAGAACAAGCAACACCCATGCTAACCTAGAAATAAAAAACACATATAAAAGGAGATCCACTTGAAGCAGGCATCTCCAATATAAATACGTGTCTCTTTATTGATTACATCAATTAAAAGCAGCGCTTACGACAGACCGCTGTTTCAAACTGGCATGCTCTTTATCAAGTTGTCAAAAAGCTGCAATACGTATATCCTCCTGCCATCACCCAATATATACACTACATCAGCCTATCAGTGATCAGCGTTTCATTCCTCCAATGGCAGCACCGCTATAGCCTGGAGGACCTGATGGGGAACTGTGTCAAACACACCTAATCCCACCCCTCGGCTAAAACCACTCCCACTGTCAAATACAAAAGAGAAATAAATGTACCCAAGATCTCACCTAATCATCTAAAATGATCTCCTCCTTCTCCCTGCACGAACCGCCGTGCCCAAGAGAAACCCCGACCATGTCACCGCAGTGTAGAAGACAGAAAACTGTATTGCTGTTACCAGCCAATCAACAGTCTCCGTCATCCACCAATCGCCGCGTCCGCATGTAATTGAAATAACCAATCCGCTTTCGCCAACATGGCTCTACGCGGACGGTGTAAACGTCACCACGCTCCCCCGAATGGACCAATGGAAATTCCGCCTGCTGCCTACCAATCCCTGACAACAAGAGTCAGTATGGCGGCCAAAGAGAAGCAAGTCCCCCGACTGGGCCAATTTATAATCTACATGCCGCCAGCCAATCACTAACCACTAAAGTCAGTGCGGTGGCCAGTAATACGCACCCTGGGAGACCCACCTCCCAATGCGTCATGTGGCATAACAAAAGGGCTGAATGCATTAGATCGGTGCGCTGGTAACATGGGGGAGGGATCCAAAATCCACTCCCTCACTGCGAAACACAGTCAAGCAGCATGGTTGCCACAGCAACCATGCAATACAACGCATAGTCACCCTCCAGCACAGCGGCTCCCACAGGGCACACTACAGAGATACTAATAGAGATACTAATACCCCAAATGACATAATCAACACTGCCAAATGAAGAATAACCAAACGCCTCACACTAGCTACTGTTAGATATAGGTATGACTAAAAACATAGTAAAAAACATATAACCAAAAAAGAGAAATGAATGCCAGTCAAACATTAGCATATTTCAGATGCAAAAGGACAAATCATAATCAAGGTTAAGGCCCCCATTACCCAGGACGCCCAATTTCCTAATCCAAAAGGCTTCACGCCTAGATAGTTCTTTATCACGATCACGCCCACCCCCCTACCCAATTGGAACCCCATCGATAACCTGAACCCTTAGTTGTGAGACATTATGCACAGCTTCAGCAAAATGCCTTGCTATCACCTGTGTTTTATCAGGTGTTTTATGAGATGAAAGTCTCACTTTGTGAGCCTTCGTGGTTTTGCCCACATAGGCTTGACCACAGGGGCACTTAAGTAAATAAATTACATACGTAGAATTGCAATCATAATGCTCTCTAATAGTAAATGATGTGCCCTTAGAAGGATGTCTGAAGACATCCCCTTTAATGATAGAACTACACAGGTGGCAGCTAAGACAAGGGTATGTACCCTTTCTGCCTTCCCTGGGTTTCCATGTTCTGGCCCTAGTATGGACTAATTTATCTCTAATTGTGGGTGCTTTTTTGAAGGATGACAATGGGGGGTAGCGGAAGTCTGGGACCCTTGGGAAAGCCTCCCTCAAAAAATGCCAGTGCTTCCGGATCACATTAGTGATCTGTGTACTGCACGTATTGAAGGTGGAAACAAAAGGCATACAGAATGCATTGTCTCTAGCTCTTCTATTTCTGTTGGAAACATTAAATGTATGGGCAGGATAGCCTCTATGTCTAAACTTCTGTCCCATTTTAGCTAACTGGACTTCCCGGTTTGTTCCCTCCGGAACAATTCTGGTTACTCTCTTAAATTGACTACCTGGGATAGAATTTTTGATCTGAGTGGGATGGAAACTAGAATAATGTAAGACTGAATTCCTATCCGTAGTTTTTGTGTATAGATCTGTACTCAACTTCGATCCCTCCTTGTAGACCACCGTGTCTAAGAAGGAAACCCTCTGTACATCAACATGAGCTGTAAGGCGTATTGCAGAACATCGCTCAGAGAGGGAACATAGGAATTGATCTAGGGTTGAACGTGGCCCTGCCCACAAGCAGAAAATATTGTCTATGTACCTCCACCAGCACTTCAAATGCTGGCGGAAAAGCACATCCGTATAAACAAACGACTCCTCAAACAAACCCATAAAAAGATTTGCATAGGACGGGGCCACGTTCGACCCCATTGCAGTTCCCCTCTGCTGTACATAAAAATTGTCTTCAAATCTAAAGTAATTGTAATGCAATACAATCCCCAACAGATCAAGGAGAAATTTCCGTTGTCCACCAGAGAGATCAAGGTGAGTCATCACATACCAGTCTACCGCCTCTACACCCCCATCATGTGGGATGGAGGTGTAGAGGCTCTCGACATCAAGCGTAACTAAAAGAGTATCGCTGTCGATGTCCCCAACCCCTCTCAATCTATCAAGGAAACAGGAAGTATCCTTAATGTACGAGTCCAGACCCACCACAATTGGCTGAAGCACCCTATCGAGGTACTGTGCCAATGGAACGAAAATGGAGTCCACGCCGGACACAATCGGTCGGCCCGGCAGGGACTCCAAATTCTTGTGAATTTTGGGTAATGTATAAAAACCGGGAGTAACCGGATGATCCTTAACTAGAAATTTAGCAAGCTTCTCATCGATTATTTCATTGGCAAGTGCTGTTTCAACCAATGCTTTTATTTTAGTGGATATTACTCCAACAGGATCCCTATCTACTCTTTTGTATACATCTCCCTGTGACAACTGCACTAGAATTTAATTCCTGTAATAATGAGCATCTAGTACCACCACAGCCCCTTATCGGCGGGGCGGATGACAATGTCTTTTCTAGATTCAAGATCTCTCAGTATCCTCAGTTCCCTCTTGGTCAGATTACTTAAGACCTTATCTTGTGTGGATTTAAACTCGATGGTCTTCATATCCTCATCTACCTTAGAAACAAAAAGATCAACTAATGCATTAGCTGGAGGTATGAAGGAACTTTTTGAACCCAGTCCACTAGAGGATAGTGTAAGTGTTAGAGTAACCAGAATTGTTCCAAGGAGAACAAACCGGGAAGTCCAGTTAGCTAAAATGAGACAGAAGTTTAGACAGAGAGGCTATCCTGCCCATACATTTAATGTTTCCAACAGAAATAGAAGAGCTAGAGACAATGCATTCTGTATGCCTTTTGTTTCCACCTTCAATACGTGCAGTACACAGATCACTAATGTGATCCGGAAGCACTGGCATCTTTTGAGAGAGGCTTTCCCAAGGGTCCCAGAGTTCCGCTACCCCCCATTGTCATCCTTCAAAAAAGCACCCACAATTAGAGATAAATTAGTCCATACTAGGGCCAGAACATTGAAACCTAGGGAAGGCAGAAAGGGTGCATACCCTTGTCTTAGCTGCCACCTGTGTAGTTCTATCATTAAAGGGGATGTCTTCAGACATCCTTCTAAGGGCACATCATTTACTATTAGAGAGCATTATGATTGCAATTCTACGTATGTAATTTATTTACTTAAGTGCCCCTGTGGTCAAGCCTATGTGGGCAAAACCACGAAGGCTCACAAAGTGAGACTTTCATCTCATAAAACACCTGATAAAACACAGGTGATAGCAAAGCATTTTGCTGAAGCTGGGCATAATGTCTCACAATTAAGGGTTCAGGTTATCGATGGGGTTCCAATTGGGTGGGGGGGGGGGGCGTGATCGTGATAAAGAACTATCTAGGCGTGAAGTCGTTTGGATTAGGAAATTGGGCGTCCTGGGTAATGGGGGCCTTAACCTTGATTATGATTTGTCCTTTTGCATCTGAAATATGCTAATGTTTGAGTGGCATTCATTTCTCTTTTTTGGTTATATGTTTTTTACTATGTTTTTAGTCATCATACCTATATCTAACAGTAGCTAGTGTGGGGCGTTTGGTTATTCTTCATTTGGCAGTGTTGATTATGTCATTTGGGGTATTAGTATCTCTATTAGTATCTCTGTAGTGTGTCCTGTGGGAGCCGCTGTGCTGGAGGGTGACTATGCGTTGTATTGCATGGTTGCTGTGGCAACCATGCTGCTTGACTGTGTTTCGCAGTGAGGGAGTGGATTTTGGATCCCTCCCCCATGTTACCAGCGCACCGATCTAATGCATTCAGCCCTTTTGTTATGCCACATGACGCATTGGGAGGTGGGTCTCCCAGGGTGCGTATTACTGGCCGCCGCACTGACTTTAGTGGTCAGTGATTGGCTGGCGGCATGTAGATTATTCATTGGCCCAGTCGGGGGACTTGCTTCTCTTTGGCCGCCATACTGACTCTTGTTGTCAGGGATTGGTAGGCAGCAGGCGGAATTTCCATTGGTCCATTCGGGGGAGCGTGGTGACGTTTACACCGCCCGCGTAGAGCCATGTTGGCAAAAGCGGATTGGTTATTTCAATTACATGCGGACGCGGCGATTGGTGGATGATGGAGACTGTTGATTGGCTGGTAACAGCAATACAGTTTTCTGTCTTCTACGCTGCGGTGACATGGTCGGGGTTTCTCTTGGGCACGGCGGTTCGTGCAGGGAGAAGGAGGAGATCATTTTAGATGATTAGGTGAGATCTTGGGTACATTTATTTCTCTTTTGTATTTGACAGTGGGAGTGGTTTTAGCCGAGGGGTGGGATTGGGTGTGTTTGACACAGTTCCCCATCAGGTCCTCCAGGCTATAGCGGTGCTGCCATTGGAGGAATGAAACGCTGATCACTGATAGGCTGATGTAGTGTATATATTGGGTGATGGCAGGAGGATATACGTATTGCAGCTTTTTGACAACTTGATAAAGATCATGCCAGCTCGAAACAGCGGTCTGTCGTTGTAAGCGCTGCTTTTAATTGATGTAATCAATAAGGAGACACGTATTTATATTGGAGGTGCCTGCTTCAAGTGGATTTCCTTGCAAGTTACAGCTCCAGTGGTGTGGAATGCGGTAAGCCTGGGCACACACTTTCCTCCTTTGATGGGTGCTGATCCAAACTACCCCTGTTTTTACATATAAAAGTAGATAAATACTACTTCTACTTACATAACAGATGTACTGTGCTATCCACATAATGATTCCTGTGAATTTTATAAAGGAAAAGCAGAAAATCCTATTCTAGGCAATGGCCATTTTGCCAAGCTAATGCTGACATCATATCCTGCCTGAATCTTGTTTTCCCCCCTCCCTTCTCTTGCTCATTGTATATTCAGTAGCTGCCCTGCTCCCAGAGTCTTCAGACACTCCCACAGAGGTGTATACTAGGAACTGCACTGTCTTATCCTCCAATCGCTGAGTCACCTCAGCCTTGCTTGTAAACACAAGTAATCAGAGGGTGTTTCTGATAAGCAGCTAGGCAGGGAAATAAATGATAGAGGAAGAATATATTATAGATAAAAAGAACTTCCAGCATTCAACTGTTTGGCACTGTTTGGCACTAGGGCCAGTGCTCCTAAAGTATGTGATAACTCCAAACCATAACAGCAGAAAAAGTTTTGCACGTTTTGAATGCAGGATTAGCATCTTTATCACTTAATACACTCAGACCAGTTGCTGTTGAAATTTGATTTTTATGGTGACAATACCGCTTTAAAAACAATACAAGGGCTGGATTGTTCCCTCCCCCTCAGAAAAAAAAAATCATTATTGTTGCATACCTATTTTGGTTAAAAAAATTAATAAACTTCAGTTTAAAACCAATCTTGCAGGAGCCCTAGAGGATTTCGAAGAAAGCAAAAAACTTAAATTTTCAGAAGTGTAGGCTAATTTCCAGCTGCTGTGAAATTGTAATAACATATTAAATTACAGAATAGTTTGAGTATTAATGCAACTAATACTAATTACTGCTACTACATACTAATTAAGGAAAAACAAGAAACACGGGATCCTGTGTACACTGCCTGATCCAGACAGGAAATTGTGTGTATGAAGAATTGCCAGCCCTAAACGACGCAACTACAGTAGAGTCTCATTTATCCGGCACAGACGGGGATTGCCTGATGCTGGATATGTGCTCTTGCTGGTTGCTTGAGAAGTGAAGCAACCGGCATTAAATATAACACTAACCCCCTGGTTCCAGACTGGCTCCAGAAAAGGCTGGTTCCAGACTTTTTGCTGCCTGACACAAACCTGAGGGGATGCTCCCCCCCCCCTCCCCCCCCCCGATTTGGAACGATCACACAGCACCTGACAATTTGAACTGTGCGTTATAGCCACGATGAGACCCCTCGAAAAAAAATCGCCCTCAGTGTGGGTAGGTAGGTAGCCAGGTAAAGGTCCCCCTAGTGTAGGAAGCCAGGTATAGATGTCCCCCGGTATAGGTAGCCACTAGTCAGGTATAGGTGCCCCGGTATAGGTAGCCAGGTATAGGTAACCAGGTATAGGTGCCTCCAGTATAGGTAACCAGGTATAGGTGCCTCCAGTATAGATGCCCCAAGCATAGTTGCCCCCAGTATAACGAGCCAGGTATAGGTGCCCCCAGTATAGTTGCCCCCAGTATAGGTAGCCAGGTATAGGTGTCCCCAGTATAAGTAGCCAGGTATAGGTTCCTCCAGTATAGGTATCCAGGTATAGGTGCCCTCAGTATACTTAGCCATAGATATCCATCGCAATGCCCCGGTGTGCAAGTAGCCTAGGGCTCTTATCCCACTACATCCATTGTGTCACATTGCAAAGAACAATATCGCCAAATCACAACCAGATGCAATGATATTCCTATGGGTCTATCACATTGATTGTGGTGCAGTGGGTCCCATCGGGATATTGCACAAAGTTTACTCCTTGGATATAATTTTTAATCATGTCTTCAAATAAACTTTTCAGCACACTGCAACCGAGAAAGTACCAAAAAAGTTGGTGAAAAAGTACTGTCAAAAGTATTCTGAGTATTTTCTTGCTTGCTGGTGGCTTAAGCTACATACCCACGTCGCGATTTTACTGACGATTTTCCCGACGACCGGTGATTTTTTTTAAAGTGACGAGTGACTGGTCGTTTGTGCGATGTCATGACGTGTGTACGGGTGCACGATCACGCGAATGTCGCTTACAACGGTGGATCAGATCTTTAACTTCTAGACGACCACTCCACGCCGATTGGGGTGGACGCAGCAGCAGCCCCAGAACCACTCAACGCCAATTGGCGTGAAGTCCTGGGGCGGGGTTTTTGCAGGAGATTGCGCATCGCCGCTCCGTCATCAGTCTCCCAGTGGTGATCGTGATGTTAGATGCCATCTATTTACACTGTACAACGCTGTACGGCTGTCCCCCTGGGAGGCACAGAAGCGATCGGCTGTCATAGGTTGTTGCCTATGACGGGATCAGTTGAAAAGGGTGCCTGAGCTGCCTGTATGAAAAGGGCGCCTCCATAGACATCAATGTTATTTCTGCAAAATATCGGCTACAAGGTGGTGAAAATGGCGCCCGAGTTTTGATACTGGCTACAAGCGGTCGCCCCTTGGTAGGCCATATTTTATTTGCCACTTTCGGCTACAGTAGGGCACCCCTTTGTAGCCCATATTTTTTATTCGGCTACAAGGTTTTCGGATACAATAGGGCGCCTCTTTGTAGCCCATAATTTTTATTCGGCTACAAGGTTTTTGGCTACAAAAGGGCGCCCCTTTGTAGCCCATTTTTTTCCAGCTCCAAGGTTTTCAGCTACAGTAGAGTGCCCCTTTGCAGCCCAAAAAAAAAATAAAAATAGGGAAATGTATTTTAAAAAAACCCAAATAAATAAACAGTTTGGCATACGGGCGCCCTTTGTAGTCGAATTTGGCATATATGGGCTACACCGGGCACCCTTTGTAGCCAAATTTGGTATATATGGGCTACACCAGGCACCGTTTGTAGCCAAATTTGACATATATGGGCTACACCAGGCGCCCTTTGTAGCCGAATTTGGCATATATGGGCTACACCAGGTGCCCTATGTAGCCGAATTTGGCATATATGGGCTACACCAGGCGCCCTTTTTTCCAGGCGCCCTTTTCAAATGGACGCGCGTATGATAGCCGATCGCTGTGATTGGCTGGCGGGGGGAGGTAAAAAAAAAGGGAAATTTATTTAAAAAAACAACAAATAAATAAACAAATAAATAAACAAACATTGTGGGGCGATCAGAGCCCACCAACAGAAAGCTCTGTTGGTGGACAGAAAAGGGGGGGGGGAATCACTTGTGTGCTAGGTTGCATGGCCCTACAGCGAGGCCTTAAAAATGCAGAGGCCTAATTTGTAAAAAATAGCCTGGTCACTGGGAGGTGGGGGGGGGGGGGGAAGCCTGTGGTCCTTAAGTGGTTAAGATCTCAGACGACACTGCGCAAAGTATCAAGATTGTTTCACTTCCCGTTCGCACCCGTCGTGTAATGTCACATATAACCGCTGGCAGAAAGATGAATCACTGGGCATTCATTGTGAGGGAGACATCGGTGAATCCATCTTCCTATCTTCCTGGGTTATTGTGGTGAGTATGAGGCTTTAAAATGTATTTATTGACAAGTAGGGCTATCTGGATATCTCCCAGTAAACCTGTGCGGGCTGGGCAGTGGGGGGGGGGTCAATTTTACCTGTCTGACGTCTTCTTCGTCCGTCCCTCGGCACCTCCCACGATGCGCTCCACGCGCTCCACGTGAGTACAAACACTTTCTCCTTCAACCCGGGAGGAGGAAGTGTTTGTAATCACGTGACCGCCGCTTGGACCGCATCGTGGAAGGCGCCGAGGGACGGACCGACGAAGACGTCAGACAGGTAAGATTGACTCCCCTGCCCAGGTTTACTGGGAGATATCTGGATAGAACTATCTGGATGTCTCCCGGTTCCTGATTTGAGCAGCCCTGTTGACAAGGTGTTAAAATATCACCTAAGAGAGAACTCGGGACAAAAAGAGATAAAAGATTTTAGTTCATCAGGGCCATTATTTTTTAAGTATATCTAACATATTAGAATCTTTACTAGTCTTGACATTGGTGGTCATTTCAGGTAGCCTTTTAGGAGTGATTGTTGTTCAGGCATACTATCTCCTGAGCAGCCCGTTTTGCTCTTTAGAGAGTGGGGAGGTGGAGAAACAAGCAGGAGGCCGGGCCGAGGCAGAGACAGGAGAGGCTCCAGCCTCAGGGTGCAGTGTAGGAGGGGGCGCACAACTCACTCAGCTATCATTGGCCTATTGTGTTGGAAGCAGAGAGAAATAAGAAAAGGGGACACATGGCAGTGACTACAAGCCAGATAATTAGAGATTAAAGAGAACCAGAGATGAAGCACCCTCTTGTATTTTACCTTATAAATCAGTGGGAACATGACAGTAAACACCTAATCTGCCCTTTGTTTCATTGTTCTCTGTGTAATCTGACTGTTATTACCTCTGATAAGAATCCCCGACTGAACAGTCAGGCTGCTCCGTCTAGCTTTGCTACAGAAAGATTATAGCTAAGTCTGTCTTCAAGCCCAAGCCTGCCCCCTTGTGGCTTTGCTATAATGACTCAGCAATAATCATTCCCAGCAAAGCCAGATTTAATTGCTCGGTCTGGGATTCTTGTGACTGCTGCTAACAGACACTTTTAGCAGTGAGGATGAAACAGACAGCATGGTAAGTGTTTTCTCTAATGTTCTTACTGATATACATGGTAAAATACACAAGGGTGCTTCGTCTCTGGTTCCCTTTAAGGTGTTGGGGGTCCTGGGGAGCTTCTTAGTCTAATTTCAATCAGTGTGTGACGGCTGGGGTGGGAGGGATGGAGGGGCGCACTTTGGTGTCTCAGTCTTGGGTGCTGGAGCACCTTGTCCGGCTCTGACAGGAGGTGCCCCACTGTGAGGACTACAACAAAATAACCAATGAAGTCAGACTAGTGGCACCAGGGGAGCCTTTAAGCATAGGCAGTACAGGCCATTGCCTGGAGTGCCATTGGTCCTGGGGGCGCCATGTTGCTGGATTAAGCACCACCCGCTGAATGAAGCCCCACCCTTTGACTAATCCCCACCTCCATGGATGTTCTATTACTTGCTTCTACTGCATCTGCTTAGCATAAGTTGCAGGCAGCTGCCACTGTGTCTCTCTGTGCCTTGTGTATCCTTTTCCCCCCCTTTGTCCCTTTTTGTGCCTTCTTCAGTCCGCCTGTACCACCTCTGCCTCTTTCTGTCCCCCTGTGCCTCCTTATGTCCCCTTGTGCTTTTTTGTCCCCTTGTGCTACTTCTGCCCCCCTGATCCTCCTTCAGTCCCACACTGCCTCATCTGTCCTCGTGTGCCTCCTTCAGTCTCCCTTTGCACCTAATTTTGTCTCCATGTGCCTGTTTGGTCCCCATGTGCCACCTCTGTCCCCTGGGGGCGCCACAGGTTATCTTGCCTGGAGTGGCAAAATGGCTAGAAGCGCCCCTGAGTGGCACCCAACACGATGGTAAAGAGGCCACTGTTAGGAGTAGTGAGAATGGTGGCTGAACCACCTTCTCATAGAGGACACACTCAAATCATTGTGTATTGGAACCTTAATTTACAACACACTTTGCCAGCCACAGCTGCCTTCCTCAGAGGAAAATCTAAAAGTGAGCCAAGTGTCAAAAATGTGCTTTGTTTACTCTTGTGGGTGTCATGGGGGTGAAGTAGATAGTATTCTGAACTAATATTGCTGGTTCCATGGTTCAATTCTGGGCCAGAACATCCTGGAGCCTCCATATGGCACGGACATACAGTAGAAAAAAACGCTCTACCTCTTATACCAGAGCAGAGGTTCTGGAAGCCAAATTGCATAGGCTGAATCATAAAGAAGATGAAATCCGCACACTCGCTAGCCGTTTTGCTGTATCTGTAATTCTGGAATAAAAAAAACCCTTTGGACTTTACAACCTGCGAGTGGGTGGATTTCATCTCCTTTATGATCCATATGGCACAGATATCTATAAGAGTTTTTGTTTCCCCATATTCCTGTGCCGCGGGCATCTAAAGGTGTTTATTACAGAGTTTCGTCTCAGTGCTAACTCTCTATTTAACTTGAAATATGCAAATAATTCTAAATTGACACAGAATTATGCCAATATTACTGCAAATCTATGCAGACCAGCAGACCAATCAAATGCCTTCACTTAAAAATGTAATTAGTCCATTTACGCAGGGCCGGGCCGAGGCATAGGCTGGAGAGGCTCCAGCCTCAGGGCGCAGTGTAGGAGGGGGCGCACAATTCATTCAGCTGTCATTCCCAATTGTGTTTGAAGCAGAAAGAAATAAGAAAAGAGGATACATGACAGTGACTGCAAGCCAGATAACTAGAGATTACGGTGTTGGGGAGGTTGGGGGCCTTGGGGCACCTATTAGTCTAATAGCAATCAGTGTGTGACAGCTGGGGTGGGAGGGGTGGGGGGGGGCGCACTTTGGTGTCTCAGCCTTGGGTGCTGGAGGACCTTGTCCCGCCTCTGCATTTACGTTTTAGATTTATATAATAATTAGCATAATTATGTATCATATCAATTAGCATAATGCTCAACCATCTCAAATTTATTTGCACTTACTAATGTGGACTTTAGTCCGAATGTGTATTTAAGTGAGACATTAAATTAGCATAATATATACAATGCTGCTTCTGGCAGGTATCTTTTTTCTTTTTCTTTTTTTTTAAATGCTGGCAGTAGTAGGGTTAAGAAATTTATAGAGATTTTTTAATATATATATATTTTTGCTTTATTTATTAGGTTTGCTATTAAAATGCTTTTTAGAAAAGAAAAAAGGCTATTAGGGAATATTACAAATAAATGTGCTGTTGGAACACTGTCTGCTGGCTTGATTAGCAAGTTTTGAAACTAGAATGCATTTTTCTTTTACTGCTATGCAATTACAATATATCGATTGGAAAGAAAGACTTATTTCGGACGATCTGACTTCAGTATTTTGCCAGAACTTTGTTTATTTCAGCAGTAAAGCAGACACAGTTCTGTTTAAAAAAAATGTGTCAGTTTAACCAGCAGGGGGAGCACAAATAAAAAATAAAGTATTCATTTGAAGTATTTTAAGTGTTGCTGTACTAATTTTCAAAATTTCTTAAAACATAACTAATTAAAAAAAATATGTATAAAACATAAATACAATACATTGTATATTGCTTTTAATACCTGTTTTGGCATTCATATTTTACCCTTCTGGCTGCTTAATGCAAACTCAGGCTGGCCTTATGGAGCAGGATATTTTGGAAATACATAGTGTGCAGTGAACAAAAATGTACTGCCTTTGCAATATGCAAATGTGCAGGTGATTATTACACTATATTGCTTTCAGCTTTCCAAACCAGGGCCATGTAGTGTCTGCAATGTTATATTTCATAAAGATATCACTTATTTCATATTTGAAAATACTTAATAAATGTTGTTTTATTGCCTACTTTATAACCTACAAATTCAAGGGTTATTTATAAGGAAAGAATTATCCTAACACACAAATAATAACTCATTCGTGAAAACTGTGGGTTTCTGAAATCGTGATGTAACCAGTGTGAAATGTTGGCCAGTTTACTAGCATGTTATAATTTTGTAAACCACATTATAAATAATATGATTTCAGATAGTGATCTTGTCCCTTTAACCAAACCCCAAATCAATTTTGTGCAGTCTTTTTCTTTCTTTAGTTTTCTTATCATTTGATATCCAAACAGTAAGAAAGAGGCAGCAATTTAAATGATAAAAAAAATGGTTACAAAACTGGTTTACAATTCAAATGATTTATTATAATATCATCACTGCTCCAAAGATCCAGTTACAATTTTACATGTAAAAAGATTTTTCCATTTTATGCACCTCGTCCAGCAACCAGTGACATTTTAGGGGTTCAGCTTGCGTTTTTCCAGACATGTTTTTAAGGGAAATACGTTATAATATATGTAAAACATATTCTTGCCCCAATTACATCAATGTAAATGCAGCAAGGCTCATTATTTACGCACACTTACATTTGTGCGCATGTGCTTTAAACTAATGTTTGAGGGCATGTTTACAACTAGGGCATTTTAGGTTTTTTTTAAGTGCGATTTTTAAAATTGTCCTGAAAGCGCTTGTGCAATGATTCCATATGAGAGAGTTCACATCAGAGCGGTTCGTTACCGATCCACTCAGCAAAGCGCTGCCTGCACCATTTTCTGAGTGTTTTTGCTCAATAGGAGGTATAGGGAAATCGCAAAGCGCTTGAAAAATCACTTTATATAGCGATTTCCACAGCGCTTTCATGAATAAATACATTGTTCTTATTTATTACTGGGTGAGAGAGTTCACGTCTTGACTTATATCAGGAAGTGAAAAAACAAATCGCTCTGCAAAAACGCTTAGAAAAGCGATTTTCTAATTTTCCCCTCCGTCGCAATCCTGCTTTGCATGATGGGAAAGGCAATGCTCCTCTGTGCCACACTGTAGTAGTAAACAAATGTGTAACTTTACTAAAAGAAAGTTTCCTGATATAGTAACTCATTCGGTAGCCTGTTGGTTTCTGTCAACTTGTACTACATAGCAGTAAAACAGAAACGTGGTTCTGGTTACAGAAAAGTTGTCAGCCACACCAATAGGTGGAGTTAAAAAGATAACCCAACCTACATAAAAAAAATATTCATGATAAAAAAAATTAAATTTGCTAGTACAACTATATATTTTATAACAGATATGTTATAATGACAGACAGTCATTTAGTGATTAAACAATAATTTGGGTAATGTGCATGTGCCAGATGTTCAATTACACAGTTATTTTAAGACAGAGAAAAATAACTATATAGCTATGAGAAAAATTGTCCATCTCACAGAAAATAAAAATTGAATGTACAGATTTTTACTAGTTTTAGCCCATTGCAAACATCTTTTTAGTTCTCCTTAAAAATATATATACAATTGGAAATTATACAGTACATGTCAGAAGTCTTCTGTCAATATATAGTCTTAGATATTAGACAGTTTACTTTTACTTAAATATGTATTTTTGTTTACATCGGTCTTATATTTTTTTGTATTTTTGTGTGCATTGGTATTGTATTTTGTCTACATAAAAACGGAAACAGTAAATTCGGGCGCCTGAGGCTAGTGGACAAATCGGGCGCCGCCATTCACTCCTATAATAAATATCGTTTAATGGGCGCCCGATAGGAAAAAAGGGCGCCGGTGAAAAATAACGTTTTAAAAGCGGCGCCCGGAGACTTAATGTTTTATTACTGCTTCTCATGATTACACATTATTTAATGATTTATACATTTTTAAATATTATTTTTAAACGAAAAACAGTACAATATTTTTTTTAAAACATTATTTTTAAACGAAAAACAGTACTTTTTTTTTTTTACATTATTTTTAAACGAAAAAACCAACAGGGGGGTCTTAGGTTTAGGCACCAACAGGGGGGTCTTAGGTTTAGGCACCAACAGGGGGGGTCTTAGGTTTAGGCACCAACAGGGGGTCTTAGGTTTAGGCACCAAAAGGGGGGTCTTAGGTTTAGGCACCAACAGGGGGGTCTTAGGTTTAGGCACCAACAGGGGGGTCTTAGGTTTAGGCACCAACAGGGGGGTCTTAGGTTTAGGCACCAACAGGGGGGTCTTAGGTTTAGGCACTAACAGGGGGGTCTAGGGGTTAGGGGTAGGTACAGGGAGGTTTACTTAGGCACCAACAGGGGGGGTCTTAGGTTTAGGCATCAACAGGGGGGTCTAGGGGTTAGGGGTAGGTACAGGGAGGGTTACTTAGTAATTTTATTTTTTTCACGTTATTATACGTTTCAGTATTTAAACGAAAGATTAACGTTTTTACAATTGCCGATTTAATGCACATTATTTAATGATTTATAACTTTAAAAAACATTAATTTTAACCGAAATACAGTACAATACATTTTTAAACGTTATCCATGCTTATCGTTAAAAACCCGGCGCCCTTTTTTCCCAGCGCCCCTTTTTAACGTACGCCATAAAAACATTCAATGGGGCAAAAAGAGAGCTTTTAATTCATGTTTACCATAAAAGAAAGCTCGTCTATCATAAACAAATATATTTATTAAAAAAAAATACTTTCCCATTTCATTCTGCAGAAAGTTATTATGTTCAAAAACTGCTTTTCTAAGATGTCTGCAGAGACTTAGACACCCTCGGCAAGCTTCTTAGCTAAACTGCAGTGTGGGTTTCATATGTGTTAAAAGTTATACGCATAAGGCTGGGGATGCTTTCTACAAGTCTGACAATCATGTAATTATATAGGCAGACACTCCCACTTAGTATTTTTTGTTAGTAACTATCGCAGGCAGACAGTCCGGGAAGGATCACACTTGTGTCTGAGGGAAATGCAGACGATTACCCACAAGCGTTTTGCCGCACAATATGTGTGTTTTGTCTGCGTTTTAGTGCAGGCGTCTTTTTAAGTAGTACTTAGTAGTGCTTCAATGATGAATCACATGCATTGTGCAAAAAAGTAGTGCAGGTTGTACCTTGCCTCCCATTTAGTATTTCCTGTTGCGATTGCATTGTACAGCCTGTGTCAGTGTCTACCCAACAGAAACGTGGAGAAGGCTTTGAAGCGACCTGACTCATGCAGTGAATCTCATGGAGACCAGTGGGGATGGCTGGAGTGGTGGGACGTATCTCTCCAGGCTCCACCACCTAGTGTCCTTGTATCCATGACTACAGCACCCTCTCTCAACAGGTGCTGTAATCATAGAGACAATGGGATGCATGAAAAAATCTACCATACATGGATGCATGGTAGATCGTTGGTGGAGCCTAAAGAGGTGTGTCACTGTTCTTCAGCAATCTGTGCACTTCTCAGCATACCTGAGGGGCTAATCTGGCTACCTTTAGAGTGGGGCTAATTATACTACTTATACTGTGAAGCTACCTATATGGGCTAATCTAGCTACCTTTACTGTGGGGCTACCTATATTCAGAATGAATATGGCTAACTATACTGTGGAGCTATCTATAAGGGATGGAGTAATCTGGCTACCTATACTGTGACGTTCATATACTGGGGAAATAATCTGCGTACCTATACAGGGGGGCTACCTGTACATGGACGTTACTCTGGCTAACTACACTGTGGAGCCATCTATAAGGGATGGGAGGTAATTTGGCTACCGATACTGTGACGTTCATATACTGGAGGAATAATCTGCCTATACAGGGAGCTACCAGTACACGGGGGTTGTTCTGGCTACCTTTACTGGGGGCCTGGGGGGCTACCTATGCTGCTAGGGGGCTAATCTTATTACCTATACTGGGGGATCCTCTTGCTACCTACACTGGGGGGGTGGGGCTACTTCAGGCAACGTACACTGGGGGGGAAACCTGGCTACCTATACTGGAGGCCCCTCTTGTTACCTATACAGGGAGGTACTTCAGGCTACCTGCACAGGAAGGCACATCTGGCTACCTTTACTGAGTGTCCCTCTGGCTACCCATGCTGACGGGCTACCTAATACTGAGTGGTGCCTCTGGATACCTATACTGGTGGCTACCTGGGGCAAAAAGGTACCTTATAATAATGGGGGGAGCCCAATCAAAATTCTAATTTGGGGTCCCATAATTTCTAGCTATGCCCTTGTCACCAAATAATAACCTCTCCCAAAAAAAACTCCCAGAAAGCTATTCAAGTGTACAACATCATGTGTGGTTTCCTTTTACAGGGCTTTTTAGGCAGAGTGGGTTAGTTTTTTTTTTTTTTTTAACAGAGATTACCTGTTGGGGCTAAATATGTAGCATAATTGTTTTTAATTTCAAACTTGTAGCTCTGCGATCATAAAACATGTTTTTAAGTCACCCTTTGGTCTAATGGGCATCATCTGTATTAAGTTAGTGCTGGAAACTTTTACATGTTATAGAATGGCAGCAAAGCTAAAATACCTATAAAGGTAAAGTGAATTATAGTATTAAAAATGACATAATTTAATGTTCATGTGCTAGCAACATTTATCATTCATTTAAATGAAATGTGTGGCATTTTACTACATTTGCTTTAGTTATTGTTTCATTTACTACTTAAAATAATCTACAGCCCAACCTCAGAAACATTTTTTTAGTTATGTATTTAAAGCAGACCTGAACTCAGAACTTCCCCTCTGTTCTTAAAAATATGCAACAGCATAATAACCTTTAACGAAAATCATTTCTTTGTTACAGCTGATACAAATCCTGCAAAAAAATCTGCAGTGTGTCTAGTACCTGCTTTCATGGAGGCAGACATAGAGTTAACATGCTGTGTTTACAAATTACCTGCTCTGCCGAGGCAGCCAGCTGACACAGCAGAGAGTTTAAATTACAGTTGTGATTCGTCACAGATGAGGGGGAATTAGACAGGCTAAACTCTCTAAATACATACAGGGCGCATTTCTCTGTTTTCCTTCTGTCCTGTGCAAGAGTTCAGATCCACTTTAACAGAACATTATTTTTAATAGTAAAGAACATGATTTTAAATACATTATGCATAAAGTTTTGCAGTTTTAACTAAATGAAAGGTAAATGAATACCTGCTGTACCATATCATGGATTCTCATCTCCTCAGTAGCGTCCACCTCTAGTTAGTCTGAAGCCATGCTTCGCTGCTGCATACTCTAGCCTCGTACCAGTGGCGTAACAATAGGGGCTGCAGCCCTTGCATCCACTAGGGCCCGCTCAGGGCCATTTTTGGGGGGCCGGAGGGGTCGCAACATGAGAGAGCATGGGCAGACATTGGCAGGGAGGGGGGACAGTCCCTCGGGCTCTTCCCTCAGCGCTCCCCTCCAGCATCAGCGGCAGCAGGCGGCGGGCAGAAACATATACCTTCATGCGTTCCACCTCCCTCTAAGTGTCTGATGCTATTTCCTGTTTAAATAGGAAGTAGCGTGAGGCACTTAGAGATCGGACCTCCGCGGTGGATGGAAGTATGTGCTCCTGCCAGCTCTGCTGCTGCCACTGATAGATGCTGGAGGGGAGCGCTGAGGGAAGAGCCTGATGTGGGGGGGAGTGTCCTCCCTCCCCACTGATGTGTGGCCAAGCTCTCCCCTCATGCTGCTTCCCCTCTGGCCCGCCAAAACGGCCCTGAGCAGGACCAAGGGGGGGGGGGGGGGGGGCAGGGCCCATCAAAGTTTTTGCAGGGGGGCACAGTGATTTCTAGTTACGCCCCTGCCTCGTACATAGGGATGATGACTGGTGCCTAGCAGAGACCAAAACTACTCAATCTCTTGGGTAAATCTTGGGAGAGAGGTTAATCGGATTAGGGCCACTGACTGACCCTTGTTCAGTTTTCTCCTAGGTGATATTTTTATACCCAATTAATAAAATGCCTTTTAAAGCCAATGGGTACCGGTTTTAAAAACAAAAAGTTAGATACTCAACTAAGGAGAGGGAAGGCTCGGTCCTAATGAGCCTTCCCTCTCCTCTCCCGGTGCCCTCGGTGCTGCGCTGGCTCCCCCGTTCGCGTCCGCCGCCGCAGGGACTTCGGAGGTCTTCGGGAGCACTCGGGCTTCCGAAGACGGGCCGCTCCATACTACGTACGCGCGAGCGCGTCATAGAGGGCGCTCGCGCATGTGTAGTGAGGAGCGGCCGCGTCATCGGGAGCCCGAGTGCTCCCGAAGCCTTCCGAAAGCTCCCTTCGGCATGCGGAAGTGGCAGTATTTGACCGAACTGGTCGAATACTGCCATGGGGGATCCTGCGCGGGACCGGGCACCGGGAGAGGAGAGGGAAGGCTCATTAGGACCGAGCCTTCCCTCTCCTTAGGTGAGTATCTGACTTTTTGTTTTTAAAACAGGTAAACATTCACTTTAACCACCTGAGCGGTCTGGACGAGCTGAGCTCGTCCAACACCGCCGGAGGTCGCCGCTCAGGCCCTGCTGGGCCGATTTTAATCAAATAAAAAGCAGCACACGCAGCCGGCACTTTGCCAGCCGCGTGTGCTGCCTGATCGCCGCCGCTCTGCGGCGATTCGCCGCGAGCAGCGGCGAAAGAGGGTCCCCCCAGCCGCCTGAGCCCAGCGTAGCCGGAACAAAAAGTTCCGGCCAGCGCTAAGGGCTGGATCGGAGGCGGCTGACGTCAGGACGTCGGCTGACGTCGATGACGTCACTCCGCTCGTCGCTATGGCGACGATATAAGCAAAACAAGGAAGGCCGCTTATTGCGGCCTTCCTTGTTTATTCTGGGCGCCGGAGGCGATCGGAAGATCGCCTCCGGAGCGCCCTCTAGTGGGCTTTCATGCAGCCAACTTTCAGTTGGCTGCATGAAATAGTTTTTTTTTTATTAAAAAAAAACCCTCCCGCAGCCACCCTGGCGATATAATCAGAACGCCAGGGTGGTTAAAGAAAACTTAAAGTGAAAGTAATATGCCCAGTTTAACTTACCTGGGGTTTTTTCCAGCCCCCTGCAGTCCTTCTGGTCCCTCGCCATTGTTCCGCTTTGTTCCTTTCAGCAGCTGTCCCCCCAAAAAGCTGCATCTGTGGCCCTGGGCCGCTTGCCTCCTCGATGGCACTTCGCTGGGAGCGTTCCGTGCTGGTGCAGTTTGGAAAAATTGCAACTGCTCATGCGCCAAATGCATTGAGGAGGTGTGGGGCTCTGACTACAGCCAGTTGGCCAGCTTTTGGAGTGGAACAGTGTGGACTTTAAACTTTGAGCAAGGAAAAAAATATTTTAGACAGTACTTTGTCACCAACTTTTCCAATTGCAGAGTGCTGAAAAGTTATTTTAAATGGAAGATGCAAACTAATTATATCCTATGAGAAAACTTAAAGCGGTATAAAACCCTGACATAATATTCAATAAAAACCTGTTTTCCTACTTTTTATATGCCATACGGTTATCATATTTTCTTTTGTGCATAAGTATTATTATTCATTTAGCAATTACAAGTTCCCAAAGTACATTTTTTTGCTCTGAGAGGTGACATTGCATTTTATTCATAACTGGTTTTATTTATCTTGTATTGGAGGCAGAAATGCTTTCTGAGTGTCTGTCTGTGTTCAGGAGAGTCTGCACAGTCAGCGAATGTGTCACATTCCTCACTTGATACAATTAAGTAAACACAAGATAACATTGTCTCCAGTTCGGATGCCTCCAGGTTTCTCTGCACTGAGCTTGTAAGTCCTGTGTTTAACTAGTTAAATGCTGTTTTTGTAAAAAAAATATGGTGGTAGTGTATATTCAGCTGTAAATAATCTTTTTGAGCAAAATGCTGGGTTTCATTCCGCTTTAAGAAGGAGCGTGTAGGAGGGTCATAGTGTAAACTTACCCTTCAAAAAAGTTTTTTAGTGGTTTTTAACTTGGAACAAATGTAATAATCTCATAATAAGGCTGCATTTTTTTTTTGTTTCCTTTTTGGAGTTAAACTTTCTGGCTGGTCTGCAAGTTTTGCAAGCAAAAAAGTTTTGTCTCTTTACTTGGTAATTGATAATATTATTTATTAAGGATTTATGAGAGTCCTGAAATTTTTTTTTAGACAGAGTCTGTAATTCCGACCCATGGAGCAGCATGAGGAGTGAAAGTTGACATTAACCACTTTATCCACCACTACAGTATATCCATGTCCTCTGTGACTTCATCTAAGCCACGAGGATGTAGATATACATCTTGTAGCTAAAGCACAGCTGTGCAAAATTGGGCTCGCTCCTGTGCACACCTCCGGCACTATCTGATGAAGCACTAATTGGTGAAAGGGAATATATGTTCCCTGAACCAATAAGATTGATTTTTACCATAACAAAATGCTTTTATTTTCTCAGTTCATAGTGAAAAATACACACTGTAGTATTATTTTAGACTCCAATATCTTCACCATAAATTGTGACAGGAACATAATTTAAGTTTTGTGATAAACAGCAGAAATAACCAAACAAAATGTGTGTTTTTTATCTACAGTAGTACTTTTTATTTTTACACTGGAATTAGTGAAACTGAGAAATAATGTGTTTTTTCAATTTTCCCCCCTTTTTTCCCATTAAAATGCATAGAAAACAAATTCTTAGAGAAAAAATGCCATATAATGAAAGCTTAGTTTGTTTTGAAAAAATATATATATTTAATTTGGGTGTCATAAGTAGGGATAAAGTTATTGCTGATTAAAGAAGGACATAGGTAAAATGTCAAAACTGCTCTGGTCCAGAAGGGGGAAACAAAGTCTAGTTGCAAAGTGGTTAATAAACGATGGTTAGTAAAGGTTGTTTACACCAAAGCAGCAAACATTAGGTGCATTATTATTGGCTGACAAAACATGGAAGACGATTGTCACAGACAGAGGTGGATCACATGGTTCCGGTGGAAGCGGGGTGATAATGCCACAAAAGTCCACAGGTGTTTAGAGTGTGAGTGTGCGGTGATGGTGCCTCACCATGTGTGACCGTTTTCAATTGGGTGTTTGACTTAAAATACAGCTGAACTAAGAGGGATATGGAGGCTTCCATATTAATTTGCTTTTAAACAATACCAGTTGCCTGGTTGTCCTGCTGATCATCTGCCTCTAATACTTGTAGCCATAGACCCTGAACAAGCATGCAGCAGATCTTGTGTTTACTGAAGTCTGACTGGATTAGCTGCATGCTTGTTTCAGGTGTGTGATTCACATATTTTTACAGCCAAAGAGTTGAAAAGGAAATAAATATGACAGCCTCCATATTACTCTC
Source organism: Hyperolius riggenbachi (assembly GCF_040937935.1). Taxonomy (NCBI): domain Eukaryota; kingdom Metazoa; phylum Chordata; class Amphibia; order Anura; family Hyperoliidae; genus Hyperolius; species Hyperolius riggenbachi. Next base: position 244,732,975 of record NC_090653.1, on the reverse strand, counting down.
ACTTCAAGTGTCCTTTAACCACTTCAGGATTCTGCGTACGCTTAAGTACGCCCCTGAATCCTGAAGTGTATTCCATGGAAACGTCCGCTCGTATGAGCGGCCGTTCCATGTCAGTTCACGGAGGGTGTCTCCGTGAACACCCTGCGAGCCGCCGATCGCGGCTCGCAGGGTAAATGTAAACACGCGGGAAAGATCTTCCCCAGTGTTTACATATATACGGCGCTACTGCGCAGCAGCGCCGTAGAGGAGATCGGCGATCCCCGGCCTCTGATTGGCCGGGGATCACCGGCATCTGATAGGCTAAAGCCTATCCCATCAGGCGCAGGACGGAAATCCGTCCTGCGCCGCTCACAGGTGGAGGGAGAGGGAGGGAAGGGGAAGGAGGCCAGGAAGCGCTGCGGAGGGGGTCTTTGAACAGCCCCCCCGCAAGCGCAAGCAGCCGGCGGCGATCAGACCCCCCCCCAGCTGGACATCCCCCTAGTGGGGAAAAAAGGGGGGAAGTCTGATCGCCCTGGCTGCTATCTGATCGGTGCTGTGGGCTGGAGAGCCCACGCAGCACTGATCAGAAAAATACCCCCCTGGCACAGAAGTGGTTAAACTAAAAAAAACAAAACAAAACAAAAACAGTGCAGAATGAAAAAAAAACAGTGGCTGTCTGGCAACCTCACAAACAATGGCAATGGCTGAACCTGAAACTGAGCATTACCTCTGACGAGTTGATTAGAGAACTAGCAATACATACATCACTGGTAAGGTGAAAATATTGTGTATTGAAGTGGACTTGAACTCTTGCACAGGACAGAAGGAAAACAGAGAGAAATGCACCCTGTATGTATTTCGAGAGTTTAGCCTGTCTAAAAATCAATGGGCTGTTCACAGTGCCCATGTTGCCTTACATTGTAACGCAGGACGTCAGTTGAATGTGCTGCATGCTACGGCGTTATGCGCGGGTAAGCCACGTTAGACTGTGCGCATATGCTCAGTAGTGTTGGAGGAGGAGGTCTTCCCTCCTCCTCCTCGGCCAGGCACATGGCTAATTAATATTCACTGCACGGTGCGACGTGCAGTGTTTACTTCCTGGAGCGCCGCTCTGTGCGGCGATTGGCTGACGGGACCACGTGATGCCGCATGCGTCCAAGAGTACGCATCACGGCATCACGGACGCCAGAGTGAGCTGCACAACGCGGCTCACTCCGACGTACACATCTAAGAGCACCAGGTGTTGCGTTAGGGGCACGTTATGCGACCATAACATCCCCTAAAACGCAACGTCTTGGTGTGTAAGTAGCCTAAAGGTTACTAAGCTGTTGCTTACCTTTTAGAGCAGATAGGAAGTTCTGAGTTCAGGTCCGTTTTAACCTCCGGAGGGGAATATGTGGAATACACTGAAGCATAAGCCAGGTGCTCAGAACATCAACGGCTACACAATTCAGTTGAGTCTCAATCATTTCAGTATGATCTTAGTATATTTACTACACAGCAGTCAAAGAAAATCTATTAAAATCTCAGAACCTGACAATCACACCAACAGATGATGCCCCTAGAACAACAAAAGATTTTTTTACACTTGATATTTTTCTGATTAAAGAAAATAAAAAAAGGTTTTAGTTTAAAACTTATAAAAAAAAACCCCTTCCTTTAACAAATCACTTTTTTTGTATTTCCCAACAGAACAACTCTACATTTTTGTTGTCAGGGGGTGATGTGTGTTATTATGGCTGGTGTTTGTCACTTTCAATTACGGCAAGGCCATTTTTTTTTCCCTGTCGAGATTTCAGATAAAGTACAAATGTTGTGCCGCTGCAGCGACATCACTGTGGACAAACGGCCTTTCATTTTTTTGTCGACTGGAAAATACAGTTGGTTTGTACCGGTTTACTTTTCCCAGTCTCACGTTTCCATCCAATTCCACCTTAGCTCCTTTATATTAAACAGAAATAACTGCTTGTGAAGGCTCCCTCTAGATTGCTCACAACGGTAATTACAATTTCAGTCATAAAATGAAGCACACAAAAAAATAAAAAAAATAAACACAGGAAAAATAAAAAGGTACTTGTGTATTATCCCGTCTAGCAGGACAGCTCGTCCGTTAGACAGGCTTAAAAAGTCTGCACTGTGTTTCTTTAGCAACTGATTCATCACAGATCAGCTGCTCTGTTTGTTCTGCACGCCTAATGACTTAACGAGCTGAAAGACGTTTGTGCTGGGTGAAAGGAGAGCAATAAATCATGAGTCAATGTAAAGGTAAAAATGTAGATCTTTCAATGTTAATGATTGCTGTAATACTCTGCTCGAGACAAAATGTGTTTTCTTATAGTAGAGTATGAAATGCTTCTTTGTACACTCACAATATTACACACATATGCCCAGTAAGGATTGTGTGAGCACCAGCTAGACAGGCTGAAAAAGTCTGCACTCTGTTACCTGATCAGCTGATTCACCACAGATCAGCTGCTGCTCCCGAGCCGTTCTGCTAGAGGGGCTAATAACACAGCTTTCCTCATGACAGCGGGGCGGCCCGGGCGCTTTCATGTCTCCGTCCTTTGAGGGGGGTTTGGCGTTTGTTTTGTGTGGAAAAAAAAGGATCAAAAAGCCATCTGAAGCCCATTGAGAGGAGGGAGGAGGACGGACTTCAGAGCCTTCGTGTCAAAGGAACTGCTTTCTAGCTAAGTGGCTAATTAAGATGTGATAGAAATTCACGGGACACCCTCTCCTTTCACCCAGCACAAACGTCTTTCAGCTCGTTAAGTCATTAGGCGTGCAGAACAAACAGAGCAGCTGATCTGTGATGAATCAGCTGCTAAAGAAACACAGTGCAGACTTTTTAAGCCTGTCTAACGGACGAGCTGTCCTGCTAGACGGGATAATACACAAGTACCAATAAAAAATAAAAAAAAGTATAGCACGTCTTACAAAACTCCTAAAAAAGGTTAAAAAAATAAATATAATACATGCTAGAGGTATGACAGGTATGACAGGAAAAAATGCCCCATTTATGGACAATGGAAATATTTTACGTCTTCGTGTTGAAGAAAATAAATTGACACTAATTTTTTTTTCTGCTCTGCACTATTCAGTTTTGGCTTTTTCTTGCACGGTTTGTAAATTTCTGCTCGCGGTTTCAGAATCTGTGCATTTTTCTTGCAAAATTGTTCTAGCTGCTTCAACTGTTTAACCACCATTTCTTTTTAATAAAACTAAAGCCAAGCAGAACAACGAATCCATCATACAACAGTGTAATAGTAGCAACTACACACTTATGCTAGGTACACACTGTGAGACTTTCCAGCAGATTTACTGTCAGATCAATTATTTCCAAAGTGTCCAATCTGATTTCCCATCGATTTCCGAGCATTTTCCGATCTATTTCCTAGCAAAGTGAACAGAAAACGGTCGCAAATCAATCGGAAAATGCTCGGAAATCGATGGAAAATCAGATTGGACATGTTGGAAATAATCGATCTCACACTAAATCTGCCAGAAAATCTCATAGTGTGTACCTAGCATTAAAGAGGATAATATGCACAGAAAGAGATTGCTTGGATGGCAGTTGGAAACTGGGCCATGGACCTGACATCACACTGTGGGAGGGGTTTCTCCACAATATCAGCTGTCCCTGATAATCTATTTGAGAAAAGGTCAGCTACTGATTGGGATGAAGTTCAATCCTGGGTCAAAGTTCCTCTTTAAAGTCTTAAGGCTGCTTGGCGGATCGCTCAAGTCCAGTCTTATCAGCTGAACAACAGACTGTACACACGCCCGATTTGACGTCCAAACGACGGGTCGTTTGCGAAAATCCGACGTGTGTATGAGCCTTTACCTTTTAATGATACCGCTATGTAGATATTGTCTATAAAGGTGCGTACACACGCACGACAGCAGCCAACGACGGGTCAGTCGGCACCTCCCGCCGGGCGGGTTTTCAGTAGACTGTAGTGTGTGTACGCACTGTGAACAGTCTTATCAGTCCGCCGACAGTGCGTACACATGCACTACAGTCTGCTGAAAACCCGCCCTGCGGGAGGTGCCAACAGGCCCGTCGTCTGCTGTCGTGCGTGTGTACGCACCTTAAGTTTGTTATGGCGTCATTGTTCTCTGCTATGTGACCTCTCCCTGTGTCTGCCAGGTTTGGTGATACAAAGGGCTCTTACTAGGCTTAGGATACACCCTGCTGATTTTTCATTGTTGTTTTAATCCATAACTTCCAGTTACATAAGAAGACCTTTGAAATGGCTTTGTGGTGAATAACTTGTGAGCTGTTTTACTTTTTCCTTGTCTTAGGCCTAGTGCACACCAGAGCGGTTCTGCTGCGGTTTGTGATCCGCTTGCGGCTGCGGATACGCTTGGGTAATGTATTTCAATGGGCTGGTGCACACCAGAGCAGGAGGCGTTTTGCAGAAACGCATACTCCCGGGCTGCTGCAGATTTTGGATTGCGGAGGCGTTTCTGCCTCAATGTTAAGTATAGGAAAACCGCAAACCGCTCTGAAAAACGGCACTTCAGAGCGGTTTGCCAGGCGTTTTTTGTTACAGTAGCTGTTCAGTAACAGCTTTACTGTAACAATATATGAAATCTACTACACCAAAAACGCTTCCCAAAACCGCAAAATGCTAGCTGAAACGCTGCAGAAAAAGAAGAAAAAGCGTTTCAAAATCTGCTCGCATTTTGCGGATCTGCTAGCGGTTTTTGGTGTGCACCGGGCCTTACTGTCTTTCCTATTATTATCCTTCAGCCTTTTAAAATATATATATATATATATATATATATATATATATATATATATATATATATATATATATATATATATATATATATATATATATATATATATATTTTTTTTTTTTTTTTTTGTGAGAATGGTTACATTTAGTGAGAAGGGTTTCAATGACAGTATCTATTATTTATTTATTTGTTTCATCAGGTTTTCTTTATTTTTAAATTATATTCCATTTTTTTAGATGAAATGTGAACATTTCAAAAACAAACATAAATACAAACCTTACATTAAACTGAATAGACAAGAAAAATGTAAAAAAGAAAAAAACAATCTTGTCATGAGAATAGATTCATGTTTTATTGCCATGTGCTTTGGCCCTATTAGAAAGGTTAGCCTGACTTCTGGTTCCAAACACACAACAATGTCTGTTTAAATATCTTTCCAGCACTCTGCAATTGAAAAAGTACCAAAAAGTGGGTGAAAAAGTACTGACAAAATTAATCTAAGTATTTTTTTGCTTGCTGGTGGCATTTTATAGAAAAGATGTGAAAATATCACCTAGGAGAAAACTTAGGAGAAAAAGTGAATTGTATCGGGCCCAAGGTGGATTGAATAAGGGCTCTGGTCTTTCAGAATGTTCTGGGTGGAAAATTCAACATAGCTAATCAGCCCAGGCTAAGCATCACTGGGAGGGTGGGGCTACATACCAAAATACTGTAATATACAGATGAAGGAAGTGTTTCTGATGCTAAAACCAAGAAAATTGGGTATCCTCAGGGCCGGAGCTACCATAGGAAAAAATGGGCAATTGCCCCAGGGCCTCAGAGCCTGTAGGGGCCCCCAAGTTGTCCCTCCCCATCTTAACTGTTGTTCCCCAGGGACTCTGCAGAGTCTGTTAAGTTGGGAGGTGATTGGGGGAGGGTCAGCAGCCAGCTCAGGGGCCCAGGAGGGAAATTTGGCTGCAACAAAGGGCCTCTAATGACGCTTTTTGGTTTGGGGGGTGTCTGTTGGGGGGCCCCCAGGCTAATTTTGCCCTAGGGCCCAATTGTTACTTGAACCGGCCCTGGGGATCCTGAATACATTTTCTACTATGTGTCACACTACAGTGCCTCTTTGACAAGTGCTACAGTGGAAAATCTATATGAAACTCTGGAATTCACCTCACTCTCCATCGCAGAATCCGCAGTCATAGGATAAGGCCGAGAAGGAAAATGTAAAAATGATAGGCACAGAAGACAAAATACGACCTAAGCCTTTGCTGATCTATCCCAAATGAAAAGCAGTTTCGCCTTGACCTTGACGTTAACTCCATTTCCATCTGTTGTGGCAAAAACAGGAAGCTCTGCAGACCTGCCCGGAATTACCTTTGGTTCACTCAACTTTCAACCAGTTGGGAGACTCTGGGTCTCAAACATGTTCTGGAGATGGCTTGGGTCTTCTCCAACAGTAGAGTCTTTACTCCATTATGCTCCAAGATTACTGAACTTCTGACCCCATCACCTAGCACGAGCCAAAACTAAACCACAGAGGAACCTCATTTCCGCCTCCATTAGATCCACTTGAAAAAGAAAGGTTACATATATAATGCATTAAGTAAATATAACCATTTATGTTTCACAGACGTTCCTCAGATATTAAACCAGATTCCAAGGACTTCAAGAATGCAATGATCAGCCACACTGCTTATCTGATGCCTCCCAATACCATCATATCATTATGGAGTAATTTGTACTAAGTGGACCAATATACTGATAACGAAGACTACGAGGACCATGCTGCCTTTATTAGCACCATCCATCCCCCACGTGCTGAGCAATGCCTATTCCGACCAGATGGGAGTTATTATCCTAAATACTGTATTAAGCACAGCCTTGTTGTTGGTGGTTTTTATTGCCTTTACTGATGAAGGCTGCTTGGAGTCAGGCCAGTTTGCTATTTTATTTTAGATTTCATAAAGTTTCATATGAGTAAAGCAGATTTTTTTTTTTGAATCATAGAAGGTATTTAATAAATCCTTCTGTTTTCCCTGTTCCCAGCACAGTGAGATTGTAAGCAGAGCCCAGGCGCCACTTCTGAAACAGCCATTGCTAGAGTACTCACGCTTTTGTACAAAATACAATAAAAAAAAGAAACAATAAACCAAAAAAAAATAAAGCAGGGTAAAGCAAAAGTAAGATGAACGTCAACCACAAAAATGTTTCTACCTTTTAAATGTGGCTGCCATCTGTATTATATAATAGTCCTCCAACAGAATACATGTACCTCCAGCTCTGCTCTCTCCAGTTCTGACAGCTTGGCGGTTTGCATTTTGAGATCAGGGTGGTCAACCTACCTCTATGCAGACCAAATGTCCTCCTCCCATCTAAGCCTAAATTTTTTTGCTCCCTAAACCTCGCTCCCTTTCCTTTTCATGCCATTCTTAACCTGCTGGGCGGTCTGGACGAGCTCAGCTCGTCCAGTACCGCCGGAGCCTGCCGCTCAGGCCCTGCTGGGCCGATTTGGCTGAAATAAAAAGCAGCACACGCAGCCGGCACTTTGCCAGCCGCGTGTGCTGCCTGATCGCCGCCGCTCTGCGGCGATTCGCCGCGAGCAGCGGCGAAAGAGGGCCCCCCTAGCCGCCTGAGCCCTGCGCAGCCGGAACAAAAAGTTCCGGCCAGCGCTAAGGGCTGGATCGGAGGCGGCTGACGTCAGGACGTCGGCTGACGTCGATGACGTCACTCCGCTCGTCGCTATGGCGACGATATAAGCAAAACAAGGAAGGCCGCTCATTGCGGCCTTCCTTGTTTATTCTGGGCGCCGGAGGCGATCGGAAGATCGCCTCCGGAGCGCCCTCTAGTGGGCTTTCATGCAGCCAACTTTCAGTTGGCTGCATGAAATAGTTTTTTTTTTTATTAAAAAAAAACCCTCCCGCAGCCTGCCTGGCGATCTTAATAGAACGCCAGGCAGGTTAAGTGTGTACTCTTCTTGAATCATAAAAGAATACTCTGAGCCTAATTCTGTTTCCTTCAGTAACCTCAATTATTTGTCTCCTAGCTTGCCTAATTCTGCCCCCCACTCCCCCTAACTAAAAGACCCCTGTTCCATATACTGCCTCTCCTAAAACGGTCTACGGGCCTAAACTTAAAGGGCCCTCCCATTCCTAATTCAATTATCCTCCTAAACCTATAAGAACCTCTTGTACCGAATTCTGTTTTCCACTAAACCTATGAAAACCCTCCCATGCCTAATTTTGTTCTCTACTCAATACCCAAGAACCTTCAAATGCGTACGTACAAAAAGGGCGCCTGGACAAAAAGGGCGCGGGGTGTAAACTCTAAATAATAATTAATCATTAATAGGGTTTATAAATATAGTGTGCTATATTTCGTTTACAAATAATGTTTAACAAAATTATAAATCATTAAATAATGTTTATGAAATCGGAAATTGTGAAAACGTTAATCTTCCCTGTTTCAAAAGTTAAACTTATAATTACGTTTATAAAAAAACCAATAATATATGTTTAATTGTTATAATTGTATATTATTGTGAATAACCGTCATTTATGGTTTGTTGTTATAATAAAAGTTGAAAATATTGTTTATAAAGATGATATAAATATAACTACGTTCGTAATAAATGTTGTAATACATTAGTAATTATTACTAAAATTTTACTAAAACTATACCTAAGCCTACTCTTACACAGAACCCTACCTGTACCTATCCCTAACCCCTAGACTCCCCTGTTGGTGCCTAAACCTAAGACTCCCCTGTTGGTGCCTAAACCTAAGACCCCCCTGTTGGTGCCTAAACCTAAGACCCCCCTGTTGGTGCCTAAACCTAAGACCCCCCTGTTGGTGCCTAAACCTAAGACCCCCCTGTTGGTGCCTAAACCTAAGACCCCCCTGTTGGTGCCTAAACCTAAGACCCCCCTGTTGGTGCCTAAACCTAAGACCCCCCTGTTGGTGCCTAAACCTAAGACCCCCCTGTTGGTGCCTAAACCTAAGACCCCCCTGTTGGTGCCTAAACCTAAGACCCCCCTGTTGGTGCCTAAACCTAAGACCCCCCTGTTGGTGCCTAAACCTAAGACCCCCCTGTTGGTGCCTAAACCTAAGACCCCCCCTGTTGGTGCCTAAGTAACCCTCCCTGTACCTACCCCTAACCCCTAGACCCCCCTCTTGGTGCCTAAACCTAGGACCCCCCTGTTGGTGCCTAAACCTAAGACCCCCCTGTTAATGCCTAAACCTAAAACCCCCCTGTTGGTGCCTAAACCTAAGACCCCCCTGTTAGTGCCTAAACCTAAGACCCCCCCCTGTTGTTGCCTAAGTACCCCTCCCTGTACCTACCCCTAACCCCTAGACCCCCCTATTGGTGCCTAAACCTAAGACCCCCCTGTTGGTGCCTAAACCTAAGACCCCCCTTTATTATGTGGATAATAATGTTTTACTAATTGTGGATTCAAAAAAAATTTTGCAATTTACGTTACGTACTGATCGCTTTATTTTGTGAATAATAATGTTTTACAAACAGTAAGAGATAAAACTTTAAATAATGTTTTAATTATTTAAATAAGATAAATATGTTTATTATTTTCATAAACCTTATTCGGCACGGGTGCATTTTATAAACGTAAATCACCACAAGTTCAGTTATAAATCATTAAACATCGCCGGGCGCCGTTTGTAAACTTTATTTAGCTCCTGGCGCCGTTTATAAACTTTATTTAGCTCCGGCGCCCTTTTTTCCTACTCGGCGCCCATTAAATGCTATTTATTATGGGAGTGAATGGCGGCGCCCTTTTTGTCCACTAGCGGCATGCGCCCTTTTTTCCCAGCTCCCCTTCAAATGCCTAATTCGGTTCTACACTAAACCTATGAGAACCCTCCCATACCTAATTACTGTATGTTCTGCACTAAGCCTATGAAAACCCTCCCATGCCCAATTCTGTACTTTTCCTTAATCTATAAAAGCCCTGCCATGCCTAATTGTTTTCATCTCCTAAATCCCAAATAACGAATTCCCCACTGATCTTAATTCTACAGCATTTACTTCCTGAGCCTAAAGTAACCCCTCTGAGCTATAAAGTAATACGCAATACAGGCTACTACCTCTCTCTTTAGATTCAGCTTGTGGGTGGGGCAATCAGGTGTGACCATGTGACACCAAAAGTAGGAGAAAACCGGATTACATCTCTCAGCTTCCTACCATTACAGTAGAAACCATTTTTCTGCATGTGGAGTTGGACTTATAGTTCGCAGGAAGTAGTTACAGAGCAGTTGTAACACCTCAATCTACTAACAGAAAACAGGTAAGGCTCTGGAGGTCTGAAGTGTGTATGGACACATGTACAGTTAGCTGTAGGCAAGCACAGCTACACAAAGGATTTTTAGTCTACAAAGTTTAATTGTAATTTACATTAATACACATTACTTTGAGAAAACCTGTTGTTTGATTCTGGTCGGGCTCTAAATTTGTTAGAATGGGAGTCAGGGCTGGTGCACACCATGAGTGCTTCTGAGCGCTTTTAAAAATGCTAGCGCTTTAAAAAGCGTTTGGCTAATGTATTTGAATGGGATGGATCACACCAGAGTGATGTGATTTTCTCCCAAACGCAAACATGGGTCCTGCAGCATTTCTGCTGATTTCTGAGGTGATTCAGCCTCAATGCTAAGTATAGAAAAGTAGAAAATCGCTCTGAAAAGTGCTGGAACAGAGCGATTTTTCAAGCATTTTTGTTACAGAAGCTGTTCAGTTCCAGCTCTACTGTAACAAAAATAAAAAACGCTACTCCAAAACGCTCCAAAAATCGCTAGGGATGATTATAAAATTGCTAGGCACATGCCTAAATTCTCTCTGAAAAATCACTTCAAAAAGCGATGAGCATTTGCAATTACGCTAGTGCTTTTTGGTGTGCACTGGCCCTAAGAAGGGTCACTCCACTCCAAGGGCTTGATTCGCTAACATACAAACACAGAACATTTATATTGCGCTTTTCTCCTGGTGGACTCAAAGCGTCAGAGCTGCAGCCACTAGGACGCGCTCTATAGGCAGTAGCAGCAGGGAGTCTTGCCCAAGGTCTCCTACTGAATAGGTGCTGGCTTACCGAACAGGAGGAGCCGAGATTCGAACCCTGGTCTCCTGTGTCAGAGGCAGAGCCCGTAACCATTACACCTTCCAGCCACCACTAATGTTAGCGCTGCATATCAGCGAGAGTTATCAGCTGTTACAAGCACTATAAAAGTAAGCGTGCCTTAATTACTGTAATTACGAGCCCTATTAGCATTATAGCGTGCGTAATGGGGGAATGGGCAGACAGCGTATGCGATGCTGCTGAAGGACTTGATCCCCGCACTCTGATTGGCCCAATACGCGCGCCGTGCCGAAAAATGGGTGAGGAAATGGACCAGAATGTGGGTGTGGTCACGGATGGAGCCAAATTTACATGAATTTAGCAACGATGGGACATTAGACTAGGACTATAGTAGGAATTAGATTGAGAGTGCCTCCGATATGGGTGCCCCCCAGTTTAGGTAGTGACAGGAGCCTCCCAGTTTAGGTAGTGACAGGAGCCCCCCAGTTTAGGTAGTGACAGGAGCCTCCCAGTTTAGGTAGTGACAGGAGCCCCCCAGTTTAGGTAGTGAAAGGGCTTCCCAGTTTAGGTAGTGACAGGTGCCCCCTAGTGTATGTAGTGAAAGTTGCAGTGCCCCCTGGTTTAGGTAGTGACAGGAGCCCCCCAGTTTAGGTAGTGACAGGTGCCCCCAGTGTATGTAGTGACAGGGACCCCCAATTTAGGTAGTGACAGGTGCCCCCGAGTGTATGTAGTGACAGGGACCCCCAGTTTAGGTAGTGACAGAGACCCCCAGTTTAGATAGTAATATGTAGCCCCTAGTTTAAGTAGTGACAGGAGCCCACAGTGTAGGTAGTGACAGGGTCTCCCCACTAACTGTAGTGACAGCAGCAGCCCAACGTCAGACCTCAAAATCAGCTGGCGACCAGTTAGAGCAGGCGGATGGTACACCGTGGACACCGTGATGCATATGTGGAAGTGATGTCACTTCCGCATATCAGTGCGGTGTCTGCGAGGTTCTAGCGCCTGCACTCACTGGTCACCGGCTAATCAGAGGTCTGACGCTGGGCTGCCTGTTGTGACTAGGCAGTGTGTGTGTGTGTGGGGGGGGGGGGGGCAGGGGAGGGCAGCTGGCAGCCAGGGAGGGGGCAGGCACCCCAATGTGCCCAACGTGTGGACGCTCATGAACAGAAGCGCGCCCGGGGACAAAGACTATTAATGCGCCCTCTAAGGAGGGGCCTGCAGCACGTGCCAAAAAGGGGGAGTGGCCATGCAACAGAATGTGGGCGTGGTAATGGGTGGGGCCAAATATACATGACCTTAGCAGTGGTGTAAAAGGTCTGCCAGGGACCCGTGTCGGAGGCACTCTCAATCTAATTCCTACTATAGTCCTAGTCTAATGTCTCACCATTGCTAAGTTCATGTAAATTTGGCTCCACCCGTGACCACACCCACATTCTGGTCTATGACCACACCCATTTTTCAGCACGGCGCGCGTATTGGGCCAATCAGAGTGCGGGGTTTAAGTCCTTTAATGTGACTGGATCCATGCTAGTGATGATGCCGGGAGGATCGGAGCCTCGTTATGTTGAGAGTTCAGCAGCATAGCGCATGCTGTCTTCCCATTCCCCCATTAAGCACGTTATAATGCCAATAGGGCTTGTAGCGTGCAATGACAGTAATTAAGGTACTTTTATGTGGTATAACAACAGAGGCGCCAAGTAGAGTAAAATTAGTTAAAATTGTTAAAAAGGGGGAAGTGGGTGGACTCACCTCCCTTCTGAAAAAATGGCCAGACAACGGGCAGGTTACTTCAAGTTTAAAGTAACATTTATTATGAGCTCCAAAAGTGCAACGCGTTTCATGGGTAACAGTCCCGCTTCTTCAGGCAAACAATTTTTGGAGGGAGCTGGGGAAGAGAAACAAAAGAGAATTAAGGTACGCTTACTTTTATAGCGTTCGTAACAGCTGAAAACGCTCACTGATATGCAGTGCTAACATTAGTGAAACAAGCCCTGGGAGTGGAGCGACCCTTCTTAGGGCCAGTGCACACCAAAAAGCGCTAGCATAATCGCAAATGCTCATCGCTTTTTGAAGTGATTTTTCAGAGCAATTCTAGGCATATGTCTAGCAATTTTATAATCATGCCTAGCGATTTTTGGAGTGATTTGGTGTAGCATTTTTTTGTTACAGTAGAGCTGGAACTGAACAGCTTCAGTAACAAAAATGCTTGGAAAATCGCTCTGATCCAGCGCTTTTCAGAGTGATTTTCTACTTTCCTATACTTAACATTGAGGCTGAATCACCTCAGAAATCAGCAGAAATGCTGCAGGACTCACGTTTGTGTTTGGTAAAAATAACATCGCTCTGGTGTGCTCCATCCCATTCAAATACATTAGCCAAGTGCTTTTAAAGCGCTAGCATTTTTAGAAGCGCTCAGAAACGCTCGTGGTTTGCACCAGCCCTGACTCCCATTCTTACAAATTTAGAGCCCAACCAGAATTAAACTACAGGTTTTCTCAAAGTAATGTTGATTAATGTAAATTACAAGTAAACTTTGTAGACTCAAAAATCATTTGCCTACAGCTGTGCATGTGTCCATACACACCTCCAGAGCCTTACCTGTTTTCTTGCAAGGGAACACAGAATAGAGACACAGAGAGCCCAATATAGTGTAGTATGTACTGGTATGTGGATATGACAATTAAGTATCTATTTATACTCACAAACATGGGTTACCGTCCAGGTAACCACTATGGTCTGGTGCACACCAAAAACCGCTAGCAGGTCCGCAAAATGCTAGCAGATTTTGAAACGCTTTTTCTTATTTTTCTGTAGCGTTTCAGCTAGCATTTTGCGGTTTTGTGAAGCGTTTTTGGTGTAGTAGATTTCAGGTATTGTTAAAGTAAAGCTGTTACTGAACAGCTACTGTAACAAAAAACGCCTGGCAAACCGCTCTAAAGTGCCGTTTTTCAGAGCGGTTTGCGTTTTTCCTATACTTAACATTGAGGCAGAAACGCATCCGCAATCCAAAATCTGCAACAGCCCTGGAGTATGTGTTTCTGCAAAACGCCTCCCGCTCTGGTGTGCACCAGCCCATTGAAATATATTACCCAAGCGGATTCACACCCGAAAGCGGATCGCAAACCGCAGCCGAAACGCTCTGGTGTGCACTAGGCCTACTGTATATCAGCAGGTGAGAAGATTAGACCTGCCATAGTGTTCCCCCCCCCCCCCCCCCCCAAAATACATGTAATCTGCCAGCATTTCTCCAAAAATTTGCGTAATTTGGCAGAGGTTCCTCCAAAATACAGATAATATGGCAATGGTTCCCCCAAAATAGACATAATCTGGCAGCAGTGGTTACCCCAACATACATATAATCTGGCAGCTGTTCCCCAAAATATACTTAGGCCCGGTTCACATTAGCGGTCGCCGTCCAGAATCGCCGTGCCGGAGCCGGACCGCATGCAGAACGGACGGAACGGACGCACGGCATAGCAATGAAAGCCTATGCGTCCGTTCACATGCGTCCGTTTCGTCCGGACCAGATCCGGACTGGATCCGGACTCCGGCATAAGACCCAACATGCGCTATTTTTTGGTCCGGCTTCTCCGGCAGCCGTATCCGGAGCGGAGCCGGACTGCACCATCCGGCCAATACAAACCAATGAGAACCGGAGAGCGCACAACACACTGGCTAAAAATCCGGATGTTCTATCCCACTTCCTATGCGTATTGTAGCGGCGATTTTGGATGGGGACACATGGGCAAGCATTTTGGAGTGGAGCAGCAGTGACTTTAAACGTGCTGGAGATGTTGGCAGTATGTCGGAGGTGGAGGTGAGTGCTAAACAGCGGAGGGCCTGATTCCACAGGTCCACCTTCTGCTTACCTCCCAGACCCCAACATTTTTATTCTGTTTCTACTATCTTTTGCCAAACGGATCCGGATCGCATCCTGATGAACACCTGATGCAACCTGACCGGATCCGGATCGGATCCAGATCAGAACCGTACGGTTCCGATCCGGATCCGGTCCGGATCCGGTCAGGTCATCCGGTCCGTTTGGCAGAGAACCGCAAGTGTGAACCGGCCCTAAATCTGGCAGCAGCGGTTCCCCAAAAATACAGTTAATCTGGCAGCAGTTCCCCCAAAATAGGTGCCCCCAGTATAGGTAACTAGGCCTATAGGTGTCCCCAGAATAGGTATCCAGGTGTATAGATGTCCCTAGTATAGGTAAGCCAGGTATATAGATGTCCCCATAACAGGTAGCCAGATCTATAGTAGTCCCCAGAATAGGTAGCCAGGTGTATAGATGTCCCCAGTATAGGTAGCCAGGTCTATAGTAGTCCCCAGAATAGGTAGCCAGGTGTATAGATGTCCACAGAATAGGTAGCCAGGCATATAGATGTCCCCAGAATAGAAAGCCAGGGGTATAGATGTCCCCAGAATAGGTAGCCAGGGGTATAGCTGTCCCAAGAATAGGTAGCCATGGGTATAGATGTCCCCAGAACAGGTAGCCAGGTCTATAGTAGTCCCCAGAATAGGTAGCCAGGTGTATAGATGTCCCGAGTATAGGTAGCCAGGTCTATAGTAGTCCCCAGAACAGGTAGCCAGGTCTATAGTAGTCCCCAGAATAGGTTGCCAGGTGTATATGTGTCCCCAGGGTATGTAGCTAGGTCTATAGGTGTCCCCAGAATAGGTAGCCAAGTGTATAGATGTCCCCAGAATAGGTAGCCAGGGGTATAGCTGTCCCAGTATATGTAGCCAGGTGTATAGGTGTCCCCAGAATAAGTAGGCAGGTCTATAGTAGTACTACCCAGAATAGGTAGCCAGGTGTCCCCTCAGCAGGAGGGGTGGCAACACAGAGAAGGGGAGCGGTAGGCACAGCAGCGGGGAAGGGGGGACATCTCCCCCCCTTCCCTCACCTAGGGCTCCCCCTCCCTCGCTCCCCACCTCCAAATATGAGCGGCTGGCAGCCAGACCAGAGTAGCAGCGCACAGATCTCCCTCCCGCGCCGGGATTAGAGGAAGTGCTTTGCCACCGCCCGCTGCTAGCCGTTCATATCTGGAGGGGGGACCGAGGGAGGGGGAGCCCTAGGTGAGGGAATGGGGGGGGGGGGAAGATGTCCCCTCTTCCCCGCTGCTGTGCTTACCGCTTCCCCTTCTCTGCGCTGGGAAATAAAAAAAAGGACAAAAAAAAGGTTGGGCGCCCTTAGGGACCCAGCTCCCAGGGGTACATGTCCTACCCCCTGCCCCCAAGCTACGCCCCTGCCCATGAATATATTACTGGTATTATAACTATCAGCCTCATCCAGAGCCCAAATAAACACAACAGTTGATGCTTGCTCCCCAAAAAATCCCCCACATTTACTAGTGGTAAATAGACCACATAGACTTTCACTGCACAGAGCAAAGACTGCTAGCAACTACAGTATATTACCACAATGTGGTGATCCCCACCCTTGTCAACTAAGCTTTCCCCAACAATCAATGTTTTCGGACAAAACATGCTATAGTCTCTATAAAGTATTCCCAAAGATGTCAGCGTTCTATAAATCCATAACAATAATAAGTCCTGCAAGCATGTAAACGTTCTGCTTTGTAATTTGTGCACCGAATATTGCCATTATTTGACTATCGATAGTCATATTCACAAGGGTACTGCCCTCTAGTGTTTCCTGCTTCTGTGTATTTTATCAAATGAACATGTACCATAGAGGCACTCAGTGCCAGGCTAATGTTGGATTCTGGCAAAGATATTTGGCCTGATGAAGGAGTTGTATATGCTTATGAAATGCGGTGCTCTAGTGCAAATACATTTTGTTAACTCATAGGATATCCGAGGCGATTAATAAAATGTAGCTTTACTTACCTGGGGCTTCTTCCAGCCCATAGAGGTCACGTGTGTCTCTCGCTGCAGCTCTGCTCCCGTGTTCCACTGCCAGAAGGATCGCCAACAAACGATGGGTCGGTGTCTTCTCCGCATGCACAGGCATGTGGCCGCACCACATAAATGCACCAACATCATCGGGAGCATACTGTACTGCACAGTACACGTTTGGTACTGGAGCATTTGCATTTAGCGATTTTGTAGTTTTTATGGTAAAACATGAAGTACAATATTGATTGATGACAAAAAAACTCTTTGAAAATCGCTCTGTTGAGCGATGTTTAAAGAGTTTGTACAGTTTTCCTATATTTTACATTGAGGTGTAATTGCCCCAAAAATGCTGCAGGACCTGCGTTTGCAAAAAATCCCATCGCTCTGCTCTGAACTAGCCCATACAAACACATTAACCAGGTGCTTTTCGAAAAACGCTGCCCTTTTAAAGGTGCTCAGTAGTGCTCTTGGTGTGAACCGGCCCTTATAAGAACTCTGTACAGCATCACGGAATGTGCTGGCCCTTTATAAACCACTAATAATAATAATAATAATAACAATAATAATAAATCGCTTGTAAAATATCAGTTACAACAATGGATATATGGGCTGGGCTCTCACATGAATTATTCAGAATACTTTATAAAACGCTGCAGAACATGTCAACTCTGCATAAGAGCACAGAAACTACAACAATAATAATGGGAGGCTAAATACATCCTGAACTTCTACAGTATATCATGGGCAGAGATATTGGCTGGCGCGCTTTTATTCTCAATACAGCACTGGCCTAAGTAAATATTTGATATTTTCACATGCTGCATACATAAGCTTTGGAGAATGTATGTCACACACCATTATGATTAATTTATAGGCATGTTACATTGTAGCTAGACCTGCACTGCCATCTCCTGGAGACAGCGAAGTGTAGCACTTCTTTTGCAAGGCTTGCAAAGCTGTTACCACTTCACTGCCATCTGCTGGCCATTGCGTATATAGCATTCACCTCCCTTTCTTCAGCGTACTATACACAATTGCTGTCTTCTACTGCCACTTGCAGGCCAAAATACATATCGCAGGTAAGTAAGCGCATACAGCTATTATCTCTCTGTTGCCATCTGCTGGCCACTGCGTTGTATAGCATTCGCCTCCCTTTCTTCAGCGTGCTATACACACTTGCTACTTCTCTACTGCCACATGCATGACAAAAGACATATCGCATCTAAGTAACCGCACACAGCTATTATCTCTCTGCTGCCATCTGCTGGACACTGTATTTTTCAGCGTAACCCGATCGTTTTATCATGTACTGACAGACGGTGTTACGCCCTATCGTTGTCGCCATTTCCGCTTCCGCTTTCGGTTCTGGGAGCTCCATCCTGCAGGGAAGAGGTAACAGTATACGGTGTGGCTGGGTTGTTGGGCTGTTTGTTAGAGATCGGATATGGAACTGTTGTGAAATGTACGATCACGCTATGTGTGTGCTGCTCTGCGCATTGTGAGGCCGTAGCTGTGGATTGGGAAGCGATCTCGGGCACCCTGCAATGAATGGGAT
Organism: Hyperolius riggenbachi; assembly: GCF_040937935.1. Taxonomy (NCBI): domain Eukaryota; kingdom Metazoa; phylum Chordata; class Amphibia; order Anura; family Hyperoliidae; genus Hyperolius; species Hyperolius riggenbachi. Next base: position 244,714,772 of record NC_090653.1, on the reverse strand, counting down.
ATGATGACGTCACGGTACACTGACACACCTGCCCCCCTCAGGCTGCTTACTGGCAGCACCGGGTTTTGCAGGACTGGTCCCTGGCTTTATAAAGTAACCTTGTGCAACAAGTTTTAATTTTAACTGCAGGGCATTTTGTTTTGTATCACTTTATTACAGCCAAAAATAGGATCTTCTTCCTCTATCTATGGGTTTTATCGACAGGAACTGAAATGAACAGAGGCTGAACTGGAACTTTGAGAAGTGAAATTTCAGATCACATTTTATTCATGGCTAGAGATTGTCCAAATATCACACCTTTGGAGTGTTTAAAAATAAACACATATATTCTATTTTAGTGACTTAGAATGTGAATGTGCCCCCAAATCACAGTCACATTATTTTAGCAGAGGTCAGATCACATCAGTGTGGTAGTGTACTCTCTCCCCTCCTAACTGACTGCTTTATCTTTAAACTTAAAGGGAATGTCCAAGCAAAATAAAAAAATGAGTTTCACTTACCTGGAGCTTCTACCAGCTCCATGCAGCCATCCTGTGCCCTCGTAGTCACTCACTGCTGCTCCAGTACCTCCCTGGCAGCTTGCCAACCTCGGAGGTCGGCGGGACGCATTGCGTACATTTTTACGCATTCCCGCTAGTGCAGGAACATTAACACATACATTTTTACGCATTACTGGTTCAATGCGTAAAAACGTACGCATTAAACTAGTAACGCGTAAAAATATATGTGTTAATGTTCCTGCATAGCGGAAAATGCGTAAAAATGTACGCAATGCGTCCCGCCGACCTCCGAGGTCGGCAAGCTGCCAGCGGGGGACCAGAGCAGCAGTGAGTGACTACGAGGGCACAGGATGGCTGCATGGGGCTGGTAGAAGCTCCAGGTAAGTGAAACTAAATTTTTTTATTTTGCTTGGACATTCCCTTTAAAGAGGAACTGTAACGTAAAAACGTCCCCTGGGGGGTACTCACCTCGGGTGCGGGAAGCCTCAGGATCCTAATGAGGCTTCCCACGCCGTCCTCCGTCCCTCAGGGGTCTCGCTGCAGCCCTCCATACAGCGGTGACGTCGTTATTTACCTTCCCGGCTCCAGCGCAGGAGCTCTGACGGCTGTCGGCTCCGAAGTAGGTGGAATTACCCGATCGCCGTCGGGTCCGCTCTACTGCGCAGGCGCAAGTCTCCGGCGCCTGCGCAGTAGAGCGGTCCTGACTGAGATCGGGTATTTCCGTCTACTTCGGAGCCGACAGCAGCCACAGCGCCCCCGCTGGAGCCTGCAAAGGTAAATATTGAAGTCACAGTCGGGTCTGTCGCCGGCTGTTCGGAGGGCTGCAGCGAGACCCCTGTGGGACAGAGAACGGCGTGGGAAGCCTCATTAGGATCACGAGGCTTCCCCCACCCGAGGTGAGTACCCCCCAGGGGCGTTTTTTTAATGTTACAGAGTCTCTTTAAGGCTGCTTACACACTAAGACGTTACAGGTGCACGTTAGTGCAGCCTGTAACGCTCCCCCAACGCACAGCAATGTAACACAAGTGGGCTGTTCACACAGCCCACGTTGCGTTCCATGTAACACTGCACGTTCTGCCAAAAGTGCAGCATGCTACGGCGTTACAGCAGCTTAAACCGCGTTAGACTGTTTGCACATGTCCCGACGAACCGCCGCAAGTTACCGTCGCTCCCGCCGTACACGCCGCTCTGTCCCCACCGCAGGCTGCTCTCTCTGCCGTCGCTATGACGGCAGAGCGCTGTGCGCCGGTCAGGAGCCGCTTTCATTCGCTCCTGACCCTGTCATTCCATGTAAGCCAATGGGAACGGCTCCTGTCCGGCTCACAGTGTTCTGCCGTCATAGAGGCGGCAGGGCAGCACATTGCGGCAGGGGCAGAGCGGACCGAGCGACGGGGACAGGCTGGGGCGCGTGGTCAATGGGACGTAAAGTTTACGTCCGGTCAGGACCGCAGCGCCCCCTGCCCGATGTAGATTTATACTCGCTCGGTCCGCAGGTAGTTAAAAAGTGGTGCATCAGCATGCCTGATTTTTTTTTCTTGCATTTGATCGCAAATTGGATTCTTGTAATGTTGACTGATTAAGATCTTTACTTTCGATCTCTATGATATCAAAAATATTGTTCGCTAAATATCACACCATTACTGGGAATCCTTATCAGAGATGCACCAGATAAGAGGCAAAGAAGGATGTTTAGACAAGAGATGATACACAAAAGCAAATCCCTTTGATATCATTTCTGAAAAGGCAGAAACAGGTGTCAAGGAGGAGGTGAGCGGACACTCATACCACAACTTGAGATCGATAGGCTGTTGGAACCTAGTCTGGCAGTGTGGAAATCAATACTGTCCTATTTGCATGATGGCAGGTACACTTTGAAGCCCACCAATAGGAATTTTTATTTTAAAAGGAGTTAGAAAGTGTTTGAGGGTTATTATTTCTGTCTGTTTCCGTGGCAGTGATTTTTTTTTTTTCCCCCTCACTTTCTTCCCTATAGCCTCTATGGAACTTTGTGATGTTAACAAGGAAACACCCAACACTCCTCCACAATATAAAATATGTATTATTTTGTTGCTATGACAATCACACGTGAAGAGATTTTTCACTTCCTGTCTAAAAGAAAGTGAAGGACTTTTCCACAGATAGGGACATAGGACAACAATAGCCCCCTTAAAGTGAACTAGAGACGAAGCACCATCATGTATTTCACCATATATAACAGTGGGAACATCAGAGAAAACACCTACCCTCCTCTCTGCTTCATTCTTCACTGTTCAGCTTGCTTCTTATCAGCCCTGATAAAATCCCAGACTGAGCATTCAGTCTGGCTTTGCTCAGGAATCCTTATAGCTGAGTCATTATAGCAGAGCCAGAAGGGTGAAGGCTTGAACTTGAAAAGACACCAGAGAACACAGACTCGGCTATAATAATTCCTGAGCAAAGCCAGACTGAATGCTCAGTCAGGGATATTATCAGAGCTGATAACAAGCAGGCAGAGCAGTGAAGGATGAAACCGAGAGCAGGGTAGGTGTTTTTTCTAATGTTCCCACTGATATACAGTATATGGTAAAATACATGAGGGTGCTTCGTCTCTGGTTCCCTTTAAAGTGGTTCTAAAGCCATTCTACACCATCAAAACTGAAAAAGACAACTTCCTGGAGTTGTGCTGTAATGAAATATAGGTTGATGAGCTGATGGCGGTTTTACTCGCCTCCCTTGCGGTTTCCCCACCCCACCACTCCTCTGGCTGTGATGTGATATGTGTCATTCTTCTCTCCTGTGGTCCCCAGACTGGAAACGTCAAGCTGCCGGCATGCCTTTCCTCCACGGCTTCCGGAGGATCATATTTGAGTACCAGCCGCTGGTAGACGAGATCCTCGGCGCGGTGGGCATACAGGACCCGGAGCAAGCGGAGGTGTCGCCCGGCATTGCCAGGTACTCGCCTCTAAATGTATATACATATGGAGGCAGTTATTTTAACTCGCTACTAAAGGAGAAGCCAGAATTTGTAAAATAAAAGTATACCCCAGTTACAGTATATATTACTTCTTGCAGTTATAGGCTGGGGCACACTAGAAATCGCTTAAGTGCTTTTGCTGCATTTTTCAAAGCAATTTTGAAGCATTTTTAATTTAGCGCTCGCTATTTGTGTAGCTATTGCTATTTGCGATTTCCATTAGCGCAAGGCTTTATGGGTACAATAAGTGGTTTTGGGTGGTAAAAGTACTGCCAAAGCACTTTGTACAGTGATTGCAAGGTGATTTTTGCAGCGATCTGATCAATATATGGATTTAAGTGCAAATTATTATTATTATTTTTTATTTATATAGCGCCAACATATTCCGCAGCGCTTTACAAAGCACAATAAAACGAAAAGGGGAACATAGATACAACTAACAAATGTACAGCAGAGTTCCAAGCAGCACAAATATTGTTACAAGAACAGTAAACATTAGGAGGATGACCCTGCCCTTGGGAGCTTACACTCTAATGGGTAGTGGGGGACACACTAGGTTAGGGGGTGGAGGATGGATGAGGCAGTGATTCTTTGCCTCTGATTACAATGTGACAGATAAGGGCTATAGAATGTTATAAGCTTGTCTGAAAAGGTGTGTTTTAAGAGTGCGCTTGAAGATGCCCAGGTTTGGAGCATGACGTACAGGCTGTGGAAGAGAGTTCCAGATAAGGGATGATGCTCGTGTAAAGTCCTGGATGCGAGCATGAGAGGAGGTGATCAGCTTAGAGGCCAGGAGAATTTCTTGGGAGCAGCGAAGGTTGCGGGAGGGACAATACCTTGAGTTTAGTGAGTTTAGTGATGAGATGTATGGAGGGCACAACTTATGGAGGGCTTTCTATGTTAGAGTTAGGAGTTTGAACTGGATCCTCTGGGTAATACGTAACCAGTGGAGAGAGCAGCACAGTGGGGCTGCATCGGAACAGTGCGTGGAAAGGTGAATGAGGCGGACTGCTGAATTTAGAAGGGATTGGAGAGGTGCTAGCCTGTTTTTTGGTAGACCACAGAGCAGGGTGTTGCAGTAGTCTAGGTGGGAGACGATTAAGGCATGTACAAGCATTTTGGTGGCCTCTTGTGTGAGGAAGGGATGGATACGGAATATATTTTTGAGCTGGAAATAGCAGGTGGTAGTTAATGAGGCAATGTGAGGTTTAAAGGAGAGCTCTGAGTCAAGTATAACCCCCAAGCAGCGGGCCTTAGTGGTTGAGGTTATTGGGGTGTTATCTACAGTTACGGTTGCAATTGGTGGGGGTGTAGATAGCGATGGTGGAAAAATCACAATTTCCGTTTTAGTCATGTTGAGTTTGAGGAAGCGGGAGGACATAAATGCAGAAACGGCATGTAGACAGTCGGGGACTCTAGATAGTAGTGATGACAGATCAGGAGCTGAGAGATAGATTTGGGCGTCATCCGCATAGAGGTAATACTGGAAGCCAAAAGAGTTAATTAGTTGTCCCCGGCCAAGAGTGTAGATTGAGAAAAGAAGTGGCCCAAGAACAGAACCTTGAGGTACACCAACAGACAGTGGGTGTGGGGAGGAAATGGTGTTAGAGAAGGATACAGTGTAAGAGCGTCCAGAGAGATAAGAGGAGATCCAGGAATGTGCTTGTCCCTTGATTCCTAAAGTTGACAGTGTCTGCAGGAGCAGAGCATGATCAACTGTGTCAAAGGCAGAGGGAAGGTCAAGGAGTATTAGAATGGAGAACTGGCCTTTGGATTTAGCTACCAGTAGGTCATTAGCAACTTTTGTGAGGACAGTTTCAGTGGAATGGTGTGTGCGGAATCCAGATTGAAAGGGGTCAAGTAATGAGTTGGTAGAGAGAAAGGCAGACAATTCTGAATGGATGTGACGTTCCAGCAGTTTAGAAGCAAAGGGGAGGAGCGAGACAGGACGGTAATTGGCTAGAGAAGTTGGATCTAGAGTGGGTTTTTTGATAAGTGGTGTGATGATAGCTTGTTTGAATAAGGAAGGAAAAGTGCCAGTGGAGATAGAAAGGTTGAATAGAGTTGTTAGAGCGGGATTAAAGGAGGAAAGCTGGGGGATTAGATGAGAGGGAATGGGGTCCAGGGCACAGGTAGTGAGATGTGCTTTGGAGATTAGTGAGGAAAGATACTGTTCAGTGAGTGTGGTGAAAGATGTTAGAGTGGGAGAGTGGTCTTGTGGAGCGGGGGAAGGCAGTTAGTAGTGAGTGAGGGTGCAGGCGGACAGAAGGAATTTATAGGTGAAGGTTGAGCTGGTAAAAATGGTTGTGTGTTGAAGCTATTACGTACTGCATCAATCTTGCTTGTAAAGTATGATGCAAAGTCGTCGGCTGACAGACATGTGGTAGGGGGAGGAGGTGGGGGACGAAGTAGGGAGTTAAAGGTGTTGAACAATTGTTTTGGGTTGTGGTACTGTGAGGAAATGAGCTAGGAGAAATAAGACTGCTTAGCAGAGGTGAGGGCATCCCTGAGCTCCTGCATAGTTTGTTTATAGTGATTGAAGTCCTCTACAGCAGTGCTTTTTCTCCAGCACCTTTCTGCCACCCTGGAGCGCCTTTTCAGCTGCTTGATTTGTTCAGTGAGCCAGGGTTGCCGGTTGGTTCGGCGGGGGCGGGTGGTGGTGAGTGGAGCAGCTGAATTCATGGCAGAGGAGACTACACTAAATAAGTAACTGGATGCTGCCTCAGGGTCAGTGTAGGAAGACAGAGTACATAGAGGTTGCAAGGCCTCAGTCAGGGAATTCAGATCCAGGTTGCGCGTGACTGTATGGTGTAGTGTTGGAGGAGTTGATGGTAGAGAAGAATTGATTGAGAAGGTAAGAAGGTTGTGGTCTGAGAGGGGAAGCAGAGTGTTATGGAAGCTTGAAATAGAACAGAGGCGGGTAAAGACAAGGTCAAGAGTGTGGACGTCTTTGTGGGTGGAAGTGGAGGACCATTGGGCGAGGTCAAACGAGGAGGTGAGAGAGAGAAGTTTGGTGGCAGTAGGGCAATTAGTATCAATGGGTATATTAAAATCTCCAATGATGATAGTGGGTATATCAGTGGAGAGGAACTGGAGAAGCCATGCCGAAAAGTGATCAATGAAAGTAGAGGCTGGACCGGGCGGGCGGTAGATAACAGCAATCTGGATGTGGTATGGAGAGTAGAGACGGACAGCATGCACTTCAAAGGATGAGAGTGAGGGCAGTGGTGTGGGTGGTTTAAAGGAACAGTGTTCAGAGAGGAGGATCCCAACTCCGCCTCCATGTTTGTGGCCAGGTCTAGGGGCATGACTAAATTTTAGACTACCATATTATAGAGCAGCTGGAGACACCGTGTCTGATGGAGTTAGCCATGTCTCTGAGCCCCAGGAAGGTGAAAGTGTTGGAGATAAACATGTCATGAATAAAGGCCAGTTTATTACAAATGGAGCGGGAGTTCCATAGAGCCCCAGATATGGGGAGGGGATAGCTGGGAAGAAGGGGGATGTCAATAAGGTTGTATGTGTTCTGGGAGGGGAGGTGGTGAGGTTTGTTATTGGTGAAATGAGTTGTGGTCTGAGCAGTGTGAGGTCTAGGAGTGGGCCCTGGGTTTGGTGATATGTCCCCAGAAGCCAGGAGGAGTTGTAGGCAGAGCAGAGAGATGTGGGGGTGGGACTTGTGTGTATGCAAGTTAGGTTTAGTGAGAGCAGAGGAGGGGTAGTGTGAGCAGAGAAATAGGAAAATTTCGTGGCTAGAGAGAAGGGGAGACAATAGCAAAGAGGGAGCAATGTGTATGGTGTTGCTGACTGTGGGAGAATGAAGTTACTGAATTTTCAGGAACAGAAGGCAAAAAAAAGTGGTTGAGAGAGACATTTTAAACATTGTGAAGTGGTCTATAGGGATGTCGATAGCTGACAGCAGGAGGGTGGAGTGTGTTTAGATACAGGAATTGCAGAAACAAGCAAGCATATGGTAAAACAGATAAAAAAAAACAGTTAAGTAGCAAACCATGTGACTGAAGTGCAGAGTATCCTGCCAGTTCCCTCTGTTCCCTTCTGGTTTAATTTTGGTCTAATTTGGGTCTTTTGCTGTGCACTTAAGATTAATGCACATCTGACCACGTCATATCTGACTTCGTAACTAGATTAAATAGACTGCAGAGGGGATTGAGGTGTGTGCTGGAATGAAGATCAGGTGTGAATGGCCAGGCATGGGCTGTGGGAGGCTGGGTCAGTCTACAGACATGCAAATTATGACTACTTAATTAAGTACACATTGCAGCATAAGGCCTGGCACCAGGAAATGGTCACAATTATGTATGCGTACAATAACGTTAATAGCAATGCAGGTAAAAGTTGAACATAAGCAAGAATTGTTTGATTGCAGACAGAAATTGCATGAAGACAGATATTAAATCAGATGCAGATCATATGCGTACCATAACGTTAATGCAAATGCTGCAGGCATGGCGATAAGCGATTCTGGGAAATAGTTACTGTGGGATCACCTCCACAGAGTTGCTTTTAAAATCGCTGGCTATTCCAAAACGCTGCTGAAAGTTCCCCCCCCCCCCCCCCCCCGCAGAAATTGCCGTCCTGCAGCTTGTCAGCAATCTCGAGGGGAAAGGGCGTTGCTTGCAGGAGAGGCTCCATTGCAAAATGCCAACTGCATTATGCATTATTATGTTCCTAATGCCCCTTCCCCAGCTGTCTTTGGGCAGCTCTGCCTCTTCCCCCTCCTCGTGCACTCTGCTCTATGATGAGACACACAGAGCAGAGCTGCAGAGTCGTGACCTCAGGGGTCACTGAGACCAAAAGCAGAGGATCTCTAGCCACAGGAGCGACAGAGAGCAGCAGTAATTGAGGTTACCTGATCCGGCTAGCCTCCTTCCCCCCCCCCCCCCCATTACAAAAATGCCCACCTGGTTCTCTTTAACCACTTCAGGACCACAGGCTTTACCATCCCCTAAAGAACAGGCCATTTTTCACAAAAATGGCCACTGCAGCTTTAACCTTCCTGGCCGTAAGCCCGAGCTGAGCTCGGGCTATGCCGCGCAGGAAGATATCTCAGCCCCTGGTGGGGCGATTTTCTTCATTTAAAATGCTGTACGCGCAGCTAGCACTTTGCTAGCCGCGCGTACAGCTTGATCGCCGCCGCTCTGCGGCGATCGCCCGCACGCAGCGGCGCAAGAGGGCCCCCCGCCAGAGCCCTGCGCTGCCTGGACCAATGAGTTCCGGGCAGCGCTATGGGCTGGATCGGAGGTGTCTGACGTCAGGACGTCGGCTGACGTCCATGACGTCATTCCGATCGTCGCCATGGCGACAGGAGAAGCCAAACAGGGGAACGTGTTATATACGCGTTCCCCTGTTTGCTATTAATGCCGGCGACGATCGCACTAGAGGGACACATGCGCCCTCTAGTGGTGTTTCATGTAGCTACCACTCTGGTAGCTTTACATGAAACAAACAAAAAAAAATAAAAAAAAAAAAAGGATTTTTGCCTTTTTGGCAAAAACCATTAACTGCCAGGAGGGTTAAGGCCTCGCTGCAGGGCTACACAACTCAGCACACAAGTGATTTCCCCCCCTTTTCTCCCCACCAACAGAGATTTCTGTTGGTGGGGTCTGATTTCACCCCAGGTGTTTGTTTGTTTGTTTTTTATACATATTTGTTTTTATTTTGTTAATATTTTTTACTATTTTTTTTATTTATTTTACATTTCCTCCCTCCCTACCCCCCGCCAGCCAATCAGTGTGATCGGCTGTCATAGGCTTCAGCCTATGACAGCGGATCACTTCCGCAGCAACAGATGGGACAGCCGTATCACACGGCTGTCCCCAGTACAGTGCTGCCTTAGATTGCAGCGCTGTACATGGTGATTAGACGGCGGTTTCGCCATCTAACAGTCTCCGAGCAGCGATCGCCGCTGGGAGACCAAGCAGGAGAAGCGCACGCAATCTCCTGCAAAACGAAGCCCCAGGACTTTACTCCGATCGGCATTAGGCGGTCCTGGGGCTGCCGGCACGCCCATTGGCGTGACGCGGTCGGCAACAAGTTAAAGAGAACCGGAGCCAAAGCCTGGGTTCAAAAACACATATTTACCTAAGGAGGGGGAAACATCTTGATCCAAATGAGGCTTCCCTCGCTGTCCTCCGGTCCCCCATTGCTGCTCGCTGGCCCTCCAGCTGATCGGGGCTGCCCTCCTCTTCTGAAGTGAGTGGCTCTAGCTTACTATACAGGTGCGGCTGTACTGAGGCAGGCTGAGTAGGGCCATGTTCATGCTTGAAGAGTAGCGCACCCCTGATCAGATTACTGACATGTCCGTCTCTGTAATCTTCAGAGGGTCCGCTCTCGGCGACACAGTGGGAAGCCTCATTAGATCCACTGGCTTCCCTCTACATAGGTAAGTGTATGATTTTTATATACGAGTTTTTCTCACGTTAAAGAGACTTTGAAGTCTCATAAAATTCACATTTTTATTTTAAAAATCAGTTCAACATCATTGCCCGACCTAAAACGCTGCATCTCCGCGGCTGAACACTAACTAAATCCTTCCTAACCACCAACCCCTCCCCCCACCCCCCACAAAATCCACGACTTTCTTGGTTGTGGATTTGCTGCCCCGAGAGGCAGAGCTTTCAGCTGCGTGTCAGTCCATCCATATCTCCGCCTCTCCCTCGCCCCCCTCTCAGTGAAAGAAGACTGAGAGGGGCGGGCGGAGGCAGCGATCCGCACAGATGGACGTGTGTAGAGGCAGAGCTGCAGCCGAAAGCTCTGCCTCTCACGGAAGTCGCGGGGGTGAGGCGTTTTAGGTAGGGCAATGATGTTAGTGATTTTTAAAATAAAACGTGAATTTTATGAGACTTCACTAGAAAGCACGATCACTGAGCGCTTTTAGAAGCGATTCTTGCACCGGTTTCTGGAGTGATTTACGGTACTTTTGAAGCATTTGCTATTGGTAAGGATTTGTACAGCGATTGCAATTTCCTGTTTTGTTTTTGTGGCTCTGGGTAGTGAGATCCCTGCAAAATCATTTTAGTGCAGAGATTGAAAAGTGATTTTGCAGCATTCCTATACTTTGTATTGAAGCAAAAATGCTTGAAATGCTACAAGAATCGCTATTCCAATTTAGGGCAGTTGTAATCACTCCTGTGGAGTCACTTCCATTGACTTTTATTAGCCTAATGCTTTTGGAATCGATGGCGATTTCAAAGCGTGGCTGAAACAGCTCCTGTGCATCCCACCCCTAAAGGCTGTTTTATTGCAAGCGTTCTTGTTTGTTTATAAATAACCCCATCTTGTCCTCACAGATGTAAAGCCTTGTATATACACTAGGTGTTTCTGGAAGGAGAATCTAATTTGTGTAGCGTACCACCTGATTTCCTAGTAGGCTAGCGGCACGTTTTGTTGCTATGGAGAGGGGAGGAGGGATGATGCAACAAGGGGCGGGGGGAGGAGGAGGAGCAGAACAATGCTCAGTACCAAGATGATCTGGCATCCAATCTCTTGGTGACACATTAGGGAGGCTGTACACAGCTGCAATCTTGGGAGAGGTGACCGTAAACGGCCGCCCATGCTGAGAACTATCTATCGCAGTGATGGCTAACCTTGACACTCCAGCTGTGGTGGAACTACAAGTCCCATGAGGCATTGCAATACTGTGACAGCTCTAAGCATAACTCGGGGAGGCAGAGGCATGATGGGATTTGTAGTTTCACAGCTGGAGTGCCAAGGTTGGACACCACTGATCTATCGTGTTAATGAAGCATAAGCCCTTTATTATAACTGTCATGAAAATGGCATTGTGCTGTAAATTATCCCTAAATGTATTGAAGCTGTTGCTTTTACTACTGCCAAATGCCGTCCACAGGACGCTCTGAAATAAGTTACTGAGAGGCTGTATTCTATCTCTTTATTGCACATTACATATTTGGTCCTGCTTGTCTTCAGCTACCTGGAGGAGCCCAGTGACAAATTTGTGACTCTGAATGAACTGCTGGAGCGACATTCGGACTCCGCCTACTACAAGGATGGGATCAGCTACTCTCTGCTGAAGGTGGCTGAGCTGGGCCTGGTGCCGGCCGCTGAAATCCTGCTGCAGTATGGGGCGGATCTCGGCTTTGAGGGTAAGTTCATGTTTATGAGAAGATTCCGTATAAGACGCTCCGGATTATAAGACGCACCTAGGTTTAGAGGGCACAAACCAGGGAAAAAAATATATGTATACTAAACCTGGTGCATCCATGGTGCAGGGGCGTCTTGTACATGCTCTCCCCAAATGGTGTCCCTTATGTGCCCTCCTGTGTGTGCCTTATGTGCCCTCCTGTGTGTGCCTTATGTGCCCTCCTGTGTGTCCCTTATGTGCCCTCCTGTGTCCCTTATGTGCCCTCCTGTGTCCCTTATGTGCCCTCCTGTGTCCCTTATGTGCCCTCCTGTATCCCCATGTCTCTTCCTGTGTCCCTTTATGTGCCTTCCTGTGTCCCTTTATGTGTCCTCCTGTGTCCCAATTCTCTGGTGTTAAGTGGGTGGTCACTCTCTCTCCCGTGTCTCTGTTCCCCCTGTGCAAGTGTATGAAGGGTTCAGGCAGCCGGATCACATACCGCATCACATGCCGGGATTTTAGGCATCTGTCTCCTGTGTAATGCTGCTGGCTCTTCTCCCCCTTGTTCCTGCTCATTCTATCGTGTTTCCGCTCCCTTTGTTCAAATGTAAAATATCGGGCAGCTGGCTTCTGTACCGCTTGGCTGTGAGGATTGCAGTCCTGTCTCCTGTGCGCGGCTGGCTCTATTGAAAGGCTTGTTCTTATCGCATCATCAATATGAGCCTTTCACTAGAGCCAGCCGCGCACAGGAGACAGGTCTGCGGTACGGAAGCCGGCTTCCCGATATTTTACATTTGCACAAGGGGAGCGGAGACCCGATACAGAGAGCGGGCACACGGGGGATAAGAGCCAGCAGCATTACACAGGAGACAGATCCCGACGGCCATGCAGTATGTGATCCGGCTGCCTGAACCCTTTTTACACTTGTGGGAACAGAGACGCGGGGGAGAAAGTGGAGGAGCGGGCACACACAGGAAGGGAATCCCTGCCATGGCAGCAGTTCGCATCGGCAGGTCAGGTATTCCCTGCCTTTGCCGTATAAGATCAGGGACTTTTCTCCCCATTTTTTGGGGGAGAAAAAGTGCGTCTTATACGGCGGAAAATACAGTAGATCATAGATAGGAGCTTAAAAAGAAACTGCAGTGAAAATAACGTAATCAAAAAAAGTGCTTAATTTTTTCAATAGTTTATTTATAAATGATTTAGTCAGTTTGCCCTTCGTAAAATCTATCCTCCCCCTGATTTACAGTCTGACATTTATCACATGGCAACATTTTTACTGCTGACAGGTGATGTCACTGGAAGGAGATGCTGCATTTTTGGCAGTTGTGAACAGCTGTTATTTCCCACAATGCAACAAGGCTCCCACAGTGTGATGTCAGAACCCTGGTGCTGACATCACACTGTGGGAGGAGTTTCACCACAATATCAGTCATACAGACCCCCTGATCTATTTGAGAAAAGGTAACGATTTCTCATGGGAAAGGGGGTATCAGCTACTGATTGGGATGAAGTTCAATCCTTGGTTACGGTTCTCTTTAACCACTTTGGGACCGGAAAGCTCTGGTCCCTTGCCCTTCATCCAAGCCGTCAGTGCACGGGGTCAGGAGCCAATGACATATGGAAGCTATGATGTCAGTGTGACAGCAGAGCGAGCATGTGCAGTGACACAGGCTGAGTGAATGGCGCGAGCGGACGTCTCCGTGGCGGTGATCGAAATCTATGCCCTGGCAGGAATAAGCAGCCGCAGAGCGTAGATTTCAATCACCGCCACCTGGAAGAGGTTAAAATGTAATTTTGGCACAATTTATTTATTTATTTATTTTGTGAAAGGCCACCTGAAGTGAGAGGCTGCCATGTTTATTTCCTTTTACACAATACATCCTCCTAAGCATAGATTTTACATTTGTCATGGCCAAATTTCGGCGCAGTGTGGAGCCAAAAGACTGCTCACCGTGAACCTGCGGAAAGTTCAGGCCGGCGTTAATGCTTTTCCCTCTCCGAGATGTTACAACTTGGGGGCACACGTAATTTGGGCACCGCCTATCGCCAGAACCTGAATTACCTTTTTTTTTTTTTTAAATAATTTGAGCTCCGACTATCATCCGCGCCCAAATTAGTCACTTAGGCCTCAATTCACGGAGCTTTTTCAAACACTTTATCAAACGTTTGATAATTTTCCTCATGGGTAAAATCTAATTTTGAATTCACTAAGGTGTTATATATAGATTTATCGAATGTTTTATCAATGAAATGATCAATAAATCTATAACACCTTAGTGAATTCAAAATTAGATTTTACCCATGAGGAAAATTATCAAACGTTTGATAAAGTGTTTGATAAAGCTCTGTGAATTGAGGCCTTAGTGTAGCTATAGCCGTAGTTCACTTAACGGCCTCAAGTGTTCTCCCCAGAATTTTTTTCCAGCCGGGTGGCATGAAAATGTAGCCAGGTGTGGGAGGATGGTAGAATGCAGGACCAGCATTTCTCTTTGCAACTCTGCTTACAGCATAGGAGGAGGTGAGCCGATGATAGCCGGGTGGTCACCAAAATTAGCCGGGTGGAGCACACGGCTAAAAGAGCCTGGGGAGAACACTGGGCCTATGGTGACGCCCAAATAATTGCTGCAGCTCTGTGCTGAAATTAGCTGTGTCGCCTGCTGATCATCGGTTGTGCCTGAAACAAGCATACAGCTTATCCAGGCATACTTCAGCCTTCATGCTTATTCAGGGTCTTCTGGTGTGCTTTCATTTTTGAGCCTATATTGTATATGCAGCGTTTACTGAAAGTGGGGTTTACCCTTTTTGCTGGTAGTTTTATCTGGTTCCTTTGTTGTGTTCCCCCAGATCCAGTGACGTACTACACCCCCCTACACATCGCAGTCCTGCGAAACCAGCCGGACATGGTGGAGCTGCTGGTGCAGAGTGGAGCTGATATTAACAGGAGGGACCGGGTAACCCATGTGCTCTGCTAAAATGCTTTGTCTAGTTTAGCTGCACTTTACATAGTACCTCGAGCTAACCACTACCCCACAGTGCTGCCATATAAATTGCTATGTGTCGAATGCTTGGGGGGGTCCCATGTAAAACTTGCACTGGGGCCCGAAGCTCCTTAGCTATGTCACTGGCCACATTATGGGGGGGAGGACTACAGTATCAGCCAGTGGTGGAGGAAGGATAGGGACTGAAGATTAGAAGACTGGTTGCAAAACAGACAACAAAGTATTGGTTTTGGTTCAGTTTCAGCGTAGATAAGGAGGGTTGGAGGGATCAGGATCATTGTTTTAGTTAGGTTCGGGTCAGGAAGAGGTTAACATTAATGTGGGACACAGTAAAGGGAGGTTGGATCTCGGTGTAGGGAATGGGCTTTTCAGTCAGGTGACTGCAGTGAAGAATGCCCTGTTTCAGAAAGGCCATTTGTGTGATCCCTGTATATGTTTTGTCATTCAGATTCATGAGAGCAGTCCCCTGGATTTGGCGAGTGAGGAGCCGGAAAGACTGCCGTGCTTGCAGCGACTGCTGGAGCTCGGAGCTGAAGTGAACATGGCTGACAGAAACGGTCAGTGAGGGCCGCTAGCTGCTGTTGTGAGACACCAGTGATTGGGGTGGAATGTTACAAGTAATGTGGACGGACTGTATCCTGAGCATTACTGTTGCATCTTAACCACTTGAGGACCAGAGGTTTATTTATACCCCTTCCAGTGACCAGGCGATTTTATTACAATTCAGCACTGAACAACTTTTTTTTTATTAATCATTTTTTTTTTAATTGAAATAAGAAAAGACAAATACAGTAGCGAATTATATAAAACATCGGTACTATTAGAATAGCAAGCAGGATGAATACAGTTATCTTCACAATGAACGCAAGTTATACATGCACTGAACAACTTTAACGAATTATTGCTCAGTCATACAACTTAGCACCCAAATACATTTCACCTCCTTTTCTTCTCACTAATAGAGCTTTCTTTTGATGGTCTGACTGCTGCTGCGTTTTTTATTTTATTAAAGTGGATCCGAGATAAACTTTTACTCATTGCATAATTGTGTTTATTTCATATAGTTTATAGGGCATTCCTCAAGCCAAATACTTTTTTTTGTTTTATTTTAATACGCTAATGCCCTATAAACTAAACAAGCCTCGCCCACAGCTTTTTTAGAATGCCTTGGCACTGTAGCAAGGGCTTATGGGAGCTCAGTCTGGGCAGAAGGAGGAGGTTACTAGCCAGAGATCTCAGAGGAGAGGTGCCTGAATTTGTCACATTACACAGAGAAGCTGATAGCATCTACGGCCCTCAGCCTGTGACAAACAGAATGTGGCTGCCCTCATTGTATCACAGGAATAAATAATCAAAAACTATTGAAGCTGTTGGCTGCTAGATATGCTGTGTAAACTATCTAAACTTTATATAAGATATAGACAAGTTACTTGTTATAGTTAGTTTTTCATCTCGGGTCCGCTTTAATTAAAAAAAAAAAAAGTAAAATCATTAGCCTCAGAAGATGTCACTATATAATCCACACTATGGTCGTAGTTTAAAGAGGAACTCCAGTAAAAATAATGTAATAAAGTGCTTTATTTTTACAATAATTATGTATAGTAAATGATTTAGTCAGTGTTTGCTCATTGTAAAATCTTTCCTCTGCCTGATTTACATTCTGACATTTATCACATGGTGACATTTTTACTGGTGGCAGATGATGTCACTGGAAGGAGATGCTGCTTGCTTTTTTGGCAGTTGGAAACCGCTGTTATTTCTCACAATGCAACAAGGCTCCCACAGTGTGATGTCAGCACTATTGTCCTGACATCACACTGTGGGAGGGGTTTCACCACAATATCAGTCATACAGCGCCCCCTGATGATCCGTTTGTGAAAAGGAATGGATTTCTCATGGGAAAGGGGGTATCAGCTACTGATTGGGATGAAATTCAATCCTTGCTTACGATTTCTCTTTACAGTGTACCAAAGACAAAAACATATCTAAAAAAAAAAAAAAACATACTTGCTCCTCTGGATCCTGTAGAGCAGAGGTGTCCAAACTTTTTTCAAAGAGGGCCAGATTGGATGAAGTGAACATGCCGGAGGGCCGAACATTTTTCCGAACATTCTTTGAACAATTACAATTAAATGCAAATGAATTATTTTGCATAAAAGCTGAGTTTTCAAAATGTATTTGAAATAAATTTAAAAAAAAAACTTACCTGCACTAATGGGAAGGGTGAAACTGAGATCTGTGCTCCAGCAAACAGGCTTGGTCCGGTACAAAGGCAGTGGTTTTGATGCGCAAAATGTCACGCAGATGAGAGTCACTTAGTCTTGTCCTCACACGATTCTTGTTGAAGTTCATGGCAGAGAATGTCTTCTCACACAAATATGTTGAGCCAAACAAGCTCAGCATTTTCTTAGCCTGTGTTCGAATCTCCTGAAACCTGCCCTTATCCAGTTGGCGGTAAAAGTTCACAAGAGAGAGTTGTTGGTAACGACTGCGTAACTCGCTGTCACATTGCAGCTCAATGAGCTCAAGCTGCAGCTGTTCTGGAGCATCATCTGGGTCAACAGAGAATGGAGAGGAGAAAAGGCTGATCTCCTTTTCAATAGCTGCAAAATCTTGAAAGCGCCGTTTAAACTCTTCAGCCAGAGATGCGATGTCTGCTGCATACCTGCTCATTTGCACACTGATATTGTCCTGTGAAAAACTGTTCATTATTTCCTGCAATGCTGGGAAATGTATGGTATTGGCCTGTGTTTGTGACAAATGCCTTTGGAAAAGTTGCAGCTTTCTTCCAAATGCCTTGAGGTGTGAATAAAGCTGGTTCACCGCTGCATCTTTTCCCTGAAGACTCGTGTTTAGTACATTCAGATGACTTGTTATGTCAACTAGAAACCCCAAATCAGCCAGCCAAATAGGATCAGATAGTTCTTGCATCGGTTGTCCCTTTGTTTCCAAGAATTCTTTTATTTCCTTTCTGAGAGAGTTAAAACGCTGCAGCGCAGACCCTCGACTGAGCCATCTAACATCGTTGTGATATAAAACATCTTCATATTCAGCATGGATGTCCAGTAGAAATTGTTTGAACTGACGGTGGTACAGAGCTTTAGCACGAATAAAATTAATAGTCTTTACAACCGGTTTCATAACATGATCATATTTGAAATATTTAGCACAGAGAACTTGTTGATGAATGATACAATGGAGTTTAATAGCTTCACCTCCTTCTTCAATAACCTTGTTACAGATTAGGGTTGATAAGCCACTTCGTTCACCAGCCATAGCAGGTGCCCCATCAGTAATAATCCCAGAAACTTTGTTCCAGGGCAGTTTCATGTCATCTATTGCAGAACTAACAGCAACAAATAAATCTTTTCCTCTAGTTTGGTCCTTAAGGCTCTGGAGGTCAAGTAGCTCTTCAGTCACATTTATTTCATCGTCCACCCCTCTCAAAAAAATCAGCAACTGAGCTGTGTCAGATAGGTCTGTGCTTTCATCACAGGCTATTGAAAAGAAGTCAAAAACCTCTCCTTTGGACATCAACTGTCTCTTAATATCTGATGATATGTCTTCAATTCTGCGTGCTACAGTGTTACGAGCCAGGCATATATTGGCAAACTCTTGCTTTTTCTCAGGACAGATATTTTCAACCATTTTCATAACGCACTCTTTAATAAAATCACCCTCAGTAAAAGACTTGCTATTTTTAGCAATTAACAATGCCACATCATAGCTTGCCCTTGTGGCATTTTCATTTGACTCACGGGCTCTTGTGAAAAATCGCTGTTGTGACGTTAAAACTGCTTCAAGTTGCTTTAACTTTTCGCTGCGGTCACGCCCTGTTAGTTTGTCATATGTGCTGCTATGCTTTGTCTGGTAGTGTCTTTTGATATTAAATTCTTTATAAACGGCCACAGTCTCTTGACATATCAGACAAACACAGTTATTCCTTATTTCTGTGAAAAAAAAATCCACTTTCCACCTTTCCTGGAAACGGCGGCCCTCACTGTCAACTTTCCTTTTCTTACTTGTAGTAGCCATTTTTTAAATTGGACAGAAGGGGGAGGGTGAAGGATGCAGTGTTGTTTGAACTTGGCAGGTTTAAGTATTACTTGCTTTCACAACTAGGCCTACCCCTGTCCAGCTCCCGATATCCAAGCACATTAAATTGCTGTCTCACAGTCTTCTGTTCAACTGGCTGTCTCTCTGGCTCCTGTCTCAGCTCACGTCACTCTGCAGTACTCCTGACCCCCTCCTTTCTCCTTTCCTTTGACCTTGAGGCTCTCAGTGCTGGCAGTCCGTCCACTGTGTCACAGGCGCCGGCATATGACGTCACACGCCTCTGTGACTTCTCTGTCTGTAACCCTCGCCTGTGCCCGCCCCTGTGCCCGCCCCTCCAGCTGTGCTCTGTGAGAAGGGGGTGTGTATACCCTCGCCGCCGTCACCCGCCCCTCCACTCAGCCGCGTCACACCACCACGCCCCACACCACGCTGATGCGGCCCATGATGCGGCCAGAACGCGGCCAGAATGCGGCCAATGATGCGGCCAGAATGCGGCCCATGATGCGGCCAGAATAGCGGCGGACGGGCCGCATTGCCTAAAACAGTGATGGCTGTCCAAAGGGCCACATCTAACTGCCCGGCGGGCCGCGAATGGCCCGCGGGCCGGACTTTGGACATGCCTGCTGTAGAGGTTTCTCCTGCCGTCCTCTGATCCCTTGTTGCTGAGAGCAGACCTCTGGATTATAAAGTGCAATGCAGCCACTCTCGTGCAGGAAGTGTCCTGGGCTGCGGAGGTGCTCTCTAGGAGGAGTTGGGAGCATCCATAGGCTTCCCTCTTCTAGGAGCTTTTTTTTTTTTCGTTCTAATCTGCCTCAGAGTTCTCTTTTAAAGGACAACTGACTCAAGAGGGATATGGAGGCTGCCACGTTTATTTCCATTTTACAATTACCAGTTGCCTGGCTATCCTGCTGTTCCTCTGCCTCTAATACTTTTAGTATTTTTTATTTTTGTATAGACCCTGAACAAGCATGCAGCAGATCAGGTGTTTCTGACATAATTGTCAGATCTGACAAGATTAGCTGCATGCTTGTTTCTGGTGTAATTGAGACACTACTGCAGTCAGAGAGCAGGGCTGCCAGGCAACTGGTGTTGCTTAATAGGAAATAAATGTGGCAGCCTCCATATACCTCTCCTTCCAGTTGTCCTTTAAGTGTACCCGAGACTAATAAATGACAAGGATTTATACTTACCTGTGGCTTCCTCCAGTCCCCTGAAATTCAAACATCCAAACCAATAAATGTTGATTCCCGTGATACCTTTAATGACTAAGTCTTAGTCATGAAAGGTATCAACGTTTGTTGGTTTGATGTCTGCATTTCGGCCCCTCAACTACCACTGGACCACACTTCACTTGCTCCAGCCCCCTGTAGTTCATCAGCTCCTTGACGTCTGCCCGCTCTCCCAAAGTCTGCCCTGGTAAAGTCCCCAACGGAGCCAGTCAGAGACTACTACGCATGTGCTGTCCCGGCTATGCTCACTGTACACGGCAGGGAGCGTTCCCAAGACTGTAAGGGCTTGTTCACACTATCAGTGTTTGCTGATTTATTTTAAAGAGAACCTGTAACAAAAAACTGTTCACCTTGGGTGGGGGAAGCCTCAGGGTCCCAATGAGGCCAATCTCTGTCGGGTCAGCTCTACTGCGCAGGTGCAGGAGACTTGCGCCGGCGCAGTTGAGCGGCCTGACAGCGAACGGCTATTTCCGCCTATCTCCGAGCGGAGAGCTGATACTGCACCTGCGCTGGAGCCGGGAAGGTAAATATTTACATCCCCGTTGTTCCGGGAGGATTTTCGCCGCCGCCGTGGGACACAGGAGGATGGGGGAAGCCTCAATAGGATCCTGTGGCTTCCCCCACCCAAGGTGAGTACCCCCCAGGGGAGGTTTTTTCGTTACAGGTTTTCTTTAAGCGATGGCGATTTTGTAAATCACCCTAAAAGGCTTGTGTAATGATTTCCTATGACAGTGTTCACATGTAAGCAATTCGATTTTATTGAAAACGCAAACACGCTACATGTACCTTTTTTCTAAGCGATTTGGCTCAATGGAAGGTATAGGGAAACCGCAAAGCGCTTGAAAAAGTGCTTCGTATAGAAATTTCCAGAGCGCTTTTATGAATGAATACATTGTATTTATTCATTTACGGGTTAAAGACTTCAAATCATCGGTGAGCAAAAATGCTTAGAAAAGCGCTTCTCTAAGCGAAAAGCGCTGTAAAAATCGCTGTATAAATTGCTCAGTGCTTGCGATAGTGATTTATGTGAACAAGGCCTAACTGCGGTTGCTCAGGAAGTTCCCGGCTATGGGAGCACGATCAGGAGGTGCGCACGGCCGGTACTGCGCATGTGCAGGGCCCGCAACCTGACTGGATTGTGGGCTCGGCTACAGGAGGCCAGACCTATACAGAAGGCGCTAACAGACTATAGGAGGCTAGACTACCAAATCGCAAAACATGCAGCATTTTGCGCGATTAGCGTTAGCGTTTCTGCAATGTAAAGTATATAAATGCTGGCCTAATTGCTCATCAAAACCTACAAAGAGCGATTTTGCTAGCGTTTTGAAGTTACTGCACACTGTAACAAAATTTAAAATTAATGAAAGGACCAATCAGAATTAAAACGCTAATCGTTACACAACCACAGGCAAATTGAATACACTTTTTAAAATTGCTACTGAAAACGCTCATGAAATCGATTGCAAACCGCTCATACAAAACGCTAGCGATTAGCGATAGCGTTTTGTAGTGGGTTCCAGGCCTAAGTATAAATCCCTTCTCATTTGTTTTGTCTCTGGTTTAGTTTTTTTCTTTCCTGTCTTTGTCAACAAAAGCAGCAGATACAGCTGTATACTGAATTAGAAGCAAACTCAGTAACAGAAGCAAATTGTATTGCTGAACAGCCTAAATTTAAGTTAATTTTTATGCTAGGTACACATGATGCAATGTTCTGCTAAATTCACCTGACAGATCGATTTCTTTCCAACATGTCCAATCTCAATTTGATCGATTTCCATTCACTTTTGTGGCAATTAATCGGAAAATCGATCGAAACTAAGATCGGACATGTTGGAAAATAATCGATCTGGCAGGTAAATCTAACAGAAAATTGTACTGTGTGTTCCTAGCATTAAATGCACAGTGTTCTAAGTACGCTATCAACTTAAACTCTACGTGTTTTCCACAGGCAAAACCGCACTATTACACGCTCTGGCCAGCAGTGATGGGGTTCAGATCCACAACACTGAAAATATCAGACTGCTTCTAGAAGGTGGTAAGTGGTTCATTATTGTGGTTTATGATGGGAACTGGCCTTTGCTTGACTGATTTGTCTACAGGTAGCCTCCCACCTCTCATCCCACTCCCCTTTCCACAGTACAGTACATGCTGCATAGCTTAAAGTGTACCAGAGCTGATAAAATGTAAAAGTTTTATACATACCTGGGGCTTTCTCCAGCCCCATCCTACATCTTCTCCCTCTTCGGTACCTGGTCCCGTGACTTCAGCCTGTCGTGGCCAGTTTGCACGAAATAAGTATCTCTCCGGCAGCCACGGACACGCGCTTGATTAAAGTCTACCGAGGTGGCCGACAATGACTGCCTCAGCCAATAATCAGGTGTGTGTACAGTAGCCCATACAGCTGATTTTGTCTGTACAGCCCGGCCCAGCAATGTCACCCAAGCAGATCGGGTTCCGATCCCAGACAGTCAACATAAGTCACTGGTGTAAACCATTAGAGCAGAGGTTCAGCAGGACAGCCAAGCAATTTGTAATGTTTAACCACTTGAGGACCCACCCTTTACCCCCCCTTAAGGACCAGCGCTGTTTGTTTGGATCTGTGCTGGGTGGGCTCTGCAGCCCCCAGCACAGATCCGCGGCCACACAGAGCGATCAGATCGCCCCCCTTTTTTTCCCCCTATGGGGATGATGTGCAGGGGGGGTCTGATCGCTCCTACCTGCAGGCATGTTGCGGGGGGGGCACCTCAAAGCCCCCCTCCGCGGCGACATTCTCCCCCCTCCCTCTCCTACCTGCTCCCCCGGGAGATCTGGGCTGCACAGGACGCTATCCGTCCTGTGCAGCCAGTGACAGGACGTCCCCTGTCACATGGCGGCGATCCCCGGCCGCTGATTGGCCGGGGATCGCCGATCTGCCTTACGGCGCTGCTGCGCAGCAGCGCCGTACAAATGTAAACAAAGCGGATTATTTCCGCTTGTGTTTACATTTAGCCTGCGAGCCGCCATCGGCGGCCCGCAGGCTATTCTCGGAGCCCCCCGCCGTGAATTGACAGGAAGCAGCCGCTCGCACGAGCGGCTGCTTCCTGATTAATCAGCCTGCAGCTGGCGACGCAGTACTGCGTCGCTGGTCCTGCAGCTGCCACTTTGCCGACGCACGGTATAAGCGTGCGGTCGGCAAGTGGTTAAAGGACAACTGAGGTGACATGTACCGTAACATGATGAGATAGACGTGTATGCACAGTGCCAAGTACACAAATAACTAGGCTGTGTTTCTTTTTTTTTTGTTTTTCTGCCCAAAAGAGTTAGGTCCCGTTCACATTACAAACGCGGATGGCCACGCATGCGGAACGCAACGCATGCGAACGCACGCCATCCGCGTTTGTGTGCGTTGCGTGGCTGATCCCATCACTGAAAAGTGAATGGGACAGCCAAGCGTTTTTACAAAAAATGCGTGCAGCATGCGTTCCTGGATCGCACAGGTCCGGAACGCATGCAGTGTGAACATCAGACATTGCACTCTATGCAATGTCTGATGTCGTGCGTGTTGGCCACCTGCACGCGTTTCCAAAACGCGGCTGGAAACGCGTGCAGTGTGAACGGGGCCTTAATCATCAGGTATGCAAGTGACCGTTTCTGTGCGGGTCGGACTGGGTCAGACTATATGCAGAACCTCACTGATAAGTAAATAGAGCCATAAAACACTTTCCTGTCAGTAAATGGCTTCTGAGAGCAGGAAAGAGATAAAAAAAAAAGGGTCAATAATTCATAGATTTGAGCTATGGCACACTTCAATAAAGGGGTCATTGAGCAGAGAATAAAACAGTAAAAACTTA
Organism: Hyperolius riggenbachi; assembly: GCF_040937935.1. Lineage (NCBI taxonomy): Eukaryota > Metazoa > Chordata > Amphibia > Anura > Hyperoliidae > Hyperolius > Hyperolius riggenbachi. Next base: position 244,691,104 of record NC_090653.1, on the reverse strand, counting down.
AAAACTAGATTTAAAGGGAACCAGAGACGAAGCAACCTTGTGTATTTTACCATATATATATCAGTAAGAACATTAAAGAAAACACTTACCATGCTCTCTGTTTCATCCTCACTGCTAAAAGTGTCTGTTATCAGCTGTGATAAGAATCCCGGACTGAGCATTCAGTCTGGCTTTGCAGGGAATAATTATAGCTGAGTCATTATAGCAGAGCCACAAGGGGGCAGGCTTGGGCTTGAAAAGGCACCAGAGAAGACAGACTCGGCTATAATCTTTCCGTAGCAAAGCTAGACTGAGTGCTCAGTCAGGGATTCTTATCAGACGTGATAACAGTCAGATTAAACAGAGAACAATGAAACAAAGAGCAGATTAGGTGTTTAATGTCATGTTCCCACTGATTTATAAGGTAAAATACATGAGGGTGCTTCATCTCTGGTTCTCTTTAAATATAAAAACTGGGAGATCTAAAAAAAAGTCATTTTTTAGGACGAGAATAGATGCAATTGTTTTTCTCATTAGTTTATTTTCACCTCGGATGTCCTTTAAAATTAAATATCAGCTTCCATTTCCCTCTCACTTCAGGCAAAAAATAAAAGCATTTACACTTACCTGGGGCTTCTTCCAGCCCCCTTCAGGCTGTGGGCTACATTGCTGGTTTCATGGGCCGCTCTGACCCTACGCTGACTAGCTAGGTACATTAGTACAGTTGCAATCTACTGTGCAGGCACAGAACACTCCCGGCTAAGAGACGGAAGGCCTGCTGGAGGATGAGCCAGGCCGGCCAGCAGAGGATTGAAGTGGCCTGGGAGGACAGCAAGAGGAAGTCCCAGGTAAATGTGTTGGAATACTTTGCTGTCCTCTCCTCAGCCAGGAATACCTCTTTTGCAAAGCTCAGAAGTAAGAGCTCCTCATAACGTTCAGCTGTCTTATTAACCAGCCTGTTAAAAATTGCATGTACGTTTAAAATAAAATTGCAAGCTTTGTATTTGTGGCAAACCATTTAAAGGGGTTCTGTTTACCTTTTTAAAAACACCTGGGGCTGGGGCTTCTATCGGCCCCGAGGCGGAATGTCCCGCGCCATCCTCTTCTGATGCGTTGTTCCCCGCCGCTGGCACCAGTGTAATTAGTCGTTTAACTAGATGAAAAGAAGTGCGGCTGCGTGGCCGCGCGTGTGCTCGTTCCCGCGCGAGTCAGCTTACTGCACAGGCGCAGTACGAAGTTTTCCTGTACTGCGCCTGCGCAGTAAGCTCCCGCGCGCAGGAGCCAGCACGAGTGCGGTCACTGCCGCGTAGCCGCACTTCTATTCGTCTAGTTAGATGAATAATTACACCTGTGCCGACGGTGAGGAACGGAGCATCGGAGGAGGACAGAGCGGGAGATTCCGGCTGCAGGGGGCCGATAGAAGCCACAGGTAAGTGGCAGTTTTTGTTTTTAAAAAGGTAAACAGAACCCCTTTAAAGGTGAACTGAAGTAAGAGGTATACGGAGGCTGCTATATTTATTTCCTTTTAATCAATACCAGTTGCCTGGCAGCCCTGCTGGTCTATTTCTCTGCCGTAGTATCTGAATAACAGAAACAAGCATGCAGCTAGTCTTGTCAGATCTGACTTTAAAGTCTGAAACACCTGATCTGCTGCATGCTTGTTCAGGGGCTATGGCTAATAGTATTAGAGGCAGAGGAGCAGCAGGGCTGCCAATCAACTGGTATTGATTAAAAGGAAATAAATATGGCAGCCTCCGTATACCTCTTACTTCAGTTCCCCTTTAAAGTACAGTCCTATAGTGACCTATGGAGAGAGGATAACAAACATGTACTGTCCTATGGAGATGAAAAGGGGTAACCTTCTGTGATAGCGGCTAACATGAATGGTTCTGTGTTCTCAGTAACTCCATTGGCGTTGTGTAAAGGAATGAAATAAAACGTTGGTGTGCAGGTTATATGTTCCTGGTCTATGTAATGTATAGAATAGCAGGCTATAACGTTATAATGGTCTAGGTCAGGCATTGGAAAACTTTGCCCTCCAGCTGTTAAGGAACTACAAGTCCCACAATGCATTTGCCTTTATGAGTCATGACTGTGGCTGTAAGACTCCTGCAATGCATTGTGGGACTTGTAGTTCCTTAACAGCTGGAGGGCCAAGTTTGCCCATGCCTGGTCTAGATGTTGTACTGTTATTTACCCAGAGTGCTTTGCCTGTGCAGGTGCTGATGTAAAGGCCACGACAAAGGATTGCGACACCGTCTTCTCCAGCATCATCTTCCTGTTGGGAGAGACAGTAGGGTCCGACAAAGAAGAAGCCCAGCTGATCAATCGCTTCTGCTTCCGGGTCAGCCAGCTGCTGATGGCACACGGTGCTGACCCCAGCGAATGCCCCTCCCACGAATCCCTTACCCACACGTGCCTCAAGAGTTTCAAGCTCCACTTCCCTCTCCTGCGCTTCCTGTTGGAGTCCGGAGTCTCCTACAACTGCTCCAAGCATGGCGCCTCCTGCTGGTCTGGCTTTCAAATTGTTTTTGACAAGCTGTGCACTTACCTGGGCAGCTGTGAGGACTGTGACTCTCTGGACCTGCTGAACAAAGCAGAAAGTGTGCTGGACCTCATGATAACCCAATCTGCTGGAATCTCCCTGCCCAGGAACTTTGAAGTAACAACGTCAACCTGCGGTGTCCATGAAGACAGAGTAACCGGCCTATACCAATCCCTGAAACAGATGGAGCAGTCGCCCCCTACTCTAAAGCACTTGTGCAGGGTGTACATTCGGCAGAGACTGAGGCCGTGGCCTGTAGACGTGAAGGTGAAATCGCTCCCTCTTCCAGACAGGTTGAAATGGTATCTCCTTATCCACCCCACTGCCTCCTGTGAGGAAGATTTATAGCAGTACAAACCATCTCCCATCCATAGGGGTGGCTGTGAGTGACTCTAGGCCAGACTCAGGCCCGTGGAAGACTCCCAGCATGCCTTGCCAGTCTACCACCTCTGGAGACCGCTGGGCTACATCCATGCTGGTTGTACTCAAACTGTTCAATATTAACAACACAACGTAATGATCTTGGCTTCTGCTGCACAGATGCCTCTCCTGTCTCTTGTGTGTTTGCGGCATCATGTTGTATGGTTATTGAAGGTTAGGAGGTTTCACCAGTGCCTATCTGCTGTTAATGCATGCGTCACATCCCCCCCCCCCCCCCTCATTAGGAAATCACAGGGGGGCACACAGTGCTTATGCTAATAAACAGGAAAATGTTTGTGCAGGAGTTTGTAATTACATCTCTTGGTATTTTCTGGTCCTATTTGGGGCATGTAGTCTCTAGTGGTAAATCTGTCATACTAGCTGTATCATGGAATTAATAATAAGGTGCAGATTTTCTGTACAATAGGTTTATGTCCAATTCCTGTGCAGAAAAGATTACTGTAGGTTTGCATATGTGAAATAAGGGGATTGAACCTCTTGGATCTTTACTGCTGTTCTTTGCCCCATCTATGAGATTTGCTGTCACTCTGTTCAAACAAAATGGTGAAATCACCCCCAAGAGTGGCAGAGAGCAATACTGAATAAAAAAGGGTTGCCATACACACTTTTAATGAGTCACCCGAAGTGACGTGTGACATGAGATAGATATGGGTATGTACAGTGCCTAGCACACTAATAGCTCTGCTGTGTTCCTTTTTTTTTTCTCTGCCTGAAAGAGTTAAATATCAGGGATGTAAGTGGTTGACTCAGTCCTGACAGGAAGTGACTACAGAGTGACCCTCACTGATAAGAAATTCCAACTATAAAACACTTTCCTAGTAGAAAATGGCTTCTGAGAGCAGGAAAGAGATAAAAAGGGCCAATAGTTCATAGATTTTAGCTCTGCCATACTTCCATGAATGTCATTGAGCAAAAACAGTAAAACAGTTAAAACTTAAAGTAGATTTAAACATAAGATAAAACTGGAATATCTTGAAAAGTAATTTTTAGGAGAAGGAAGATAGATACAATTGTTTATTTCATTAGTTTATTTTCACTTCAGGTGTCCTTTAAAGTGGACCTGAACTCAGAGCTTCCTCCCTGCCTTAACCCATTCAGGTTCCGTCGTTTTCACGTGAGAAATGTTCACCTCCCATTCATTAGCCTATAACTTTATCACTACTTATCACAATGCACTGATCTATATCTTGTTTTTTCCGCCACCAATTAGGCTTTCTTTGGGGGGTACATTTTGCTAAGAGCCACTTTACTGTAAATGCATTTTAACAGGAAGAATAAGAAAAAAAATGGAAAAATTCATTATTTCTCAGTTTTCAGCCATTATAGTTTTAAAATAATACATGTGTTCTGTTTCGAATTCCCGCTTTATGTGTGAGGCATACTCCAGAAGACCCAGTCTGTATAGCAGTATGACTCCCCACTGATTCAGAAACCTCCACAGGCAGTTTACTCGATGAAATAATGACTCCAAGTATAATCTGTAGTATCTTTACTTGCGTTGAAAGCATACAAAGATGTTTTTAGAGCATATTCATAGGTAAAAATATGATGCGACTACAAGCACAGCAGGATCTCCTCACTAACTGAACTCAACTGTTGCAGAAACATCTAGACAAGGCTGTTGAGCAGGGAGTTACAGTTGGGAAATGCTAAATAACTAAATCTTGCAGGGGGACTGGAATATACTAATACAAAGAATATAAATAATGTTAAATAACATTAAAGGAGGCTGTTGTGACAGCACACTCCCCGCTTGGTATCGGTAGATACCACTATATATAATACAATTTAACATTGAAAACTATATGTATAATTAAGACTAGAAAATAAGAGAGAAAACATAAAACATAAACATTAATTCTTGAATGCAGATCTTTGAAGAATCTTCCATCACTGGAGAAAGGCTGTAACTCAGTAGACTCGAAGGCATATCAGGCTGTTCCCTTTGATCGAGTAGATAAGACATCTTCATTTGAAGGCAGGAGTAAGACTGTCTCCATGATGGGTCTAAACAAAGTCTTAACACTACCATTTCTTGCTGTCTTCACTTTCACCTTGCGAACCTTTCCATCATCGCTAGTGATTGCCTTTATAAAGTGATCATTCATATCGGGTTTGTTCTTCAGAATTTTTTTAAGTGAAGTTAGCCTAGAAATAACTTGTTTCTTGTTATTTGGAAGTCTAATTCTTGGTGAACGAAACGGTAAAGGAGCTACCCAACTGTTAGTTTCATCCTTGAAGAATTCATTATTCAAGATGTTTATGAACTCTTTATCCTTAATGGAAGGAACTGTCTTATTGTCATCACGAGTTATTTGGAATATAGTGTCACCAAAGTCTTGATGAGAACTGTTCTTACAACTGATTTTCTTTTGTACATCGCATGAAGTCTTTAAACTGAAACTCTCCTGAACTTGAAAGTTAAAAGGATGTTTAAGTGAATGAAAGGTGCATTCAGATTCTCTGATGCTGGTCTTGCATGAGAACACATCATAAGACTCTTGAAATGTATTTAAGCAAACATCTCCTATTATGACCCATCCAAAATCTAATTTCTGTGCATAAGGGGCATCATTTGGTCCATTGCATTGTTGTCGCACCTTATGGACTCTTGGGATATCTCTGCCTAAAAGAAGGAGAATCTTTGCATCATCATCAAGCGGTGGAATGTAACTGGCTATGTGTTTCATATGAGGATGATAAAGAGCCGCTTCTGGTGTAGGGATCTCTTCTCGATTGTTTGGCAACTGATCACATTCGATAAGTGTTGGAAGTGGAAATTCTGTGTTTCCATACTCAGATGCTACCACAAAACCATGTGCTCTTCTTCCAGATACCTTAACCAGGCCTGAGCAAGTTTGTAAAGTATAGGGCCAGGTTTCTCCTTGAATATTGAACACGTTGAAGAATTCTGGACTTGCTAATGAACGGTTGCTCTGGTCGTCAAGGATAGCATACATCTTCACTGCGCTCTGTGGTCGTCCTTCTGGATATACCTTGACCAGACATATTTTACTGCATGACTTTCTGTGGAATCCTTCTTCACATACCTCAATACATTTTGTGGATACAGATGCTGTCATTTCCTCAGTACTCTCCCCGCCATAACTTGGTGTGGTCTTTGAGACTTGAGCAGTTTGAAGCACTTCTTTGGGAGAACTAGGATGATAAGCCGTTATGTGTTTATCACTGTTGCAGTCAAAACATTTGACAGGAACTTTACAGTCTTTAGCAAAGTGGTCTGTAGATGCACAACATCTATAACAAATATCGTGTTCTCTGAGGAAAGACTTGCGCTCTTCAAAGGGCATTTGTTTAAACACACGACAATTTCTAAGAGGGTGTGGCTTGTTATGAATAGAACATTGATACCTAGGATCATTTTCCTTGACTTGCTGTTATTTAAAATCAGAGTCTTGAGAACTTGAGAAGATTCCAGTATTCTTGACATAGATAGAGTTCCGTGAGTCCTTAAACTTGCCTTGAGTATCGCAATTTAAAGGTGTTGAAGGAAGAACTGTAGTATCAAAAAATAAAAAGCTTGGGTCATTCTTTACAGTAGCTATGTCTCTAATGAATTTGGAGAAAAAAGAAAAAGGTGGAAAGGATACTTTATAGTCCTGTTTATATTTAGATCCTTTCTTTGCCCATTCACTCTGAATATTCGGTGGCAACTTCTGTACAATTGGGTTTACACCATGAGCTGTATCCAAGTAGACAAGACCTGGAAGGTGTGGGTCTGCCTTGGCTCTTTCTACTTCAAGAAGAAGGTCGCTTAATTCTTGAAACTTGTGGTTGTCCTTGTTAGACAGTTTTGGGAAGTTTCGAAGTCTTTTGAATAAGGCAAGCTCAATAGCTTCAGAACATCCATAAACTCTCTCTAATCTCTTCCAAACTATGTTAAGACCCGTTGCTGGATCATCGCAATGAACAGATTTCAGTCTTTTAACTTGTTCTGATGACTGCGGTCCCAACCATTTGATAAGTAGATCAAGTTCTCCTATAGGTTCAATCTCCAGGTTCTGGATTATAGTCTTGAATGTAGCTCGCCAACCTCTGTAGTTTTCTGGTTGATCATCAAATTTCGTTAGTCCAGAGTTAAGAAGCTCTCGGCGAATCATATACTTGCCAACTTCTTCAATTTCAGACTTTTCTGATTTTATCTCTGTACGTGGAAATGCGTCACCACTGCAGACAGTATGTGGCTTGTGCTGTTCCAGTGGTGATGTAGAGAATGGAGATGCAGATGCGTTTACTCCAGGCGAGGGTTTGATCTGTGTGATGTTTGGAGCATGGGAGCTTGAAAAAGACTGTGTTATGAGATTCATGGGATTTGTTCCAATTGGTTGTGATATTTCTTTGTGATTATATCTTGCTGAGGTCTGACAAGGTGTATAGATTTGTTCTCTTGGACTTGTAGTGTTGGACAGCATAGCAGAATCCTTCAAAGGTACAGTGTTAAACTGAGATTCATGTTTTAACGATATGCATTCTGGCTGCTTACTTGCTGAACAGGTAGGTGTAGAGACTTCAGCTGTATGCAGGGGAGTATATCCATTGTTCTGGTTCATAACAAATTGCAAAGTTCGTTTAGCAGGATCGTCAGCAGACTTTAGGCTAGGGTAATTAATTCCTTCTTCCTCTTCCACAGCTTGTTCGAAGACCTTTAACCTTGCTAGAGCTGCTGCTTCTTCTCTTTTCTTTTGCAGAAGTTCTAACTGGGCCTCTGTCTCTGCCTGTACACGTGTTGCTTCTGCCTGTGCTTCTGCCTGCACACGTGTTGCTTCTGCCTGCACACGTGTTGCTTCTGCCTGTGCTTCTGCCTGCACACGTGTTGCTTCTGCCTGTGCTTCCGCCTGTTTGCGTGCTGCGTCCGCCTGTTTGCGTGCTGCGTCCGCTTTAAGAGTCGATTCTTGTTCAAAGCAATAAGATTGTGCTTTCGCAGCCTCTGCTTCTGCACGGGCTTTGACTAACTGAATGCTTAATGATGACCTCTGGGAGAGTGACTGCAGCGATTTGCATGATCTAGTAAATCTGTGAGAGGTTGCTTGCACTGACAGTTTTTTTGAGTGTCTAGAAGAAATAGAGGTACAGGATGTAGTTTCGATCAAATTTGCTATCCTATTCTCTAACTGTAACTTTGCTTCCATAAACGTAACATGTCTCTGTTGATCAGCGGTGGTAAAGTCATTCAACTCTTTTGACGCTTGTTCTGTACTAACTTGCGATAGAAAGGAAGAATATTTTTCAGAGAGTTTCCTGTAATTTTCATATGTCTTCTTAAGTCTTGTAAGTGCATTGTTTAATTGCTCTCCATTACTGCCAGTCTTCTCAATATCAGATATGTGTTGCAGCGTTTTTATCCACAATTCAGACAGACTATGAAACATTCCTTCACTTTCTGCTTCATACCTCTCTCTTGCCTTTAGAGAAAGATGTATTGACCGCCTTGGTCTCTCAGGTAGTACAACATGTTTATCTGAATTATCTTGACCGAGAATTAATTCATCTTCCATGTTAATAGAATGCGCAGAAATAGACATGCTCTATGGCTGCAGATATGATGCTTATGAATCTTATCACTGGGTGATTTTTTTTTTTTTTTTTTTTTTTAAACTTAATAGCAATAGTCCCAAACAGAAGAAATGTACAATTTCTGAAGCAGTCTGTACTCACTGTATTCACTGTAGGAAGGCAAACAGGCAATTCTTGTACTTTTTTGCTGAATGTCTATTTACTCTTTGTAGACTTGTGTTTGAGGTGTAGCTAGGTAATCTTTTATCGTATTGCAGATCAGTCCTTTACTGATGAGATGACAGGAAATCCCATTACCTTCTTGCAGATATCATATTCTTACTGTTCTGTTTCGAATTCCCGCTTTATGTGTGAGGCATACTCCAGAAGACCCAGTCTGTATAGCAGTATGACTCCCCACTGATTCAGAAACCTCCACAGGCAGTTTACTCGATGAAATAATGACTCCAAGTATAATCTGTAGTATCTTTACTTGCGTTGAAAGCATACAAAGATGTTTTTAGAGCATATTCATAGGTAAAAATATGATGCGACTACAAGCACAGCAGGATCTCCTCACTAACTGAACTCAACTGTTGCAGAAACATCTAGACAAGGCTGTTGAGCAGGGAGTTACAGTTGGGAAATGCTAAATAACTAAATCTTGCAGGGGGACTGGAATATACTAATACAAAGAATATAAATAATGTTAAATAACATTAAAGGAGGCTGTTGTGACAGCACACTCCCCGCTTGGTATCGGTAGATACCACTATATATAATACAATTTAACATTGAAAACTATATGTATAATTAAGACTAGAAAATAAGAGAGAAAACATAAAACATAAACATTAATTCTTGAATGCAGATCTTTGAAGAATCTTCCATCACTGGAGAAAGGCTGTAACTCAGTAGACTCGAAGGCATATCAGGCTGTTCCCTTTGATCGAGTAGATAAGACATCTTCATTTGAAGGCAGGAGTAAGACTGTCTCCATGATGGGTCTAAACAAAGTCTTAACACTACCATTTCTTGCTGTCTTCACTTTCACCTTGCGAACCTTTCCATCATCGCTAGTGATTGCCTTTATAAAGTGATCATTCATATCGGGTTTGTTCTTCAGAATTTTTTTAAGTGAAGTTAGCCTAGAAATAACTTGTTTCTTGTTATTTGGAAGTCTAATTCTTGGTGAACGAAACGGTAAAGGAGCTACCCAACTGTTAGTTTCATCCTTGAAGAATTCATTATTCAAGATGTTTATGAACTCTTTATCCTTAATGGAAGGAACTGTCTTATTGTCATCACGAGTTATTTGGAATATAGTGTCACCAAAGTCTTGATGAGAACTGTTCTTACAACTGATTTTCTTTTGTACATCGCATGAAGTCTTTAAACTGAAACTCTCCTGAACTTGAAAGTTAAAAGGATGTTTAAGTGAATGAAAGGTGCATTCAGATTCTCTGATGCTGGTCTTGCATGAGAACACATCATAAGACTCTTGAAATGTATTTAAGCAAACATCTCCTATTATGACCCATCCAAAATCTAATTTCTGTGCATAAGGGGCATCATTTGGTCCATTGCATTGTTGTCGCACCTTATGGACTCTTGGGATATCTCTGCCTAAAAGAAGGAGAATCTTTGCATCATCATCAAGCGGTGGAATGTAACTGGCTATGTGTTTCATATGAGGATGATAAAGAGCCGCTTCTGGTGTAGGGATCTCTTCTCGATTGTTTGGCAACTGATCACATTCGATAAGTGTTGGAAGTGGAAATTCTGTGTTTCCATACTCAGATGCTACCACAAAACCATGTGCTCTTCTTCCAGATACCTTAACCAGGCCTGAGCAAGTTTGTAAAGTATAGGGCCAGTTTTCTCCTTGAATATTGAACACGTTGAAGAATTCTGGACTTGCTAATGAACGGTTGCTCTGGTCGTCAAGGATAGCATACATCTTCACTGCGCTCTGTGGTCGTCCTTCTGGATATACCTTGACCAGACATATTTTACTGCATGACTTTCTGTGGAATCCTTCTTCACATACCTCAATACATTTTGTGGATACAGATGCTGTCATTTCCTCAGTACTCTCCCCGCCATAACTTGGTGTGGTCTTTGAGACTTGAGCAGTTTGAAGCACTTCTTTGGGAGAACTAGGATGATAAGCCGTTATGTGTTTATCACTGTTGCAGTCAAAACATTTGACAGGAACTTTACAGTCTTTAGCAAAGTGGTCTGTAGATGCACAACATCTATAACAAATATCGTGTTCTCTGAGGAAAGACTTGCGCTCTTCAAAGGGCATTTGTTTAAACACACGACAATTTCTAAGAGGGTGTGGCTTGTTATGAATAGAACATTGATACCTAGGATCATTTTCCTTGACTTGCTGTTATTTAAAATCAGAGTCTTGAGAACTTGAGAAGATTCCAGTATTCTTGACATAGATAGAGTTCCGTGAGTCCTTAAACTTGCCTTGAGTATCGCAATTTAAAGGTGTTGAAGGAAGAACTGTAGTATCAAAAAATAAAAAGCTTGGGTCATTCTTTACAGTAGCTATGTCTCTAATGAATTTGGAGAAAAAAGAAAAAGGTGGAAAGGATACTTTATAGTCCTGTTTATATTTAGATCCTTTCTTTGCCCATTCACTCTGAATATTCGGTGGCAACTTCTGTACAATTGGGTTTACACCATGAGCTGTATCCAAGTAGACAAGACCTGGAAGGTGTGGGTCTGCCTTGGCTCTTTCTACTTCAAGAAGAAGGTCGCTTAATTCTTGAAACTTGTGGTTGTCCTTGTTAGACAGTTTTGGGAAGTTTCGAAGTCTTTTGAATAAGGCAAGCTCAATAGCTTCAGAACATCCATAAACTCTCTCTAATCTCTTCCAAACTATGTTAAGACCCGTTGCTGGATCATCGCAATGAACAGATTTCAGTCTTTTAACTTGTTCTGATGACTGCGGTCCCAACCATTTGATAAGTAGATCAAGTTCTCCTATAGGTTCAATCTCCAGGTTCTGGATTATAGTCTTGAATGTAGCTCGCCAACCTCTGTAGTTTTCTGGTTGATCATCAAATTTCGTTAGTCCAGAGTTAAGAAGCTCTCGGCGAATCATATACTTGCCAACTTCTTCAATTTCAGACTTTTCTGATTTTATCTCTGTACGTGGAAATGCGTCACCACTGCAGACAGTATGTGGCTTGTGCTGTTCCAGTGGTGATGTAGAGAATGGAGATGCAGATGCGTTTACTCCAGGCGAGGGTTTGATCTGTGTGATGTTTGGAGCATGGGAGCTTGAAAAAGACTGTGTTATGAGATTCATGGGATTTGTTCCAATTGGTTGTGATATTTCTTTGTGATTATATCTTGCTGAGGTCTGACAAGGTGTATAGATTTGTTCTCTTGGACTTGTAGTGTTGGACAGCATAGCAGAATCCTTCAAAGGTACAGTGTTAAACTGAGATTCATGTTTTAACGATATGCATTCTGGCTGCTTACTTGCTGAACAGGTAGGTGTAGAGACTTCAGCTGTATGCAGGGGAGTATATCCATTGTTCTGGTTCATAACAAATTGCAAAGTTCGTTTAGCAGGATCGTCAGCAGACTTTAGGCTAGGGTAATTAATTCCTTCTTCCTCTTCCACAGCTTGTTCGAAGACCTTTAACCTTGCTAGAGCTGCTGCTTCTTCTCTTTTCTTTTGCAGAAGTTCTAACTGGGCCTCTGTCTCTGCCTGTACACGTGTTGCTTCTGCCTGTGCTTCTGCCTGCACACGTGTTGCTTCTGCCTGCACACGTGTTGCTTCTGCCTGTGCTTCTGCCTGCACACGTGTTGCTTCTGCCTGTGCTTCCGCCTGTTTGCGTGCTGCGTCCGCCTGTTTGCGTGCTGCGTCCGCTTTAAGAGTCGATTCTTGTTCAAAGCAATAAGATTGTGCTTTCGCAGCCTCTGCTTCTGCACGGGCTTTGACTAACTGAATGCTTAATGATGACCTCTGGGAGAGTGACTGCAGCGATTTGCATGATCTAGTAAATCTGTGAGAGGTTGCTTGCACTGACAGTTTTTTTGAGTGTCTAGAAGAAATAGAGGTACAGGATGTAGTTTCGATCAAATTTGCTATCCTATTCTCTAACTGTAACTTTGCTTCCATAAACGTAACATGTCTCTGTTGATCAGCGGTGGTAAAGTCATTCAACTCTTTTGACGCTTGTTCTGTACTAACTTGCGATAGAAAGGAAGAATATTTTTCAGAGAGTTTCCTGTAATTTTCATATGTCTTCTTAAGTCTTGTAAGTGCATTGTTTAATTGCTCTCCATTACTGCCAGTCTTCTCAATATCAGATATGTGTTGCAGCGTTTTTATCCACAATTCAGACAGACTATGAAACATTCCTTCACTTTCTGCTTCATACCTCTCTCTTGCCTTTAGAGAAAGATGTATTGACCGCCTTGGTCTCTCAGGTAGTACAACATGTTTATCTGAATTATCTTGACCGAGAATTAATTCATCTTCCATGTTAATAGAATGCGCAGAAATAGACATGCTCTATGGCTGCAGATATGATGCTTATGAATCTTATCACTGGGTGATTTTTTTTTTTTTTTTTTTTTTTAAACTTAATAGCAATAGTCCCAAACAGAAGAAATGTACAATTTCTGAAGCAGTCTGTACTCACTGTATTCACTGTAGGAAGGCAAACAGGCAATTCTTGTACTTTTTTGCTGAATGTCTATTTACTCTTTGTAGACTTGTGTTTGAGGTGTAGCTAGGTAATCTTTTATCGTATTGCAGATCAGTCCTTTACTGATGAGATGACAGGAAATCCCATTACCTTCTTGCAGATATCATATTCTTACTGTTCTGTTTCGAATTCCCGCTTTATGTGTGAGGCATACTCCAGAAGACCCAGTCTGTATAGCAGTATGACTCCCCACTGATTCAGAAACCTCCACAGGCAGTTTACTCGATGAAATAATGACTCCAAGTATAATCTGTAGTATCTTTACTTGCGTTGAAAGCATACAAAGATGTTTTTAGAGCATATTCATAGGTAAAAATATGATGCGACTACAAGCACAGCAGGATCTCCTCACTAACTGAACTCAACTGTTGCAGAAACATCTAGACAAGGCTGTTGAGCAGGGAGTTACAGTTGGGAAATGCTAAATAACTAAATCTTGCAGGGGGACTGGAATATACTAATACAAAGAATATAAATAATGTTAAATAACATTAAAGGAGGCTGTTGTGACAGCACAACATGCCTCCATTAATAAAAATCGCGTATTGTATTTGTCCATATGTCCCGGTTATTACACCGTTAAAATTATGTCCCTATCACAATGTATGGCGACAATATTTTATTTGGAAATAAAGGTGCATATTTTCCATTTTGCATCTATCACTATTTACAAGTTTAAAATAAAAAAAATATAGAAATATTTCATCTTTACATTGATATTTAAAAAGTTTGGACCCTTAGGTAAATATTTACATTTTTTTTATTGTAATGGTTTTTTTTTTTATACTAAACATTTTATTTGGGTACTTTTGGGAGGTGGGAGGTAAACAATAGATTTATAATGTAAATGTGTTAATTCATTTTTTTTTTTTTCCAGGTGTAGTATTACTTTTTGGCCACAAGATGGCGGCCATGAGTTTGTTTACATGACGTCACTCTAAAGCGTAGCACGCGCTTAGAGTGACGCATCGGGAAGGAGACGGCCAGAAAAAGCTCAGCTTCCGAGAGAAGCTGTCGCTTTTTCAGCGGGGGAGAGGAATCAGTGATCGGGCTCCATAGCCCGATACATTGATTCCATGGCTACCGAATCCGCGGCCAGGAGTGCGCGTGCATGCGCACGATCGGCCGCGGGGGCGCGCGGTAGCGCGCATGGTTCCTGGACGTAGAAACGACGTCCAGGAACCAAAATAGGTTAAACTATAAAAACATTTATTTGTTACAGCTGCTAGAAATTCTGCAATAAATCTACAGGGTGCCTACTTCCTGCTTTCATGGGAGCAGACCTAGGGTTAACATCCTGTGTTTACAAATTAGCTGCTCTGCTGAGGCTGCCGAAGTTGACGCACCTAAGATCAAATTACACTTGTGATTAGTCAGAGATGAGGGGGAAATTAGACGGGCTAAACTCTAAATACGTACAGGGTGGATTTCTGTTTTCTTTCTGCCCTGTGCAAGATGTGCAAGAGTTCAGTTCCATTTAAAAATGAAATCAATATGACAGCCTCCATATCCCTCTCAGTTCATGTGTACTTTAATATACACCTGAAGTGAGAAAAATCTTGTTGGCTGGCATATTCGTTTCATTTTAAACCAGGGGTCCCCAAACGTTTTGGGTCGAGGGCCGGGTCAACATACTTCAGACTGCTGGGGGGCCCAAGTATACATACAATTATGCAGACGTCTTTGTGGGCCAGACAATGAAGCATGCCCAGGTGACAACCTGCAGTCCAATTGGACAGCAGTGTCCCCTAATGTGGAATTGGATTGGAAGCCAGCGAATCACTGCCATCTGGCTTCCATGTGGATGGGTGGTGCCAGCACTGCTATTCTATATGCGGACCACCAATATTTAAAGATGTAGCTGACCGCATCTATAAGTAATGCATTTTGTGAGTGGGGGCCGGTAAAAAGCCCCAGGGGGCCGCATTCGGCTCGGGGGGCCTTAGTTTGAGGACCACTGTTTTAAACCATACCTGTTGCAGAACAAACAGAAAACAAAAGCCTCAATTTGTCTTGTGGAGGGGCTGCTGACAGCTATCAAGACCAGCAAATGTCTCCTCTGCACTGACTGACAGCGAGTTGTGGTCCATAGGAGACTAGTACAGGCTGGAAGGCAGCTGTTTGCAGGCTATGCTGTGAAAGGACAGTTGTAACAAGAGGGTTATAGAAGCTGCCATATTCATTCCCTTTTAATCAATACCAGATGCCTGGCTGTTCTGCTGATTCGATGCCCCTAATACTTATAGCCATAGCCCCTGAACAAGCATGCAGCAGATCAGGTGTTTCTGACATTATTGTCAGATCTGACAAGATTAGCTGCATGCTTGTTTCTGTTATTCAGACACTACTGCAGCCAAATAGATCAGCAAGGCTGCCAGGCAACTGCTATTGCTTTAAAGGATATACTTACCTGGGCTTCCCCCAGCCCCTGGCAGGGCTGTGGAGTTGGTACAAAAATCCACCGACTGACTCCTCAGGTTAGGATTCCACCGACTCTGACTAATTTGCATATTACAATTTTGTTGATTGAAAGTATGTAACATGAAATGCATCTCTTAACTGCCAACGCTGAGTAATTATAAAAAACAACTGAAGTGAGAGGGATATGCAGGCTGCATGCATATTTATTCCCTTTTAAACAATACCAGTTACCTGGCTAGTCGGCTGATCTTCTGCCTCTTTAAGGCTTCTTACACAGTAAGACGTTGCGTTTAATGCGACGTTAAGGTCGCATAACGTGCCCCTAACGCAATGCAGTGAAAGACTATAACTTGGACGTTATTTAGCCCTGCGTTTGGTGCGCGTTTTCGTCACACAGTGATAGAACGAAAACAGCACATGCATAAAAGAAAAAAATTACTGAGCATGTGCAAACAGTCTAACGCAGCTAAAAACGTGTATAACGCATAGCATGCAGCACTTTCATTTAATGTGCAGCGTTAGACACCAACACAACGTCTGCACTGTGAACAGGTCAATGATTTTTCATTGCTGTAAGTTATTGTGCGTTATGTTGTTGTTACGTGCGGCTTTAACGTCACACTGTGAAAGACTAAAACTGGCCCTTGGTAAGAGTACTTGTAAAAGGTACAGACAGGAACAAAGAACATCAATCAGGCCCTAGGCAATGTAACTGGGTACATACATGTAAGAGTGATGTGCAGGTACTCTGCAGGAGAATGAGGGGATTCTTCCTCTATTACACATTCTTCATGCACAATCTGAACCAGGTTTATGGGTGATAGACAACACCTCTGTGTTCAATGTGCACAACATTCTCATTGGATTCCCTGCAGCTCTGTGGGGAGTGCATATGTAGAGTATAGTACTACTGTGTAACAAAGTAAACCTGAGACAGATGAAATTAAAGTTTTATACATACACTAGCTGGTTGCCCGGGTATGTATTTGGCTGGTGTTGGCTCCGCCTACTTTTTCTAACCCTAACACACAATTACTCAATGACCAAGTTTGTGAGCTTTGGAGCCTTGGCATCAATAATGTGTATGTTCCCATAGAAATTAAACAAATCAGATTGGCTGTTTGTGGCTCTGCCCCTCTCCAGCATGTGAACCCCAGTCACCCAATGACCAACTGTAGCAGGTTTGAGGCATCTGCTATTAACAGTGTAAAAATGGCAGCAATTTAAATATTCCACTTGAAAATCGACAGGTGAATTTTGATTGGCTATTATAGGCCCCACCCACTTCCCTGAATATTAATCTCAGTCACTCAGTGACCATCTGGACAAAGTTTGGGAACCCTGAAATAAACAGTGTAAGAAGGGCTGCAGTTTACACTTTCCCAGTGAAATTTGTTTTTGGCTCCGGCCACTTTTTGTAACCTGGACACAGTCACTACTCAATGCCCAAGTTTGTGAGTTTTGGGGTCCTTGGCATCAATAATTTGTATTTTCCCATGAAATGAAACAAATCTGATTTACGGTTTGTGGCTCTGTCCCCTTTTCTGAATTTGAACCTCAGTGACCCAATGGCCAACTGTACTAGGTTTGAGGCTTGTGCCATTAACAGTGCAAGAATGGCAGCAATTGAAAAGTGACATGTGATTTTTGATTGGCATTTTTAGGCTCCACCCACTTTTCTGAATATTAATCCCAGTCACCCAGTTACCATGCTAAGTTTGAGAATCCTGTCATTAACAGTGAAGAAGGGCTGCAGTTTACAATTTCCCAGAAAAATCTGTTTTTAACTCCACCCACTTTTTGTAACCTTGACACACAGACACTACTCAATGACCAAGTTTGTGAGCTTTTGGGTTCCTGGCACCAAAATTGTGCTAATGGAAGCAGCTTATCCAGCAAAGAAATCTGGCTGTTTTTGGCTCCGCCCCTTTACTGAATTTGAACCCCAAACACTTAACGACCGACTGTAGCAGGTTTGAGGTCTCTGCTATTAACAGTGTGAGAATAGCTGCAGTTTCAATATTCCCCTTGAAAATCAATAGGTGAATTTTGATTGGCTCTTGTAGGCTCCACCTACTTTCCCGAATATTAATTCTAGTCACCCAGTGACCAACTGTGTGAAGTTTGAGAACAGTGTAAGAAAAGCTGCAGTTTACATTTCCCCATGTAAAAAGTTTGTCTTTTTGGCTCCGCCCACTATTTCTAATCTTGACATACAGTCACTTAATGACCAAGTTTATGAGCTTTGGGGTCTTTGGCATCAATAAGGTGCATTTTACCACTGAAATTAAAGAAATCTGATTTCTTTGATTTCTTTTTCTGAAGAAAGTTGTTTTTGGCCCACTCCCTTCAGAATTTAAACCCCAGTCTCCCAGTGACTGACTGTAGCAGATGTTAGGCCTCTGCCATTAAGAATGCATGAATGGCAGCAATGTAAATATTCCCCTTGAAAATCAAAAAGTGAATTTTGATTGACTGCTGTAGGCTCCACCTACTTTTCTGAATAGAAGTCCCAGTCACCCAGTGGCCAATTGTGTCATGCTTGAGAACCCTGCCAAAAACAGAATGGCTGAAATCAATCTTACAAATCTGATTGGCTGTTTGTGGCTCCACCCCTTTAGCTCCACCCCAATGACTGACTGTATCAGGTTTGAGGCCTCTGCCACTAACAGTGTAAGAATGGTAGCAATGTGAATATTCCACTTGAAAATCAATAGGTACATTTTGATTGGCTGTTGTAGACTCCACCCACATTTCTGAATATTCATCCCAGTCACCCAGTGGCCAATTGTGTAAAGTTTAGGAATCCTGCAATGTAAAAAATGAAGTTGTTGGCACCACCCACTTTTTCTAACCTTGACATACAGTCACTCAATTATCAACTTTGGGGTCCTTGGTATCAATACTTTGTATATTCCCATTGAAAAATAAACAAATCTGGCTGTTTGTGGCTCCGCCCCCTTCCTGAATTTGGACCCCAGTCACCCAGTGACCAACTGTACCAGGTTTGAGGCATCTGCTTTTAACAGTATAAGAGAATGGTAGCAGATGAAATATTCCCTTTGAAAATCAAAAGGTGATTTTATAATGGCTGTTGTAGGCTCCACCCACCTTCCAAAATCTTAATCTCAGTCACCCAATGACCAACTGTGCAAAGTTTGAGCACCCTGCCATTAAAGGGAACCTTAACTGAACGGGGGGTAAAGAGTTTTACTTACCTGGGGCTATTAGCGCTATTGCAGGCCGAAACGCGTACAAAAATACGTGTTGCCGCATATCTACGCGTATTTTTGTACGCGTTGTGGTCCGCAATAGCGCTAATTGCATTGGTGAATGCGTCCAATAATACGCATGGCGGCCGGCGACTGGTGAGTCGTCAAAAACGAAACTAAGTGACAGCGGGGGACCAGAGGATTCCAGAGCGGCGCCGAGGGCACAGGACTGCTGCAGGGAGCTGGTAATAGCCCCAGGTAAGTAAAACTCTTTACCCCCCGTTCAGTTAAGGTTCCCTTTAACGGTGTAAGAATGGCTGCAGTTTATATTTTCCCAGTAAAAGTTGTTTTGGCTCCGCCCACTTTTTGTAACCTTGACACACAGTCACTCAATGACCAAGTTTGTGAGCTGTCAGGTTCCTGGCATCAAAAATGTGTGAATGGAAGCAGTTTATCCACCAAGAAAATCTGATTGGCTGTATGTGGCCCCGCCCCTTTAGTGAATTTGGACCCCAGTCACCCAATGACCGACTGTAGCAAGTTTGAAGCCTCTGCCATTAAGTGTAAGAATAGCAGCAGTTTAAATATTCCCCTTGAAAATCAATAGGTGAATTTTGATTGGCTGTTGTAGGCTCCACCCATTTTCTTGAATCTTAATCACATTCACCCAGTGACCAAGTGTGGCAAGTTTGAGAACCCTGCGATTAACAGTCTAATGCTTCATACACACTTGAGATAAAAGTCTTTGAAAAAGGCAAAATCACAGACCAATTTTACCCCCTTCCATGTAGTATGAGAGCCATACTCTACACAGTCTATTCTATGGAGCTGCTCTCCCCATCAGATAAAATCTTTGCAATATGCTGCACACAAAGATGCCCGTTTACACTCAAAAGATCATTATCTGCAAAAGATCTGTTCCTGCAAAAAATCCATTCCTGCAAAATGCATTCATAGTCTATGAGATCTGCAGATCCTCATACACACCTTGTTTAACTGTCATTTATCTGCAGATCAAACAATCATCTGCAGATCTGGCAATCATCTGCAGATCTGAAGATCCATCCTGGTGAAGATCTGATTTGCAGATGATTGTCTGTTAAACAAGGTGTGTATGAGGATCTGCAGATATCATAGACTATGAATGCATTTTGCAGGAATGGATCTTTTGCAGATAATGATCTTTTGAGTGTGTACGGGCATCTTTGTGTGCAGCATCTTGCAAAGATTTTATCTGATGGGGAGTTCAGCTCCATAGAATAGACTGTGTAGGTATGGCTCTCATACTACATGAAGGGGGTAAAATTGGTCTTTCATTTTCCAAAGAGTTTTATCTCAAGTGTGTATGAAGCATAAGAATGGATGCAGTTTTACATTTTCCATTTAAAATGAACGGCTGCAATTTGATTGGCTGTTTTATGCTCCGCCCACTTTTCCTGGATTTGTAACCTCGGTCATCAAGTGACCAACTGTGCCATGTGTGGGGACTCTGGCTTGAATACTGTGAGAATTAGTGATGGGAATTCCGGCTCTTCTCGGAGAATCGGCTCCCATTAAAGAGCCGGCACTTACGGCTCTTCATTAAATATCACTAGACACCAGACATCAGAATCGGAGTAAAAGCCCCGCCCCTATCTCCATGACAACTCCAGACTGCTTCTCTGACTGGGGCAATCCCTCCTGCTACTGCTCTGCTCAGCCCCATACACTCCTACAAGCTGCAAGAGGAGGACTACATCTCCCAGCATGCCTCAGCGCCCTTTATTACACCTCAAATCAGAGCTGTGTGGGGCGGCTGAGGCATTGGCTCTTTTAAAACTGAGAACCGGCTCTTGTCGTTCGCAGCAAAGAGCCGACTCGTTCGCGAACGACCCATCACTAGTGAGAATGGCAGCCTTTTACATTTTTTCCATTGACTTGAATGGGTGGAATCTGATTTGCTGTTTGTAGCTCCGCGAGACCACCAGAACATCATCCCAGGTAGTAAGGGATCTGTGTACAGAGTTTCGTTCAAATTGGTCAAGCAGTTTTCGCGTGATCGCCACACACACACACGGAGCTTCCTCCAGGCCCCTTCAGGCTAATCAATCCCTTGCTGTCCTCCTTCGCCACCTGGATCTTCTGCTATGGGTCCAGGTACTTGAGCCAGTTGGGTGTAGTGCGCATGCACACACTCCGCCGCTGGGAGCGTACTACACCTGTGCAGCATTATTGCGCAGGTGCAGAATGTTCCTGGCTGTGGGAGCGGCACGCGGCCAGACTGTGCTGACTGGCTGAATTACCGGGACTCGTAGCAGAAAATCCAGGTGGCGGAGGTGGACAACGAGGGACTGATTGGCCTGAAGGGGGCTGGAGGAAGCCCCAGGTACGTATAAAACTTATTTTCTTCTGTCTCAGGTACCCTTTAATTTGTAGTTACCAAACCAAATTTTAACATATCAAATCATTTAATTTCATGAGCAAAGGGAGTGCGTACATTTGCATAAACCAACATCAACGCAGAATTATTTCCATCTCATTGACCATCTCTATTAGTGACACAGCTACACATCAGGCTTTATTCTTACAGCATAGATGTTATTTAGTATATATGTTACGGCCAGAACCCGAAGTGTGGCCACTTCTAGTTCTGGCCGGCCACTTCGGGTTCTGGCCGGCCAATGCGCGAAGTGGCCGCAGCGCTGCGGCCAATGTGAGAAATGTTTTGTTGACGCCGTCTCGCCGCGGCCAAATTGATGATGCTTAATTGTAATGAAATGTAGCCGGCGGCAATGTCATAGATGAAGCCGCCGGCTTTCGCGCACTGCCTCTCCCCGATCCACCCTCCCTCCTCTCCCCGCCTCCCATTACAATACATAGCAGCCGGGCGGGGACATGCAGCCGGAGAGTCGTTCGTCGCGGCAGGGGAATCCTGCCGTTCCTGCAGAGCGGGGTGCTGGCAGAAGCGATGTCTGCAGCCTCCCCCGCTCTGCTGCCCCTGCTGCGACGAACGACTCTCCGGCTGCATGTCCCCGCCCGGCTGCTACGTATTGTAATGGGAGGCGGCGGCGAGAGGAGGGAGGGGGGGGATCGGGGAGAGGCAGTGCGCGAAAGCCGGCGGCTTCATCTATTCTATGACATTGCCGCCGGCTACATTTCATTAAAATTAAGCAAGTTTGTCATCAATTTGGCCGGGCGAGACGGCTGTAAACATTCCATTTCTCACATTGGCCGCAGCGCTGCGGCCACTTCGCATATTGGCCGGCCAGAACCCGAAGTGGCCGGCCAGAACTAGAAGTGGCCACACTTCGGGTTCTGGCCGTAACATATATAAGAGATTCCTGTGTACACATCATATATACAGTCACAATCAGATATGTGTACTGTATCTGACTTTAAAAATATGGGGACTGCTTTATTGAAGCAGCACAAGTAATTATTTTTTGATTGGTTTATTTCATTTTTGTGAACTATGCACAGCTATTACGTATATACAGTATAAATTATTTGATTATTATCTGAGAAATAGAAAATTTTATCATATTTTCAATTACAGTTTAAATTCATTAGGAATCGGAGTAGGTGCATTTTCTCCCCCGACTTCAGGTACCTAAAAATTGCCCCGTCTCCACAGCCCTGGCCCCTGGTAGCCTATCTGTCTCTTGCCACAGCTCCAGTGTCCCGGGATCCCCTTTGTTGTAGATGCTGACCTCGCCAGGTCAATATCTTCTGCACCTGCACGCGGCCGCGCCGCTTGCAATCACGTTTACATGGCCTGGAGTGTTCTGCGCAGAATGCTCCAGGCCACGTGAGCGTGTGGCCCCACGCAAGCGCAGAAAATGCCAACCTTGCGAGGTCGGCATCTACAACAGAGGGAATTCCGGGACACTGGAGCTGTGGCGAGGGACACATTGGCTACCATGGGCTGGAGTAAGCCCAGGTAAGTAGATCCTGTTTTTGTTTGCTTTTTTTTTAACCTCACACCTGTCCTTTAAAAGGAAAGAAAATATGGCAGCCTCCATACTCTACTCACTTCAGTTGTCCTTTAAATCCCCATTTTGGAGCAAGCGTATGTCAGTAAATTAACCACTTAAGTACCAGCGGTCTCTGCCCCCTTAAGGACCAGCAACCGCTGGTACAATACCAATGGAATCTCGTATCGCCACACATGCCCGCCGCACGCTGGAATTCTAACAAACTCTGCCACCTCTATGACGGCAGAGTCATGTGAGCCGGTCAGGAGCCGCTTTGATTGGCTCCTGACCGTGTCTATCAATGTAAGCCAATGGGAGTGGCTTACATTGCTAGACACGGCCAGGAGCCAATGAAATCGGCTCCTGACCGGCTCACATGGCTCTGCTGTCATAGAGACAGGCAGAGCCTGTGAGATGCGGCGAAACGTCAGGTTTGATCGGCGGGAAACGGCGGATGCGAGCAGCGGCGGCTAATTGAGATCTACACCCTGCCAGCCAGGAGCCTGTCAAAATAGAGCCTAGATTTCAATTAGCCTGGTCCTTAAGTAGTTAATTAGTCATAAATAACACATAATGAATATGCTGTAAAATGTGTGTGAGATTTGTGACAAATACATTTTGATTCCCAGCCGTTCTTAAAGGACAGGGGCACTTATGATACAAAATGCCACCCATACACGTGTCAATAATCCCAGTCCAGCTGGTTATCAATTATGTGTCCTGATCAGACATTGGTTAGGTAGTTGATCAATGTGCTACCTTGTTCTTGATCAGACTTCAACTGATTAACTGTTCAATATTGATCAGATATGTCATTTTCAGTAGATCATTGGAAGATGCAAAGTAAGTCAATCTCCTTGAGAAATCTACTTATGCAGGGTGCTGCAAAAAAAAAACAAAAAAAATAAACCATTTACATAAAGTGCAGCACCCTCCTCTGCTCATCAAGGTAAATAAATACAGTAGCTGTACTGTCCTACAATGCCATATGGTAGACAGCCACTGTCACCACCAGGAAGCATCATCATAGGAGAAGCCAGCATTGGCAAGATTTACTGTGAGCTGCAGCAGGTCTCATGCTGGAAACACACAATGCAATTTACAGTCCGATCGACAGGAAGTTGTATCCTGTGTACATATCCGAACTGCTCCAGATCAATAAAGTAATCCATTTTCCAATTATAAAACTTTAAAAATTATCCCTTTATCGATCAGACAGTTTTGGAAATAATCATCCAATTCCCGTGGATCGGACTTTAAAGGAACTCCGAGCAGTGCAGAAACTATGGAAAGATGCATATCATTTTAGGGCCTGTTCAGACTATGCGCGTTCCTGGACGTTTTCAGGGAACGTGTCTGGGTACCAAAAACGCATAGGAACGGCTCCTAATGCTTTTGAATGCGCTAGTTCACATGTATGTGTATGAGACGCATACGTTTCTCATCCGCATTGCTGCACGCAGTTCTGTGCGATACGCATAGAAACGGACACAATGAAAGTCTATGGACGCGTATCAAAAACGCGTACTATTGCGTTTTTAGCGTCCGTTTTCCTCTGCGGTTTCCATAATTTTTTTTTTTCCCCTGAGTCACGTGTGTGCAAAATGCAATAGAATACGCATTAGAACGCAAGAAAAACGCATGCGTTTTTCACCTTGCGTTTCTTTGATTTTAAACGCATTCTTCATACGCAGATAGTCTGAACAGGCCCTTAAAGCTCTCTTTCTTCTCTTTCCAATGATCTAAAAACCGCCACCCTACGCCTTTTAGTTTTTGCTATTTTCGCGATCGAAATTGCAGCGGCCGCGATTTTGATCAGCCGCGATTTCGATCGTGAAAATAGAGAAAACTAAAAGGCGTAGGGCGACGATTTAGGTGTCGTCAGAAAGAAAAGAGAGCTTTAAAATGATATCCATCTTTCCATAGTTGCATTGTATTACACAGGGCGACTTTTTCTCAAAGTCAGCAGCT
The DNA here is from genome assembly GCF_040937935.1 of Hyperolius riggenbachi. Taxonomy (NCBI): domain Eukaryota; kingdom Metazoa; phylum Chordata; class Amphibia; order Anura; family Hyperoliidae; genus Hyperolius; species Hyperolius riggenbachi. Next base: position 244,666,326 of record NC_090653.1, on the reverse strand, counting down.
CCATTAAGCAGGAAAAAGTCGCCCTGTGTAATACAATGTAACTATGGAAAAATGGATATCATTTTAAAGCTCTCTTTTCTTTCTGACGACACCTAAATCGTCGCCCTACGCCTTTTAGTTTTCTCTATTTTCACGATCGAAATTGCGGCCGCGGCAATTACGATCGCGAAAATAGCGAAAACTAAAAGGCGTAGGGCGGCGGTTTATATATCATTAGAAAGAGGAGAAAGAGAGTTTTAAAATGATATGCATCTTTCCATAGTTTCTGCACTGCTTGGAGTCCCTTTAAGTTGCATTATGTGTGCCCAGCATAAAGGTGGCCATACGCCTGTCAATCTGTGACTAGATCAACCATCACACAACAATAATTCCAGTATCTGTAGAGCGCTTCTTTTCCTGTTGGACTCAAAGCGCTTGCAAGGCAGCCACAAGAGCGCACTCAGTAGGCAGTAGCAGCATTAGGGAGTCTCACCCAAGGACTTCTTACAGAATAGGTGCTGGCTTACCGAAATAGGAAAAGCCAAGAGCCATAGGGCTCCTATGTCAGAGGCGGAGCCCTTAACCAGTACACTATCCAGCAGGGCTGTGGAATCGGAGTCGTGCAATTTTGGGTGCCTGGAGTCGGAGTCGGAAAAAAATGCACCGACTCCGACTCCTAATGAATTTGTAACTAATTAAAATAGGAAATATGATAAAATGTTCTATTTCTCAGATAATAGTCATTAAAAATAATGTATATATATACAGTATATATACAGTAATAGCTGTGCTTAGTCCACAAAAATGAAATAAACCAATCAAAATGAGTTACTTGTGCTGCTTCAATAAAGCAGTCCCCGTATTTTTAAGGTCAGATATACATATCTGATTGTGACTGTATATATGATGTGTACACAGGAATCTCTTATATATGTTACGGCCAGAACCCGAAGTTTGGCCACTTCTAGTTCTGGCCGGCCACTTCGGGTTCTGGCCGGCCAATGCGCGAAGTGGCCGCTGCGCTGCGGCCAATGTTAGAAATGGAATGATTCCTCTGACATTAATGTATCTTCTGGCCGCAGCGCAGCGGCCAAACGTATAACAACTTAGTTCATTTAATGCAATTCAGCCGGCGGCAATGTAACAATTCAAGCCGCCGGCTTTTTCTCTACCTCTCTCTCTCCTTCTCCACCCCCCCCCCCCCCCCCCGCCTCTCTCGCTCTCTCCTATGGACAGCCGGGCGGGGACACGAGTGTCCCCCCCGGAGTCGTTCGTCGCGGCAGGGGAATCCTGCCGTTCTTGCAGAGCGGGTGCTGGCAGAAGCGATGTCTGCAGCCTCCCCGCTCTGCTTTCCTGGTGCGACGAACGACTCCCGGGGGCCTGCTGCCCATAAGAGGAGGAGAGAGAGGCAGAGAAAAAGCCGGCGGCTTGAATTGTTACATTGCCGCCGGCTGAATTGCATTAAATGAACTAAGTTGTTATACGTTTGGCCGCTGCGCTGCGGCCAGAAGATACATTAATGTCAGAGGAATCATTCCATTTCTAACATTGGCCGCAGCGCAGTGGCCACTTCGCGCATTGGCCGGCCAGAACCCGAAGTGGCCGGCCAGAACTAGAAGTGGCCAAACTTCGGGTTCTGGCCGTAACATATATACTAAATAACATCTATGCTGTAAGAATAAAGCCTGATGTGTAGCTGTGTCACTAATAGAGATGGTCAACGAGATGGAAATAATTCTGCATTGATGCTGATTTATGCAAATGTATGCACTCCCTTTGCTGATGAAATAAAATAATTTGATATGTTCTTAAAATTTGGTTTGGTGACTACAAATTAAAGGGTAACTGAGACGGATGAAAAGTAAAGTTTTATACATACCTGGGGCTTCCTCCAGCCCCCTTCAGGCTAATCAGTCCCTCACTGTCCACCACCCGGATCTTCTGCTATGAGTCCTGGTAATTCAGCCAGTCAGCGCTGTCCGGCCGCATGCCGCTCCCACAGCCAGGAACATTCTGCACCTGCGCAATAGTGCTGCACAGGTGTAGTATGCTCCTGGCGGCGGAGTGTGTGCATGCGCACTACGCCTGACTGGCTCAAGTACCTGGACTCATAACAGAAGATCCAGGTGGTGGAGGAGGACAACGAGGGACTGATTATCCTGAAGGCGGCTGGAGGAAGCCCCAGGTATGTATAAAACTTTAATTTCATCTGTCTCAGGTTTACTTTGTTACACAGTAGTACTATACTCTACATATGCACTCCCCACAGAGCTGCAGGGAATCCACTGAGAATGCTGTGCACATTGAACACAGAGGTGTTGTCTGTCACCCATAAACCTTGTTCAGATTGTGCATGAAGAATGTGTAATAGAGGAAGAATCTCCTCATTCCCCTGCAGAGTACCTGCACATCATTCTTACATGTACCCACACTTACATTGCCTAGGGCCTGATAGATGTTCTTTGTTCCGGTTTGTATCTTTTACAAGTACTCTTACCAAGGACTAGTTTTAGTCTAAAGGGAATAAATATAGTAGTCTACATATCCTCACTTCAGTTGTCTTGTAAAATTCCTAAGCGTTGGCAGTTAAGAGACGAATTTCATGTTACATACTTTTAATCAACAAAATTGTAATATGCAAATTAGAGGAGTCGGAGTCGTGGAGTCGGAGTTGGTGGAATCCTAAACTGAGGAGTCGGAGTCGGTGGATTTTTGGACCGACTCCACAGCCCTGCTATCCAGCCACATAATCACTCTCTGATCCAATCTGATCAGAGGGGTATCTATTGCATTTGCAGACAGATTTCAGCAAATCTGTAACAAAAAAAAAAAATGCACCTCTGGGGGATACTTACCTCAGGAGAGGGAAGCCTCTGGATCCTAATGAGACTGCCCCCATCCTCCTCCATCCTGGCAATCCAGTGCTGCAATCCCCCAAACAGCGGCAAGGTAAATATTAACCTATCGTGATCCAGCACAGGCGCACTAGTCACTCTACACCTGGGCCTAAGGCGGAAATAGCCGAGCTACTCTACTACACAAGCGCAAGGAGTCTGTGCAGTAGAGAAGGCCCAGCTATTTCCATCTGAGCCCAATGGAAAGCAACTACTGCGCCTGCACTGGATCATGGTAGGTAAATATAGCCGAGCCTGTGCAGTGCGTTTCGGGGGAGCCAATGTCCCCTTCAGTGTGCAGCGGCGGCCTCTAATTAGTGGCTGCTGCTTGGATAGGACTACAAAAAATGGCTGACATTGTATTGGAGTATACACTCCAGCGGCCATTTCTTTGTAGTTCTATAGTAATTCCTATGGGACTGCAGCAGTGCAAAGGGAGAAAGGTGACACAGGTTGGCCCTAAACATTTAGGCATGCGGCGCAATGGCCTGCAGGCCGAATGCAATTAAAATCTCACAAAAGCTCTGCGGGCCACAGGAAAAAGCTTGGTGGGCTGCGTTTGGCCCTTGGTCTGGACTTTGAACATCCCTGATGTAAAAGCACAGCCTAGCATGGCGGGTTGTTCCAGCATATCCACCCTTCCCTCTGCTACAATTGAAAGGCAAGAGAGTGTGTTGTGGTAGCAGACTGGGCAGGTCACAGCATCGGGCAAGGTGAGGAGAGCGCCAGAGGACACAGATCTGGATACATCAGGGCTCAATTCACAATGCAGTAATGCAGAAAACTGTGAAATTTCAATTCAATAAAGGCTTGTTTCCAATACATGCGGTGTGATGCGGCTACCGCAACAGAACTAAAAACAATGCACGGCAATGGAACAGTTTCCACTACGTGCTGGTTATGTGGAGCGAACTGAGAATCAGCAGCCTGCTGCAGATTCTCACACAGCCGCATCCGTGTCCCTTCTCCTCTTATGGGCGGCCGCATCTCCCGCTGTGGAAGTGAAGCGTAGCCACATTGCATCCCATTTGCCAGTGGAAACGAGCCCTCAAATTTAATGCATGGAAAAGTAAAATTACCAACTTGTTAGGTAAATGCCTCAAATGTCAATTCACAAAGATTAAAGGGACTCCGAGCTCTAATTAAAATCAAAATCTGAACTTACCTGGGCCTTTCTCCAGCCCACCGTAGGTCGGAGGTCCCTCGACGTCCATCTGGCTCTTCTCCCAGGGCCTGGTCAGAAATGGCTCCCCGGCAACACTGGGCCCGAGTGTCGGGCTCCTCTTCCTGAAAGGTGGCATCAGTCCTCACCACACCGGCCGCCTCGCGTCATCACGGTGGCCGGCGTGACAGTACGGCGCATGCGGTTTAATCGCGAATGCGCCGTACTATCACACCGGCCGGCGTGGTGATAACTGACGTCACCTTTCAGGAAGAGGAGCCCGACACTCGGGCCCAGTGTCGCCAAGAGCCGCCGGGGAGCCATTTCTGACCAGGCCCTGGGAGAAGAGCCAGATGGACGTCAAGGGACCTCCCGACCTACAGTGGGCTGCAGAAAGCCCCAGGTAAGTTCAGATTTTGATTTAAATTAGAGCTCGGAGTCCCTGTAAAGCATGCAGTAAAAAGTGAGACGTTTGATATTTTTCCTGCAGCCGAGAGCGACAATCAGCCATTCACTAAAATGAAAAGGCAAAGGAGACAGCCAATAGGAGGAGCCTCCCCATGCTACTCCTCACTCTGTTGGTACCAATGTACTGCTGGTAAGGACAACAGAAAAGAAAAAAAACAAGATGCAGGAGCAGGGCACATTCATAGAAGTTTCTCTGTATCCCTTTAGAAGTGCACATCCATAGACTGATAGAGAGAGAGAGCCCCCTAGTGGCATGCATGCAGATCTAATGGGACGCTGGGGTGCCTTTCACTGTCACAAGCAGCTCTTGCAAAGAAGGCTCATGTGTTACTGAAGTGAAGCCATGTTTTGCTGTAAATTACTAAACTATTGACACAAGTGTGAAAAGTTTAAAATAATGATAGCAGTATTTTACCAAACTGTGTTTAGCCAATTGAGCACATAGTCACTGCCGCAACATCAGCAATAAGGAGACGACCAGGTTAAAGTGAACCAGAGACGAAGCACCCTCATGTATTTTACCATATATATCAGTGGGAACATTAGAGGAAACACCTACCCTGCTCTCTGTTTCATTCTTCACTGCTCAGCCTGCTTGTTATCAGCCCTGATAAAATCCCTGACTGAGCATTCAGCCTGGCTTTGTTTAGGAATCATTATAGCGGAGTATGTCTTCTCTGATGTCTTTTCAAGCCCAAGCCTGCCCCCTTCTGGTTCTGCTTTCCTGTTCTGTATATTTGCAACATCACAGAGAGCTCTGATGAGATAGGAGGAGCTGCTAATGTAAGGGTATATTGAAAAACTTTTATTTATCTATATTTGTTAGTCATAAGAGGTTTTTAGAAAAGGTGATTTCATTTTGCACACAGCCCACTAAATAATATGCTTTTCTGATGAACTGTGTTCTGCATGGAGGTTTAGTAATATAAAAATAAATAAAAAAAAGGCACACCTGAGCGGCAAAAATACCAGCTATAGCATTTATTTTGTAAAATCTATTAGGGGATATGTTTATTTTGTGCCAAACCGTTCATCTCTGGTTTCCTTTAAAGATTAGTTTGGCCTGAATGGTGAAGAACATGGGGGCGTGTGCATTTGAAATGGCAGCAGACACATTTTGGCGCAAGTGCAGCCAAAAAACAGCACCCTGCTGTAGGCAAACTCTTGGGTGGCGTTAATACTATTCCTTCTCACAATTGTCACAACTCGAGGGGGGGGGGGGGGCAGTTGAATACTTTTTTTTTTACTAACTTGAGCTCTGGTTATTGTTGCCCAAAATAGTCACCGAGAGCCTCTATAGGCATAATTCTCATTACGGCCTATAGCGGCACACAAAAGCGATGCGCCGAAATTAGCTGATTTGCAGGGGGCTGTCATCTTTAGAGCCAGTTCACACAGGCAACTGCTGGCGGCTTGTTTGGCCAATGTCGAATGCGCTCTAATCTCAAAGCCGTACGCAGTGGATCCCAGCAGTAAACAACGAGCATGGCAGCCAGCAGTCACATGTATGAACCAGCCCTTGTTTCTTTATCCAGAAATGCCAATTGCCTCACTGTACTGCCAATTGTTTGGCTTTAGTATTTTGAGTCACCCAACCACAGCACACATACAGCGTGTTCAGACAGAGAGCAGTGAGAAATCGTCTGGACACACCTTCTGGGTAAGCAATTTAGAAAGCAGAACTTGTGCTGTAAATTCTTGGAATGCTTTGATCTCTCTGTGCTAGCAGAAAACACAGAAACTGAAACCAGAAGAGCTCTGTTATTGTCTCCCACTGCCCCCTAGTGACAAGTGGCATAAGTACTACAGTATTTAGTAGCAAGCAAATGTAACAAACAACAAAAAATGTGCTAAAAAATATTGGCCTGTGGCACTTGCATGCCTCTACATACATTGACTGCTAAAGGGTTAAATGAATTCCGAGTGAGACAGAAATAACCACTGAACATTGGTTATGTTGGCTTGGGATTTATTGTAAGCCTCAGAGATGACTGCAACGAAGACTGTAAATCAGTTCCGAACAGGTATGTGCAAACTGGCAATCGAACAAATCTATTCAGAAAGGCCCCTCCAAGTTGGACCCAGTTTCCATTATAAGCAGTGGCTCGTCAGTTTCCACAATACACTGCTGCAGGATGGCTTCACAGGCAGGCTTCAGCAAGAGCTACAAGCCCAGAGCTCTCATTTCCAAGCCACATAACCATAAGCCAAATGCACACAGGTACGCATCTAGACACACAGCATCTCCCTTACTCGTTTCTAGGTCATTCTTTCATTGGACCACATTCTCAGTTTTGTTGACCAGGATCCTAGTTCTTGGCTATGACAGAAGCTTGTGTGACAAAACATTCATGTTGAATAGTTCATCGGGTTAACTCTTTTGGCAAGCTTGGGTAGTGCCTCTTGACGTTACCTTCAACAAACAGCTCATGCACCATATCACCCAATACAGAATCATGTCCCACCAGAAAGACACTGTAATGTCCATAAAGAACACCCATTATAATGTTGCCATTTCTCTGAAGCCGATAGGCTGCATTCTTACAAGCAAAATGACCATTTCTACGCCATTAATAAGTACGTTTCCCTCTTCTTGTATTCCAGGTTTATGTAACGCAGCAATCTTAGAATATGGTTTTCTTTTTTGGCAAAGCAGAACAGGCAGATGTTCTGCGGTACACAGGGCAAGTCTTGCTTCAGAAATGACCAAGAGGTTCTCAAGATCTCTTATCTCATGGCGATGGAGAAGACAGAGTAGATCTCTTCAGGGAAGTTCTCCTGCTTTTCCTGAGCCACGACAGCGAGCCCTGCATGTCTGATGAGTCTACGTACAAGGTCAAGGTCTCTGCAGATACTGCTGTCCACGTCATCCATAATGGCACCTTCTTGGGTCATGTTGTCTTTGATGACAATAATGCCGTTGGATCGCAGGCCAGACTTGCATCGCTTCAGGAAGTCCACAAGGTGGCTATCGGTCAGATGTCCTGTTCCAAAACAGAGACCAGTTATGAATAGGTGACATCAAATTGACCCGGAAGTAAAGCTGTTCAATATAATATGATCAAGTAGAAGAGTAACGAACAAATAAGGAAGCCTCCACTTGACACTTTTTTTTGTTCTGGAACACTTGTTCTAGCACTAAATGTGGCCATACATCAGGCGACTTGGTGGCCAATTGACTATCCGATTTGATGATTATAATCGAATCGGATGAAAATCTGTGTCGCCAAGAGCATGCTCGACAATTCAACCAATGGATCGACAATGCAACCAAACCGAAATCTGTTGCACAAATAGATAGGACATGCTGCAAGGTGTTGAGTGGACGTGCTCAATCAAGGTGCGTGGTGGTAACAGTTTATGATATTGCGACAAGCGGCAAACACAATGGAACCCCTGGCACTGTCCCCCGAATGTAAAACTTGCCCTTGCATGAAAACTTTACCTGGCGGTATCTGCTGCTGGCTCCGTCTTCTTCCTCACACACGCGCCCCATGTGGTTACCAGTATCACATGGGTATCTGTGACGTCACACATGCGCAATACGCTTGCAACCACATGGAGCACATATGTGTGAGGAAAAGGACAGACAGCGGCTGACACCAACAGGTAAAAGTATCCATGCACGGGCACTGGGGGCTCACTGGGGGGGGGGGGGGGGGGGGGGGCAGCACCAGAGGCAGCGAGGCAACGTCATTAGGCAGATTCACGCAAGACTTCCTGCTGATATTGATCAGGAATTGGCCTGCGGTGTATGGGCGGCTGACAGATCTCTCTCCAATCAGATTTGATCAGAGAGCTTTGTCTCTTGATCGAATCATCCCATCATCGCTAGATGTATGGCTACCTTAAGTCTTTGATATCTCCCTATTGATCACCAAACAATAGTCATTCACAGTATCCTCAATGGCACTTCAACACTCACTAATGCGAATCAATTGTTGGATGAAATCTGTGCAGAGCTTGTCACTGTATACTGCAGATCTTAGTATAAGATTGCTGCTGCATGAAGCCTGCACCAAGGGCAGTTACCAGTCTGAAATTGGAGTAAACTGTACCTTTCCTGTAGTACAAACCACTCAGAGTGGTGATAGCGATATGAATTGTCCGTGGCGTGGTGGTTGACACAACTCCGTTCTGTATGGTATTTGAATGCCGCTCTATAAGAGTCTCTGATTGGTGGTCTGTCCATATGGTGGCAAGCCTCCCGTCCGCCGCTGAGTCCTGCAGACGGGGTATGGAAGTTCCAGTTCACCTCACTCCCAGCATAGGTCAGAAGTGGTCGGATTCACTCTTACTATAGCCACTCAGAATGGTTTGTACAACAGGAAAAGGAAGCGTTTACACCAATTTAAGACAAGTGCAGCATCTCTGCCAGTATTCACACAGCCATCCCTGATGAGAACAGCGAACTTTGTATACTAGAAGGATCACTGGTTTTTGTGATTTTTGGCAGCAATATTAGTTGAACTGTATCTAGAATGCTATACAATACATACTGACGGACATTTCTGTTCATTAACCTGCAGCCTCTGGAGTTTTCCAGGTAGCCACTAACGATACAATCTTTTTCATCCAATTTTACCAAATCTATGTAGTAGAAGGGTAAACTCAGTGAATCTATTGAATGGATCACTTAGGCAGTTACCTTATATTACAGAGAAATGGTAAGATTGGATGAAAAAGATTGTATTGTTAGTGGCCATAACATTTTTGTTCAAGATTCCATCTACCAGGCTTACATCCAGTTAAAGAACAACTGTAGTGAGAAGAATATGGAGGCTGCCATATTTCTTTCCTTTTAAACAATACCAGTTGCCTGGACGTGGTATCTATTTGGCTGCAGCATTGTCTGAATAACACCAGAAAACAGAAACAAGCATGCAGCTAACCTTGTCAGATCTGGCAATAATGTCAGAAACACCTGATCTTCTGCATGCTTGTTCAGGGGCTATGGCTAAAAGTATTAGAGGCAGAGGATCAGCAGGGCTGCCAGGCAACATCCATCATCCCACCATGCTTACTGCAGTTCAGGGCAGGAAGTCCATGGATACTGTGTAACCAGCTGTATAGCAGTTCAGAGCTGGAAGGCCATGGATACTGTGTAACCAGCTGTGTACCAGTTCAGGGCTGGAAGGCCATGGATACTGTGTAACCAGCTGTGTAGCAGTTCAGAGCTCGAAGGCCATGGATACTGTGTAACCAGCTGTGTAGCAGTTCAGGACTGGAAGGCCATGGATACAGTGTAACCAGCTGTGTAGCAGTTCAGGACTGGAAGGCCATGGATACAGTGTAACCAGCTGTGTAGCAGTTCAGGGCTGGAAGGCCATGGATACCGTGTAACCAGCTGTGTAGCAGTTCAGGACTGGAAGGCCATGGATACCGTGTAACCAGCTGTGTAGCAGTTCAGGGCTGGAAGGCCATGGATACCGTGTAACCAGCTGTGTAGCAGTTCAGGGCTGGAAGGCCATGGATACCGTGTAACCAGCTGTGTAGCAGTTCAGAGCTGGAAGGCCATGGATACTGTGTAACCAGCTGTGTAGCAGTTCAGAGCTGGAAGGCCATGGATACAGTGTAACCAGCTGTGTAGCAGTTCAGAGCTGGAAGGCCATGGATACTGTGTAACCAGCTGTGTAGCAGTTCAGGGCTGGAAGGCCATGGATACAGTGTAACCAGCTGTGTGGCAGTTCAGGGCTGGAAGGCCATGGATACCGTGTAACCAGCTGTGTAGCAGTTCAGGGCTGGAAGGCCATGGATACCGTGTAACCAGCTGTGTAGCAGTTCAGGGCTGGAAGGCTATGGATACCGTGTAACCAGCTGTGTAGCAGTTCAGGGCTGGAAGGCCATGGATACCGTGTAACCAGCTGTGTAGCAGTTCAGGGCTGGAAGGCCATGGATACCGTGTAACCAGCTGTGTAGCAGTTCAGGGCTGGAAGGTCATGGATACCGTGTAACCAGCTGTGTAGCAGTTCAGGGCTGGAAGGTCATGGATACCGTGTAACCAGCTGTGTAGCAGTTCAGGGCTGGAAGGCCATGGATACTGTGTAATCAGCTGTATGGCAGTTCAGGGCTGGAAGGCCATGGATACTGTGCAACCAGCTGTGTAGCAGTTCAGGGCTGGAAGGCCATGGATACAGTGTAACCAGCTGTGTAGCAGTTCAGAGCTGGAAGGCCATGGATACTGTGTACCCAGCTGTGTGGCAGTTCATGGCTCGAATACCATGGATACTGTGTAACCAGCTGTGTAGCAGTTCAGGACTGGAAGGCCACGGATGCTGTGTAACCAGCTGTGTGGCAGTTCAGGGCTGGAAGGCCATGGATACTGTGTAACCAGCTGTGTAGCAGTTCAGGGCTGGAAGGCCATGGATACTGTGTATCTAGCTGTGTAGCAGTTCAGGACTGGAAGGCCATGGATACTGTGTAACCAGCTCTGTAGCAGTTCAGGACTGGAAGGCCATGGATACTGTGTAACCAGCTGTGTGGCAGTTCAGGGCTGGAAGGCCATGGATACTGTGTAACTAGCTGTGAAGTTCTAAGGTCTACCACACACAAGCAAACATTCACTTCCAATCCAGTCCACTGCACTTCCTGTTCCTACAAATGAATGATGGACAAAGGACTCCAATTGGGCTCTTTGGTCAAATGGATAACTCAACCAGAATGAACAGGGAAAACAGCAGTGTGTCAGAAGAAAGAACCAAGGAGATGATCCACACTCAAGGGTTATGCAGACTCCGATGATTAATTTAATAAAATCAACAGTATGCACATACAGGAGTAGTTGTAATACATTTCACGAGATGATGCTTACTCATAGGGTCCCTATGGGTAAGCATAATCTGATATGAAACGTGTTAGATCATCTGCTCCTTTATGTGTATACTGTTAATTTTCTGAATAAATCTGAGTCTGCATAACCCTCGAGTATGGATGTCCTTAAAATGAACCCGAGTTGAGAGTTTTACGGAGTCTGCTTTATTTACGGTATTTCCTTTTAAGCAATACCAGTTGCCTGGCTGTCCTGCTGATGCTCTGCCTCTAATACTTTTAGCCATAGCCCCTGAACAAGCATACAGCAGATCAGGTGGTTCTGACATTATTGTCAGATGTGACAAGATTAGCTGCAAGCTTGTTTCTGGTGTTATTCAAACACTACTGCAGCCAAATAAATATAAAAAAAATATAGCAGCCCCCATATCACTCTTGCCTTGGGTTCACTTTAATGGCTATTGGATACCTGAGGCCAGCAGCCTTTGATGCAGGCCCTGTGGAAACATCATGCCTGGCTGTGCAGAGCAATTGTCTGATTTGATTACTGTGGCAGAAGCAAATACAGCATGTGCAGAAGAGCAGGACATGGACATTTCTAAACAGCTTACAAGGATCATATCCCCAATCCCACCCACACCATCAGAGAATAGTTCTTGAATATGAGACCATGGTGAGACTACTCGACAGCAGAAGAGAAGACTCCCATTTTTCAGTATACTAGAAGCAGTAAAGTGTTGTACCGTGTTAGCCATGAGTAAAAGAAAGAAGTTTTGAATCAGGATGATACCATTTATTGGCTAACTTATCCATCTCTAAGTTAGCCAATAAATGGTATCATCCTGATTTAAAACTTCTTGCTTTTTCAGTATACTAGGGAATGGAAAAAAACATGGTGCTCATTTTTATTTTGCCTAAAGCAACCAGTGAAATTCTATCTAGAGTTTCTAAACTAATCCAGCAAAGCCTATCGCCTGACTAGTTGCTGCAAGCACCGCCTTCCGTTTTACTTTACAAGGTTATTGTTGCAGATCATGCAGCATGGCCTCCTCACCTATCACCCACTGTATCCAGATCACATCATAGCGGCTTGGCTCTGGGACAAAGTCCTGCAGTCCACTGCAGAAGTAGTTGCCGATTCTGTTCCCGTCTTCACCGAGGTAGCCCTTTGCTTTGCTTAGGAACTCGTCCGTGACGTCAACCATGTCAACGTTTTTAAATATTGGCAGCAAGAGGCGTTTGGTGATCCGTCCTATGCCAGCACCACAGTCCAGAGCATAGGATGTACCAATCTTGTGAGGTCCATCCTGCGAGGTAAGCAAGAGAAGACCAAGTTTAGAGAGCTGTGCGGATCACAATGGAATTGCATAATAAAAGCACAAGTGTGGCCTAAAGAGGGGCTAGACAGGGAAAGTTAATATCAGCAGATCAAATGAAACGGGAAACAGATGAAATAAATGTTTATCTCCTGCTGCATCTCTCAAATGTTGAACATGCTTCCTCTCTAAAGCCCAATCTACACGATACGATTCTTTATACGATTTGATTACGATTCTATTTACGATCCGATTAAATCTGTTTTGTCCGATCAGGATTTGCCATTGTTTTGCAATGGCAAATAGAATTGAATCGAATCCTGATCGGACATGTTGGATTTAATCAGATCGGAAATAGAATCGTAATCAAATCGTATAAAGAATCGTATCGTGTAGATTGGGCTTTAAGTCCTACAAAAACCTGAGGTGCTCTATGATCTTCTAGGAAACGAAGTGAGATGGATAAGGAATCTGCCATCTTTATTACCTTCTGCAGGTTTGTCTGGCTGTTCCTAAGCTTTTAATATATTCAGAGTACTGAACCTGAGGCAGTAGGCTGATCAGGTGTTCTAACTTGTATGTTTGATGCAAGCAGGGCTGTGGAATCAGAGTTGAGGAGTCGGAGTCATTTTTGGGTACCTAAAGTTGGAGTCGGTGGTTTCATAAACTGGAGTTGGAGTAGGATAATTTTGTACCCATTGCATAGACCTGCAAGGGTTGTGGAGTCGGAGTCAAAGCAATTTTAGGTACCTGGACTCAGAGTTGTTGGTTTCATAAACTAAGGAGTCGGATCATTTTTGTACCGACTACCCAGCCCTGGAAACAAGTGTTTGTCTCAAACTTGTGCATTATTTGCACAAATACAGTTGTTGGCTTGCTCCTCAAAGTAACACCTAAATACCTATCAGGCTACAGGCATCTGGCCACCATGGTTTAGTGCTCCTCTAATCCCTTCTTTCATCTACACACTTACATAGTGAACAGTCATGTCACTAACTGTCTCCCAGAGGAGCTCACAATCTAATCCCTACCATGGTCAGTTATTGCCCTATGTTACTATTGTAGTCTAAGGCCAATTTTGAAGGAACCTATCTGTACGATTTTGGGATGTGTGAGGAAACCAGAGTGTCTGAAGGAAACCATTGCAATCACAAGGAGAACATACAAGCCACTGCGGAGACATGTGCTGTATGCTGACTCATGCTCATAAGCCAGAGAATTTAGGCAGAGAGCGGCGGGAAATGGAGCCTTGACCTAACCCTTAAGTAGCTACAGGACAGTCTACATGCATTATCCCTGAATAGTGGCGATCGTGGCATCTACATTACCATACAAAGAGCATGCCAAAACCTACAGTCTAATGCTGGGCATACACGGCTCGGTTCTCTTATCTTCCGCTCGTTTTTCTTATCTTTTTCCATTCACTACAATCCGGAATCGAGCGGCGAAATGACCATGCGGGAGATCGGACATGTCGGAAATTATCTATCGAGCCATCTAAATGGCTCAGAATCGAGCCGTGTATTCCCAGCATAAGACAACCTGGATATGCCTGCGAGGGGGATGTCAGCACAGTAAAAGACTACCATCTTTTTTAATCGGAAACAAAGTTGTATTGAGTAAAACCTAAAAAAACTAATAGAACAGGTAAATAAAAAAGCATCAAAATACAGTACAGCAAAGGGATAAGGATCCAGTGGAGCAATTACTCCATATACAAGAGGGATATAGGAGTATATGCAGGGAGAACATAGCCAATCACTCCGAGTATATAAATCAAAAAGAAGGAAGAAGGAAGACCGTCCAACAAGGATAAATCTTCAAGCACCGTAAAAGATGGGATGGAGAAAAAATAGCGACGAACAGCATTACAATAGAGCGCAAGCAGCAAATTAGTCATCGAGCAAAGAGTACACCTACAGTGAAAAGACGCGATATAAAAAATGAACAGACTATCATCTTACAAATATCTGCAGACTTGCAGAACAGCGATTACAGCCGGCCGGAGCCCTGTCAATCCGCATAACTGGAAACTGTGCCTAGAAAGCTGATCCAACGTTGTGTTTATACCCCCTGCATAAGCAGCATAGGGGTTGAAAGATCAGATGATTTACTGTCTAGCCTTTAACTGGAATTGAGGTAACTGTTTTATTTTTGCGTGCTAATTTTTTTGTTTTCTTATTTTTAACCCCAAAATACAACTGTGGATATACTAAACTGGAATATACAGTGGGATGCGAAAGTTTAGCCAAACTTATTAATAGTCATGATTTTCCTGTATAAATCGTTGGTTGTCACGATAAAAAATGTTAGTTAAATATATCGTATAGGAGACACACACAGTGATATTTGAGAAGTGAAATGAAGTTTATTGGATTTACAGAAAGTGTGCAATAATTGTTTAAACAAAATTAGGCAGGTGCATACAATTTGGGCACCACAAAAAAGAAATGAAATCGCAATTTGCTGATATCATCCCTGTAACTTGGACAATGCTAACTTTTTCTGTACTGTTATAACTTGAAAATAATAAAAAGCTAAAGTTGAAAAAAAAAAAGGAAAGAAATGCAATCTATATTTAGTAGATCTTCCTTTTGCAGAAATTACAGCCTCTAAACACTTCCTGTAGGTTCCAATGAGAGTCTGGATTCTGGCTGAAGGTATTCTGGACCATTTCTCTTTACAAAACCTCTCTAGATCATTCAGGTTTGATGGCTTCCAAGCATGGACAGCTCTCCTTAACTCACACTACAGATTTTCAATTATATTCAGGTTTGGGGACTGAGATGGCCATTCCAGAATGTTGTACTTGTTCCTTTGTATGAATGCCTCAGTGGATTTTGAGCAGTGTTTAGGGTCGTTGTCTTGTTGAAAGATCCAGCCCTGGTGCAGCTTCAGCTTTGTCACTGATTCCTGAACATCCAGAATCTGCTGATAATGAGTGGAATCTATGTGTCCCTCAACTTTGACAAGATTCCCAGTCCCTGCACTGGCCACACAGCCCCACAGCATAATGGAACCACCACCAAATTTTACTGTAGGTAGCAGTTGTTTTTCTTGGAATGCTGCATTATTTTTCCTTCATGCATAAAGCCCCTTGTTCTGCCCAAATAACTCATCAGTCCACAGCACCTTATTCCAAAATGAAGCTGTCTTGTCCAAATGTGCTTTAGCATACCTCAAGTGGCTCTGTTTGTGCTGTGGCGGGAGAAAAGGCTTCCTCTGCATCACTCTCGCATACAGCATCTCCTTGTGTAAAGTGCGCCGAATGGTTGAACGATGCACAGTGACCCCATCTGCAGCAAGATGATGTTGTAGGTCTTTGGTGCTGGTCTGTGGGTTGACTCACCATTGTTCTCACCATTCGTCACTTTTATTTATTCAAGATTTTTCTTGGTCTGCCACGTCAAGCCTTAACTTGACCTGAGCCTGTGGTCTTCCATTTCCTCAGTATGTTCCTAACTGTGGAAACAGACAGCTGAAATCTCTGAGACAGCTTTCTGTATACTTCCCATAAACCATGATGGTGAACAATATTTGTCTTCAGGTCATTTGAGAATTGTTTGGAGACCCCCATGTTGCTACTCTTCAGAGAAAATTAAAAAAGATTCAAAAATTAAAAAAGAGGGAAACTTACAGTTGACCCCCTTAAATGCTCTCTCTCATAAATGGATTCACCTGTGTAAGTAGGTCAGGGGTCACTGAGCTTACCAAGCCAATTTGAGTTCCAATAATTAGTTCTAAAGGTTTTGGAATCAATAAAATGCCCAAATTTATGCACCTGCCTAATTTTATTTAAAGGAGTTATCAGGCAAATTTAACAAAATAAGCGCTACTTACCCGGGGCTTCCTCCAGCCCCAAGCTCCCAGCATGTTCCTCGCCGCCGCTCTCCCCGCAGCAGTTTTCCCTGCGCAAGCGGTGCTGTTAATCACCGCCACGTGGACCGGAGCAGACTGCAAAGGCGCAGTAGTTCTGCACCTGCGCAGTCTGCTCTGGTCCACGTGTCGGTGACTGATAGTGCCGCTCGCACAGATGCCGTACAGGCCGACCTCATCGCCGGGGACCGGGAGGGAGCTGCGGCGAACGGCTACGGGCAGAGCTGCGGCGAGGGACATGCTGGGAGCTTGGGGCTGGAGGAAGCCCCGGGTAAGTAGCGCTTATTTTGTTAAATTTGCCTGATAACTCCTTTAAACCATTATTGCGCACTTTCTGTAAATCCAATAAACTTAATTTCACTTCTCAAATATCACTGTGTGTGTGTCTCCTATATGATATATGGAACTCCAATGAAAATAATGTAATAAAAAAGTGCTTAATTTTTACAATAATTATGTATAAATGATTTAGTCAGTGTTTGCCTATTGTAAAATCTTTTAAATCCCCGATTCACATTCTGACATTTACCACATGGTGAGATTTTTACTGTGGGCAGGTGATGTAGCTGCTGCTTGCTTTTTTGAGCAGTTGGAAAAAGCTGTAAACAGCGATTTCCCACAATGCAGCAATGTTCACAGACAGGAAACTGCCAGAAGTACCTCAGTACTCAGAGCTTCTTGTGGGAGGGGTTTCACCACAATACAGCACCCCCTGATGGTCTGTTTGTGAAAAGTAATAGATTTCTCATGTAAAAGGGGGTATCAGCTACTGATTGGGATAAAGTTCAATTCTTGGTTGGAGTTTCTCTTTAACTGACATTTTTTATCATAACAACCAACGATTTATACAGGAAAATCACAATGATTAACAAGGTTGCCAAAACTTTTGCATCCCACTGTATATACCCTGTCTATTTAGGAAGTCCCAGGTAAATATAAATGCGGACATTTTTTTTGTCTCAAGTACACTTTAAAGCCCAAATACACATTACAGATAATTCCAATAGTAATCACGCTGACTGAATATAAATAGCATATTGAAGCTAGGTAGGTGCTGAACACAATGGGCCTGATTCATTAACCCCCCTGACGGTATGAAAAATTCCGCCAGGGGGCAGCGCAGCAGTTTTTTTTATTTTTTTAAATCATGTAGCGAGCTGCTCAGCGGCATCCCCCCGCCCGCTTCGATCGCCTTCGGCGATCTCCGATCAGGAAATCCCGTTCAAAGAACGGGATTTCCTGGAGGGCTTCCCCCGTCGCCACGACGGGGCGGGATGACGTCACCGACGTCAGCGACGTCGGGACGTCATTGGGAGTCCCGATCCACCCCTCGGCGCTGCCTGGCACTGATTGGCCAGGCAGCGCACGGGGTCTGGGGGGGGGGGGCCGCGCGCCGCAACGGATAGCAGCGATCGGACGCGGGCCGGCGGCGATCAGTGTGCTGGCGCAGCTAGCAAAGTGCTAGCTTCGTCCAGCAAAAAAAAAATTATGTAAATCGGCCCAGCAGGGCCTGAGCGGCACCCTCCGGCGGCTTACCCAGTGTCACACACGGGGTTACCGCTAAGGAGGTTAATTTGCTGTAGTGCGAGCTATAAATGCCTTACATAGCAGCGTTCGCTGCCATGTAAGAAGCGTGCATTCCTTTAGTTACACGCATTGCTTCCTTAGCAATGCGCATAACATTAACTGTGGGCGGTCCTGCTCCTATGAAGTATCACTACCGCAATATTTCACTCTGTTAATTAACATTGTAGTAACAATGTAAACACAGTAGCGGCCGCGAGTGAAGTATCGCGGTAGAGATACTTCCCAGGAGCAGGACCGCCCACAATTAATGTTACACGTAACTAAGGGAAGGCATGCCCCTTACATGGCAGCAAATGCTGCTATGTAAGGTGTGCATAGCGTGCACTACAGCACATTAAGCTGGCTGATTTAGCAGAGCAGCTTGATGAATCAGGCCCAATTATTTATTACATGGACTAACCTCCCTAGCGGTATTGACAGTTATACACGTCCATATAAAACATGCTGTGAACAATATGGATGTGCATACACATTAATACTCTCCTGCACTGTATACTAGACCCTTGCTTGACTTATTTTGGCAAGTTGCAGGAAAAAAAAAAGGTTATGAAAATTAATTAGATCACTTTTTGCACAGAAATCTTTGGGAAATTGAACACACGGGAGGCTAAATGCTACCTACCACTGCTGTACAGCTTTCTGCCTCTCCTCTCTGGATTCAGCTGGTGAGTTGGTCAATCAGGTGTGACCATGTGACTTCCAAAATAGAAATAACAATAGATGCCTAGACTACATTTCTCTGATCCTGTGGGGTACTAAAGAGGCTTCCTCCCAAAGCTCCCCAGACACAGAGTGGCAATAATACTTACCATTGCCGCTCCCCATATGCGCAGTAGCAGCTCTACACTTGGGCTCTGGCAGAAATGGCTGAGCCTGACTGGGCCCACTCTACTGCCCAGGTGCATACAGCTCACACCTTACGTATTAGAGCGGACCAGATTAGGCTCGGCTATTTCCGCTGGAGCGCAATCAGAGGGCCTCTGTAGCGCAGCCCGATAAGTGGCCGACAAGGAGATCCTTGGGGGGGAGGGGTCCTTAGGATCCAGAGACTTCCCCCTCCTGAGGTAAGTACCCCACAGGTGCTCTTTTTTTGGTTACAGATTCCATTTATATTTCACCTAATGGACATTAATGCTTTGAGACTTGCCTTGTTCAGTTTTGTCCTGACTTGACCGTTAAAAAGGACAAACTATGGTGAAAAACTATCATTTTTCAAATACATAAATGTACATCTCCCAGATTAAAATGCACTATAAGTCACGGTACATTTTTCCTATGTTGCTGTCACTTACAGAAAATAGTGAAAATCTGAGAGATCTGTCAGGTTTTGGACCAGTCCATCTCCTCATTGGGGATTCTCTTATTTCTTTATTTACAAAAGCACTTATTGAACTGCCAAAAGAGTGTGCAATTGAGTAGGGTAATTTACATCAAGGAGGAGAATAGAATCAGGTCACCAGCTGCAATCTAAAATGTTACCTTTATTTAATCCTCGATCACAGAAAAAGTTACATAGATGTATGGTCTGACAGCCGGTTTCGCAGAAAAAAATCTGCTTCTTCAGAGGCAAAACATACAATATGCCTGGATTCTGTTCTCCTCCTTGATGTCACATTGAAAGCTACCTATCCGGAGGTACAGCTTCACGCACCATTTACCCTCAGCAGGCCAGCTAGCTATCTAGAGCCGGTCCACTCCTTTCTTTCTCCCACAACCAGGGCTGTGGAGTCGGAGCAATTTTGGGTACCCGGAGTCGGAGTCGTTGATTTTATAAACGAGTCGGGAGTCAGATGATTTTTGTACAAAATCCACAGCCCTGGTAAGTATTAGACTAAGGAGTCGGAGTCGAGGAGTCGCAGCCATTTTGGGTACCCGGAGTCGGAGGTTTCATAAACTGAGGAGTTGGAGTCGGAAGATTTTTGTACTGACTTCACTGCCCACAACTTACGAGTAGGGTAGTTGGCTGACATCTTTGTCTAGATCCTTTCCAGGGAGTGTCTTTTGTAAAGAATAAAAAGGTAATACCGAGAATCTCACATGAGTCAGATCTGTCAGTTTATTGCTACCTACTGTAAGTGACAGCAACATAGGAAAAAAGTAACTCCTACTGCATTTCAATTCAGTTTTATACGTTTGTTTAATGTTTTTGCGATTGTGCTCTTCTAATGATGAACAAAGACAGGTAGGCATGCTCAGCCGATTGCAGATTCCTTCCTTCAGCTGTCATCATTAATCAGGAGGTCACCATGCTGTGACACGACAAGTAAGGACAGGGGGACATTGGGGGAACTTTGCCATCCCTGCATCCTCACATTGCAGCTGCCTGCAGAGATAAGTGTAATTTTACACACCCTCCTCTAGCCCTACCCCACAGTTAGGGAATTATTTCGGGCAGAGCTAGCCTTTAACGAAAAGAAGGGACCGCCAGGAATTCCTAAAAACGCATAAATAGAAAAGGCTCACATGCAAGACATTATGTTTGCAGCTAGAACCGTGTATAATGTTCCCGCAACTAGGAAGGGCTTAGAGTAATTGTTTCTGCATGTGTTGGCAGAGGGATGCTGGGAGGCTTTTTTACACCCATGATTCAGGCCTCGGCCTCAGCCTCATGCTATTTTATTGTCAGACCCAGCAGGAGGCCACATGTCAGGCAGGACGGAGCGCTGCTTTCAATCACTATAGTCTCAGCTGATTAATATAGCATATGAAATTCCTGATAGCTTTCTGAATATGGCTAGATTTTATGACGGAGCGATGCGGGCATTCCTGGGGTTTAACACTGTCGCTGCTGTGCTGGTCACACGCCATTTTCCTTTGTGTAGCCTGAAGGGCGAAACCACTCAAAATAATTGTACAGGATAAAGCAATGTCAGAATGTCCCCCGATCTGAAATGCAAATATTCTTTATTAACAATATACTACTTCCCTGAAGGGATGGGAGGTCCCCTGATTGTCCATTGCTTACAAACACTCTCCTATTAACCACACGTATCAGCAGTCTCTGGTTCTTTAAGGACAAAAATGGGGCTCACTGACGTCACGCACCACGGACCCGTCCCAAACTTGCTCTGCCGTTGCTATGACAGCAGAGCTCCGGGAGCCGGTCAGGAGCCGATTTCATTGGCTCCAGACCCTGTGAACCAACGTGATTGGCTCACAGTGGTCACAGGGTCAGGAGCCAATGAATTATGCCCTCCTGCCATACCGACAACAGGGTCGTGGGCTGCAGTGACGGGAAAGCGGCGCAATCGAGAGGTAGAGTGAGGCACGGTGACTGAAAACTAAGTCCTGGCAGGGATAACAGGTACCAAACAGGTCGTATATTTCATTCAGTTACATCTGGAAGCGGTTAACAAATACCAACATCACAACAAGCTTTTTACACAACTTGTATTTTCTTCACACCAACGGAACGACTAACTGATTTCCATTCTGCGAGCGCAAGCGAAATAATAGGCTGCACGACAAGGCTGTTTTTCAAAACAAGCACATTGTTCAAATGACTGTACACATGTGCCAACTGCACGGTATCAGCCTAACAGTTGTGTGAGTTGATCCGCTGGATGGATCGGGCAAACCGCTCGCTATCCGTCGCTCATGTAGTCATTTGCAACGTGTACACACCTGATTGTCCTCCATCAGACCAAAATCAGATGACATTCAGGCGGTTTAGTTAAGCGTGTGTACAGGCCTTAAAACACTACTGCGTGTCACTGGATTGGGCACTGAACAGAAATACCATTTATTATAGTTTACCACTTTATAAAAAGTTTGTTCTTCAAAAGTGACTATCAGCTGAACAAGTACTCAGCAGTCTCTCCAGTTAGCTGACTTACCTACCATCTGCAGATAACAGGAGAAGTTGGGATAAGACCTGTACACACACTCAATCAATGTTGCCTGGCAGGGATTGGAAGCCGATCCCTGGGCCGACATGGCAGGGCAGAGGATGTGCAGAAGTGTTCTGTTCTATGCGGGCAGGCTGGATAAGTAGGGAAAACAATGCTCGGGGCGATCATTACGGATGGATTGCTGGCTGAGCGGTCGGTGGCTGACGTACACACGCTGGAATTGTTATCGGTCACCTCGGCGGAGTTTCATCTGTCATGTGTATGGAGCTTTACAGTAAGTTTGTAATGGAAAGCATGCTCCCCTTTTCAGTCTCCCAAAGGCTCCCTCTGGAACTATCCCGTGTCCGATTTACCACAACAGAAAAGGGGTCGATTAACATTTTACACCCAGGTGTGCGATCCAGATACTACTGCAGCCAGAAAAATCAGCAGACAAAGCCAGGTTACTGGCATGATTTAAAGGGAAATGCATATGGTAGCCTCCATATCCCTCTCACTTCAGGTTCCCTTAAAGTGTACCGGAGACAAAAAAAAATACAAAAGCAACTACTGTATTTTTTGGACTATAAGACTCACTTTTTCTACCCCAAAAGTGGCGTAAAATAGTAACTGCATCTTATAGTCCAAATGCAGGGAGTTCCTGACTTGTGAACGCCTGCCAATACCAACCTCCAACCCGCCACAATGTCGGGGACTCCCTGTACTGTGCCCATGCACAGAAGGACACAGGCGGAGAAACAGAGGACACAAGGGGGACACAAAGGGGCATAGAGGAGGACACAAGGGGGACAGAGGACACAGGGAGACACGTGGTTTAAGGGGGCATGGGGTACAAAGGGGGCATAATCCACAAGATGCCCCTTCACCATGGATGCACCAGGTTTAGTATAAATATTTTTCCCCTGGTTTTTGTCCTCTAAACCTAGGTGTGTCTTATGGTCAGGAGCACCTTATAATCCGAAAATACGGTACATTTACCTGAGGCTTCCTTAAGCCCCCTTTATGTCCCCTGCAGAACAGATGCGTTTAAAACGGATCCGTTTTTGACAACATTTTTTTTTCTCTCCATTTTGAGAGAAATGGCTTTTTTTTTTGCAAGGACGTTTCCAGTCCGTGGAACCATCCCCAGCCCTGGCCGTGAATGGGGGGGCTGCCATGCTGAAGGGGAGAGCAGGCAGGAAGAGGGCAGCGGTGGGGAGAGGGGTCGTCCCCACCCCTCCCTCACCTCCCTCACCTGGGTCCCAACTTCCCCGCTCGCCCTCCAGCTAGTTTCAATATTTTAAAAATCATTTAAAGGGATACTGTAGGGGGTCAGGGGAAAATGAGTTGAACTTACCCGGGGCTTCTAACGGTCCCCCGCAGACATCCTGTGTTGGCGCAGCCACTCACCGATGCTCAGGCCCCGCCTCTGGTTCACTTCTGGAATTTCAGACTTTAAAGTCAGAAAACCACTGCGCCTGCGTTGCTGTGTCCTCGATCCCGCTGATGTCATCAAGAGCGCACAGCGCAGGCCCAGTATGGTCTGTGTCTGTGCAGTACACTCCTCTTGACAACAGCGGGAGCGAAGACACGGGCGTGCAGGCGCAGTGGTTTTCTGACTTTAAAGTCAGAAATTCCAGAAGTGAACTGGAGGCAGGGCCGGAGCATCGGTGAGTGGCTGCGCCAACACAGGATGTCTGTGGGGGACCATTAGAAGCCCCAGGTAAGTTCAGCTCATTTTCCCCCGACCCCCCTACAGTATCCCTTTAACCTCCTGAGCGGTATGGACGAGCTCAGCTCGTCCATCACCGCCGGAGGCTGCCGCTCAGGCCCTGCTGGGCCGATTTTTATCAAATAAAGTGCAGCACACGCAGCCGGCACTTTGCCAGCCGCGTGTGCTGCCTGATCGCCGCCGCTCTGCGGCAATTCGCCGCGAGCAGCGGCGAAAGAGGGCCCCCCTAGCCGCCTGAGCCCTGCACAGCCGGAACAAAAAGTTCCGGCCAGCGCTAAGGGCTGGATCGGAGGCGGCTGACGTCAGGACGTCGGCTGACGTCCATGACGTCACTCCGCTCGTCGCCATGGCGACGATCTAAGCAAAACAAGGAAGGCCGCTCATTGCGGCCTTCCTTGTTTATTATGGGCGCCGGAGGCGATCGGAAGAACGCCTCCGGAGCGCCCTCTAGTGGGCTTTCATGCAGCCAACTTTCAGTTGGCTGCATGAAATAGTTTTTTTTTAATTAAAAAAAAACCCTCCCGCAGCCTCCCTGGCGATCTCAATAGAACGCCGGGGAGGTTAACACAAGGAAGTAAGTTCCCCGCTCGCCGCCTGATACATTATATTGATTTTAAATGATTTTGAAATTATTGAAACTAGCTGGAGGGGGAGCAGGGACAGGGGGGGGGACCCAGGTGAGGGAAGTGGGGGGGGCCCCTCCCTGCTGCCACCCGTGTCCTGCCTGCTATACCCCTCCAGCATGGCGGCCCCCTCTCACCCAAAGGCTGTGACACAGAAAGGGATCCGTTTCTGTGTCCAAATTCATTCTGGATCTTTTGGAGTTTTCTCTCACTCACAACCATTTCACATTCGCTGGAGATTTCTACTTACAGACTTGTGGGACGGCGATGGGGGCGGGGTTTGCTCCGAGTTTCGCAAATCTATATATGGCTTACTGGGAGGACCACTACATCTGGTCCAACTCCCCGTTCGGGGCAAACCTCGCCCTATACCTTAGGTATATAGATGACGTCCTCATCATCTGGGAAGGACCGGAGGACACATTCAACAAGTTTGTTGAATACTGCAATAACAATACCTTTGGTCTACAGTTCACCTCAGTATCAGATGAAAGCAACATTGTGTTCCTTGATTTGGAACTGGGTCACAATGACCATGGCCAAATCACGTCGCGAACACATTTCAAGCCGACTGCTGGGAATTCTTTCCTACACAAAGAGAGCTGCCACCATCCAAGGTGGATCAACAACATCCCAAGGAGCCAGTTCTGCCGTCTCCGCAGAAACTGCTCCATCAAGGAAGACTATGACAAACAGGGGGCATACCTAACAAAAAAATTCCTGGACAAAGGCTATGACACAACTAATATAGAGAAGGCTAGATCAGAATACAGAGACAAGAAAACCCCCATAAGGAAAGGAACAGAAGGTGAAAGAACCCCTACTAAAGGACCGCAGTTTGTAACCACGTTTAACAACAGAGCAGGCAATATCAATCACATCATTCGCACGAATTGGCCCCTCCTCTTGCGTGACCCTGTTCTTAGCCGTCATCTACCCACAAAACCAAACACCATTTTCCGGAGGGCGAAATCCCTCAAGAACAAGATAGCAAAAAGCAATATCGGCTCTAAAGATCAAAGAGACTCTCGTCCAAACGCATTTGGGCTAACTGGAAATTTTCGTTGTGGAAAAGCCAGGTGCAAATGTTGCCCCTTCATACAACATCGCCAGAAGCTTGTACAGACAGACCAGCACACCATCCAGGTGAAACAATTTATAAACTGTGGCACTCCGTATGTAGTGTATCTACTATCTTGTGATTGCCCAAAATATTATATCGGCCGCACCACACGCCCACTACGGGAACGTTTTGGGGAACACAGACGAGGAATCGAGGATGGACTGCAGACTCATAGTGTCCCTCGGCACTTCCTTGAGAACCATGACCAGTCCACTGACCACCTAAAAATCATGGGTCTGGAGGCCATTTCATCTGGACTACCCATGGGCCTAAGATACAGGAAACTGTGCGAAAAAGAAGCATACTGGATCTTCAGACTGAACACCTTGTGTCCAGCAGGGTTGAACGAGGAGGTAGAAACAGCCAACTTTATATGATTCCCTCCAGGTGCAGCACGACTTGCCATGCACCACCACTTGGGTCCACCTCCAACCGGGTTCCCATTGATCTAGTTCATAATTCTCATGCCATCCTAAATCTTGCCTCCCCTCCCCCCCCCCCCCTCCACACTTCGCAGCTGGTGGGAAATATGGCCTTATGTAGATGGACACAGGCACAGATATTGCAGACACTGGTGTATACATACACAGATGCCTGCATGTCCGATGTAAAATACTGTATACGCTGTCATGTGTCTTCAGATCAACGAACCACAGAACGTTAATTGTAATGTTGTGTTTATTAGTTCTCAGATGCCTTTCTTGTGTGCTCATACACTTTTTTGTCTATTGTTTTTGTTTATACTTTCATTTATATTGGTCCTTCGCTTATATATATATATATATATATCTTGTATATATGTTTTTCATGTACTGTTTATTGCATTGTACATAAGACTCATTGTTGTTGCGGTGGCCAGCGTTTTCTATACAGTCTTGCTGCTGGGTTTCATGTGCAGCACTCTCAGTGCTGCCCAAAATTGCATTTATGACATCCAGCGCCACAGCCCCCCGGGCAGGGCTCTGCATCTCTCCCCTTTCAGCCCATACAGAATATACCCATGCCAACAGAGATGCCGAGGCATGTACTTGCATACACAGGCGCCGCTGGCCACGCCCCCCGCTGTCATTTGGGTTGTCGCCACACCCCCCTCCCTTGTCTCTATTGGAAGGCCAAAGCTACCATATCTGTGCACCGTTGGCCACGCCCTCTGTTGCCACTTGCGTTACTGGCCACGCCCCTGCCTGTGAGGTAAATATTCCTGCACTTGGGGGCCACCAGTCATGTCCCTCGCCTTCCTCCCCTCCAGCACACCTGGAGTGTCAACATGCCATCAGGGAAGCCGAGGTTTCCAGATCCAGATACAATATTTTTTTTTTTTTTTTTTCTTTTTTTTTTTTTCTTTTCCCATCTACAGGGATGCTGGGGCCACCGGGTTTTTTTTGTTTTTTTTTTTGTTTGTTTTTTTTTTTTTTTTTTTTTTTTTTGCAGTAGAATCAATCAGAATATAGGGTTTTTGTTTGCTGCACTTTGCAACCCACTGCCATCAGCGCTGTTGACCCGCCCCCGTTGCCTCTACAGGGATGCTGGGGCCACGGGTTTTTTTTTTTTTTTTTTTTTTTTTTTTTGCAACACTTCATACTGTTGCGGTTGAATCAATCAGTTATTTGCCGTCAGGGCTTTATGCCCTGGTGATTTAGAGTTGAGCTTCCGTCAGGAGGCTGGAAAATATAGGGTTTTTGTTTGCTGCACTTTGCAACCCCGCCCCCTACCCTCTCACCCTCGTTAACCTCAATTTGCTCTGGGAAGTCATTCCCTTGACTCCTGTTTTAAATAGGAGCATAGTGTGCATGCAGGTACGTTAACTGACGAAGGCGTGGACACGCCGAAACGCGTCTTGACGTAACCTGCACACAGTCACCCCGAAGGGACACCTGTCATCCATTTACCATCTGGATCCTTGCTGCCGCTGGCCACTGCAGCTTCAGGTTTCGCTTCCAAGAGGGGATGTCCTTTTTATTCTGGGCTATATGCCAATTTTAAATGCCTACTGTTCATACACATCTAGTAAGTGTATCTTTTATTGCGCAGTTTTCATTTTATTAAACGGTATCACACTACGGAGCGCTCCTCCTGTCTTTTGCTTCCTGTGTCCAAAACTGCCTGTGAAGATGGGGATCCATTTTCCCTTTGCTTTTCACTACCCCTCTGTGTATCCGGGATCCGTGAAAATGCAGCAAATCTGGACTGTCCGTTCAGGTTTTAAAAACGAGTCCCCGCAAACGCATACGGATCCGTTTTTTTCTTGGGTGAAGACGGCTGCTGTCTTTAAGTGTCCCGGGAGGACAGCGAGGGACTCCACAACCTAAAGAGGGTTGAAGGAAGCCCCAGGTAAGTATAAATGCTTTTACTTTTTTGTCTCCGGTTTCCTCTAAGTTTTTTCCATAAACCACATTTACCACAGTTGCTCCAACTGATCCGCCAAGCAGATCGGGCAAATTGCCCTCAGAGTTGTTTATTTTTTTTATAAATATTTTATTAAATTTTATTTTTTTTATTTTTGTTTTCCCCCTCCCTCCAACCCAGAGTCAGCCTATCACAGCGATCGTGAGCAGTTTGAATATGTAAACACGATACAACTTACTATCAGAATACCCATCAATTGGACGAGAAATAGAACCGTGTGTACCCAGCACTACTGAGATGCTTGTGAATTGTTCGTGGCTTGATTGCAGTTGTATGCAGCCAGTTTAACTTGTTACTTTACACCCAACTCCCCCCCCTCCCCCGCTGGGCACACTACCTCGCCCAGCCAGTGATGGGGCTCCATGTGCCCCTCCCTTTTCATCCTGCCACTTTATGGGACTGGGTGGGAAGGGTAGGGAATTCCTTTTGGGGCAAAGCCATGCACTGAGGAAGGTCAGAACAGCCTGAAGCAGCTGAAGTTTGACTGTAAATTGAATATAGGAGTGCTAAAAGATGAGAGTTGTACCCTGGAGGAACCCTGTAAATAACTATTGGATCTCAAGGAACCCCTGATTTTTTTTTTGCAGGAGGAATGGTCTTTTAAAGTATGTGTGGCTCTTTATTTCACCACCACATATTGCACTGCCACTCATTATACTGTCTCCTGACCTCTTAATTCAGTGCTTCTTGTTGAAGTACACCTATTATAGAGTGCTCTATTATATTTCCCCCACGATGGGGAAAATGCCAAGGAACCCCTGCAGATTACTCAAGGAACCCGGGGGTTCAAGGAAACCCTGGTTGAGAAAGCCTGCTATACAAGCTAGGCTTTTCAGTGACATACAGAAATAATTTGCTTATTTCACAGACAGTGCTGACACAGCACATTACAGGCATTGCTTCTTGCACATAAGGAGGTGACGTTTGTACACATCACCAGTTTTTAAGAAGGCGAGACAATTGTCATTGTATCTAGACTACTGCAGGACATCAGAATTCTGCATGAATAATGACCATGCAAACAGGGCTGTGGAGTCGGTACAAAAATCTTCCGACTCCAACTCCTCAGTTTCTGAAACCACGACTCTGGGTACCCAAAATTGCTCAGACTCCGACTCAGCGACTCTGACTCCTTAGTCTAATACTTAACAGGGCTGTGAGATTTTGTACAAAAATCATGCGACTCCGACTCCTCAGTTTCTGAAACCACGACTCTGACTCCGACTCCGGGTGCCCAAAATTGCCCCGACTCCTCGGCTCCAACTCCGACTCCACAGCCCTGCATGCAAATGCAGCCACTACAGTGAAGGGATGTCATGTTTTCATGTTTTGAAAGAACAAAACATACCTGTTTAACAGGTCATCCTTCTCTGCATCCCCTGAGGTGCTGTAGCTGACAAGCCACCAGGGACTGCAAGGTATTTGAGCACAGACACACACACCCTCAATTCTTACTACAATCTCATGCTGGGCATCCAATCAGCCAGGAGCTGGAAGGCCAACGCCGCGAAAAGCCCAGAAGAAAAACCTGAGCGTTAAAGTCTAACTCCAGGAATAATTGTAAATATGTGATTAGATACAGAGGTGTGACAGTGGCTACAGCAGCTGCTATGGGGGCCAAAGGGATAAAAGGCCTTTTCACTGTTTTTAAATCATTTTTTTTGTGTGTCTGCAACCAGTCACCTTGCGACCACAATCCCTAGCGGATACACTGTGCATGCGCAACACGTCTGGGTCAGAGGTCACGACTGCGTAGACCAGGACCCTCTGGGCGGTTTCACACTGTAAACTGGTATCAGCGTCGCGCCGTAACGTGGTATTAGGAAAGTCTCCATATACTTTCATTGCCTGGCGGTGGGGTGCGGTAAAAATACTGCACCGGTGTGAAAGGGCCATTAGAATGGGGAGAATTACAGAAAAAACGGAGGAAGACGCCAGGCCACAGGAGGTGTGGTGAGGCTATGCACACCTCCCCACACACAGATGGAGTCAATTTGCTGATATTTGTAGTAATAAGGTATCCTTTAATTTAAATCAAGAGGAAGAGCTAAGAGATCAGGGTGTGGGATGTGAGACCTCTGGAGAGACACCAATGCAGAACTTGCAGGAAAACTGCAGAGATTACCCTCCCTCTACTACTTACTGAGTAGTAAGGAATCCCCATCCTTCCCATAGGAATTGGCATCACTGGACACAAGACCCTAGCAGGAGGGGAACTGCTTTTTCTGCAGTATATTCGGGAGACGTACTGTCCAACACAGATTTCCTATGTATGTGATGGTATGAGGGGGCTAGTTATGCATCCATATGGTCAATACATTGTATTCTGTATATGACTTTGCCATGTCCTGTTATATTCATTAGCTAGATGCTTAAAGGCACCTAGGGCTAATGCCCCCAATACGATAACAGTGCAACTAAAACCTTATACACGTGCTTGATGAAATTTGGCGACCGATAATGACCGCTTCAGCAGATAATCAAGCATGAGTAAAGTAGCTTCCGACCCATAAGCGATACGCCCAGGTGGTTCAACTTCCTCGAGTGGCGGGCGATTTTTACCGATCGCACCGCCTGCCACGTGATGTCACACACACACACAGCACCCAATCCGCTTGGCCCTGCAATGAATCCCGAGGATCGGGTCCCGATCCCTGACATCCATCAAAGGTGTGTACTAGATTTACACCGATTTGGTTTGTCAGCTATAACGCAACAGACAACTGATGAGAAGGAATTTCCCATGTGAACTGACCCGTAGGGAAACATGAAAAATTTCTTCTTATCAGTTGTCCATTTTGTTATAGCTGACAGCTACTGTAAACCCAGCCTAAAAGGCCCCTACAGCTAAACATCTTGACTTTAAAAACTCCATCTCAGCTGCTTCAGGTTTTACAGTAGCCTCTTCAGTACTGTTGCAAGTACATGCAAAAAGGAGTGGGGAAATGTGCGTGCCAGAAATAGCCAATAGTAGGATATCGGTAAAATTAACAATATCCTACTATTCAGCAGTGGTATTTCCGATAGTAAAATATCGGCAAATTTTATAGATATTTTACTAATTCTAAACCTAACCCTATTCTCATTTGCCCATACACAGCACACAAGTTTGAATTGATTTCAGCATGAAATTGATTCAAAACCTGTGGAGCCGCCGCTTGCTTCGCCACCCCCTGGCCTCCTTCCATTCGGGCTCCTCCGGCCAGCAGCAATACATCACCTGTCCAGCTGGCACGAGTCCACGGGATCCATGCTGTCTCTCACTTCTTCCCCTCTTCCCTTCCTGTCCTGTGACTAGCGGAAGTTCATACAGTAGAGGGCGCTAATCACAGGACGGGACAGGAAGGGAAGAGGAGACGCAGAAGAAAGGGAGACAGCATGGACCCCGGGGACTCGCGCCGGCCAGACAGGTGAAATTGCTGCCGCTATGCTGCATCGGTAGTCGCTGAATCGAACGCCGCTGGCGACGCGCTCCCGACCCGCCAACGATCGAGCAAACATTTTCGTCAGGACCGATCGACTGAATCAA
This sequence comes from Hyperolius riggenbachi, assembly GCF_040937935.1. Classification (NCBI taxonomy): domain Eukaryota; kingdom Metazoa; phylum Chordata; class Amphibia; order Anura; family Hyperoliidae; genus Hyperolius; species Hyperolius riggenbachi. The sequence goes on along the minus strand of NC_090653.1, from coordinate 244,635,033 downwards.
CCGATGTCGGATGGAAATCAGCCGATCGGTCAGCGTCTGCGTTAACGATTTCACAGCAGATTCCACCACAGTGATCAAATCTGCTGTGTATCGGCGGGAATTCGACCCAGTGTATGAGTTACTTTACTGTTCTAAGGACTGCTATAAAAAATCCTCTCTACTTTCAAGCCTCTGTATTTGTCCTTTAATATGACCTGAATGACCAACAAGAACTGAGCAGCTCAGTTCATGTCACTCAATTCTATATTGATTTCTTCCAATCTCTGGAATTGGAGAAAATGTAGACTTTTCATTGAGGCTACTTACACACCAGGACGTTGCGTTTAGGGGACGTTATAGGGCACATAACATGCCCCTAAAGCAACGCCTGGTGCTCTCTGATGTGGACGTCAGAGTGAGCCGCGTTGTGCAGCTCACTCTGTCGTCCGTGATGCGCACTCTTGGATGCATGCAGCATCACGTGGTCCCGCCTGGCCAATCGCCGCACAGAGGGCCACTCCAGGAAGTAAACACTGCATGTCACACCGTGCAGTGAATATTAATTAGCTATGTGCCTGGCCGCTCTTCACTCCTCCCCAACACTACTGAGCATGTGCGCACAGTCTAACGCGGCTTAGTCGCGCATAACGCACAGCATGCAGCACTCTCAATGGATGTGCTGCGTTACAATGTAACGCAACGTGGGCACTGTGAGCAGCCCATTGATTTTTCATTACTGTGCGGTGGGGCTGCGTTACAGGCTGCACTAACGTGAAAGCAGCCTGAAGGTAACCTCTGATCATGTATTTTATCATCAAGTGCTCAATTTATATAGGCCTGAGTTTAGTTATGGGTCATTTTAAAAAGAAACTCCGACCAAGAATTGAACTTAATCCCAATCAGTAGCTGATACCCCCTTTTACATGAGAAATCTTTTCCTTTTCACAAACAGACCATCAGGGGGCGCTGTATGACTGATATTGTGGTGAAACCCCTCCCACAAGAAACCCTGAGGACCGTGGTACTCCTGGCAGTTTCCTGTCTGTGAACCTTGTTGCATTGTGGGAAATAGCTGTTTACAGCTGTTTCCAACTGCCAAAAAAGCATGCAGCAGCTACATCACCTGCCAACAGTAAAAATGTCACCATGTAATAAATGTCAGAATGTAAATCAGGGATTTAAAAGATTTTACAATGGGCAAACACTGACTAAATCATGTATACATAATTATTGTAAAAATGAAGCACCTTTTTAATACATTATTTTCACTGGAGTTCCTCTTTAAAAAGAACTACACCTACCAGTGTTCAACAGTATGGGTGGAGGAGAGTGTAGCTTTATGTCCCAAATATTTGCACATGGAAAAATGGTGCTGGGGAAATCTAGGCACCGGTAATTCCGATAAAATATCTGTAAGCTTTACCAACCCTAAACTTAACCCACTCAAACAAGCCTAATCTAATCTGCTTGATGTTACATAATTTCAGTAGTTAGCAAGTAATCATAGTTGTGTGATTACAGACTTCCATAAACTGCTGCAGTTTTGTAGTCAAATTCAGAAGACACTGTATATTGGACGTGCCACTAATGGACTGGTCAGCATCAGCATCACAAGTAAACCCAGCAATTTCCACCAAACCTGCAATTCCCGTAAAGTGTACCCGAGGCTACATGTGACATGATGAGATAAATGTATATGTCCAGTACAAAACCTTAATAACCAGGCTGTTTTACTTATTTTATTTTACTAATTTCTAAGGCATGAAAGTGACAGCTTTTGTCTTGTCAAGGGAATATAGTAATCATCACTGGTAAGCAAATTACAGCCATAAAAGTTTTCCTGGCAGAATACAATTTGTGAGAGCAAGGAGAGCTAAAATACATGAACTATTGACCTTTTTCTAACTCTGGGATACTTAATAGGCTGCCACTGATAAGAGACCATTTAAACATAAAAGAAAGCCAAGGGATACTAAAAAAGCAATTTTTGGAAGTAGGATGATGAATATAATTAAGTTACCTCATCAGTTTACTTTCACCTTGTGTTCACTTTAACCCAACTTTTAAAGTCTATGTAACAGTGGTCATGTGAACTTCCAGTTTGTGTCACCGGTTTGCCCACAATGCCTTTGCGCCTTCACACTGAGAAGCATAACGGCACAATATATCACATATTAATAAACACCTCTACTCACTTTGAGGAATCTCTGGAGAAACTTCTTGGAGCCACTGAGGTCTATGCTAGAGATGTGTCCATACCCTCCCAGCATCCCGTCCACCGTGGGCGGCACATTCTTCCAGTACGTCTTAGCGTTACAGTAGAACTGAGTCTCGTCTTCCACCAGTAAGCCTGACATTATGGAAAAAACTGAAACACAAAAAGAAAAAAAAAAATCTATTTCAAATTCTAAACTTGAAGTCTTCAACTACTTTCTGTCCACGCTACATTTCATCAGCTTGGCTTCTTGCATGTAGGAAACACTTGCTGCTGTAATTCCATTCCTATCGCTTTACGGCCAGCTCTTAACAAACTCATTGAGGCGGACAACTGGTAAAAAGTTGGATCCACGGCGGCGTGTGGCTGATATGAAAGCAAGGGGTGTCTTTGTCCGACCTCTGCCTGTGCCGCTTTGCCCAACAAACTTCATCAAGGATTAAATTTCACCGCACACAGAAAACTAGCCCTGCAATGCAGAGAATTAACTGTGACAGCTTATTACGGAGGATATCAGCTTTGCTGGGGCTCAACTCCCGCGACGCAACACTATTTTTACTATTTAGAAGGTTTAACCCCTGTGCTGACAGGGAGAGGGCAATAGTTCCCACGTAGAGGGGTTTGCAGGGCAATGAGTAAGTCACGGGCAGTGTAAGAAGTCATTCCATTCTTCATGTCAGATGTGAGCAGGGGGCTGGGACAGGGTGACAGGATGATGACACGAGTCACATCAGACCTACACAGAGGCCCCATCTGTTGGAACAGCAAATGGCTCTGAACGAACTACAAAGCTCACTAAAAATAGTGATCCCCTTGCACTGCACTATTCACACATACCTTCCATGTTACATGTCCAAGAATAACAGCAGGGATTTGCTGCAGGGAAAAAAAATTAAATGACCATTTCAGGACAGAAGGTAACACTCCAGCAAGCAGGGCAGTAATAGGTCTGGTGTAACAAGGGAGCCACAGATTTATTCACATCATGCATTTTGTGGCAAGCTCTTTGGAAAGAGATTGAAGAATTGTTGTTGCATTAAACAATCATTGCTGTCGCCCTAAACATTCAGTTGTTACCCATGATGCCTCTACAGAGAGGCTGCTGAGTTTAAGGTCAAGCAGCCTGCTTTGTCCCATGGAGAGGGGAGGAAGGAGTATGAGCAGACAGGAGTCCTTGGGCTTGATTTACAAAGCCGTGCTAACTCATAGCACGTCCGCGATATGCTTCGCGCGTGGTTTACCGCGCATAAAACTTTACGTGCGATATAACAAACATTTGCGTGCGTGTTGTGCCGCGTGAACGTTTGTTATAGCGCGTGTAAAGTTTTATGCAAAACATAGCGCGGCTGTGTGAATCGAGCCCCTTGTGTGAGATGCAGTGTGAACTACAACAGCAGATGGATGAGAATTTTACTGGGAAGATACATACCCACTGGCAGATGTGGCCAGATAAATCAGAGATCTCCACCGACAAACAATCGTTTTCCCTGATCCATCTGACAACATCAGTAAGCGTCGTTTGCAGCGTCGGAAACAAACAATTGCATAAACGATTGTTTACACTATTGCAGCAAAACCTGCGCAAGTCAATGAGGATTGTTCTGATCCTCAACGACTTAATCAGACTTAAAGGTCTTTCAAAAGCGAATGATTGCGGCATGCATCGTTTAACAAATTTTCGTTAATGTTGTAGAAAAAAGAAAAAAAAAAAAAAAAAAGATAAGAAGGGTTATGCTATGATCATAAATAGATCATTAGACTTATGATCTGAGGCATCTCAATAAGGCCATAATGAGGACATAAAGAACTAAGGAAATTCATGTAAAGAGGAACTCCAGTGAACATTCTACTGCTGGCAAGTGATGTAGCTGCTGCATGGTTTTTGGCAGTTGGAAACAGCTGTAAACAGCTATTTCCCACAAAAGTTTGAACTTTTCTTGTGGGAGGGGTTTCTTGTGGGAGGGGTTTCACCACAATATCAGTCATACAGCAACCCCTGATGATCTGTTTGTGAAAAGGAATAGATTTCTCATGTAAAAGGGGGTATCAGCTACTGATTGGGATAAAGTTCAATTTTTGGTCGGAGTTTCTCTTTAAACTACAGTAATTCAGTGTTCATATTGTTCCAAACTATAAAGCTGAATACTCACCTGAAGATGGATCGGAGAACCTCACAGCGACGCCTTCCCACGAACGAGGTTCTCCAATCCATCCTACCAGTGCAAACACGTGATGCCACACCACCGGTGCGAACGGGAGGACAAACGATCATGGTACTTTGCACGGGAGTCATCAAGTTCCAATCCGTCACGGTGGTCGTTTTTGTCACACCTCACCAAATGTCATTTGTGTAATTATACGCCTGTGCCCACATTGCAAAATCGTTAAAACGATTGCTCGTCGCTCAAAAAATAAATTCTGCTCAACGGAAAAATGGCGTAGTGGGTACGGGCCTTAAAGCAATTGATGGTAAAAGCAGGATTGTCACCATAAAAATCTAATTTCAACAGCAACTGGTGTGAGCGTATTAAGTGATAAAGATGCTAATCCTGCATTCAAAACTTGCAAAACTTTTTCTGCTGTTATGGTTTGGAGTTATCACATACCTTAGGAGCACTGGCCCTTTAATTGCCATTGACAAACAGCTGCATGCTGGGGGGTTGTTTTATCTATAATATATTCCTCCTCTTCCATTTATTTCCCCCTCCTTCTAATAACATAAGACAGTGCACTTCCTAGTATAAACCTCAGTGGGAGTGTCTGAAGACTCTGGGAGGAGGGCGTGTAACGGATACACAATTAGCAAGAGGAGCAAAAAAGAGTGAGGGAGGAAATGATGTCAGGAGGTCAAAGTTAACCAAGATGGAAACTGTCTAGAATAGGATCCTCAGCTTTTCCTTTATCAAATTCACAGGAATCATAAAGTGGACAGTGCAATACATGTGTTAAGTATGTAGAACTAGCATTTAACTACTTATATATGTGTTTTTTTATTTCTAGGTTAGCATGGGTGTCACTTGTTCTTTAAAGCATCTCAACAGATTGTAAAAGACAGCCATCAATGTAATGTGGATGAGACAACCGTGACAGCAGCAGTGACATGACAGGGAGTCAACATTCCAGTCTCCATGCGGGGAACTGTTTGCCGGACCTCTGACTATCCAGCTAACCCGTTTCTAGGCTTACAACTGTGAATGTTGTAGGCCTCATTGTCATCTTTGCAACCTTTTAAAGAGAGCCCAAGGAGGGCATGTTTTAACATATCTTCTAATACTTTGTACATTGATAGCTTTGGAAACTATAAAGTGCTAAAACTACTAATTTGTATGACTTGTATCTAAATTTTTTTTCAAATGTTCCTCCAACATGGCGATTTCTGCACTGCCAGATACATTATTGCCAATTCCCTCACTTACTTGTCTAAGGTCACTTTTTTAATCTCCAAGTGTTAATAAACTAGTGCTTTTATCTGTGGGATATACTGCAGTCATACTGTGTGGGCATGGAAAGGTAGGGGCAGGTATGTTAAAATAGCTGATGTTAGTCTACTTGAGGGGACCCAGCAGGAACCCTCATAGACCAACGGACGCTTCATTCTCACTGCAATCTGATCATGTCCACTAATTCTGTAACAAATAGGGGGGGGGGGGGGCAGCAGGAAACACTAAGGCCTCTTTCAGAGGCAAGGCTGAACTGCACGATTGCCAAGCAGATCACTGTCGCCTGCCAGTGCAATTCGGGTGCACTTTATATACAGCCGAATTGCAGTGGTAGTAACACCATGCCTGCCAAGCATTGACACGTGGTGGTGTTACAGGGCCACCAAGCACTGACACGTGGTGGTGTTACAGGGCCACCAAGCACTGACACGTGGTGGTGTTACAGGGCCACCAAGCACTGACACGTGGTGGTGTTACAGGGCCACCAAGCACTGACACGTGGTGGTGTTACAGGGCCACCAAGCACTGACACGTGGTGGTGTTACAGGGCCACCAAGCACTGACACGTGGTGGTGTTACAGGGCCACCAAGCACTGACACGTGGTGGTGTTACAGGGCCACCAAGCACTGACACGTGGTGGTGTTACAGGGCCACCAAGCACTGACACGTGGTGGTGTTACAGGGCCACCAAGCACTGACACGTGGTGGTGTTACAGGGCCACCAAGCACTGACACGTGGTGGTGTTACAGGGCCACCAAGCACTGACACGTGGTGGTGTTACAGGGCCACCAAGCACTGACACGTGGTGGCATTACAGGGCCACCAAGCACTGACACGTGGTGGCGTTACAGGGCCACCAAGCACTGACACGTGGTGGCGTTACAGGGCCACCAAGCACTGACACGTGGTGGCGTTACAGGGCCACCAAGCACTGACACGTGGTGGCGTTGCAGGGCCACCAACCACTGACACGGGGCTGTGTTACAGGGCAGCAGAGAATTGTGAAGTGTTGAGTGTGAGAATAGCTAAAGCCATGCTCAGATGTGACTCTATGGAGGGGGGGGCAGTCTAACGCCAGAACTGAGCGCTAACAAGCACATGACCGGTGCAGGAGAGCAGCTGACAGCCGGTGAATTCACTGCCTGTTTGCTGCCCATCTGAAAGGGCCGTAATGCCAATGCTAGGTACACACGATACAATTTTCTGACAGATTTACTGTCAGATCGACTATTTCCAACAGGTCCAATCTAATTTCTGATCAATTTTCAATAAAAGAAAATCCATTTTCCATGAATGGAAAATCTATCGTAAAATCGATCAGAAATCAGAACGGACCTGTTGGAAATAGTCGATCTGACAATAAATGTGTCAGAAAATTGTATTGCGTGTACCTATCATAAAACTGCACACCAGGACCTGCACCCTTCAATTCAGTTGGTGGTACGGATAGTGCAAATGCTAGGTCCCTTATTTCCTACAAATTAGCAGACATGACCAGATTGCTGTGAGCAGATAGATGTTGATCTATGATGTTACTAACTGAGTCCCCTCAAGTAGACTGACGCCAAATAGCCTACATAGCAAGTTGTCTTACCAGGTCAGTTATCAGGCAACCTAAAGAGTTAGGATCTAGGTAGGTTAAAAAGGGGCACTACAGCAAAAAAAAATGTAAATTTAAAATGTGTGGAAACAGACAAATAAGAATTATGTTTTTTTCCAGAGTAAAATGAGCCATAAATTCCTTTTCGCCTATGTTGCTGTAACTTACAGTAGGTAGTAGAAATCTGACAGAAGCGACAGGTTTTGGGCTAGTCCATCTCTTCATAGGGGATTCTCAGCAAGGCTTTTATTCTGTATAAAGATATTCCCTAAACATGATTTGAACAATGATGCTGGCCAGCTTCCTTGCTCCCTACACAGTTGTTTGGCAGTTGGACAGAGCAACTGCCATTCACTAAGTGCTTTTGAAAATAAATATATCCCTGAGAATCCATTATAAAGAGATGGACTAGCCCAAAACCTGTCACTTCTGTCAGATTTCTACTACTTACTGTAAGGCCCCGTTCACACCTATAATCGCAAAACACCGGTTTTGCGGGAGTGATTTTCCCGCGATTAACGCGGAAAAAAAATCACTGGACACTGCGGCGGTTTTGGAGCTTTGCACGCTAATCGCCACCAAACCGCTGCATGCATCGCGTTTACGGTTATCGCTAACCACAAACGCGGCAGTGAGAACACTGCCACTTGCTACAATGGGCTCTATTCATAAAAAATTTGTTGCGAAAATACTCGTGGAGGTAAAATACCGCAGCGGTATTTTAGATTTCTGGGTGGTCATTCATAAAAATCTTGCCAGCTGCGATGCAAGTGCAGGGATCTCCCGCTGAAGGCTGGCGGTAAGCTGTCGGAAGGCATGCGGAAACACTTAAGCCGGCAGAGTCCCTCCGTGCGCTGCTCTCTTTGGGAGGTCTGTCCCATTCACTTGTATGCAATCCGCAGGCTTCTCGCTAAATCAGAGGAAGCGGTATTTCCCGTCCACATACCGCTTCCTCTAATCTTTATGAATGGCCATTTTGTTACTTTTTTCTAGATAAACCTAAAAAAACACTGCAGAAGGCGGAAATTTCTCGCTCTGCTGGGGGATTGTAGATTTTCATGCGGGAACAGCTTTTATGAATGCCCACTTTGCTAAATGGTCGGGAAAGTCCGCTGTTTTGAGCGGAAAACTTGCGGTAAAGTTTTATGAATAGAGCCCAATGTGTAGCGTTTTTTGCAAAACAGCTAGCGGTTTGCCATGAGCGTGAATAGCGCGATTCCCGCTAAGGTGTGAATGGGCCCTAAGAGACAGCAACATAGGAGAAAAGTAATTTATGGCTCATTTTACTCTGGAAAAAATGTACTTATTTGTATATGTTTACACATATTTTAAATTTTACAGTTTTTCGCTGTAGTGACCCTAGGCTAGTTATTAGTTATTGTGGTTAGGTATTAGGCACAAGTAGGAGAGGGGGTAATATTATTACCCCCTCTCCTACTAGTGCCTAATTCCACTGCATATGTTACAGTAAGGAACAGGGTTTATGGCTAGGACAAGCAGGTAACAAAGGGTTAAACCAAAGCACCAAAACGTGACTTTAGCAGTGAGGGTTGGGTACTTGTCATATAACACAGTGAATGTACAATAACGTTACTTAGATCTGCTGTCACAGCACCCCATTCCACAGGGCCCCCTTCTTTTCCTCTGGTACTGCTAGCCTTTCCCTCCCTGTTTCAATGCAGGGTAACGTCACTAAGGGAACGGAGCAGGTACATAGTTACCCGTCCTTACTGCTTTCGTTTCCTCTGCTTTCTTCGGCTGTCATCTCGGGCCAACCAGGCTGTCGCGTATCATATGACGTCACGCGTGTATCCCCCTCTCTATCACTTACCGACGTGCACGAGCCTTGGCGCGCTCCCGCAGCTCTGCCCTGCACTGCGCAGATGCGCGAGTTGGTGGCGGAGTCTTCCTGGCAGAAAGCTTGACCTAATCACACCTCCTGCTGACCACGCCCACCACCTCCCTAAGCACCAGCAGACTGATGGGGTAGTGCTGCTGGGGACTGGGGAGTCCTAGTCTTGGATGAGGAGGATATGATGGGGGCATTATAGTGAGGGGAAGACAAGACACTACAAGGGAGCAGAGTGGTGAGAGGGGGAACATAGTAGGGGGAAGCACCATGGTGAGGAGGCACACTGTGAGTTGGGCACTGTGGTGGAGGACAGTACTACAAGCATAGCTTACAACAGTCCCACTTTTGGAAGAACAGTCCCTCTTTGGGAGCCAAACCCATCTGTTCTTCTTGCTTTCTTATTTGCCCCTGTTTCAAGTCTGATGTATAGATCTGTGTTAATATATGTATTTTTCTACTGAAAATGTGTTTAATTGACTGTAAACTTTATTCCAGTCAGTAATGCTAGTTACACACTTTACGTTTTTCCGTTCGATTGATAAATACCGTCATGTCCGATATTACTCTCGATCGTTTTACTTTTCGATTTCTCATAAAAGTGAATGGAAATTGATAAGAAAAGATAAGAGAATCGAGTGGGAAATTGAGTGGAAAAAAATAGAAAATCGATCGAATGATTCAATCGATTTTGAAAATCACCAGCGCTTAAAAAAAGGCAAAAACCGCCCTAGGTGTGAACAAGCCCTAACTGGGTTGTAAGTGGAAGCATGTGAGGAGGCACCCTGGGATATAAAATGTTTAAAAAAGTTTAAAATACTTTTACCACAGATGAGCAATGGGCTTTCAATATAATATTTATTGGAGGCTAAAAATGGCAATGACTTTCACGACCTGTGAACGGCATCATCTTTACCTGCTTCTTGTGGTCAATTTCAATGTGCCTTAGGTAAGAGCAGCATGGACTCGGAGCACCTGTTAGAGGATAGTCCATTCCCCTAGTCCCGTTCTCCTTGAGATTACTATCCTGAGGTTTTTTTACTTTTTTGGAGAGAAACCATCATAGAAGACCTTAAACAGATCTGCGCGGAGATAGAATTCTCCACTTGCCCGTTACTGTGGCTGCCTTATAGCATACATGTCAAACTACTACCCTTGGGTCAAATCTTGCCCTCGGAGCCATCACATTTGGCCCTCAGGTTGTTACCCTACTTTGCATTATGTTTGGCCCACTCAAGACCACCAGAGAAGCTATATTGGAGGGGAAGCCCTAGTTCATCAGGGAAGCCATATGAGGAGGGGGACAGCACTAGAGACCAGGAAACTGTATAGAGAGGGAAGGGGGCCACTACACACTAGGGAATTGTATAGGGGAAGGAGGACCACTAAACATCAGGGAACTGTATAGGGGATGGAGGGGGGCTATAAGACACCAGGGAACTTTATAAGGGAGAGAGGTGGCCACTAGACATTGAGCTCGGCCAGCAACTTGGTCCCAGAGCTCAATTTCATCCCACTCTGTATTTGAGCTCGACACCTCTGCCTTATAGCAACCATTTTGTAAGTAGTATTTCACTACTCTCGTTATCTCTCTGTTCAATATACCACACTTTATTGCCACTCCTCACGAGTTGTAAGTGCATCATTGTTTAGACGTAAAAACTTATTTTATATAAATTAGAAGTTCACTCACAACTTTGCTCACTCATTTCCAAGTCTTACCAAAACCACTGTATAAGAAGTCAATAGTCTGCTGTTTGTACATAGAGCTACAGTAGGTCTCTTCCGTATTTGTTTATGTGGTGATTCTAAAATAAGAATAGAAAAACAAAACACAGCCACAGCCTAGATAAATAACTCGTTTGGTTGCATCACTACAGCTGAACACTGTACTGTGCCTGCAATCCTCCTCCAAGTACTTTCTGAGTGGACAAACTACTAAATCACCTGCGGAACAGGCTGTGCACATCTCCATGAGTGTAAACACACGGGGCCTATTGATGCCTCTGCAGGTGGACCAGCTCCACCTTCTCTGTCATTTGCACAGTGAAGTGAGGCATTCTTGCACCAGGTCTTTGTCCAGGACCTGCAACCATGACAGCAGTGTACAACAATCACACCCCATAACTGACTAAATCACACCTACAGGCTCTACCAGCACCTGGGCCAGTGTAACCCTCATCAGGAACTGCAAATGACCCAAAGGGAAGAAAAATGCCTGCACCTTAAACTCTCACTGAGGAGACCTGGACATGCGACGCAGGAGTGACCATGCCACGCTATTTGCTGCTGTCATCTTTTAAAGGGGGCTCAGCATCCAGGTATGTGCACAGACAGCTACAGGCTGCAGACATCTTCAATTTTCTGTTACATCCCTGTGAACTTCCAGCAAAAGAAATGCCGTATAGAATACTTTTTAAAATGGACCTGAACTCAGAACTTCCTCTCTGTTTTAAAAAATAAACAACATACTAACCTTTAAATCAATTAATTTAAAGAAAAACATTTCTCTGTTGCAGCTGATACAAATCCTGCAATAAATTTGCAGAGTGTCTACTTCTTGCTTTCATGGAAGCAGACATATTGTTAATATCCTGTGTTTACAATTTAGCTGCTCTGCCGTGGCAGCCAGCTGACTCAGCTGAGATCAAATTACAACTTGCGATTGGACACAGATTAGGGGGAATTAGACAGGCTAAACTCTCTAAATACACACAATGTGCATTTCTCTGTTTTCTTTCTGTGTTGTGCAACAGTTTAGGTCCACTTTCAGAAGAAGTACTCAAACATATATGCCAAAAAAGTTTGTGGCAAGAGCAAAAATATAGACATAGCAGACCATGGAGGTACATATGGGACCCTGCAGCACAGATAACCAACAATTTTTATTCAGGAAGCAAGATAATGGGTTAATTGCTGGTAGTAGTTGGTAAAGTGAATGCATATATAGGAGGTCCCCAACTTACAAACAGATTCCGTTTCGGGGAGATTGTAAGTTAAATGTTTTTCATATGTTGCGTCCTGTGTCCAACCCCTTTTACACTTGCAGGTGAAACCTGCATTGCGTTGCCCTATTTTACCACATGCAATGAAAGTCTATAAAGACTTTCACACCTAATGCGGTCTGCTGCTGTATTGCTCCGGAAGTATCCGACCCAATGCAAGGGCTGCAGCGCATTACGGCAAGCACCCCGCTAATGCACGGAGCTTGGGGTAATGCAAGTCTGTGGGCAACCTGGCAAGGTCAGTGGCTACGTGCCTCTGTCGCCCGGAGTGTTCTGCACCTGTGCAGAATACTTCCGGCGACAGGTGAGTGAGCAGAGCGGCTGTGCGCTTGCACATGCACAGTATCCATTCACCTCACCAGGTCTTACAACCACCTGAAAAACGAGTATCCACCTGAAAAACGAGGTGGTTGTAATCCGGTGAGCCTCTCTGATTGTGGGTGAAGGTATCACGAGTGAAAGCACTTGGTTCACACTGCACGGATTTGAAGTGTGTGGATTGCTGAAACAGGATTACGCGATGTGCAGTTTATTTCTCTGTTTATAGGTTTCATCTAATGGTGTGAGAACGCAGTGGACTTTACAACTATAAATCTATTGGATGGGACACCCCACAGCGAACTCACAGAACTTTTTATGAAAGAAAGGATTGGTGATTTTTAAGGATTGTAGGTGTATAAGAGGTGGCGCAGCCTGTTGTATTGTATAAACAAGGATAAACTGTATTAAAAACTGGTACTGGTGGTACAAAAAAGGAGGTACTGGTGAACTTCTCATTTTATCACCCAAAGCAGTCACTTTTACAAAGGAATGTTTATTAATCACTGAATGCTTGGCGCTTGACAGGGGTGCTAATCGCTCACAGATCCTTGTACAGAATCTACTAAATTTGCCTGAAGAAGAAGGTAGCATCCTATAAAACGCATTGCAGTTTTAGAGTTTTATAAGTGTTCAATAAAAATTCCATTTGTGAAATTGACTGGGTGATCAAATGTGGGGTTAGTCCACCACTACCTCCTTTTTAACCCGTTTTTAATGCATTTTATCCTTGTTGGTGCCTTTTGATTCAACAATTTTTGCTGCTGTTTGTCCACCATTGGTGGAGGGGTGGTACCCCTTTCTACACTACAGAGAGTGACTTCTTATCCCGAGTGTGGTCAAGTTCATCCTCCCCACATGCCTTCTCAGTGGTTACCTTTGAGTTAACCGTGGTTTGTGAGTATTTCTCCATTTGACATATTCTCCCAATTCATTAACCTGCTACATTATATTGGGCTCTCAGTTGTTCCAACTTTTTGTTTTACATACTGATGATAACAGAACACATTGCTTAGCCTTATCCAAAATATTTCCTTTCTCTCCTTGTACAGCCAAACCGTTGTGATATAATGCCGCCCAAACACTTTAAAACAGCAGAAGGCCATCCTCTTGGAAGCCAAGTTCATGGATGTTTCAAGTGTCAGTAACAAAAATTTAGACGGATTCTACAATGAGCTTCGTAGAAAATATCCGAACACCTTCACCCTTGCAACTGACCTGGGCAAAAGGGATGAGTCACTCCAAAAACTACCACGCTTGGAGAGGACACCGTCCCCAACACATCTGGGGATTCTGCCAAACCCCTTGAACACTCCTCCTCAAAGATGGACTCCGGAAAGCTTCCTGTCCAAAGTTAAGTTACAAAAACGTCAAAATGAGCAGAGACAGGAAGTGGAAGCCTCACAACAGAATGGCGGTGCCGTTATTATACAGGGTAAAACAATACCCGTGCCCACATGGAACAGAAGAGATTACTTAGCCGCTCAGGACAAGACTTCCTTCCACCTCCCAACTCTGCGCACTCAAGTTGAACACAACAAAGCTGAACTAAAAACCAGGCTGAACTTTACTAGAAAAATTAATGATGAAGTAAAGAATAATCAAAGCCCCATATTAAGACCAAGCAAAAGCCAAAAATCGCCTGAGTTGAGGACTTCCAGTGAAAGCACCTCTACTGCAGTGGCCACAAATGTTTCTGTACGAAAGTCAGACCCTTTGGGAACCATCATGAAGGAACTTTTGCCCAGCAAGCCTGGACAGTTAATGATGGACCGACCCAAGAGCAGTGACACCTTTTACAGAAATGGTAAACGTTTTCATCTCAAATACGTCTTCACCTGCCCAAAAAATATGACCATATAAGGCAGAAAACTAAAATAGAATAAACCTGAGATGAATGAGGCAAAGGATTTTACATACCTGGGGCTTTCTCTAGCCCCTTGTAGTCTGTCAGCTCCTCACCATCCTCTCGATCCGATCTGCTGTGCTCCTGTAAAGTGCGCAAATTGTGAGCCAGTGCGCCTGTGCTGTTCTTGGCTGCACACCTACTCCTTTGCGCTCCTGTGGCAGGGAGCATTCTGTGCAAACGCAGTTATAATTTTAACGAACTGCGCTTGCACAGCACACTCCCAGCTATGGGGGCGTGCTTAGAGGGCATGTGGAGCCAGGATCACACATGCGCAGTAGTCCATGGACTTTACATGACTTACAGCACACCAACGGAGGGGCCCGGGAGGACAGTGAGGGAGCTGTCAGACTACAAAGGTTTTCTCGCCTGGAGTGACAAAATGGCTAGAGGCGCCCCTGCATGCCCTTAAAGGGAACCTAAACTGAGAGGTATATGGATGTTTCCTTTCAAACAATACCAGTTACCTGGTAATCCTGCTGATCTCTATGGCTGCAGTAGTGACTGAATCACACACCTGGAACAAGCATGCAGCTAATCCAGTCTGACTTCAGTCAGAGCACCTGATCTGCATGCTTGTTGAGGGGCTGTGGCTAAGAGTATTAGAGACACAGGATCAGCAGGAGAGTCAGGCAACTGGTATTATCTCAGTTTAGGTTCCCTTCAAGGCCCACCAACAGTACATGTTTTGCAGGAAACCACAAGCATGCACAGATGGGGTAATTAGTGTCTCAGTAGAGCTGATTAAGGGCCTGTTTCCACTTGTGCGGTAAAAATCTGCATGCGGATGCGAATTTTGCATGCGGTTGTATGCGAATTTGCATACGATTTCGCATGGATGATAATGTATGCGAATTTAACCATGGCAGTACCAGTGTGCTTTTCCATTGATTCCATACGAAATCGCATGCGAATTCGCATGAAAATTCGCATACCAATGCCGCATGCGAAATTCCCTATTAAATACATTGTATGCGATTCGCATAGCGGTATGCGGTATGCGAATTTTGATGGCTCTGCCGTGCCGATTTTTTCTGCACAGAAAAACGCAAAGGAATCCTGACAAGTGGAAACAGTCCTATCCACTTGTATTGGCTATGCGAATCCACATGCGGTAAACGCATGCGAATTCGCATGCGGTAAACGCATGCGAATTCGCGATAGTGGAAACGGGCCCTAACCTTTTGGGGACCGACGTAGGTTGAATCTACGACTAGCAGGTGGTGCTGCCTTCCTGACTGGACATTGATTCAACGTCTGCGCTAACGAACCATCCCGCCGCGATCGTGCGCACCGGAGAGGGGAGATTAAGCTGTCATGTGACAGCTGGCATCTCCCCTCAGTGATCAGTAGCATCGCGTATGGCTGCTGATCACGTGATCACTACGATTGCCAGCGGATCGTAGTGATCAATTTGACAGCTGTGCCGGTAGGGGGGAAAGAATAGGATCCAGTCACCTCCCTGCCGTTCCCACGACGCTCGGCGCCCCCCACCGCTCTTGCCGGCATTTCTGCTTGTTGTGACATAAGTCCCGGGCCGCGGCTTGATGACGTCATTAAGCCGGGACCCAGGACTTAGCATCAGAACAAGCGGGGATGTCGGAGAGAGCGGTGGCGTCTGCAGCGGCTCATCGCTGGAGCCTGGAAGGTGAGTCAAAGCTGCTGCTGAAAGGGGGGACACCTGGCCACAAAGGGGGACACAGCCCAGAAAGCCCAGCAACTGGATCCGCCTGCCTGACCCCCCCAAACGCGCACCCCTCCCTCCCATGGAAAAATGCCTGGTCCTTAAGGGGGGGTTAGGCGGCCGGTTCTGAAAGGGTTAACAACCTCTGTGGAATGCCACAAAACATGCACTGTTGGTGGGCCTTGAGGACAGGGTTGGGGAACACTGCTTTAAAGGGGAACTGAAGAGAGGGGTATATGGAGGCTGCCATCATGTTTATTTCCTTTTAAGCAATACCAGTTGCCTGGCAGCCCTGCTGATCCTCTGCCTCTAATACTATTAGCCATAGCCCCTGAACAAGCATGCAGCAGATCAGGTGTTTCAGACTTTAAAGTCAGATCTGACAAGACTAGCTGCATGCTTGTTTCTGGTGTTATTCAGATACTACTGCAGAGAAATAGACCAGCAGGGCTGCCAGGCAACTGGTATTGATTAAAAGGAAATAAATATGGAAGCCTCCGTATACCTCTTACTTCAGTTCCCCTTTAAAGCACTTGGTCACTGGTCAGCCTCCCATTTTTTCATGCATACCATAGTACATTTGCTGGCAGTAGTTTTGAACACTGCATGTCTGTATTTTTTGAATAAATAAGTTGAAGGGAACTGGCTGACTGGCTCCAGTCGCTCTGTTTCCTGATGAAATGACACTACAATTTTATTGGACAGACAGCTGTCCAAACTTCTCCACTTATCCCATCATCAATCACATGACATAGGGAGGAGGTAGGATTGGGCAGCAGCCAATCTTTCCTTGTGTGCCAGATAACCCTGTCTATTTTCTCTCTGTACTGCGGAGAGATTAACTCTTTGTGACAAGCACTACAGCTCAACAGATCTCCCTGTTCCTGCTCGGTGTGCAAAGAAGCATTTAACCCTTTCTATATTCTAGCTAGCAGTAAGGCAGGGGAATATACATGTGGCTTTTAAAAACACACTAGAGACAGTGTGGGAAGGGTCAAATGCTTTATTAGGGTCGGTTCACACTTGTTTCAAATCCGTATCGGTGGCTCCGTTTTTTTGCCCTGGACCAAAATGAAGCCACTGATATCAATGTTAAAAATAGCGTCCGTCTTCACACACTTAAAAAAAAAATGGATCCGTGGGCTCCGTTTTAGAAAACTGAACGGAGAGTCCGGATTTTGCAGATTTTCACGTAGCCCGGATACCCGCAGAGGCGATGAACGGTGACACAAAAACGGATCTCCCTCTACACAGAGAACTTTTGTGCACAAAACAGATGCCAAAGCAGATTGCTTACTGCCTGCTCCTCCCCTCAGAGTCATCTTTGTGGACTTCTTTATCCAATAGAAACACACAGGAAGGATATGTTTAAACACACTGGAAACATAAGCTGCAAAAGCACAACATTTTGAAAAACGGATCCGTTTTTTGAAAAATGTATCCTTTTAAAACACATTCCTCAATTCACTAAGCTTTATCAAACTGTTTATCAAACGTTTGATAATTTACCTTATGGGTAAAATCTAATTTTGAATTCACTAAGGTGTTATATATTTAACAAATGTTTTATCGATAAAAAGTTCAATAAATACATAACACCTTAATTAATTCAAAATTAGATTTTACCCATGAGATAAAATATCAAACGTTTGATAAAGTGTTTTATAAAACTTAGTGAATTGAGGCCAGTGTGGGAAACCTCTGGAGGATCCAGGGGCTTTTCTTTCCTTAAGTAAGTATTTAATTTTTAAAAAATGTTATTAATGTGTCGTGTTCTCTTTAACCAGTTGAGTACCAGCAGTCTCTGGCTCCTTAAAGGGATACTTAAGTGAACTAAAAAAAAGGCAGTTTTACTTACCTGGGGCTTCTACCGGCCCGGGGAGGTTCAAAACTATATACTGTGTTAAGCGCTGTGGAAGATGTTGGCGCTGTAAAATACTAAATAATAATAATTAAAGTAAAGGAATTAAAACATGTAAATGGCAAAAGTTATTATTATTATTTAGTGGTTAGTCCTATGACAATTCATAGTGTCCTCCTTTAATCGAATATTTGCATAGAAACCATTGGCTATATATATTTACAGTTTCCTTGGCCGGATGGAAGTGAACTGTGTGACTGTTAGATGAACACAGAACTATGTGACAGTTAGATGAACACAGAACTAAACTGTTACATAAACACAGAACTACAGTATGTGGAAGTTAGATGAACACAGAACTAGTCTGTAAAGCTGGCCACTAATGGTCCAATTTCTAGCGAAAAATCGTTCGAGCGATCAGAAATTCTGATCGGAACGAAAAATCGTTCACTACACCATCAACTAACCAATCATTGCTTTCTATCTATCACGACCACCAAGAAAATCCAAATTTTCGTTCGACGAAAATTCATTCGGGCGACATTTTTTTCGCTCGTTCATAATCGATTGTGTCCACCAATGGAGATTATTTACAACCAATCCGATCAGAATTTCTGATCGCTCTAATGATTTTTCGCTAGAAATTGGACCATTAGTGGCCAGCTTTAGATCAACACAGAACTATGTGACAGATGAACACAGAACTATGTGACAGTTAGATGAACATAGAACTAGACTGTTACATAAACACAGAACTACAGTATGTGGCAGTTTGATGAACACAGAACTAGACTGTTAGATAAACACAGAACTATGTGACAGATGAACACAGAACTATGTGACAGATGAACACAGAACTATGTGACAGTTAGATGAACACAGAACTATGTGACAGACAGTTAGATGAACACAGAACTATGTGACAGTTAGATGAACATAGAACTAGACTGTTACATAAACATAGAACTACAGTATGTGGCAGTTAGATGAACACAGAACTAGACTGTTAGATAAACACAGAACTATGTGACAGATGAACACAGAACTATGTGACAGTTAGATGAACAAATAACTATGTGGCAGTTAGATGAACACAGGACTATGCGAAAGTAAGATAAACACAGAACTATGTGGCAGTCAGATGAACATAAAACTATGTGACAGATGAACCCAGAACTATAAGAATGTTAGACCTTAGTTAGTTCTGTATGTGACTGTAACAGTGTTCTCTTGAGACATTTTTTCCAGCCGGATGGAATGAAAAATTAACTGGGTGGGGCGTGATGAGAGAATGCAGGGCCGGTGCTTCTGTGCGCAACTCTGCTTTCAGCAGAGGAGGAGTTGAGCCGATGACATCCAGGTGCTCACTAAAACTAGCCGGTTGAAGCACCCGGCTAAAAGAGCCTGGGGAGAACACTGCTGTAACAAAGAAGTATGTGACTGGCAGGAGCACATTTACCATAAGGCACTGTAGGCACGTGCCTATAGGCGACTGATGATGGAAAGGCATCTCTTTCCCCTCCCCAAGTGCCTCCTTCCTTCCCTATGCAGAGTCCCAAGCGGAATGTAAATGAGAGGTTTTTCACCCAGACCTTGGCATTCCACTGACCAGATCTCCTTTCAGTTGGAGGCACCTCTAACTACCTAATAGTTTGGTGCAGCAAAGAGTAATTTGGAGGCGCCCGTGATTAAGCAAACTAGCTTATATAC
The DNA here is from genome assembly GCF_040937935.1 of Hyperolius riggenbachi. Taxonomy (NCBI): domain Eukaryota; kingdom Metazoa; phylum Chordata; class Amphibia; order Anura; family Hyperoliidae; genus Hyperolius; species Hyperolius riggenbachi. Next base: position 244,615,464 of record NC_090653.1, on the reverse strand, counting down.
AGCTATTATGAACTGTTAGATGACAAGATAATAGTAACTCTTTTCCTACCTTAGAGTAGAGATCTTCAGAGTCAAAGTATAATCCACCATATTGGCGCCTAGGAAGACTTTTGCTGCCATTAAGGCTCGCTCTTTTACTGACCTGAGGAAGCGGCATAGGCTGTGAAACGTGTTGTCAAGTGTTTATTATTAATAAAAGCCAACAAAGTTTCACCATTACTTTGATTCTGAAAATCTCTACTCTAAGGTAGGGAAAGGGTTACTATTATCGTGTCATCTAACAGTTCATAATAGCTGTATATAAGCTAGTTTGCTTGATCACGGGCGCCTCCAAATTACTCTGTGCTGTATCACTACCCCCATCTTGGGGCGGGCACCTTTGAACAATGTCCAGGGGTACAACCTTTTTCCTTGGAGCTGCGACCAACCCCTCCTTCAGAAGCAAGGCCAAGTGAGGACGGTCCATCCTCACCTGTTTTATCAGTGGTTGCCTTTCAGCAGCCCATCCTTGTGAGTATAACTCTTATCACGCATATACGCTACCAATTATCTAACGATATTACACCAGATTGGGCTCCCAGTCTCCCTGTGTTTTTTTGTTTTTCTACAAGTTTGGTAATACTTTGGTGGCACCTCTAGCTACTTAATACTGAGGATAGCTTTGGTTACTTAATACTAAGGTGCACCTGTAGCTATCTATAATGGGCAAGACAACTAAGGGAGAAGTGACAGCTGGGCAAGCTAGCACACTTGCAGTGCGGTTCAGTGGGGGTTTATAGGTGACGGGAGTAGTCTAGGACGCCAGGATATCTGTGCCTATAGGCTCCTGTGATGTAAATCTGGGCCTGATGACTGGTAAATGAGAGTTATCGCTGATTAACATGTCGTTATTTTCTGTTTCCAGGCAGTTATGTTTCAGATAGTGACTCTGGAGTCTCTGTGTGCGCGCCCATAAAAGTATTCAGGTAATATTAAAGGCACAGTGTATACTGAATGTTCATGTCACCTAAAGCTCTGTTCATAAAGGGGCGATCAGAATGATTGCATGAACAGTGACAATATTTTGCTTATATAATAGCACATTTCAGAGTCTCCAACTCGGTAAACACTGATAAGTGCCTGTGAAATGTTTGTGCTGTAAGCAATAAGAGTAATGTGTGTGTATTTTAAAACAGAGCTAAAATGAATCATGCACGCATACTGCATCATAGATTAAAGCTTCATTTTACCACATTTAAGTATATTCCCTGCTGTAATTACCCCAAAGCTGTGATGATTAACTGCATTCACTTTAATGGAGTAACTGATATGCTGTCTATTGACTTGTGGTTGCATATTGCTATTTTTCAAAACACCGGTTGTGGCAAAAGTAGCAAATGAGTAATTAATTCAAATAATAAGGTCCCCTAATATGGCCTATGGCAGTGTTTCTCAAACCTGTCTTTGTGACTCCCCAACAGAGCATATTTTCCAGGCAACCTCACCTATGCACAGGTGGGGTAACTAGTATCTCAGGTGGATTCCATGTAGCTGAGACACTAATTACCCCGCCTGTACTTAGGTGAGGTTGCCTGCAAAACATGCACCATTGGGGAGTCACGAGGACTATTTTGAGAAACACTGGCCTATGGCATTCTCCACCTTCAAAGTGGAGAACCCTATCTGGTGATCATAAAAGTCGATAAGTGTGACTGACAATCTATATAAAAAACGATCCATAACAAAATTCATATAAGTAATGACAGTACTGGCAACCATATCAAAGACCAGTTAGGCTTTATAGTAGTGATCATTTAAGCTTTTTTAAAGGACTACTGTAGGGAGGTCGGGGGAAAAAGAGTTGAGGTTACCCGGGGCTTCTAATGGTCCCACGCAGACGTCCTGTGCCACACAACTACTCACCGATGCTCCGGCCCCGCCTCCGGTTCACTTCTGTAATTTCTGACTTTAAAGTCAAAAAACCACTGCGCCTGCGTTGCCGTGCCCTCGCTCCCGCTGTTGTCACCAGGAGCGTACTGCGCAGGTGCAGACTGTACTGGGCCTGCGCAATACACTCCTGGTGATGTCAGCGGGAGAGATGACGCGGCTGCGCAGGCGCAGTGGTTTTCCGACTTTAGAGTCAGAAATTCCAGAAGTGAACCGGAGGCGGGGCCGGAGCATTGGTGAGTGGCTGCGCGGGCACAGGACGTCTGCAGAGGACCGTTAGAAGCCCCAGGTAAGTTCAACTCTTTTTCCTCCTACCCCCTACAGTTCTCCTTTAACAAAGCCTTGGTAAACGACATTGCAGGACGAAGCCACGAGCGGCAATCGCTGATTGTTAAACGACCTTTACAGCGGATCCGGTGATCGTTCGTGAAAAAGTACCGCGATCGTGTTGCACCCATCGTGTGCCATCATTTGTACCCACTGCAGAAGGTGGATCAGGAAACTGGTGTGTGCGTCAGATTGTGGGTCACCGGAAGTTCCCCGATCCATCTGCAGTCTTCACGTGGGTACCTAGCTTTAGAGGCAGAAGATCCGCATGAGAACCTGCCTGGTTAACATAGTTTAAAAGGAAATAAATATTTGACAGATGAGATGCCAGTGCTGTTATAGTGCAGGGACCCCGGGGGGCACATCAGAGTTAAGGAAGAGGTTGGGGGTCTGGCAGCTTAGGGGGCCCAGTAGCACTCAGGGGGCCGGGGGCAATTGCCTCCCATGCCTTTATGGAAGCACCAGCCCTGCCTGGGTCATAGCAGACCAGCATAAAGATTCTTGAAAGTTTAGTGAAATACTGTAAATTAGGATTATGAATATGAGTAAACTTCACTACTTTACAATAATACTAACATTTTGCATCTGATCTTTCCAAGGCCGAAAATCAGGAGTCCACATGATGCTCCGGCTTCAAGTGACATCATAAAGAAGTTCTCCACTAAGACCAAAACTCACTCTGGTCCAGTGAAAGCAGATCACACAGTATTACCAGAGGACATGTAGGTACCTCTTCTGTTTAAAGACTGCTATTATACAGCAGCTCCCATTCACAATGGGCACACTGAATTTCATATTTTTCGTGTGGGCAAAAGTGGGCAAAAATTACCTGCTTCGCATTGCTTACATATAAAAAATTTCTGATATTCTACTATTGGACTCTGGTAATTTCAGTGGTAAAATATCGATACATTTTACTAATATTTTACTATCGCTAAACCAACCCCATTCTCACATGAGCCCCTCCTCTACTGATGCCTAACCAACCTGCCCAACTAATGTCTAACCCTAACCGACTGCCTCAACCAATGCGTAACCCTAACCAACCTCCCCAACCAATGCCTAACCCTAACTGACTGCCCCAACCAATGCCTAATCCTAACCTACCCCCCCAACCAATGCCTAACCCTAACTGACTGCCCTAACCAATGCCAAATCCTAACCTACCCCCCCAACCAATGCCTAACCCTAACTGACTGCCCCAACCAATGCCTAATCCTAACCTACCCCCCCCCAACCAATGCCTAACCCTAACTGACTGCCCCAACCAATGCCTAATCCTAACCTACCCCCCCCCCCTGCCCCCCCCAACCAATGCCTAAGGCCCCTTTTACACTTTATCAGTTGGTGTGCGTTAGTGCGCGTTGGTACACGGTCCTTCCATAGCAGTGCATTGGGAAGAAGATTTCAGTTAAAATGCGTTAAGTATAAAAGAGGCCATAGGAAAACATGGGCATTACTTTGAAAATCAGTTTTCTTTCAGTTATAACTGAGACCAAATGATTAAGTGTAAAAAGGCCCTTACCCTAACTGACTGCCCCAACCAATGCCTGATCCTAACCAACCCCCCCCAACCAATGCCTAACCTTAACTGACTGCCCCAAACAATGCCTAATTCTGACCCCTCGCAGCAAACTCTGCCGATATTTAACACTAAACCTAACCCTAACTCCCTCTATTGATGCCTAACCCTATCTGACCCTCCACCCACGAGGGGCGAAGGAAGAGCCCTGTCGACTCTCGCCATTGCAGGGACCCTGGAGCTGGGGAGGGGGGGATTTGTTGGCCTGTGGTGTATGGGCAGTTGACAAATCTCTCTTTAATCAAATTCAATCAGAGAGAGATTTGTCTTAGTCTAATCTGTCCACCATCACTAGATGTGTGGGCACCTTCGCTCACACAGCCTGGTTATTAATGTGTTTTGCACTGTACATACATGTTTATCACATAATGTCACCTCGGGTACTACTAAGAATGTAAAGGAATTATTTGCATATTCCATACCCTGATCTGAAGAAATACATTATACGTCTTGCTTCTCATTCATGTGAAAGTAAAATCTACCCACGCATTCTGTATTAAGAGGTCAATGTTGTACTTTACTTTCTCAAGAGGACTTTTGGGTTCCTTTGGGCCCACTACAAAGTGGTTTTAGTTTACCCTAACTGATATTGGTACTCTGTAACAAAACAACATCATCAATGCCCCCCTCCATGTTTTCCACATGGCACTCTGTTCACAAAAAACACATTTTGGTAATGCTCAGCTAACCATTTATGGAAAGCTGATTTTTAAATGTTTGTTTTTGGTGAAGGTTGATAAAGATATTGATATTCAAGCTTATTTCCCAGAACTCAGAGTATGAGCAATAGCAGTGAGAACTTCTGCCCGAAAAAGAGTTCCATCAACTACAATGAGAAGATACAACAGAGGCCACCTACTGGTAGGGTGCGTTTTGAGGATGAGTCAGTGCAGGAGGTAGATGCTCGCTACCAGGAAAGACGTCTGTTGGAGAGAAATCAGACTGCTAAAATAAGTTCAGATATTTTGATAAGACCGCAGGCAAAGTCTATGGAAAGGCTTAAAATGCCTGAAGCTACTGGGACATCTCCTTCATCATCAGCTGGTGAAAAGTCTCAAACCACCGCACCACAGTCCATTGGACAGCAAGCAACTGGGCAACAAACCATCAACCTTCCATACAGACGTCAACCTTTCCCACCAAACGTAGCAAAGAAAGTGTTAATTGACATTCCAAGAAGTGGTCTTCCCAACAGGCGACCAATACAGCCTCGAACTTCTCCAGTCGTGAAGGACAAGCAGTTATCTTCCAGTATAGGCAAGGAAGCCACTCCCCTCGATGGCCTCAGCCTGAGCCTTACGGGGGCTAAGCACGCATGGAAGGAACAGATTGCAGGCATTTCAGGGAATAAAGAGGAAGAAAACAAGAACCACCACAGCTTGTCATCTCTGGAAACCATTGGCAGCGGAGTCACAGAAGGTAAAAGATATATAACATTCACAAATATTCTGGAATTTCTGGTCCATACATTGGTCTTTCAAGTTATGATGTTCCTTAACTATTCCAGTTGTTAGGTCTGTAACAAAAAAGTAAACTTCATCTAGGCTTTTTAAATTCTGTGGAGACTTTTCACCACTATTCTTTATTTCAATTAAGAAGAGGTTGAATTAGTGGTGAATTGTCCTTAAACTTGACTTCAGCTCGAAATTAACACTTTTGTTTATGAGTTGTCCCTAGACTTGTATCAGAGATTTTGGCCTGAATTAATATAAAGTGTAAATATTACAGACCTGGCGATGTCTCGGGATGCTGTCCACACAACTGACCAATGAAATAATGGTTAGTCAGTGCAGCCTCATCTCTCAGTGCTTCACCCATCTCAGTTGGCTAGTTGAGCTGCTACATCTGCTCCAATTAATGCAACATTTGTCAGCTGGTGGAGAGGGGGACTGTGGCGTCATGGTATGTGATGGGGACATCGTTTTATTCAAATAGCATGGGCACTGGGCATATCTGGATTGTGGGATGGGGGCATCAAGACAGGGTAAGCCAGGCATGGGGACCACATGACCCTCAAATTTAGATGGGTGGGGTGAGAGTCTATGGGTAATATTCACTAAAACTCTTGTAAATTTAAGGTGTGTAAGGGTTTACACAAATTACGTAACCCATTGCGTAATTTGTTTTGTATATGCAACACATCAACGTAAGTGTTGCACATACATTGCAACTTCCGCAAATTGTGTAATGAGTTACATAATTTGCATAAATCCCTGTAAACTTGAGGTGCATTGTCAACACACATTGGGCTTGATTCACAAAAGGGTGCTAACATAGTTAGCACGCCTAAAAGCTTTGGACGTGCAAACTAGGGTGCTAAATAGTTTGCACGTCCAAAGCTGTTACCGATCGCGCGTTAAGTCGGTGCACCCAAAACGTCGCACCGGTGCACGCGAAACGTCGCACCGTTCATGTGTAAAATAGCTTTTCAGGGTATTCTGCGCGAACGGTGTGACGTTTCGCACGCACCGCACAGCGCTAACCTTTGCGCGCGCATATTAGACAAAGACAAGACAAATAACATTTATAAAGACCAAAGAAAAAACAAAGCAGACTGGCACTGCGGTCATGGGACTGACTTAGAGGTGACAGTTAAACCAGGAGGAATCAGGGTATTCACCTTATGCGTGCACTGAATGCTGAAGCAAACATCAAATATACATGGAATGAAGAGATTGAACCATCCGGCACTGCATATCCAGGTTTAGCATATTAATCATTTATTGTATCCATTAGTCCGATCACACAGACAAGTCCATCAATAGTATATATGCATTGACATACCCTTCCTCTTCCTAGCTGTGGGGTAGTGTGGGAGCAGCGGTCTGCCTGACAGCTGTTTCGCTCTGAACTGAGCTTCTTCTGAGGCTCCGTGCGCACGGAGCCTCAGAAGAAGCTCAGTTCAGAGCGAAACAGCTGTCAGGCAGACCGCTGCTCCCACACTACCCCACAGCTAGGAACAGGAAGGGTATGTCGATGTATATGTACTATTGATGGACTTGTCTGTGTGATCGGACTAATGGATACAATAAATGATATGCTAAACCTGGATATGCAGTGCCGGATGGTTCAATCTCTTCATTCCAAATAACATTTATATCGCGCTTTTCTCCTGGCGGACTCAAAGCGCCAGAGCTGCAGCCACTAGGACGCGCTCTATAGGCAGTAGCAGTGTTAGGGAGATTTGCCTAAGGTCTCCTACTGAATAGGTGCAGGCTTACTGAACAGGCAGAGCCGAGATTCGAACCCTGGTCTCCTGTGTCAGAGGCAGAGCCCTTAACAATGGTTAACATTACATATTAGCGCGTGAAGCACCCGTTTTCGCGTCCTAAGTGCCTTTTCACTAGCGTGCTAACACTAAGCACCCTTCAGTGAATCAAGGCCATTATGTTTAATGGGGTTTATGGTATATACCGCTATGATTATGATAAGGATTAGTGTCATGACTAAAGACTCTGTAAAGCTCTGTGGACGATTTCGATGCTGTACAAAATACATGATAATGATAATAATAAATAATATATGTTTACTACAGTTGATGAATTTGGGTGATAAATTGGTGCAATATTTAGGCTGCTACTGCTGTTCCTCAGGCGTACCTCTGGGGTCTCCCAGGTGTTTCTTCCTAACATTACATTTATGTCTTAAAATACGCTCTAATAAAGCTGGCCATACAATCCTTGATGTAGGACCAGATTGACTATCAGATAGATTTCATCAGAGGGGGATCTATTGCCTGCCCACACACTGCACAGCGATTTCCAATAGATTTCAGCATTAATTGTCCTGCTGCTACCCCCAAGTGTATATGTGTCCCTCCTGTGCCTGTGTTCTAGTCTCAGCTCTCCATCAGCACGGCTCCTGGCCTCCACCGGGAGTTTCGTTACTCCTTGACCCAACACATGTTGTGACATCCCACGTACGTCAGTGTCACATGATACCAGTGTTCATGGTGACGCCAGGAGTCATGCTGGCAGAGAGGTGAGATTTTAAAATACTGAGTGGGGGGGGCACTTCCGATTTGTTAAGGCCACAATATCTAGTAATATATGGACACCCTAAAGGTACCCATACTTCAGATAACTTAGAGGTTGATTGACTATCTGAGTCGATTATTATAATTTGGTTTAGATGGAAAATGGTGCCGCCAAGAGCATGCCCAGTCGACGATGCAACCAATTTCAGGCTGAAATTGGTTGCATGTATCGATCGGAAATGCTGCAAGATGTTTGGCCGACTTGCTCAATCGGGTGCGCTTTGGTGACGGCTTGCGATATTGTGACGAGCAACAGACACAACGGAACCCCCAGGTGGCAGATGCCATGCCACAAGGCCGAATACCAAGAGTTTTTATGCTGAAATCGATCAGGAATCGGCCTGTGGTGTATGGGCAGGCAACAGATCTCTCTCCGATCATAATGTATGGGCACCTTTAGGGTGGCTACAATCTTAATGACCCCATCTAACCCTATTTATGCAGTATACCTTTACAGAAAAATAATTGAGGGTAATATCTTCACACAATTCTGAGGGTTTAACAGTGCCTGGTCTGTTTATGCAAAACACCACTAGAATGTAGCCCCTTCTCAAAGGAAGGCACACCATCGAATCTGAGTTACATTGCATGATAAATGATTATGAAATGTACTTTCCCTTTTTTGGGCTAGTGTTCCCTTTTATGCTCCTAGCCTTTCTCCAGTCATGTTATAGTACCCAGTAGCGTGCTGTTATTTCTTCATCCAGTGTCTTCGGAAGTGACCATTACAACCCTGGAGTGGAGAGGCTCTGGATCATCCATTGGCAGCGAGAATCACACAAGACCCTCGTCTCAAAACCAAGAGATCCGTCTACAACGTCCACCAATGGGAAAAGGTAAAACAGTTTTATACTGAAAAACCCAAGGTCGTAAAGGACATCCGAGGTGAAAATAAACTAATGAGATAAAAAATAGTATTTGTCCTCCTTCTTTTAAAAATGACTTTTTTCGTTATCTCACAGGTTTATTTTATATTTAAATCTATTTCTTAAGTTTTTGCTGTTTCATGGCCTCTTCTCAATGACACATTCATTGAAGTACACCAGAGCTAAAATCTATGAAAAATTGATACTGTTATCTCTTTCCTGCTCTCAGAAGCTATTTACTGCGAGGAAAGTGTTTTATGGCTGCAATTCCTTATCAGTGAGGGTTACGCTATAGTCCGACCCGGTCCCAACCCAGACAGAAACTGTAACTTGCATACCTGATTTTTAACTCTTTCAGGCAGAGAATGAAAAAAGGAAGACAGCATAGTTATTTGTGTGTTTGGCACTGTACATACACATGTCTGTCTCATCATGTCACATGTCACCTTGGATGTTTTTTAATAATAAGATACTTATAACACCACAGTTTTACATTCTATGCTTTTTTATTCCATACATTGACATACTTTGCAAGGTTTGGACACAATATTCTTACAATTTTTAATAATAATTCCTATATTTGTATATTGCTTTTCTCTTGGCGGACTCAAAGCTCTTGCAAGGCAGCCACTAGAGCTCACTCAGTAGGCAGTAGCAGCGTTAGGAAGTCTAGCCTAAGGACTCCTTAATAAATAGATGCTGGCTTACTGAATAGGAAGAGCTTAGATTTATACCCAGGTCTCCTATATCAGAGGCAGAACCCTTCGCCATTACACAATTTCCGGTCTGAGTTCGGCATCACAGTTGGGGAAGGATGTGTTAGATTATGAATTTTTTCAGTTGAATATTTAGAAACCAAATCGACATCAGGATTATCATAACATTTCATAACATGTCTTCTGCAAGGTCCGGAGCTCTCCTTCTACAGCCGAATGAAGAGGAGCCTCCATGTGAAGATGAAGCTGAGTCCCGACACTGGATCCTTACCTGATAGCTCTGATTCCGGTTCCCAGCTGTCCAAGACTCCAGAGGTGGATCACAGATCAGATCCTACGCTTAAGCTTAATAGGTAATATGTGGAGAGTTTAGACAACACATTGAACAAAATACACTTCTATTAGCCTGCCTGCCACTTACAATCTCTGGTATGAAATCTTGTTCTTACTTTCTGTTACCTGCAAAGCAAGCTAGATATGACAGTGCAGTTTCTAGAAGGAAAAAATAATAAGGGAGGGAATGACATCAGTATTGGCTTCAGTCACAGGCAGTAAAGATGAAAAATGCCTGCAACAGTTTTCTCTTTACTTACTATATAAAATTACCTGAAATCAAAATGTGGACTGTACAATACATATGTTATGTAAGTAGATCAAGTATTTATCTGCTTATATATGTGTTTTTTTCCCCTGAGATAGTATTGCTGTCCCTGATGCTTTAAATAGTTTATACATTGATGTAAGCCCACTGAGCCGGGGTGAGGAAAAAAGGGCAGACGTAATGTCACTTTTGGCATCACAAAGAAACAATAAAGACAGAAAACAGCTGAAATATTATTTTCCTGTTTTAATATCACATTTTTTTCTAAATCTGACAGTGAACACTAAAAAATGTAGCAGTAAGATAACAAGATTCCCTCTCCCCAGCAATGTACTAGAATAGAGACAGGCTGACTGAGATAAGATTTGTTACAGTAGACGCATTTATGATTATATTGGAATGCTTGCAATGCAGACTGCATGTAGACTACATAATAAACACAGAGCAGTGAGTAAATTGAATTTGATTTTGTAGCTGCCATTCCTTTAAAGAGACACTGAAGCGAGAATAAATCTCGCTTCAGTGCTTATATATAGCAGGGGCATGTGTGCCCCTGCTAAAACGCCGCTATCCCGCGGCTAAACGGGGGTCCCTTCACCCCCAAACCCCCCTGCAAAATCAACGACCAACTTGGTCGTAGATTTTGCTGCTGCAGGAGGCAGGGCTAATGGCTGCAGCCCTGCCTCACAGCGCATCTATCAGCAGCGCATCGCCGCCTCTCCCCCGCCCCTCTCAGCGAAGGAAGACTGAGAGGGGCGGGGGAGAGGCGGAGATACGCGCTGACAGACGCGCGTGAGGCAGGGCTGCGGTGGCTAGCCCTGCCTCTATGCGGAAGAGGGGATGCGCTGCACGGAGGGGGATTTGGGGGTGAAGGGACCCCCGTTTTGCCGCAGGATAGCAGCGTTTTAGCAGGGGCACACATGCCCATGTGGAATATAAGAGCTGAAGCGAGATTTATTCTCGCTTCAGACTCTCTTTAAGGGGTTGGGCATTCAATTGCCTTCTGGTCATAGTGTCTTTATCTTATCAGAAATGGGAATCTTTATGTTATTTGCATGCTGATATAAGCTTGTTACTGTAGCTATAAATAAAAAAACGTCCCGCAACCCTGCTGGCACTGCACAGTTCCTGTACTTAGGCAAAGGCATCCGGACCAGGTAAAAAAAAGAAAAAAAAATGGGGGACCTATAGTGATCTATTTTAGAAAACAAAACAGGGTTTACATACTGTATATTTTGAGGGGCACTAGCTATTTTTGGCATTTTTATTATTTTTGGAAGTGACAACCCTGAAATATACTCTAATGAACAAATCTTCCCGCAGCCTTGCATTACAGATTGCGCAGCATCTAGAAGGAGGATTTCCCCCGTACAGCAACTCTCCTATGTCCTTACATAGTAGATGTGTTTGAGGTAGAATCTCCTCTCAGCTTTAAGAGGCTTTGAAACGGGATTATCTGAAGATAACCAAATTCTTCCTTAGCACCAGGGACGGCTAATAAGCTCAGTATGAAGGCTTTAATCAGCTCCCGCAGAAAACGGCTACATATTGTGTCAATAGTTTCCCGTGTCATTTTCCACAGAGGAATCTATCTCAGTAATGTGATTCGTGATACGGTGGGATTTGGCTGATCCATGCTCTGTTTCCACAAATAAATGCAGCCTTGAGACTCAGAGGTTCCTGTACTGTGCTTCCTTTTTAGACGAGAGAACGTCGTATCGCATGAAAAATCGAGTCCATACGGTGCCATTGGTCTCAGCCAGGTTATAATAAGAGAAAATGAAAGCAGTAGGATTAGCAAGAATAGGATGAAGAAGGATGCTGCCCTGCGTTCAGAGGCACAAGAGAGAGATGTCGCGGTTAAGGTACCATTGAAAAGACAATATATGCTGCGCTGTGTAATATGTTGGCGCTATATAAATGTTTAAATAAATAAATAATGAATAAAGTGTACTTATTTCCTAAGGCACAGCATCTGGATAGTGTACTGTTTAAAGTACCGGTAGATCTTCAGTGCTTTTTTTTTTTTTTTTTTTTTTTTTTAAAGTTTCACTTACCTGAGGCTTTTACTGGCCCCCTGCAGACGTCCTGTCCCACGCCGGTCCTCAAGGATCCTCTGGTACTTGCAGATTACTTTAGTTACCGCCGACTTACTAGTCGATGGCAACTGCGCCTGCGCTGCCCTGGCTGTGTACGTCCTCGTTCGCCCTGCACAGGCGCAGTAAGAGGCAATCTGTTTGCACCTGCATTGTGGTGTCTTCTGTATGAAGAGACCTCGTACTGTGCCTGCACAGGACACTCTCGGCGGGTGCAGTTGCTGTCGACTTGTAAGACGGCAGAGGTGAAAGTGAGCCACAGCGGGGGACCGGAGGATCTTTGAGGACCGGCGTGGGACAGGCCGTCTGCAGGGGGCCGATAAAAGCCCCTGTTCAGTGAAACTTTTTGTTCAGTGATACATTAAAGGAAACCTGTAGGGAAAAAAATGCCCAAGTACCCAGGAGGGGCTAGCCTCTGGATCCTCCAGAGGCTTTCCTAGTGATCTTCCACCAGTTCTGTCCTCGCATGAAAATGGATGCGCAGTAGCATGACCCCAATTGGGCTTTGGTGGAAAAAGCCGAGCCTGACCGTTTCCGTGCTACTGCACATGTGGGAGCCTCCTGCGCTTGCACAGTAGCACCGACCCGACTTAGTGGAGAAAGACGGGGATGCCGCTGGAGGATCCAGGGCTGACACTACTGTATGGGCAAAGGGGGAAATTGCATCAGGGCCCCAGTGTCCATAGGGGTCCCCAAGTGGCCCCCATCACTCAACTAAATTTTGTGGTCACAGAGGGCCTCCCTTCCCATCCTGCAGCATTATAGAGGCAGTGGGGACAGGCACACACTCACCAGTTCTGAGTTCCTGAAGCTGGAAGTGCCATCTATCTACTCTACAGTGTTGGAAACATTACAGAGGAGACAGCACTTCAAGCACCTGGTACTCGGAGCAGGAGGTGAGTGTGTGCCTGTCCCCAATGCCTCCATAGTACTGTGGGGAAAGGGTGGGGATGTCGTTAGGATCACATCTTCAAACCCCCTTGTTGACTCTTCTCCATGACCCGTTGCATGTCATTACGCAATAACTTGTGCCGGGTTACTGAGTAGTAGAAGAAAGTGGGGGTCCCCAAAGTTTATTTCCCAAGGGCCTCATTGAGGCTTGGACTGTCCCTGGGGAGAGGGTGGTTGTTAGGAGCGCACCTGGCTATAATACTGGGGCTAGAGGGGTCAATAGGGGCACACCTGGCTTTAATACTGGGGAGAAGGGGGTTGTAAAAGGGGCACATCTAGCTGTAATACTGGGAAGAGGGGGGTTTGTTGGGGGTACTTCCGCAGACTACAATACTGAGGGGAGGTCTTTAGGGGCACACCTGACTCCAATACTCTGGAGGAAGGGGTCGTTAGGGGCACATCTGTCTACAATACTGGGGGGAGGGAGTCATTAGGGGCACATCTGGCTATAGAGGAAGACAATAAGGGTAGCACCAATGGGGAGGATCAATGTAATGCCTGGTACACACCATTCAATTTCCTGTTAGATAGATGAGTTGAAACAATTATGTCTGACAGGTCCTATCAGATTTCCAATCGTTTTTCTGATTGATTTTGTATAGAAGTGATCGGAAATCTATCAGAAATCGGAAGTCAGATCGGACATGTAGAAAATAATTGTTTCGACCCATCAATCTGGTGGTAAATTGCCTGGTGTGTAGCAAGCATAAGGGGGACACTGTAATGGAGATCAGTGTAAATGGTAATGTTGTAATGTGAGTCCTGTAATGAGACACAATGATAGTTGTGGGGGTATTATCAGGCATTACAATGCAGGGGATTAGGGGAAAACACAAGAGCAACATGTTTCATCAATTATTTTGTTTGTTGATATTAATGTTTTGTGTTTCCTTTTGGCTCTTGAGATTCTATTGTGACTAAATAGCTGCATATGGTGGTTGATACGCTGATTATGTAGTATTGCCTTTTTACCTTGCTTACTAAGGTACTATGGGGTTGATTCACAAAGCTTACTTATTCTTCACCTTAAAGGGAACCAGAGACGAAGCACCCCCATCATGTATTGTACCATATATATCAGTGGGAACATTAGAGAAAACACCTACCTTGCTCTCTGTTTCATTCTGGACTGCACAGCTTGCTTCTTATCAGCCAAACGGATTGGGTGTGGTGGCTTGCCCTGAACTTATATAATGCTGTTTGTATCTTTAGTTGTTGTTATACACCTGAGGAAGGATGTAATATCCGTAACATGTAGTGTGCACTTGTTCCGAATACAGCAAAATCTTTGCAGCCATTTGTGTGCCGTCTCTTGCATTTTATTGGTGCTTCTTATCAGCCCTGATAAAATCCCCGACTGAGCATTCAGTCTGGCTTTGCTCAGGAATATTTATAGCTCAGTCTGTGTTCTCTCATGTCTTTTCAAGTCCAAGCCTGCCCCCTGCTGGCTCTGCTCAGGAATCATATGAGTCATTGTAGCAAAGCCAGACTGAATGCTCAGTCGGGGATTTTATCAGGTCTGATAAGAAACAAGCTGTGCAGTGCAGAATGAAACAGAAAGCACGGTAGGTGTTTTCTCTAATGTTCCCACTGATATATATGGAAAAATACATGAGGGTGCTTCGTCTCTGGTTCACTTTAACTGTAAATAGAGCAAATGCATGAGATAGACATATAAGATGAGATAAACGGATAAGGGGGTTGGTGCCAAAATAGAAGTGTATTACCCTTACTATCGTCAGTTAGTACCGTGAGTTACGCTATTTAATATGGTATCCCACATTACTAACGGTAACGCTCGTTGGTAACGCACATTACTGTAGCAATAGTTGTGCTACTCGAGTACCATGAGTTGCACTAATAGTGTAACGTACGGTGCTAGCTGACGATAGTAAGGATAATATTGCCATGCGCGGCAGTATTACCGCTATTTGTGCATCAACCCCGATGTGTGATAAATCATGAGTTACGTAAAATAAGGAGAGATAAACCATGAGTAAAGTCAGTTAAGGAGATTTAAATGAGTTAAAGAGGAATTCCAGTGAAAATAACGTAATGAACAAAAGTGCTTAATTTTTAGAATAATTATGTATAAATTATTTAGTCAGTGTTTGCCCATTGTAAAATCGTTCCTCTCCCTGATTTACATTCTAACATTTATCACATGGTGACATTTTTACTGCTGGCAGGTGATGTCAGTGGAAGTAGCTGCTGCTTACTTTTTTGGCAGTTGGAAACAGCTGTTATTTCCCACAATGCAACAAGGCTCCCATAGTGTGATGTCAGCACCATGGTCCTGACATCACACTGTGGGAGGGGTTTCACCACAATATCAGCCATACAGATGTCCCCTGATGATCTGTTTGTGAAATGGAAAAGATATCTCATGGGAAAGGGGGTATCAGCTACTGATTGGGATAAAGTTCAATCCTTGGTCATGGTTTGGTTTCTCTTTAAGTTAAAGTACTTAAAGGAAACCTGAGGTCCATAAAATAAATAAATAAATCAATATACATACCTGGGGCTTTCTCCAGCCCCCTTCAGGCTCATCGGTCCATCGCCGTTCTCCCAGGCTGCTTGGATCCACCGCTGGGGCGCTGTTAATTCATCCAGTTGAGGGGAACTGCGCATGTACGGCTCGGTCACGCACGCGCCCTATTACGCTCCCGTCACTAGGGGTGTTCTGTGCCTGCGTAGTAGTACTACACAGGCACAGAGTGTTCCCATAGCCGTGAGCAGGACGTGGGATTGCATGCGACTGGACTGTGCCTGTGTCACCTGGATGAAGTACCGGGCCACCAAGGGGAGGATGCAGGTGGCCTGGGAGGACGGCGAAGGACCGATGAGCCTGAAGGGGGCTGGAGGAAGTCACAGGTATGTATGTTTTTTTTTTCATTGGTCTCAGGTAAACTTTAAGGAGGGATACATTGCGAGTTAATAAGTAAAGTGAGATAATTCAATGTAAAAGATTTGTGAATCAGCCCCTATTTTGAGTCCCATGTAAATTTAAATACTTGCTTTTCTCAATATGTAACACATTGACAAGACAAGACAGATAACATTTATATTGCACTTTTCTCCTGGCGGACTCAAAGCGCTGCAGGGCTGCAGCCCCTCGGCTCCATGGGTGACCAGGATTATTAGGGAGCCTTGCCCAAAGATTCCTTACTGTTTTACACACTGACTTGAGCCGGTATTCAAACCGTGGTCAAAGGCTCAGATAGTACATTACATACTTGCTTTCTGTAGCCATGTCCTCTTTTGCCCATGGGAGGTATTTTTCCTGAGAACTGCTTAGCCCAGAAACTGCCCCGATGACCGTAATTCATTTTTTTTCTACATACTGATCAGCGCATTGTTTTCCTTTTCTCTTTTGGGTGGCACAGCCTCCGTTCCTGTCTGTAAGAATGATGCAGTCTCTGCTGAAGAAGGGGCGGGCAAAGAATTACGTTGTCCGTGTGCCATCCCCTCCCCCTCCAGAATCCAGGTAAAGGGGTGAGAATGTATAGCGCTATGTGAATGAAACGTGCAGCTTGTCACTAGTTTAAGCTCTCTGCAAGGTCTTTGTCACATGTGTAGTGATTTGTAGCAGCAACATATATCCTGTAATTCTCTACCACAGCTGCTGCTGATGTCCTCCAATGGAGCTGTTACTATGTTATACCAGTAGCATCATTCTCCACAGGGTACATCACACCATTCACACACATAACTGCGCCTCAAAGGAGCTCACTATCTAATGTCTCTGCTATATATAGTCTAAAGCTGGCTATACACCATTTCATTTTGTAGAAGATTAGATGATCACGGTTGAAATGTGTGTGGTAATAAAGTGTATGTGTAGTACAACTAAGAAATAGAACATTAGTAGCAAAGAAAAAAAAGTCTCATATTGCTTTCTAGTACATGAAGTTTTAAAGAGAGTCTGAAGCCAATTAAATTACCTCTTTTTCTTAACTGCTTGCCGACCGCGTTACGCCAACGGACGTGGCGGCAGCCCCAGGACCGCCTAACGTCGATCGGCGTAAAGTCCTGGGACAGCCATTTGCAGGAGATCGCGCTCAGGCTGTGTGCGCATCTCCTGCTTGGGGGGCGGAGCCTCGCCCCGCCTTCAGTCTCCGAGCAGGGATTGCCGCTCAGAAGACTGTTAGACGGCGAAACCGACGTCTTTACATATAGTACAGTGCTGCGATCAGCAGCAGCACTGTACTGGGGACAGCCATGTGACACGCCTGTCCCCCTGGGGGACAAGAGAGCGATCGGCTCTTATAGGGTGAAGCCTATTGCTGTGAATGGCTGCTTGCAGGGAGGGAGGGAAAAAAATTATAATAAATACGTAAATTTAATTAACCCTCCTGGCGGTCTATTAGAAACCGCCAGGGGGCAGCGCAGCAGTGTTTTTGTAAATTTTTTAAATCATGTAGCGAGCCTAGGGCTCGCTACATGATAGCCGCCGTGCAGCGGCATCCCCCCACCCGCTTCGACCGCCTCCGGGATTTCCTGAAGGGCTTCCCCTATCCACCCCTCAGCGCTGCCTGGCACTGATTGGCCAGGCAGCGCATGGGGTCTGGGGGGGGGGGGGGGGGGGCGGTCCGGCGATCGGCGGCTAATCGGCGGGTAGCGGCGGCGATCGGAATGCACACGCAGCTAGCAAAGTGCTAGCTGCGTGTTGCAAAAAAAAAATTATGTGAATCGGCCCAGCAGGGCCTGAGAAATCCTCCTGCGCGGCATAGCCCGTGCTCAGCACGGGCTTACCGCCAGGGAGGTTAAAAAAACCAAACATAAATATTTACAAAAAAACAAAAACAAACAACTGGGGGGCAATCAGACCCCACCAACAGAGAGCTCTGTGGGTGGGGAGAAAAGGGGGGGGGGGGGATCACTTGTGTGCTGTGCTGTGTGGCCCTGCAGCTTGGCCTTAAAGCTGCAGTGGCCCATTTTACATAAAATGGCCTGGTCTTTAGGGGGGTTTAACACTGCGGTCCTCAAGAGGTTGAGCATTAAGATCAAAGCTGATTCGCCGTATCTACGCGGCAGAACAAGGTATTTTTACCCCATCAATCCCGGGGCAAAATTCCATAACTTTTCAGGCCGTAGATTTTGCTGCCCGGGGGAGGCAGAGCTTTGCACTGTAGCTCTGCCTCCAGTACAGTCAATCCCCGCCTCTCCCTGCCCCTCTTAGTGAAAGAAGACTGAGAGGGGCACGTAGAAGTGGAGATCGGCAGAGATTGACTGGAGCAGAGGCAGAGCTACTGCGCAAAGCTCTGCCTTTTCCAGGAAGCAAAATTCTGCGATAGCCGAATAACCGCGGACAACGTGGGCTTGATTGACAGCGGCGCTTCACGCAGGTGCAGTAAGAACGACCTCGAGGTCGACCTCTGCACTGTGCGGGGAGCCCGGGCTGGTGGTGGAGAGCGGAGCAGTCGGCGTGGGATAGTTGGCTGCAAGGGGCTGGAGAAAGACCCAGGTGAGTAACGCTGATTTTTTATTTTTCCCTGATGATTCCTTTAAGCACTTAAACAGTCAAGAAACAGTGAGAGACAGCTTGAGATAAGGTTTTACTGCAGAAAAGTGCAAAGGGTCATTATTTCTGCTTTGTTTTATAGTTTAAAATACAGAGTGTGCTTTTAAAATTTAAACTCTGACGGAATGATGTAATGTTATAAAAAAAGCTGTATAACTGAAAATTAAAATGTGACTCTTTTGCTACTAATGTTCTATTCCTTATCCATACTATACATACAATTCATTATATCATAAGGTTTTCATCGCTTCAGATTTGCTTTAAGGCCTGTGCACACGCTAGATTAAAGTCGACTGAGGTGGCCAATAATGACCGTGCTTGAAGATGGATTTTAGCCAAACAGCAGGCTTTTGGGGGGAAGCTAGAGTACCTGGAGGAAATCATAGCAAATACAGGGAGATAGCTATTAAAGGACAACTGAAGTGACGAGGATATAGAACCTGCCATAGTTATTTCCTTTTAAAGAGACTCTGAAGTCTCCCAAAAATAAGGTTTTTACTTTACAAACCACATTAACATTATTGCGCCTCTTAAAACGCAGCAGAACCGCAGCTGAAAACACCCTCAATCACCCCAAACTCACGGGGGTACAGGGCAGGCAAAATCCACAACTTTCTTGGTCGTGGATTTTGCTGCCGCCTCTATGCACGTCAATCAGCGCGTATCTCCGCCTCTCCCCCGCCCCTCTCAGTGAAGGAAGACTGAGAGGGGCGGGGGAGAGGCGGCGATCCGCGTTGATTGATGCGCATAGAGGCAGAGCTGCTTTGCCTCTATGCGGAAGGAGCCCGCGATGTACCCCCAAGAGTTTGGGGTGATTGAGGGGGTTTTCAGCTGCGGTTCTGCTGTGTTTTAAGAGGGGCAATAATGTTAATGAGGTTTTTATAGTAAAATCCTCATTTTTGGGAGACCTCAGAGTCTCTTTAAATAATACCAGTTGCTGGGCTGTCCTGCTGATCCTTTGCCTCTAATACTTTCAGCCACAGACCCTGAACAAGCATGCAGATTAGATGGTTCAGACAAAAATCTGACAAGATTAGACATATTCTTGTTACAGGTAGCTGACATTACTGCAGCCAAACTGGGTGCCCAAGCCTCTGTAACTGGGTGCCCAAGCCTCCCTTCTCCTTTTAAAATACCCACTTAAAGGCCCTTTTGGGCGTGAAAAATAAGTACACCCCAGTCATGAAAAGCTCTGCCCACAGAATCCAAGAAGCCCCGCCCAACACCTGCAGGAAGCTCCTCCCCCATCTGGGACACTTTGGAGTATAGAGGTCCCATGCAGGATTCCTAGTGTAACCATCCCAGCAGATGTGTGGGAGCATGTAAGATGGTGTCTCCCTGACAGCAGTGACCTCTCCCCTCCCCCAGCATTCACAGTGACCTCTCCCTTAACCTTGCACCCACAGTTATCTCTCCCTTCACCTAGGTCCCATACTGACCTCTCCCTCCCCAGCATTAGCACTGCAGTGATCCTGCCTCCCCTAGCACCCACACTGACCTCTTCCTCCCCCAATGGCACCCTTCCTGTCCCCTGCAGCACCCATAGTGACCTTCCTCAGCACCTAAACTGACTTCTCCCTCCCCCAGCACCCCCAATTACTTCCCCTTCCTGCAGCACCTACACTGATGTCTTCTGATCTCTACTTCTCCCAACATCCACCCACCCACCTTTCCCCCACAGTTGGTACCCAGTACTCACATGACACCAAGTACCTGCGCCCAGGCCTAACATTGCATCCAGTACTCACACCTGCATACAGCCTCCACATGGCACCCACTATCTGCACCAAGCACCCACTTAACCAGTTCCAACACCCAAAGCACCTGCATTTAAAACCCACGTGACACCCAATGTCCACCCATAGCCATCACCTAGTACAGGCATGGCACCAAGTATTTGCACCCATGTCACACCCAGTACCTGCACCCTGTACCCACATGACATTCAGTACGCGCACCTGTCAGAATTCTAGCGGTTTTGTTTATGCAGGAAAAGCTGTCATATGTGTATGTTTTAAGATCTCACATGACACTTGCAATCAACACCCGCATGACACTTGATACCCACCCATAGCCAGAACCCACATGACACCCTGTACTCACACCCAGATGGCACCCAGCATCTGCATTCAGCGCCCACATAATAACCAGCACCCCCTAGCCAGAAACAAGGAGGAGGGGAACGTGTGGCCACCGGTGACAGGTCCAACTGACTCCACAAGATTGAATGCAGCCAGCACTTCTGTGACTGAATGTATGTGTCAACTGGAGGGGTATGGTTTGGGACACTTTCAGAGCTGTAATAATGGTGAGCTCCTGGCAGCCAGTATGTGACAGATTTGCGATACAAGAAGTTCAAGAGCTCCACTTGTTTCTGCACAATTTGAGAGAGCAGCAAGTGGGAGGTTTATTATTAAGCAAGTTGTACTAGGCTGTAAAAATATCACATTTGTGAGATGATGGACTGTAGGGATATTAATAAATGTGTCCCACAGACTTCTTCCAGACAGCAGTGCCCATAGCAGGATCTGAATCCAGGTTTCTAAGACTGCAGTAGTGTTATCCACCTTAATATTCATGCTGCTGTTATTAGTATGCTTGTAGCGCAACTCAGAGATCACTTTTCTCAATGTCTTATGCTGGGAAATACACCATGGGCTTGATTTACAAAACGGTGCTAACTTTAGCACTGGCCCTTAGCACGTCTAAACTCAGTTGAAATGAAGAAATTGAAGTAGTGATCGTGCGCAAAGTACCGCGCGCAAAGTTTTGCACGCGCACTGCACAGAGCGCGGGGCGCTCCGCGCGAAGTGCCCACTAAAGCCTATGGGACTTAGCGCGCGCATAGGACTTTGCGCGGGCAGGACTTTGCGCGCGATACTTAGCGCGCTTTCTGATTGAGAAAACTGGTGCTAACCTACTTAGCACCCTGGTTAACACGCCTAAAGACTTTAGACGTGCTAAGTAGGTTAGCACCGCTTAGTAAATCAAGCCCCATGAGTTTTTTCAGCAGATAGATGGCTTGATAGATCATTTCCGACAGGTCCAATCTTATTTTGAATGTTTTTCTGAACGATTTTTTCATAGAAGAAAATCGATCGTAAAATAGTTTGGAAAATTGAATGGAAAAACGATCGCCAAGTAAATCTATCAGAAAACAGTCATCGTGTATTCCCAGCATTATGTTTATATAGCGCAGCATTGTATGTAGGGCTTTTCCAAGTGCATAGAATCTGCACATCTGCTCCTGTCCCCTAAGGAGGTCACACGCTATTGTCCCCACCAAGGTCATGCATAAAGTAGCCAGTCTGGTCACACAGCAATTAACCCACTAATAGGATTTTGAGTGGAGCACAAAGGGAGAGCATATAAACTGTATGTAGATCAAGGATATGTTTGTTAAGCTCTGTACCCACTTGGCGATATTCCTGACTATTTTCCCGACGACCGGCGAATTTTCGTCGTAAAATGGGTACAGGCGCACGATTGCGACCGTCGCCTAGCGTCGATGAGGACGGACCGTCACGGTTGACATCGCACAAAGTACTGCGATCGCGGAAGTCTCGTGTACGTCGCGTTACCTCGCGCTTTAACCCGCCGACAGGAAGAGCCGTCGCTGATGACCGTCGTCAAGGGAAGTCGCAGGAGCCGTCGGGCGGTTAGTACGCAGCTTAAGAGGAACCCAGAACTAAGGTAAGAGTGTTACCCACTCATTTGTTTTGTTGCCTTCATGCTCTTGGACCAGTGGGCTGTATATGGAACAGCACAGAGAAGGCTTAACAGGATGTGGAAGAATATACAGGAGTGGTGCAGCTTTCACAAAGGACAGTGGTGAACAATCCTCACAACTTATTAAAAATATATATTTTTTCTTTCTTATTTGCTGCTATGGGCAGTATTGCTGCCCACTAAAGGAGGGTAGTAATTGTGTGTGCTATTGGGAGCGCAGGGGTTGGGGTGAGCATCACTCATTACCTACAGAGTGCTGCTCCTCTGGACCCCGGTCTGTATGGGATCCACCATCTTATCCAGGGAGCAACTGCAGCTGCCACATTTTCATGTTCCCAGCAAAGTGGCATGTGGGCATACTGCAATGCCTGGAGATGTATCCCGTGGATGATAGAACATCTCTGTACTCAAACCCATAGACTACATCTCCCAGCATGCATTGTGGCCGGTGCATACACGGCTCCCTGGAGAAGATGGTGGATCCCTTAGCGACCAGGGGCCAGAGGTGCAGCGCCTCGCATGTAACTAATAATTCTCCCCAACTACTGCCCCCCGCCTATATGTCAAGAAAGGGCACTCAAATTTCCCGAAAGTAGAATATCGGTAGAAAACGATTATATTGAATACCAATAGTTTACTATTATTATGATTTATTTATAAAGTATCAACATATTCCGTGGCACTGTACAAAGTAGGAAAACAAACAAGGGATACATAATGATACAGACAATGATATACATCAAATATGGACACTGGTACAAAATACAAAACTGGTAATTACAATAACAGATTTAACATGATGACTAAAATGTATAATAGAGTGCAAGCTATTAAATGAATAACATTCCAAGACACAAAAGGGTGAGAGAGCCCTGCCCTTGTGAGCTTACAATCTGAGCTAAATGCGAGCTAAACCTAACCCTCCCACTACCGATGCCTAACCTTAACCACTCCCCCCCCCCCTTCATGGCTAACCTTAATCATCCCTGCCACCACAACCCTCCCTCCCCCAGCCCCACAGCTAACTCTAACCCTTCCTCCCCCAGGGTTAACCTTAACCCTTCCTTCCCTACGGCTAACCTTATCTCTCCCAACTGCCCGTAAAAAAAGAATATAAAAAGCCCTGGAAAAAAATGACACTTTTCGGACACTGCCAAATGGGGCGTATTGTGCGGGCACCCATATATCCCCTCCCTACCGATAAATATAATGGACCCCTATGGTGGCTCCCAAACTTCCACTGCTAGCAGGCACCCAACTTTCCTGCCCCCCCCCCCCCCCCCAATGGCACATTCCATTATGAACCTCCTTTATGGGGAGGTTCATTATTATCAAAAATGTAATTCCTAGTGCTCAGTTGCCTTTATGTGAGTCCTAGGTGGGTGGAGGTGGGGTAAGGTTTCTCGTCCCATAACTTCATCCACAACAAGCTTTTTGTCCCTAGGCTTTTACAAAGGACGAGGGGACAGAATCTGCGCATGGAGGAAAAATGTTTTAGGCATTTATTTAGGAAAGGGTTCTTTACAGTAATGCTGGGAATACACGTTAAGTTTTTACTTTAGATAGATGGGTTCGGTAGATAAATTCCAACCTGTCGGATCTGGTCGATTCTACTTTCGTTTTGATTCTCCTCATTCAAGTGAATGTAATTGATAAGAAAAGATAAGGAATCGAGAGGGGAATCGAGCAGTGAATCGAGAGTAGAATCTATCGAAAGCGAAAACGACGGCAAAGACGAACGCAAAAACGCATCGTGTATTCCCGGCATAAGAGTGATTAAGATGTGGAATGCATTGCCACAGGAAGTAATTATGGCAAATTCTAAATCTGCATTTAAAGGGGGCTTAGATGCTTTCCTTGCATTGAAAGACATCCATGGCTATAATTACTTGGTAATGCCCAGTGGTGTTGATCCAGGGATTTTATCTGATTGCCATCTGGAGTCGGGAAGGAATTTTTTTCCCTTTTGGGGCTAATTGGACCATGTCTTGTAAGGGTTTTTTGGCCTTCCTCTGGATCAACAGGGATATGTGAGGGAGCAGGCTGGTGTGCTTTATTTTCTGGTTGAACGCAATGGACGTATGTCTCTTTTTTTCAACCCAAATAACTGTGATTACTATGTAATAATAATAGGTACATCTCATAATGCTGTATGTGCCAACCAGAAGAACAGGACACTTGAAAAAAAATCATATTTGAACTTCTTTCTTTGTTAAACTGCCCTAGCATTTATCTAATAGTACTGGCAATAGCTGGAGCTACCATAGTTTTAGTGTGTTTTAGTGTGAGAAAGTATGTAACTCTCAGAGTTCTCTGTTCTAAAAATAAAATTAGGTCATACTTCCCCCTTAAAGGGAACCTCCAGACTAAAAATCTACTCAGCAGCGCTGAAAAGGCTTGGTGTTTTTTTAAGTTTCACAGCATTAGAACTTTGCTTTTCTTACCCAAGGCTCATTTGTAGCTGCATAAAAGAAATCTGCCCGGGCATTTTTCCCCTGATGCTGTGCAAAGCATGATGGGATTTCTGATTTGTTGTTGTTCTCGTTCTGCTGCTTTGGTGCAATTCTTTTTTATTGATTTATTTATTTTTTATTTGAGATGTGAAGCCTAGCGCGCGCTGCTGCGAGGGGATATCAGAACACAGGACATGGGGACTGTCTCATGCTCCCTGTCATCTCCTTTCAACCAAAAAGATGGCTGCCCCCATGAAATCACAAACCTTTGCCTGTTATTTTAAAACAAGGTGGCTAAGAGATTATATTACCTATCTACATTATTTAACATATCTAATGTAACTTAATGACAGTATGTTTGTTTAGGCTGGAGTTTCTCTTTAATATGTTGTAACTGAGAATTAAATTGGCAACGCAAAAATCATGAAACAATTCCCCCCTTCCATGCTGTGTGCCAGTTATGAGGATAGAATAGCAAGGGCGGGCACTGGCTGTACCTCCTACTGACATTCATAGTGCTTAAACAATGCGGGCACAGACAACAAAGCCATTCTGGGCATCTGATTCATCTGCTTCATCTAATCTGCAGCCTCAGAAACGAAGACAAACTTAGTAATAGGTTATATATAGAGTCTAAACAGCTTTGCTATTGGAAAATATGGAAAAGATTGTATAGATTCAAATCATGGCATGAAAGCAGGCCGGAACTCAGAACTTCCTCTCTGCTCTAAAAAATAAACAACAGCATAATGATCTTTACAGAAAAAACATTTCTTTGTTACAAGCGGATACAGACCCTGCAATAAATCTGCAGTGTGTCTACTTCCTGCTATCATGGAAGCAGACAAAGGGTTAACATCCTGTGTTTAGAAATTAGCTGCTCTGCCGAGGCAGCCAGTTGACACAGCTAAGAGATCAAATTACAGTTGTGATTAGTCACAGATGTGGGGTAATTAGATAGGCTAAACTCTCTAAATACATACAGGGTGCATGTATCTATGTTTTCCTTCTGTCCTGTGCAAGAGTTCAGGTCCACTTTAAATCCAAGTCTACCTCCCTATGCAGTTACAGAAGACTTCCAGTTAAAGGAGAACTCCACATCATTGGATTGGACATTCCATAGAAATAGAATGTAAAATATACATTTTTTTTTGATCCTTGAAATGTTACCAGCTGCATGGGTTTCAAACACTTTCTCTATATAGCTGACTGACTGACCTGTTAGGATACCCATACATTAGTACATTTTGCGGGCCAATAAAACTCCCGATCCAATATTTTTTTCAAATTGGAAGAGAACTGGTGCTACAACATGGCCACTTGATCAAGCTTTCGATCGACATTGGAAAAGCTGTACCACAAGGTCTCAATCAGGTGCCCGGTGTTAGCGGCGTTCATCAGGACCCTCAGCCAGTGTACCCCCAAGATTGTGTACCCCCTCTTTAGAGTGAATCAGGAGATGAGGCGAGTAACAAATTATTTATATCACAGCTTCATGGAAAATAGTGTTAACTGTAAACACAATGCAATTCCCTGTACATAGATAGCATTTTCATTTTGTATGAAATACATTTTAAAGGGAAGGTTCAAGCAAAATAAAAAAATGAGTTTCACTTACCTGGGGCTTCTACCAGCCCCATGCAGCCATCCTGTGTCCTCGTAGTCACGTACTGCTGCTCCAGTCCCCCGCTGGCAGCTTTCCGACCTCGGAGGTCGGCGGGCCGCAATGCGTACATTTTTACGCATTCCCGATAGTGCAGGAACATTAACACATAAATTTTTACGCATTACTGGTTCAATGCGTACATTTTGAACCAATGCGTAAAAATGTATGTGTTAATGTTCCTGCACTATCGGGAATGCGTAAAAATGTACGCATTGCGGCCCGCCGACCTCCGAGGTCAGAAAGCTGCCAGCGGGGGACTGGAGCAGCAGTAAGTGACTACGAGGACACAGGATGGCTGCATGGGGCTGGTAGAAGCCCCAGGTAAGTGAAACTCATTTTTTATTTTGCTTGAACCTTCCCTTTAAAGGACCACTATTGGGAAAAATTGTAAAATCTGAAAAACATACATGTAAATGTACATTTCTCCCAGAGTAAAATCTATCTATATATTTAATAGAGGAAGTGCCTCAACCTTCAAGCAAGAAGAAGAAGTACTTTGCATGAGAAAATGTATGCGTGCTCAAACACCAAGTTTAAGGCCTCTTTTCCACGGACTGTTGAGCTGTGTGCTCAGCAAGCAGTTACCAGGCAGCAGTGAGCAGATACCAGACAGCAGTGAGCAGTTACCAGGCAGCAACAAGCAGTTACCAGCCAGCAACAAGCAGTTACCAGGCAGTAGTGAGCAGTTACCAGGCAGTAGTGAGCAGTTACCAGGCAGAAGTGAGCAGTTAGCAGGCAGCAGCAAGCAGTTACCCGGCAGCAGCAAGCAGCTACCAGGCAGCAGTGAGCAGTTGTGAGAGTTTGAGAGGCATTTCACTGCCTATCAACAGTCCATGGAAAAGAGGCCTTACCCTAGCAAGTCTGACTTTGCAAATCTGGCCTAATTGGCTATTCATGAGGCAATGCTCATGCAAATGCATGCACAAACCAATACCGCAAAGCGGTCACCCTGCTACATGCTACATTAGCACTATCCAGGAGCGCCACGGGGAGGATTCCCAATGCCCCCTTTTTATACAACCGGGGGGACCGCAGGGTCCCAGGCTCTCTCACTGCCTGGAAACCACAGCGGCACCCCAGAGGGGGAGGCTGGGTGGCGCAGACGACCCCCCCAAGTGTGGCCAGCGCCGGGGAGAGCCGTCCGCACCCACCTCCCAATATTAAAAACAGGCACTTACCTTAACGTCCATTGCGTTCTGCTACATGCGCATTAACTTGGGGGCACCACATGAGAAAGGAGAGAAGCATGGGTCACCCCGAGCTTTACAGCTCAGGGCTGGCTCCCATACAGCACTCCAGAGGGGGGGGGGGGGGGGACAGGCGCAGACAACTCACTCCAGGGTTCACACCACCGGAGCAAGCCATCCACCACCTGCCTCCAAAGGATACAAACTGCACAAAATGCTTTCCATGAGAAAATGAATGCGCATGTAGCAGAACGCAATGGACGTTAAGGTAAGTGCCTGTTTTTAATATTAGGAGGTGGGTGCGGACGGCTCTCCCCGGCGATGGCCACGCTTGGGGGGGGGGGGGCAGCTGCGCCACCCAGCCTCCCCCTCCGGGGTGCCGCTGTGGTTCCCAGGCAGCGAGAGAGCGCTTTGCGGTATTGGTTTTTTGACCCTGCATAGTTTGGCATGCGAAAGCAAATGCATATTTGCATGAGCATTGCCTCATGAATAGCCAATTAGGCCAGATTTGGAAAGCCAGACTTGCTAGGGTTAAACTTGGTGTTTGAGCACGCATAATTTTTCTCATGGAAAGCATTTTTTGTAGTTGTATCCTTTGAAGGCAGGTGGTGGATGGCTTGCTCTGGTGGTGTGAGCCCTGGAGTGAGTTGTCTGCGCCTGTCCTCCCCCCCCCCCTCTGGAGTTCTGTATGTGAGCCAGCCCTGAGCTCTAAAGCTCGGGGTGACCCATGCTTCACTCCTTTCTAATGTGGTGCCCCCAAGTTAATGCGCATGTAGCAGAACGCAATGGACGTTAAGGTAAGTGCCTGTCTTTAATATTGGGAGGTGGGTGCGGATGGCTCTCCCCGGCGCTGACCACACTTGGGGGGGGGGGGCGGTTGGCTGCGCTACCTAGCCCCCCCCCCCTCTGGGGTGCCGCTGTGGTTCCAAGGCAGTGAGAGAGCCTGGGACCCCGCAGTCCCCCCGGTTGTATGGGGGCATTGGGAAGCCTCCTTGTGGCGCTCCTGGATAGTGCTAATGTAGGTTTGGTTTTTGGACCCTGCAAAGTTTGGCATGCAAAAGCAAATGCATATTTGCATGAGCATTGCCTCGTGAATAGCCAATTAGGCCGGATTTGCAAAGCCAGACTTGCTAGGGTTAAACTTGGTGTTTGAGCATGCATACATTTTCTCATGGAAAGCCTACTTCTTCTTCTTCTTCTTCTTGCTTCAAGGTTGAGGCGCGTACTCTATTAGATAGATAGAAGATGCGGCGTATACTACGACGCGGGTTGGCTAGTTTGCTGCAAATGTCTTATTTCCTATGTTACTGTCACTTACGGTAGGTAGTGAAATCTGACATTTTGGACTAGTCCATCTTCTCAGGGGGGAGACTCAGTATTACCTTTGATCTTTACAAAAAAAACTCCTTGGAAAGGGTCTACACAAAGATGTCAGCTGCATCCTTACCCATTTGCACACTATTTGGTTCTGAGCAATTGCAGTTCAGTACATTGCTTTTGTAAATAAAGAAATAATTGAAAATCCCCCATGAGGAGATGGACTTGTCCAAAACCATTGCAGCTGCAGGGGGGTCCTCTGTCCAGTGCTGAAGGGGGGGGGGGGGGTAATTTTTTACCCTGCCTCCTTCTGATACAAGGGCTGCTCCTTCTGTGCCAGTGTTGCTATGGCGACACTTGATATGGGTAGGAGAAGCCTCTTCCTTTCAGATGGGCCCCTAAGTCTTTGGTGGTCACCACAGGGGAGGGGGGAAGGTGTGAACGAACGTTAAAGTGGCTCCTTCTAAATTTCTGATGAATTGCAGACAGTTACGCCCCTGGTGTACAATGTATTAAAGGGGAACGTCAACCTAAACAAACAGTGAATTATTATAGATAGGTAATATAATCTCTTACCCACCCTGTTTTAAAAGAACAGGCAAATGTTTGTGATTTTATGGGGGCAGCCATCGTTTTCATAGGGGCAGACTTCATTTTGGTTGAAAGGAGGTGACAGGGAGCAGGAGACACAGTTCCAACTGTCCTGTGTCCTGATCACCCCTCCCAGCTGTGTGCGCTAGGCTTGAAATCTCGAATTCAAAATTTAAAAGAACAAATTTGCACCAAAACAGCAGAAGGAGAACAAGAACATCAGAAATCCCATCATGCTTTGCACAGCATCAGGGGAAAAATGCCCAGGCCGTTTTTTTCTGTGCAGATAAAAAGAGGCTTGGGTAAGAAAAACAAAATTTTGATGCTGTGAAACTGTTAAAGAAACACTAAGCCTTTTCAGTGCTGCTGAGTACATTTTTAGTCTGGAGGTTCACTTTAACTCATGATGATACAAATACATTTCCAGGCCACGATCCATTCCACCAGCAGTTCATCCCCTCCGGATCAGCAATCTGACAGCAGAGAGGTCATCAGAACAAGGAACAGCCAGACTGCTAGACATACAGTCAAACTCCACTCGCCTAGTTGAGCTTCAGTGCCCAAAAACAGGGCTTAGCGGCCTCTACCTCGCTAAAAGAACCCAGAATCAACATTCGGGTGAGTGGAAAATCTCTTCATTAGCTCCTTTCTTTCTGATCTGCAAACCCATCATAGATTCCAGCATGTCACTTTTCAGATAACTCACTCATGATTCACCGCTAGTGATTGTGTACACAGATGTTTGCTTTGTTTTTGACTTTGCTTAGTGAATTATCCTTGAACAGTTATGAGAAGACTGTATGAATTCTAAAGTGAATAGTATTTGGCACACTGAGCCCCTGCATGTATCTTGCTTTTTACAATACATAGTATTTAATTTTTATAAATGCAACGTGTCAAAACCTGCTGCATTTACTGACTTTTTCTTGAACTGCTGTCAGCAGAAAAGAATTGCAAATGTACGGCAAAAGCACAAATGCATTGTAGATTAATTCCAAACGTCATAAAGTTACCATACCAGAAACCCATCACGTAGGCCTATACTAATACAGGCTACTGGTATTTCAGTTTTTAGCTACCTCTTCCATTGAGCCAGGTGGACACTGGACAGTAGATGACACTGTATCATTCTCTCTCTCTAATCCATATCAATTTTACAAACTTTCCTCTGAATTCTATATTTACATATAATTTTAACATCTAATCTAATCTAAAAAATGTCTAACGGTGTAAGCGCAGAACATATATGTTTTTGTTTTATTTTAATGCTTTTTTTCCACCTGCTCACTCACAGCCTCCCCGCAGGGCCAGTTCTCTAATGAAGCAAGGTGAAACACTTGCATCAGGCGCAGAGGTTAAAGGGGCAGCATGTTTGTACTGTGTTGTATTTACACTAACAGCATGCAGTCAGAGTACTGTAGGAAGAGAAGCGAGAGGAGAGTGAGCCAGGTGAAGAGGTCATCAGTGGGGGAAAGCAGCTTGTTGTGCTGTGTGAGGAGTCTGACAGTGAGTGAGGAGAGGGGAGGTAGGAGAGTAGCAGTGTTTCATTTGACTTCCACGGAAGAAGGGGGGAGGTGGCACTCAGGGGCGTAGCAATAGGGGATGCAGAGGTTGCGAGCGTGTCGGGGCCCTTGGGCCAGAGGGGCCCCGAGGGGCCCTCCCTCAACTTCAGCATAGCTCCCAACTGTCCCTCTTTTGGAGGGACAGTCCCTCTTTGGGAGCCCTGTCCCTCTGTCCTCCTCATGTGTCTGTAACGATCGGTGTAACACAGAGAGGATCTGATTATCGGTGATCTGCAGTATCACCGAGAATGCAGATATATACCAGATTATTGATGATCTGCAGTATCACCGATAATCAGATATATCTCTAACCTCTGGACACCTGAGTGACAAGAGTGTTTTGGTGCAACAGTAATACTTTGAGGAACACACCCTGAAGGCAGGTGCAAAAGCATATATGAATCCTGCTTGGCAATTGGTTCCTTCCGTAGACTGAACTCTCCCGGGGGGGAAGGAGTCAGACAGCGAGTGGGAAGGACAGAACGTGAGTGACACCAAGAGGAGTGTCACTGACAGATCTGCGAACTATCTCCTAACAGGAGAGATAGTTCTCAAGGTCGGACAAGCCAGGTCGTTAACACTAGGACAGATAAAGTACAGAGACAGTAGGCAGATTCGGAAACCAGGGACTAGCCGAGTTTTGGCAACAGAGAATCAGAAAGACAAAGGTACAAAATCAGAGATCAGGAGAATGGTCAGGAATGCAGAAAGTCATAACAGATAATCAACAATGCCTAGACTTGAGTGTGAGCTCCAAGATTCTCACACTCTAGGAACTAGACTAAATAATATGAATAATACAGATGGTACAGAATTCCTAGACTAAGGTGTGAGTTCCTTGGCCGTCAACACCTTGGAAACTGGTCTAGATAACAATATAAATGATAACAGAATTCCTAGACTAAGGTGTGAGATCCTTGGCCATCAACACCTTTGGAAACTGGTCTAATAACACAGAATACAGACAAGGTCTGAGTGCTACCAAATAGTGATCGCAACGGCAGACAACCAGCAAATGCCCAGCCACCAGTATATATAGTTCAGCGCTCCCCAGCGCCTCCCCCAAGTGCTGGACCAATGGAAACCGTTCCTGGCATCAGCTGACCAGCCTGGTCAGCTGATCCCCCACTGACTGGTCCAAAGCTCTTCCTCTCAGCGCGTGCACGCGCGTCCACCTACACCTATGTGGACTACAGCTCCCAGCCACACCAGAACCCTGCTGTGAAATGCCTGTTGTGCTGCACGCGGAATCCGCCGCCATGCCGCCAGCGCATGCGGCGGTTCCTCTGCGTTCAGGCAGACACAAAGACGAGTGAGCACATACATCAGTGGTCACGCTGGACGCGGAATCTGCCGCTTTGCCAGAGGCGCATGCGGCGGTGCTTCCGCGTTTTCTCACAGTGTCCCTCTTTCAGGACTTTTTCCCTCTTTCTATGTAAATATATATATTTCTCTGCTAAAAATGTGTGTTTGACTCTAAACATTATTCCCATCCTTTAAATTGATATATTACTAATTTTAAAATATTAATATGAAGGAAAATGAACCAGGATATAAAGGACCAGTGTAGTTTCAATTATAAAACAACTTATTTTTCTTATGAAATCTTTATGGTATGCGTGGCTAGAGGTGTGACAGGGGCGTGATCAGGGGTGTGGCTTAAGTGTCCCTCTTTCTCATCTCAAAAAGTTGGGAGGTATGACTTCAGTATTAGCTCTCTATTGGCCCTGTGCTCATAATAACCACTTCTATAGATACTTTGAATAGTGGTAATCATTAACAAACTGTTCTCCATCCCCTTCTTGCAGGATCAAGTGTATGGTATATTGGTTCAATTTTTCTCATTATTCGATCAGGCAGAAAAATCTATTTCTATGGTCAAAAAGAACCCCTAAAAAATTGAAACGTGTATGGCTTAAAGGTGCCCATTAAAGGAAACCTGAGACGAAAAAAAAAATAAAAGCATTTATATTTACCTTGGGCTTCCATCAAGCCCTCTACAGGTCGTTGGCCCCCTCGACATCCTCCTAGGACACTTTGATCGTCTGCTGGCCGGCCCTGGCTCTTCCTCCAGTCGCCCCAGTCCCACAGTATTGCGCATGTGCGGCCCGGCCACGCCAGGAGTGCTCTGTGCCTGCAGTACTATTGCGCAGGTGCAGAATGCTCCAGACAACAGGAACGGGGCAGTACAACGCGACTGATCCAGCTGAAGGAGAAGACCAGAATGGCCAGCAAACAACAAAGCGTCCCGGGAGGGTGGAAAGTGAGTAACAGCCTAAAGGGGGATGAAGGAAGCCCTAGGTAAGTAAAAATCAGTATGTATATGGAGAAGGTAAGAGGATGGCTGGCACACAAGGCTGGCCACCAGCAATCTGTCCCCCTGGAGATGTACTGTGCTTCCAGCAGTGGCAAATCACAGCATCAGTGGTAAGGAGACAAAAAGCGCTGGGCACCAAGACATCTGCTTCCAGTGCATTTATTGGACAGATACAGGTACCAAAAACAGTTTAGGCAAAGGGAGGGGTGGGTCTAACAGCTGTTTCACGGGTCTAACCGCTTCATCAGAAGCGGTGAATGAAGAGGTTAGACCCGTAAAACAGCTGTTAGACCCACCTCTCCCTTTGCCTAAACTGTTTTTTTGTACCTGTATCTGTCCAATAAATGCACTGGAAGCAGATGTCCTGGTGCCCAGCGCTTTTTGTCTCCTTACCACTGTAAGTAAAAATCATTTTATTTTTTCATCTCAGGTACACTTTAACAGTACAGTTCCGTGGACGATCGATTGTTTCAGATTGCTACGGTAATTGATCGGAAACAATCAGTCGTGCCCACTAATGGCCGAATTTCCACTAGCCAATTTGATCAGATTAACCCATTCGTGTTCCGTCATTTTCACTTGAGCAATGTTAACCTCCCATTCATTAGCCTATAACTTAATCACTACTTATCACAATGAACTGATCTATATCTTGTTTTTTCCGCCACCAATTAGGCTTTCTTTGGAGGGTACATTTTGCTAAGAGCCACTTTACTGTAAATGCATTTTAACAGGAAGAATAAGAAAAAAACGGAAAAAATTCATTATTTCTCAGTTTCAGCCATTATAGTTTTAAAATAATACATGCCTCCATAATTAAAACTCACGTATTGTATTTGCCCATATGTCCCGGTTATTACACCGTTAAAATTATGTCCCTATCACAATGTATGGCGACAATATTTTATTTGGAAATAAAGGTGAATTTTTTCCATTTTGCATCTATCACTATTTACAAGTTTAAAATAAAAAAAATATAGAAATATTTCATCTTTACATTGATATTTAAAAAGTTTAGACCCTTAGGTAAATATTTACATGTTTTTTTTTTTATTGTAATGTGTTTTTTTTTTTATATTAAACATTTTATTTAGGTATTTTTGGGAGGGTGGGATGTAAACAATAGTTTTATAATGTAAATGTGTCTTGAGTTTTATTTATTTTTTTCTTTTAGTTGTAGTTTTACTTTTTGGCCACCAGATGGCAGCCATGAGTTTGTTTACATGACGTCACTCTAAGCGTAACATACGCTTAGAGAGACGCATGGGGGAGGCAACAGCCAGAAAAAGCGAAACTTCCGAGAGAAGCTGTCGCTTTTTCATCGGGGGAGAGGAATCAGTGATTGGGCACCATAGCACGATTCACTGATTGCCTGGCTAACGAACCGCGGGCAGGGAGCGCGCATGGTTCCTGGACGTAGTTTCTACGTCCAGGAACTGAAATAGGTTAATGTAATCGATCAATTTTATAGATTGATCCCATCGATCTGATTGGATTGGTTAGCGGGAATTCCTTTCCGATTCCTGTGGTGATCGGAAACGATCGATTTGCCATGGAATTATGCAATTAATGGGCACCTTAATGATGCCCGTACATGGTACAATTTTTTTCATCCAATCTTACCATTTCTATGTAGTATAAGGGTAAATTAAAAGGAACCTCAACAGAGCGAGATATGGATGTCCTTCTAAACAATACCAGTTGCTTGTCAGTCCTGCTGATTTCTTTGGCTGCAGTAGTGGCTGAATCACAGACCTGAAACAGGCATGCAGTTAATCCAGTCTGACTTCAGTCAGAGCACCGGATGTGCATGCTTGTTGAGGGGCTGTGGCTAAAAGAATTAGAGACACAGGATCAGCAGTAGAGTCGGGCAACTGGTATTATTTTAAAAGAAAAAACCCATATCCTTCTCAGTTTAGGTTCCCTTTAAGTGAATATACTGAAAGGATAATTTAGGCAGTTCCCTTATATTATATAGAAATGGTAAGATTGACTATTAGTCAGAAGCTCCTATTCTCACCCTTTGTCCCGCCTTTTCAGATTTTCATCTTGCGTTTGTCAATCTACAAATCCTCTTACAAATTTATGGTGCAGCACTGTATATGCTGCTTGTGCTTTATAAATACATGAGCACAGTTATTTGTAGTTAGGCAATATGTTTGGTGTGCGAATGAGAAGCGGTTACTTAATGTGTTGCCCCGTAGATAAGGCGGACCGAGAGAATTCGCTATATTAGCGTTTCTGCGTCCCTCTAAGCAGCGCAAACACATCATTTATTTCCCTTCTGCTGTCATACTGAAGCACGCACCAGCCAGGCATCCAGCTCCGCATCGTGTAAATGCCGTTACTGTGGTAGCCTAGAGTTGCCTAGCAACGCTGATGAAAACAGGGGATACAGGAAGAGCGAGGTGAAGGACGACGACGGGATCGAAGTTCTTATTTCTCCGCTTGTTTCACTCGTCCTGCACGTGTTTAGAGAAGGCAAATTGTACCATGCCTGGGCCGATAATGAAGTGCCCCGCGTTTCCTCTAAGCCGTACGCCACAAATTCTTCCAGCAAAGCTTCTGTACCATGAAATTAGGAAAATAGGAATTCTGCAGATTTATAGCCAAAGAAAATCAATTAGTATGTGTACAGGGGCAGCTGGTTGACTCGGTGATTAGCTGTGTGGCCTCGCAACCCCAAGTTCAGCTCCCGCCTGGGATACGACCTGGACTCTATGCTCGCTGCGTATTTGTGCCGCTTATCTCAGGATGCTGCAATTTCCTGCCACAATCCAAAATATAGTGGAAGGTTAATTGGGATTCACACTAATTGGCCCCTGGAGCGTGCATGTCTGTATGACGGTGATAGGTGTATATAGACAGTGTACACCGCTGGGACAGGGACGGATGTCAATGGTTCAATGCCGTAAATAACCAGTTCTAGTGCTGGCAGTGTTCCATAGGATTGCTGGCAGGAAGTAAGAGGTGCGCAGGAAAATATCGGCTCTAATGATCTCACCGGCATTCACAGCGAGATGTGCTGTTCTTCGACCCCTGCTTCCTGTGCAATATAGTGGAGGAAGAATATGGCTGCTAATGATTGTACTTTTTAAGGGGGGGGGGGGGGGGACACAATGGTAAAATATGTTGAATGTGGGTCATAATGACTGCTCTTGTTATATAAAGAACAAGTTGATGGCACATGTCATAGAGGGGGAATGATAGCTGTACTTGTTATGCTGTTGGATAGTGTAAATGGCTAAAAGCACTGCCCCTGATATAGGTGACCAGAGTTCAAATCCAGGCAGAAGCCTAGACCTATTCATGAGTCCATGGGATATGGCCAGACAATGCAGGGTGTGGCCAGGCAATGCATTAAAGAGGAAACGTAACCAAGAATTGAACTTCTTCCCAATCAGTAGCTGATACCCCTTTCCCATGATAAATCTATTCCTTTTCTTAAACGGATCATCAGGGGGCTCTGTATGGCTGATATTGTGGTGAAATCCCTCCCACAGTGTAATGTCAGGACCTTGGTTCTGACATCACACTGTGGGAGCCTTGTTGCATTGTGGAAAATAACAGCTGTTTCCAACTGCCAAAAAAGCAAGCAGAATCTCCTTCCACTGACATCACCTGCCAGCAGTAAAAATGTCACCATGTGATAAATGTCAGAATGTAAATCAGGGAGAGGAAAGATTTTACAATGGGAAAACGCTGACTAAATCATTTATACATAATTATTGTAAAAATGAAGCACTTTTTTTTATTACATCATTTTCACTAGATTTCCTCTTTAAGTGGGTGATGTGGCCACTGTGCAAACAAACTTGTTGATAACTTGTATTTTAGGACTTTGGCAGGCAGGAACCCAAAATGGCAGGACCCGGCCAGCAAAGTCCCGAAGAAGTCTTTTCCTGTAGTCACAAAACTGGAGGAGGTGCCACAATTTAGTTTGCAGTGAGTAAACATGGGTAACGAAACTTACCTTACCTTAGGTAGGAAGTTTAAGGATAATAATTTTATTGGACACAGGAAAGGACAACGCGTTTCACGGGACCTGCCTGCTTCATCAGGTTATTCAGCTGCATGCACGGACTGCAACACCTGTAGGCGGCCAGCAAAGTCCCGAAGAAGCAGACTTTCCCTGTAGTACAGGACCAAAGGATGTTCACGAGCTGCTTCTCGCTGCTCTATGCTCTGTATAACTTGCAGCTACTTCTCTTGGTGCTGCTGACATGCGGGTGCTGCTGCTGAAGCTCCTCTTTACTCATCACCACTACAGGCCAGGGACATAACCATAGGGGAGTGACCCCTGCAATTGTAGGGGGACCCAGAGCTTGGCTCCAACTACTAACCTTCCCTTTCTCCAATACAGGGGTCCATCCTTCAGATCAGGTGTTTTTGTGGCTACACTTGTTATGGGTGTGAAGATCATAATGGCCACACTTGTGAAGTGAAAATATGGCGAACCCCCTGCCCACAACCCCGTCCCCTTCCTTCCTTTTATACAGATGTTACCACAGAAGTTCTATCAGCTCCTAGGGATTCCTGGGATACAATGGGGAAAGGGAAAGCCGAGGTTCTGTAGGAGTCAGGAATCCACTGATCTAATCCAGTAGACTCTGAATGCTTCATGCTCATCTGGCTGGAAGGTAGTTTCATGCACCCCTTGAAGTTCAACACCCTTGTAGTGAGAATGGTGGGACATTGAGAGGGGAGGGAGGGGGCGGAGAGTGTAAAATAGGTTTATTCGGGGAGGGGGTCGAAAGTAGACAAAAAAAAAGTTAACCTATGGAGAGAAAAGATGATACCTCCCCAGAAAGGATCTCTCTGCTTCCCGCTACTCCACTTCTTTCATCCTGGGCTCCTTTGTCATTGTTGTAACTTGAGTGAAGGCACTACCGATGGCTACCAATTCCACCTTCTCCTGTATGCAGTTCCGTGGTAAGGGATAGAGGAAACTTTTATTGGCTGGATAGTGTACTGGTTAAGGGCTCTGCCTCTGACTCAGAAGACCAGGGTTAAAATCTAGTCTGTTTCTGTTCAGTAAGTCAGCACCTATTCAGTGAGGAAACCTTGGGCAAGACTTGCTGACATTGATACTGCCTATAGAGCATGTCCTAGTGGCCGCAGCTCTGGCTATTGAGTCCGCCAGGAGAAAAGCGCAACATAAATATTAATTGTCTTGACTAGCAGCCCATGCACAGCGTGATGCAGCAAGAAGTGGGCATGACCATGGCAAGTTGTGGGTGGAGCCAAATACTAGCAAAATAGAGGCATTACCCAGTTAACAAATGAGATAGGTCCGTTCTTATCCCTTATCCGTTCTCTTTTGTCCCCTTTTTTCTTCCTGTGCCTCTTTTGTCCCCCTCTGTCTCACCTCAGTTTGTGCCTCTTTTGTGTCCCTCTGTGTGACCTTATGTTCCCGTCTCATCTCTTTTCTCCCTGTGCCTCTTTTGTTCGCCTCTGTTCCCCCTGTTCCTCTTTTATCCCCCGTGTTACCTCTTGTGCCCTTCTGTCTCAGCTCGTCCCCCTGCCCTAGCCAGGTATAGGTGCCCCCAGTATAGGTATCCAGGCATAGGTGCCCCCAGTATAGGAAGCCAAGTATAGGTTCCCCCAGTACAAGTAGCCAGCTATAGGTGGTGCCCCAGTGTAGGTAGCCTGGTGTAGATGCCCCCAGTATAGGTAGTCTGGTATAGCTGGTGCCCCAGTATAGGTATTCAACTATAGGTGGTGCCGTGGTATAGGTAGCCTGGTATAGTTGCTCCCAGTATAGGTAGCCTAGTATGGGTGGTGCACCAGTATAGGTAATCAGGCACAGGTGCCCCCAGTATAGGTAGCAAGCTATAGGCGCCCCAGTATAAGTAGCCAAGTATAGGTGAAGCCCCAGTATAGGTAGCCAGGTACAGGTGGTGCCCTCAGTACAAGTAGCCAAGTATAGGTGGTTCCCCAGTATAGGTAGCTAGGTGTTTGCTGCCTAGATGCATGATCTTTGCTATGCTTTGCTGTAAAGGCTGAATCGCTTGCTGCTCAGCCACATGATTCCTGCTAAATCAATGTCCAGGCCGGTGCTGACCTTGTTGGACTGTCCCTGCATTTAGTCTCTATCTGACCTTCCTCTGGAGATGGACATGGCGTATTGATTATACACAGCTCAGTGCGCTTTGTAGTTCTGCTTAGAACAGAGTTAGATGCCGGCGTGTGTCTGGTTGTGTGTTTGGTGGTCTGAGCGGTGTGGTGTGACGGGGTGGCCATCCCATGTAATTTTAAATACATATATATTTTTTAACACTTTTGGAACAAAAAACGTTAATAGTCAACTTGGAAACTGTTTCTTCTGATTTTTGGGAGTGCATGCCCTGCCAGTTATTCTCGTCACTGCCACAATTTTGATTAGCATAGGTAGCTAGGTGTAGGTGGTTCCAGCCCCAGTATAGGTAGCCAGGTATAGGTGGTGGCCCAGTATAGGTAGCCTGTAGCCAGATATAGGTGGTGCCCCAGTACAGAAAGTCCGCTGTAGCGGACTCACTCATCTGCTCCCCAAGTTCAAGCGCTGATGTCACTCTTCTGGGGCAGTGTGCTGGTTAGTGAGCCACAGCCTGCACATGGGGCCCTTTCAGCGCTTGGAGGGGCAGGGCCCCCAGAAGCCCTGGGCCCCTCACTGCAGTGTCAGTTGTCCCCCCCTGATGGCTGCCCTGTAGGGGGCTATCACCTTTTCTCCCCATAAGTAACTCTCTGTTTCCCAGAGCCCCAGGCTGTAGTAAGGACAATATGTTACAAGAAGCTTATTCAGCGTATTCTGTAAAGCTCTGCACCTTATGTTGGCGCTAATAAAAAAAATACATTTCTATTTTGCTTTTTTCTTCAGAGGTGTGTTCTGGGTCAGGAGTTTGCACTACCAGGAAAACTTATAAACCTCTGGCATAAAGAGTTTGACTTTGAATGTTCGTTGAACCAAGACAAACTGCTGTGCTGGACATGGCAATTAATTACCCCTGGAGACTTTTCTCTAAATAGAGGCCTAGTTAAAAGACGCCATGTAATGAGTTTGTCAATACTCTCTCATTCCGTGTATCAAATTCATTACCCGAGATTGTTGTCAGGAGTGGAGAGGCTGGTAGTGGGATGCCGGGCTTGTGTCTGGTGTCCACAGAAAAAGCTCTCCTAGATTTATGGCTTAATGGAGACTTCAGGCCTAATGGAAGAAGAAAGAGATGTTACTTTAAAATAAGGAGCTACTGAATATAAGCCTGGCGCATTGTGTATTCATTGCTTAGTGGATCAGTTAATGTGCAAATTCAACACCAATCCACACATTTCAAACCCTTGTGTCTCTCCCTGCCTGATACCATTTAAACCATC
The DNA here is from genome assembly GCF_040937935.1 of Hyperolius riggenbachi. NCBI lineage: Eukaryota > Metazoa > Chordata > Amphibia > Anura > Hyperoliidae > Hyperolius > Hyperolius riggenbachi. Next base: position 244,574,667 of record NC_090653.1, on the reverse strand, counting down.
TGTCTCTCTCTGCCCTATGCCACCTCCATTCGTTTGTCTCTGCCTGACACCATCCAAACCTGTCTGTCTCTCTCTGCCCTATGCCACCCGCATTCTTGTGTCTCTTTTTGCCTGACTTCATCCAAACCTGTCTATCTCTCTGCTCTATGCCATCCACATTCTTGTGTCTCTCTCTGCCCTATGCCATCCACATTCTTGTATCTCTCTTTGCCCTATGCCATCCGCCTTCTTGTGTCTCTCTCTGCCTGATACCATCCAAACCATCTGTCTGACCTATGCCATCCACATTCTCAGGTCTCTCTTTGCCCGATACCATCTAAAACCACCTGTCTCTCTCTGCCCTGTGCCATCCACATTCTTGTGTCTCTTTCTGCCTGATACCATCCAAACCATCTGTCTCTCTCTGCCCTATGCAATCCGCATTTTTGTGTCTCTCTCTGCCCTATGCCATCCACATTCTTGTATCTCTCTTTGCCCTATGCCATCCACATTCTTGTGTCTCTTTCTGCCTGATACCATCCAAACCATCTGTCTCTCTCTGCCCTATGCAATCCGCATTCTTGTGTCTCTCTCTGCCCTTTGCCGTCCACATTCTTGTGTCTCTCTCTGCCTGATACCATCCAAACCATCTGTCTCTCTCTGCCCTATTCCATCCGCATTCTTGTGTCTCTCTCTGCCCTATGCCATCCACATTCTTGTGTCTCTCTCTGCCCAATGCCATCCACATTCTTGTCTCTCTCTCTGCCTGATACCATCCCAGGCCCTCTGTCTCTCTCTGCCCTGTGCCATCCACATTCTTGTGTCTTTCTCTGCCTTATGCTACCCACATTCTTGTGTCTCTCTCTGCCCTGTGCCATCCACATTCTTGTGTCTCTCTCTGCCCTGTGCCATCCATATTCTTGTGTCTCTCTCTGCCCTGTGCCATCCACATTCTTGTTTGTCTCTCTCTCTGCCCTATGCCACTCACATTCTTGTGTGTCTCTCTGCCCTGTGCCATCCACATTCTTGTGTCTCTCTCTGCCCTGTGCCATCCATATTCTTGTGTCTCTCTCTGCCCTGTGCCATCCACATTCTTGTTTGTCTCTCTCTCTGCCCTATGCCACTCACATTCTTGTGTGTCTGTCTGCCCTATGCCATTCACATTCGTGTGTCTCTCTCTGCCTGCTTCCATCCACATTTTTGTGTCTCTCTCTGCCTTATGCCACCCACATTCTTGTGTCTCTCTCTGCCCTATGCCATCCACATTCTTGTGTCTCTCTCTGCCCTGGGCCATCTACATTCTTGTGTCTCTCTCTGCCTTATGCCACCCACATTCTTGTGTCTCTCTCTGCCCTATGCCATCCACATTCTTGTGTCGCTCTCTGCATTATGCCATCCAAATTCTTGTGTCTCTCTACCTGATACCATTCCAACCCCTCTGTCTCTCTCTGCCCTGTGCCATCCACATTCTTGTGTCTCTTTCTGCCTGATACCCACTAAATTCATTTGTCTCTCTCTGCCGTATGCCATCCATATTCCTGTGCCTTTCTCTGCCTTGTGCCATCTACATTCTTGTGTCTCTCTCTGTCGTATGGCACCCACATTCTTGTGTCTCTCTCTGCCTGATACCATCCAAACCTGTCTGTCTTTCTCTGCCCTGTGCCATCCACATTCTGGTGTGTCTCTCTCTACCCTGTGCCATCCACATTCTTATGTGTCTCTCTATGCCCTATGCCATCCACATTCTGGTGTGTCTCTCTCTGCCCTATGCCATCCACATTCTGGTGTCTCTCTCTCTCTCTGCCCTGTGCCATCCACATTCTGGTGTGTGTCTCTCTCTCTGCCCTGTGCCATCCACATTCTGGTGTGTCTCTCTCTGCCCTATGCCATCCACATTCTGGTGTCTCTCTCTCTCTGCCCTGTGCCATCCACATTCTGGTGTCTCTCTCTCTCTCTCTGCCCTGTGCCATCCACATTCTGGTGTGTCTCTCTCTACCCTGTGCCATCCACATTCTGGTCTGTCTCTCTGTGCCCTGTGCCATCCACATTCTTGTGTCTCTCTCTGCCCTATGCCATCAACATTCTTGTGTGTCTCTCTGCCTGATACCATCCAAACCATCTCTCTGTCTCTCTCTGCCCTATGCAATCCACATTCCTGTGTCTCTCTCTGCCCTGTGCCATCCACATTCTTGTTTGTCTCCCTCTGCCCTATGCCACTTACATTCTTGTGACTCTCTCTCTGCCCTGTGCCATCCACTTTCTTGTGTCTCTCTCTGCCTGATACCATCCAACCCACCTGTCTCTCTCTGCCCTGTGCCATCCACATTCTTGTGTCTCTCTCTGCCCTGTGCCATCCACATTCTTGTGTCTCTCTCTGCCCTGTGCCATCCACTTTCTTGTGGCTCTCTATGCCTGATACCATCCAAACCATCTGTCTCTCTCTGCCCTATGCCAACCACATTCTTGTGTCTCTACCAACTAAAACCATCTGTGCTTTTCTGCTCTATGCCATCTACATTCTTGTCACTAGGAGGGAGAAGGCTCCTCAAAAAATAACCATGGATGTAATACATGTAAAATGGCTTACCTCTAAGAAGAAGGGGCAACGCCAATATAAGAAATACATTTTAATAACCAGACACAAAAATGATAACGCGTTTCGCGGAGCACAGTCCGCTTCCTCAGATCAACTAAAGCCGTGTCTGAAAAGATGAACAATGTAGACACTCCTTAGCACAATACACCAAAATACAATATTAAATATTAAAATATTAGATCAACATAACATAAAATGAAATGGGTAAATGAACCATCATTTTTTTTTCAATCATATATTTCCTCTCCTCCTCTTCTGTCATGTATCTACTGGGTGGGCCATTTATATGGATACACCTTAATAAAAAAATGAAGAATAAAGTTATGTTAAAACCAAGCACACCATTGTTTTTATTGTGAAATTCCCAATAAGTTTGTATGTGTCACATGACCCTCTTCCTATTGAAAAAACAAAAGTTGGATTCAAAATGGCCACCATGGTCACCACCCATTAAAAGTTCCCCCCCTCACATATACTAATGTGCCACAAACAGGAAGCTAATATCCCCAACCATTTCCATTTTATTAAAGGGAAGGTTCAGGGACACCTTGAAAAAAATAAAAATCGATATCCACTTACCTGGGGCTTCCTCCAGCCCGTGGCAGGCAGGAGGTGCCCTCGCCGCCGCTCCAGAGGCTTCCGGTCGTCTTCGGTGGCCGACCCGACCTGGCCAGGCCGGCTGCCAGGTCGGGCTCTTCTGCGCTCCAAGGACGGGCTCTTCTGCGTCCCACGCGGGCGCGCTGACGTCATCAGACGTCCGCCGGGCTGTACTGCGCAGGCGCAGAACTACTGCGCCTGCGCAGTACAGCCCGGCGGACGTCCGATGACGTCAGCGCGCCGGCGTGGGACACAGAAGTGCCGGGCCTTGGAGCGCAGAAGAGCCCGACCTGGCAGCCGGCCTGGCCAGGTCGGGTCGGCCACCGAAGACGACCGGGAGCCTCTGGAGCGGCGGCGAGGGCACCTCCTGCCTTCCACGGGCTGGAGGAAGCCCCAGGTAAGTGGATATCGATTTTTATTTTTTTCAAGGTGTCCCTGAACCTTCCCTTTAAGTGGTATCCATATAAATGGCCCACCCTGTATAATACAGGAAGGAAATGTATGATTGAAAAAACAGGAGGGTTATGTATCAGGAAGTGAATAATGTTGAAAAGTCAGTGCAGGTTAGACAGTTACTTAGTTATTTGGGTGGAAAAAAGACATACATCCATCGAGTTCAACCAGAAAATAAGGTAAACACTAGCCTGCACCCTCACATATCCCTGTTGATCCAGAGGAAGGCGAAAACCCTTTACAAGGCGTGTTTTTTTATTTCCCTTTTAGTGCATTCCAAAGTTTTATTTGCTTTAGCTGCTGCAGTTTGGCATTGAATATGATTACCTAACTTGTTGTCCGTGAATACTTCTAAGTCCGTCTCCAAGTCTGATGACCGCATCTGTATCCCGTGTATTTTTTATGGTGCTACAGCAATATGCATGGCTTTACATTCTTCAACAGTGAATTTCATAATTTAATCTCATCTGCCATTTATATGCCCATATAGTCAGTCACCCTTATCCTAGGTTCAAAATAATGTTTTACTTATCACCAGTCAGGAATGGTGCCATCAACAGGGGACACTGACTAGTGACACTGGTACCCAGCTGGCTCACAGACTGCCTCACCAAGTGGTCAGCTCCCCCCCCCCCTCCCCCCTTCCCTCCACCTTAAGGTCGGAGTTATAGGAATTAGGAAAACTAAAGCAAGAGGATAGGAGTAGTAAGAGGATAGAATGTGTTATCCATCTTATCTTTTAAAATTAGCTAATGTCTGGCTTCAATAGTTTCTCAGTCGACCACCTGCTATAGATATGCAGCCAGCTCAATCACCTGATATACCAAGTGATCCTGGGTCTGGGATCCAGAAGGTATAGATGACAGAGGATCAACACAAAATACATGGTAGTCCTGTCCCCCAATCCAGCGATTTGGGAAAAGCGTTGAGGGATGACTAAGGGTAAAGACAAACCTTGACTGTATCAATAGGGTATCTTTGGTCAGGGCTTACAATCCACTACTGAATTAGTTAAAGGCCTTTCTTTTAATATTTTCAACCTTGGTGGGTAGGAAACTAATTGTAGAGCATTGGGGTACCAACACTAGCACTACAGTATCAAGTTGGCTCACCAAATTCAACAAGCTTCTCGACATAGAGTACTCATACTCCTTGGATGCCTCAATGACTATCTAACGAGCAAAACAGATGGAGAAGGTTGTATATTTTTTGTTCAGATAAACTCAAAGATTAGCCATACTATCCTAAACAAGGGTGGTAAGTTTTAGCTAGTTATTGTACTCTCCTCCACGATTTGCTTTCGGTTCCTTCGGTTCCCTTCTACTTTCCTCTTAGAAGGCAACACTTTCCTGCTAATTTTTTTCCTTCTGGTATGGCTCTTCTCTCCTTTTCTAATGTATGTAGTATTACAATATATAACTACTAGTAAATAAGGCCTGCCCATTAAAAAACGGGCGCTAGGCCATGGCTGCTAAACCCCGGCAAAGCACATACTGATGCTTCCCGCTCACCTGTCCCCCACCACTGTCCAAAGTATATGCACACAGGGAGATGTTGCTTGCTTGGCAGTTGGAAAAAGCTGTTATTTCCCACAATGCACTGAGGTTCTCAGACAGCAAACTGTCAAGTCAGGAAGCAGGGACACAGGGAAACAGGATGACGCAGAGACACAGGGGTTTTATTATATAGGATGATTGGCAAACATGATGAGATTCTATGTCCAACACCAAGAGTGTGGTGATGAAGCCTATCAATATGGTTGGGCTTTCATAAGCTGTGGCTAGACTCTGATTTAAAAAGAAAACACAAAACACATTCCAGCAGTATATATATATATTTGTTTTAAGAGAATAAAATATATCACCATCCACGTCCTTTTACTACGACTATTGCTACATCCTGGCAGTGGGGATTTTACAGCTGCATACTTTGTACTGCATTAAAAGGACAAAGCTTGCAGGACTTATCTCTGCTGAAATCGTGTTATTGAGATAGAGTGGGTCAGTGTTTCACTGTAGTGCACAGCAGTAATACTTTGCTGTCTGCACCTGCAGCACTGTGTAAGCATTATGTGAGGTGCAGAAATTGGTGCAATGGGCTCTATTCATAAAAAAGATGTGGCGAAAAAACTCCTGGAGGTAAAATACCGCAGCGGTATTTTACACTTCTGGGTGGTCATTCAAAAAAATCTTGAAAGCTGCGATGCAAGAGCGGAGATCTCCCGCTGAAAGCTGGCGGTAAGCTGTCGGAAGGCATGCGGAAACACTTCAGCCGGCAGAGTCCCTCCGTGCACTGCTCTCTCTGGGAGGTCTGTCCCATTCACTTGTATGTAATCCGCAAAATCAGAGGAAGCGGTATTTCCCGTCCACATACCGCTTCCTCTAATCTTTATGAATGGCCATTTTGTTACTTTTTTCTAGATAAATCTAGAAAAACACTGGAGAAGGCGGAAATTTCTCGCTCTGCTGGGGGATTGTAGATTTTCATGCGGGAACAGCTTTTATGAATGCCCACTTTGCTAAATGGACGGGAAAATCCGCTGTTTTGAGCGGAAAACTTGCGGTAAGGTTTTATGAATAGAGCCCAATGAAAGAAACCAGAGTATTTCCCCAAAAAAGAAACAGAGCAGAGAAAGAATGCTTGTGCCAGAGTCCTGATCCAGCAATCTTCAGCACTAAGTATTCCAGGCTTCTGTGTCCTCAGTAAAGCAACATGCAGATATAAGACTTTAGCAGAAATAGGATGTGAAATTTAACAAGGCAGTTTTTTGTCTGTGATTTTTTTTTTTTGCTCTCTAAAGCTAGGTACACACCATGCAATGTTTACTTAATTTCAATGATTGATCAGATCATTATTCAGATCTGACATCGATTAACTATAGACAAAAGCTAGCATACATACTTATGTGATTTTCTAAATTCCGATTCACAGATCCTCATTTCCTCCATGTTCCGATTCATAGATTCTCATTTCCTCCATGTTCCAATTCAAAGATTCTCATTTCCTCCATGTTCCAATTCATAGATCCTCATTTACTCCATGTTCCAATTCATAAATCCTCATTTCCCCCATGTTCCAATTCATACATCCTCATTTCCTCCATGTTCCGATTCATACATCATCATTTTCCCCTTGTTCCGATTCATAGATCCTCATTTCCCCCATGTTCCGATTCATACATCCTCATTTCCTCCATGTTCCGATTCATACATCCTCATTTTCTCCATGTTCCGATTCATAGATCCTCATTTCCCTTATGTTCCGATTCATACATCCTCATTTCCCCCATGTTCCGATTCATAGATCCTCATTTCCCCCATGTTCCAATTCATACATCCTCATTTCCTCCATGTTCCAATTCATAGATCCTCATTTCCCCCATGTTCCGATTCATACATCCTCATTTCCCCCAAGTTCCGATTCATACATCCTCATTTCCCCCATGTTCCAATTCATAGATCCTCATTTCCTCTGTATTACAATTCATAGATCCTCATTTCCCCCATCTTCCGATTCATACATCCTCATTTCCTCCATGTTCCAATTCATAGATCCTCATTTCATCCATGTTCCAATTCATAAATCCTCATTTCCTCCATGTTCCGATTCATAGATCCTCATTTTCTCTGTATTACAATTCATAGATCCTCATTTCCTCCATGTTCCAATTCATAGATCCTCATTTCCTCTGTATTACAATTCATAGATCCTCATTTCATCTGTGTTCCGATTCATACATCCTCATTTCCTCCACATTCCGATTCATACATCCTCATTTCCCCATGTTCCGATTCATACATCCTCATTTAGTCCACATTCCGATTCATAGATCCTCATTTCCTCCACATTCCGATTCATACATCCTCATTTCCTCCATGTTCCGATTCATACATCCTCGTTTCCTCCATGTTCCAATTCATAGAGCCTCATTTCCTCCATGTTCCAATTCATAGAGCCTCATTTCCTCCATGTTCCAATTCATAGAGCCTCATAGGCTATGATTCATAAAGCGTTTCCACATGCGGAAATGCTTAAAACAGCTGACTTTACCGACCACTCGGCAAAGTCAGCATTCATAAAGCCTCTTTCCGCATGGAAAAATGACATTGCCGAGCAGAGTGATAAATCACCACCTTGGGTATCATTCATAAAGAGGCTGTCGGTAGTGCGGGAAAACACCGTTCTTCTCCGCAACCGGTACTTTAGACTTCTGGGTGGGCATTCATAAAGAAGTGTGTAGGTGCGGTGGCAGTGCGGAGATTCCCCGAACTAGGCTGGCGGTAGGCAGGCGGAGACACAGAAGCTGCCGAGTTGATACATTTCTCCGTGTTCCGCTCTGCTGCAGCTGCCTGGGAGGTCTGTGTGTCTCCATTCACTTGCATTGGTATCGCCACATCAGAGGGAGCGGGACTTTCCGACCTGACACCGCTGGCGGTATTCTTTATGAATTAACATTTTGCTACATTTGTTCCGTTAATCACCGCACAAGGGCTATCATTCATGAACAGGCTGTCGGTAAACAGAATCGGTGCGGGAAAACACCGCTGGCGGATTTTTAGACTTCTGGGTGGGCATTCATGAAGATGTATCCATGTGCGGAAGCAGTGCGGAGATTCCCCGAACTAGGCAGGCGGTAGGCAGGCGGTAGGCTGGCGGAGACACGGAAGCTGCCGAGTTAATACATTTCTCCGTGTTCCGCTCTGCTGCAGCTGCCTGGGAGGTCTGTATGTCTCCATTCACTTACATTAGTATCGCCACATCAGAGTGAGCGGTACTTCCCGACCTCTTACCGCTTGCGGTGATCTTCATGAATGAACATTTTGCTACATTTGTTCCGATAATCACCGCACAAGGGCTATCATTCATAAAGCATTTCCGCATGCGGAAATGCTTAAAACAGCTGACTTTACAGACCACTCGGCAAAGTCAGCATTCATAAAGCCTCTTTCCGCATGGAAAAATGACACTACCGAGCAGAGTGATAAATCACCGCCTTGTGCGGTGATTATCGGTACAAATGTAGCAAAATGTTCATTCATGAAGATCACCGCAAGCGGTGTAAGGTCGGGAAGTACCGCTCACTCTGATGTGGCGATACCAATGTAAGTGAATGGAGACACACAGACCTCCCAGGCAACTGCAGCAGAGCAGAACACGGAGAAATGTATCAACTTGGCAGCTTCTGTGTCTCCGCAAGCCTACCGCCTGCCTACCGCCAGCTTAGTTCGGGGAATCTCCGCACTGCTTCCGCACATGGATACATCTTTATGAATGCCCACCCAGAAGTCTAAAAATCCGCCAGCGGCGTTTTCCCGCACTGATTCTCTTTACCGACAGCCTGTTCATGAATGATAGCCAAGGCGGTGATTTATCACTCTGCTCGGTAGTGTCATTTTTCCATGCGGAAAGAGCCTTTATGAATGCTGACTTTGCCGAGTGGTCGGTAAAGTCAGCTGTTTTAAGCATTTCCGCATGCGGAAATGCTTTATGAATGATAGCCAAGGCGGTGATTTATCACTCTGCTCGGTATGTCTTTTTTTCATGCGGAAAGAGCCTTTATGAATGCTGACTTTGCCGAGTGGTCGGTAAAGTCAGCTGTTTTTAGCATTTCCGCATGCGGAAATGCTTTATGAATGATACCCCTTGTGCGGTGATTATCGGTACAAATGTAGCAAAATGTTCATTCATAAAGATCACCGCAAGCGGTGTGAGGTCGAGAAGTACCGCTCCCTCTGATGTGGCGATACCAATGTAAGTGAATGGAGACACACAGGGCTCTATTCATAAAACCTTACCGCAAGTTTTCCGCTCAAAACAGCGGATTTTCCCGTCCATTTAGCAAAGTGGGCATTCATAAAAGCTGTTCCCGCATGAAAATCTACAATCCCCCAGCAGAGCGAGAAATTTCCGCCTTCTCCAGTGTTTTTCTAGATTTATCTAGAAAAAAGTAACAAAATGGCCATTCATAAAGATTAGAGGAAGCGGTATGTGGACGGGAAATACCGCTTCCTCTGATTTTGCGGATTACATACAAGTGAATGGGACAGACCTCCCAGAGAGAGCAGTGCACGGAGGGACTCTGCCGGCTGAAGTGTTTCCGCATGCCTTCCGACAGCTTACCGCCAGCTTTCAGCGGGAGATCTCCGCTCTTGCATCGCAGCTTTCAAGATTTTTTTGAATGACCACCCAGAAGTGTAAAATACCGCTGCGGTATTTTCCCTCCAGGAGTTTTTTCGCCACAACTTTTTTATGAATAGAGCCCACAGACCTCCCAGGCAGCTGCAGCAGAGCGGAACACGGAGAAATGTATCAACTCGGCTGCTTCCGTGTCTCCGCAAGCCTACCGCCTGCCTACCGCCAGCTTAGTTCGGGAAATCTCCACACTGCTTCCGCACATGGATATTTTTTTATGAATGCCCACCCAGAAGTCTAAAAATCCGCCAGCTGTGTTTTCCCGCACTGATTCTCTTTACCGACAGCCTGTTCATGAATGATAGCCATTTCCTCCATGTTCCAATTCATAGATCCTCATTTCCCCCATGTTCCGATTCATAGATCCTCATTTCCCCCCATGTTCCGATTCATACATCCTCATTTCCTCCATGTTCCAATTCATAGATCCTCATTTCCTCTGTGTTCCAATTCATACATCCTCATTTCCCCCATGTTACGATTCATAGATCCTCATTTTCTCTGTATTACAATTCATAGATCCTCATTTCCTCCATGTTCCAATTCATAGATCCTCATTTCCTCTGTATTACAATTCATAGATCCTCATTTCATCTGTGTTCCGATTCATACATCCTCATTTCCTCCACATTCCGATTCATACATCCTCATTTCCCCATGTTCCGATTCATACATCCTCATTTAGTCCACATTCCGATTCATAGATCCTCATTTCCTCCACATTCCGATTCATACATCCTCATTTCCTCCATGTTCCGATTCATACATCCTCGTTTCCTCCATGTTCCAATTCATAGAGCCTCATTTCCTCCATGTTCCAATTCATAGAGCCTCATTTCCTCCATGTTCCAATTCATAGAGCCTCATAGGCTATGATTCATAAAGCGTTTCCACATGCGGAAATGCTTAAAACAGCTGACTTTACCGACCACTCGGCAAAGTCAGCATTCATAAAGCCTCTTTCCGCATGGAAAAATGACATTGCCGAGCAGAGTGATAAATCACCACCTTGGGTATCATTCATAAAGAGGCTGTCGGTAGTGCGGGAAAACACCGTTCTTCTCCGCAACCGGTACTTTAGACTTCTGGGTGGGCATTCATAAAGAAGTGTGTAGGTGCGGTGGCAGTGCGGAGATTCCCCGAACTAGGCTGGCGGTAGGCAGGCGGAGACACAGAAGCTGCCGAGTTGATACATTTCCTCGTGTTCCGCTCTGCTGCAGCTGCCTGGGAGGTCTGTGTGTCTCCATTCACTTGCATTGGTATCGCCACATCAGAGGGAGCGGGACTTTCCGACCTGACACCGCTGGCGGTATTCTTTATGAATTAACATTTTGCTACATTTGTTCCGTTAATCACCGCACAAGGGCTATCATTCATGAACAGGCTGTCGGTAAACAGAATCGGTGCGGGAAAACACCGCTGGCGGATTTTTAGACTTCTGGGTGGGCATTCATGAAGATGTATCCATGTGCGGAAGCAGTGCGGAGATTCCCCGAACTAGGCAGGCGGTAGGCAGGCGGTAGGCTGGCGGAGACACGGAAGCTGCCGAGTTAATACATTTCTCCGTGTTCCGCTCTGCTGCAGCTGCCTGGGAGGTCTGTGTGTCTCCATTCACTTACATTAGTATCGCCACATCAGAGTGAGCGGTACTTCCCGACCTCTTACCGCTTGCGGTGATCTTCATGAATGAACATTTTGCTACATTTGTTCCGATAATCACCGCACAAGGCGGTGATTTATCACTCTGCTCGGTAGTGTCATTTTTCCATGCGGAAAGAGCCTTTATGAATGCTGACTTTGCCGAGTGGTCGGTAAAGTCAGCTGTTTTAAGCATTTCCGCATGCGGAAATGCTTTATGAATGATAGCCAAGGCGGTGATTTATCACTCTGCTCGGTATGTCTTTTTTTCATGCGGAAAGAGCCTTTATGAATGCTGACTTTGCCGAGTGGTCGGTAAAGTCAGCTGTTTTTAGCATTTCCGCATGCGGAAATGCTTTATGAATGATACCCCTTGTGCGGTGATTATCGGTACAAATGTAGCAAAATGTTCATTCATAAAGATCACCGCAAGCGGTGTGAGGTCGAGAAGTACCGCTCCCTCTGATGTGGCGATACCAATGTAAGTGAATGGAGACACACAGGGCTCTATTCATAAAACCTTACCGCAAGTTTTCCGCTCAAAACAGCGGATTTTCCCGTCCATTTAGCAAAGTGGGCATTCATAAAAGCTGTTCCCGCATGAAAATCTACAATCCCCCAGCAGAGCGAGAAATTTCCGCCTTCTCCAGTGTTTTTCTAGATTTATCTAGAAAAAAGTAACAAAATGGCCATTCATAAAGATTAGAGGAAGCGGTATGTGGACGGGAAATACCGCTTCCTCTGATTTTGCGGATTACATACAAGTGAATGGGACAGACCTCCCAGAGAGAGCAGTGCACGGAGGGACTCTGCCGGCTGAAGTGTTTCCGCATGCCTTCCGACAGCTTACCGCCAGCTTTCAGCGGGAGATCTCCGCTCTTGCATCGCAGCTTTCAAGATTTTTTTGAATGACCACCCAGAAGTGTAAAATACCGCTGCGGTATTTTCCCTCCAGGAGTTTTTTCGCCACAACTTTTTTATGAATAGAGCCCACAGACCTCCCAGGCAGCTGCAGCAGAGCGGAACACGGAGAAATGTATCAACTCGGCTGCTTCCGTGTCTCCGCAAGCCTACCGCCTGCCTACCGCCAGCTTAGTTCGGGAAATCTCCACACTGCTTCCGCACATGGATATTTTTTTATGAATGCCCACCCAGAAGTCTAAAAATCCGCCAGCTGTGTTTTCCCGCACTGATTCTCTTTACCGACAGCCTGTTCATGAATGATAGCCATTTCCTCCATGTTCCAATTCATAGATCCTCATTTCCCCCATGTTCCGATTCATAGATCCTCATTTCCCCCCATGTTCCGATTCATACATCCTCATTTCCTCCATGTTCCAATTCATAGATCCTCATTTCCTCTGTGTTCCAATTCATACATCCTCATTTCCCCCATGTTACGATTCATACATCCTCATTTCCCCCATGTTACGATTCATACATCCTCATTTCCCCCAAGTTCCAATTCATACATCCTCATTTCCTCCATGTTCCGATTCATACATCCTCATTTGCCCCATGTTCCGATTCATACATCCTCATTTGCCCATGTTCTGATTTATAGATCCTCATTTCTTCCGTATTACAATTCATAGATCCTCATTTCCCCCATGTTCTGATTCATACATCCTCATTTCTCCCAAGTTCCGATTCATACATCCTCATTTCCTCCATGTTCCGATTCATACATCCTCAGTTCTCTATGTTCTGATTTATAGATCCTCATTTCCTCCATGTTTCAAATCATACATCCTCATTTCCTCCATGTTCCAATTCATAGATCCTCATTTTCCCCATGTTCCGATTCATAGATCCTCATTTCCCCCCATGTTCCGATTCATACATCCTCATTTCCTCCATGTTCCAATTCATAGATACTCATTTCCTCTGTGTTCCGATTCATACATCCTCATTTCCTCCACATTCCGATTCATACATCCTCATTTCCCCATGTTCCGATTCATACATCCTCATTTAGTTCACATTCCGATTCATAGATCCTCATTTCCTCCACATTCCGATTCTTACATCCTCATTTCCTCCATGTTCCGATTCATACATCCTCATTTCCTCCATGTTCCAATTCATAGATCCTCATTTCCTCCATGTTCCAATTCATAGATCCTCATTTCCCCTGTATTACAATTCATAGATCCTCATTTCCCCCCATGTTCCGATTCATACATCCTCATTTCCTCCATGTTCCAATTCATAGATCCTCATTTTCTCTGTGTTCCAATTCATACATCCTCATTTCCCCCATGTTCCGATTCATACATCCACATTTCCTCCACATTCCGATTCATAGATCCTCATTTCCCCATGTTCCGATTCATACATCCTAATTTCCCCATGTTCCGATTCATACATCCTCATTTAGTCCACATTGGCCTTGATTCATAAAGCATTCCCGCATGCAGAAATGCTGAAAAGAGATGACTTTACCGACAACTAAGCAAAATGTGTATTCATAAAGGCTGTTTCCGCATGAAAAGCCGACATTCGCGAGCAGAGTGATAAATCACCGCCTTGTGCGGTGATTATGTTAATAAAAGTAACAAAATGCCCATTTATAAAAATTACCGCAAGCGGTATGCAGCCGGGGATTACCGCTACCTCGGGATGTAGCGATAACCATGCGGAATACGTGCAAGTGAATGGGACAGACCTCCCAAGCAGCAGCACAAAGAGCTGCGCACGGAGGGACTCCGGCAGCTTCCTACATTTCCACATGCCTTCCGCCAGCCTACCGCCAGCCTAGAGCGGGAGATCTCTGCTCTGTTATCGCAACTGACAACATTTTATGAATGACCACCCAGAAGTGTGAAATACCGTGCGCAGAGTTTTCCCGCACAGATTTCATTAACCGCACACACTTTTATGAATCGAGGCCATTGGCTATCATTCATAAAGCATTTCCGCATGCGGAAATGCTTAAAACAGCCGACTTTACCGAACACTTGGCAACTGCTGCATTCATAAAGGCTCTTTCCGCATGAAAAACTGACACTACCGAGCAGAGCAATAAATCACCGCCTTGTGCGGTGATTATCGTAACAAATGTAACAAAATGATAATTCATAAAGATTACCGCAAGCGCTATGAGGACGGGAAATACCGCTCCCTCTGATGTGGCGATAACAATGTTAAGTGAATGTAGAGACAGACATCCCAGGCAGCTGCAGTAGAGCGGAACACGGAGAAATGTATCAACTCCGCAGCTTCCTGTGCTTCTGCAAGCCTACCGCCTGCCTACCGACAGCCTAGTTCGGGGAATCTCCGCACTGCTATCGCAACTGTATACATTTTTATGAATGAGCAGCCAGAAGTCTAAAACACCGACAGCGGTGTTTTCCCGCACAGATTCTCTTTACCGACAACAGGTTTATGAATGATAGCCATTCCCATTCATAGATCCTCATTTCCTCCACATTCCGATTCATACATCCTCATTTCCTCCATGTTCGGATTGATACATACTCATTTCCTCCATGTTCCGATTCATGCATCTTCATTTCCTCCATGTTCCGATTCATAGATCCTCATTTCCTCCACATTCCAATTCATAGATCCTCATATGCTCCATGTTCCGATTCATAGATCCTCATTTCCTTTGTGTTCCAATTCATAGATCCTCATTACCTCTGTATTACAATTCATAGATCCTCATTTCCCCCATGTTCCGATTCATACATCCTCATTTCCTCTATGTTCCAATTCATAGATCCTCATTTCCTCTGTATTACAATTCATAGATTCTCATTTCCCCCATGTTCCGATTCATAGATCCTCATTTCCTCCTTGTTACAATTCATAGATCCTCATTTCCTCTGTATTACAATTCATAGATCCTCATTTCCTCTGTATTACAATTCATAGATCCTCATTTCCCCCATGTTCCGATTCATACATCCTCATTTCCTCCACATTCCGATTCATACATCCTCATTTCCTCCATGTTCCGATTCATAGAACCTTATTTCCTCCGTGTTTCAATTCATAGATCCTCATTTCCCCCATGTTCCGATGCATAGATCCTCATTTCCCCCTTGTTTTCTGATTCATACATCCTCATTTCCTCCATGTTTTGATTCATAGATCCTCATTTCCCCCAAGTTCTGATTCATACATCCTCATTTCCTCCATGTTCCGATTCATACAGGGCCAGTTTAAGCAACAATGGGGCCCCAGGGCAAAATAAACCTGGGGCCTCCCCAACAGATACCCCGGAACAAAAGTCGGCATTAAGGGACCTTTTTTTGCAGCTGGTATAGTCAGGGTGTGAAGCCCCAATCGGTCGGACCTCCACATTCTGGCTACCCCAGCCTGCATGAAGGAGAAGGGGTTAAAAAGTTTCAGGAGGGGGGACCCCACATAATGGCTATCATTCATGAACAGGCTGTCGGTAAACAGAATCGGTGCGGGAAAACACCGCTGGCGGATTTTTAGACTTCTGGGTGGGCATTCATGAAGATGTATCCATGTGCGGAAGCAGTGCGGAGATTCCCCGAACTAGGCAGGCGGTAGGCAGGCGGTAGGCTGGCGGAGACACGGAAGCTGCCGAGTTGATACATTTCTCCGTGTTCCGCTCTGCTGCAGCTGCCTGGGAGGTCTGTGTGTCTCCATTCACTTACATTAGTATCGCCACATCAGAGTGAGCGGTACTTCCCGACCTCTTACCGCTTGCGGTGATCTTCATGAATGAACATTTTGCTACATTTGTTCCGATAATCACCGCACAAGGCGGTGATTTATCACTCTGCTCGGTAGTGTCATTTTTCCATGCGGAAAGAGCCTTTATGAATGCTGACTTTCCCGAGTGGTCGGTAAAGTCAGCTGTTTTAAGCATTTCCGCATGCGGAAATGCTTTATGAATGATAGCCAATTTCTTTAAAAAAAAATATCCCGCACTCTAAACATAAAAAAAAAAATTGGGAAAATAGGAAAAAATGCCAGGGATCTTCATGCAGCCATATTGCGGCTGTATAGAGATCCCTGGCCAAAGCGCTGCGGCTGCGTATAGACCCCCTGGAAACCCCATCAGGAAATGTATTGCTCTTTCTTTTGATGCATGTAAAATTACACTACCGTTGGGTTTGCTACTAAAAGTGACATTTACCGCATTTAAAAGTATACTTTTTTCCTTCTAAACTTTAAAATCGATTTTCTCAAAAACTTTAAGGTCTTTTTGAAAAATTGTTTTTCCTCTTATTGCCAATGCTCTCCTTAACATATCCTGCAAATTTAGGGTTTCTAGCATTTAAGGTGGATTTGCTATTAACCATTAAAGAGACTCCGTAACAAAAATTGCATCCTGTTTTTTATCATCCTACAAGTTCCAAAAGCTATTCTAATGTGTTCTGGCTTACTGCAGCACGTTCTACTATCACCATCTCTGTAATAAATCATCTTATCTCTCTCTTGTCAGACTTGTCAGGCCTGTGTCTGGAAGGCTGCCAAGTTATTCAGTGTTGTGGTTCTGTTATGCATCTCCCCCCTCCAGGCCCCTCTCTGCACACTGCCTGTGTATTATTTAGATTAGGGCAGCTTCTCTCTTCTCTCTTATCTTTTACAAGCTGGATAAATCCTACTCTGAGCTGGCTGGGCTTTCACATACTGAGGAATTACATACAGGCAGAGCTGTCTGCACTCTGCAGGAAGAAACAGCCTGACACTTCAGTGGAAGATAGCTGCAGGGGGAAAGAAACACACAAATGATCTCTTGAGATTCAAAAGGAAGGGTGTATACAGCCTGCTTGTGTATGAATGTATTTTCTATGTGTTGACATACTGTACATCAACCTACTTCCTGTTTTGGTGGCCATTTTGTTTGTTTACAAACAAACTTTTTAAAACTGTTTTTAACCACTTTTAATGCGGCGAGGAGCGGCGAAATTGTGACAGAGGGTAATAGGAGATGTCCCCTGACGCACTGGTATGTTTACTTTTGTGCGATTTTAACAATACAGATTGGGCTCTATTCATAAAACCTTCCCGCAAGTTTTCCGCTCAAAACAGCGGATTTTCCCGTCCATTTAGCAAAGTGGGCATTCAAAAAAGCTGTTCCCGCATGAAAATCTACAATCCCCCAGCAGAGCGAGACATTTCCGCCTTCTCCAGTGTTTTTCTAGATTTATCTAGAAAAAAGTAACAAAATGGCCATTCATAAAGATTAGAGGAAGCGGTATGTGGACGGGAAATACCGCTTCCTCTGATTTTGCGGATTACATACAAGTGAATGGGACAGACCTCCCAGAGAGAGCAGTGCACGGAGGGACTCTGCCGGCTGAAGTGTTTCCGCATGCCTTCCGACAGCTTACCGCCAGCTTTCAGCGGGAGATCTCCGCTCTTGCATCGCAGCTTTCAAGATTTCTTTGAATGACCACCCAGAAGTGTAAAATACCGCTGCGGTATTTTCCCTCCAGGAGTTTTTTCGCCACATCTTTTTTATGAATAGAGCCCAGAATCTTGAAAGTCGTCGGGTTTTTAAATGTGTATTTTTTTTCCTTTGAAACGGTAAAATCAATTTTCTCAAAATCTATAAGGTCGATTTGAAATTTTTTTTCCTCTTGTAGCCACCGGGGGCCCCTACAAGGGGTATCATTCATAAAGCATTTCCGCATGCGGAAATGCTTAATACCGGTGACTTTACCGACCACTCAGCATAATCCCCATTCATAAAGGCTCTTTCCGCATGAAAAGCTGACAGAGCGATACATTTCCGCCTTGTGCGGAGTTTTTCTAGATTTATCTAGAAAAAGTTACAAACACGTCCATTCATAAAGATTAGAGCAAGCGGTATCCGGAAGGAAAATACCGCTTGCTCGACAGTAGCGATAGGCGGGCGGATTACATGTAAATGAATGGGACGGACCTCCCAAGCAGCATCAGACAGAGGAGCGCACGGAGGGAATCGGGCAGCTTTTATGTTTCCGCATGTCTTCCGCCACGCTACCGCCAGCTTCCTCCAGAAAACCTCCGCACTTGTATCGCAACAGGCAACTTCTTTATGAATGCCCACCCAGAAGTCTTAATTACCGGTTGCGGAGAAGAACAGTGTTTTCCCGCACTACCGACAGCCTCTTTATGAATGATACCCAAGGTCTGGGGCCCTGGGGCAATTGCCCTCTTTGCCTATGGTAGCGCCGGCCCTGGATTCATACATCCTCATTTCCCCATGTTCTGATTTATAGAAGCTCATTTCCTCCATGTTCCGATTCATAGATCCTCATTTACACCGTGTTTCAATTTATAGATCCTTATTTCGTCCATGTTTCAATTCATACATCCTCATTTCCTCCATGTTCCGATTCATACATCCCCATTTCCCCCATGTTCCGATTCATACATCCTCATTTCCTCCATGTTCCAATTCATAGATCCTCATTTCCTCCATGTTCCGTGTAACGATCGGTGTCAGCAACACAGAATTTTCTGATTATTGGTGATCTGCAGTATCACCAATAATACAGATGCTATACTTGATCATGTGGTGATCTGCAGAATCACCAATAATACTAGTATAGCTAGACACAGGACACCCAACGTGGTATAGTGTTTGGTGCAACAGTTATTCGGAGAGGTTATCTCCCGAGACGCGGGAGATGCAGACACTACTGCAGCCAAGGATTCCCTGTGGAGCAGGGAATCAGACTGCACTGCAGCCAATGGACCTCTGAGGGGCAGAGTCGCACTGACTGTGCTACCAGGTAATGATATGTAATGGAATGAGTGATTCAGATAGACCTGCAGCCGAGGATTTCCTGAGGAGCAGGAAATCAGACTGCACTGCAGCCAGTGGATACCAGAAGAGCAGGGATCACTGACTGGAGTAATGTGATGAGGATTGGTCTGCAGCTAGGGATTCCCTGAGGAGCAGAGAATCAGACTGTACTGCAGCCAGTGGACCTTAGAGAGGTAGAGACCCACTGACTGTGCTGCAAGATGGTCTCCAGAGGAGCCGGTGACCATAGGCCTGATCTCGCAGCTAGTAACCACCTGAAGAGCAAGTGTCACAGATGTACAGTAAGGCTGATCACCCAAGGGCTAGGTGACAGCCAGAATGGTCAGACAAGCCAGGTCAGCAACACACGGACAGATAAAGTACAGAGGCGGAAGACTGATTCGGTATCCAGGTACAGGCCATGTTGGCTACAGATAATCAGATGGGCGGAAGTATCGAATCAGAGAGCAGGAGAGTAGTCAGGAAAGCCAAAGATCATAACAGGTAACAGTAATATATATCAATCCTAGTCTTAGGTGTGAGGTCCTTGGTCTCAACACCTGGGAACTAGTCTAACGGATAAACAGCAATGTAGCAATCTCCTAGTCTTGGTGTGAGGTCCTTGGTCTCAACACCTGGGAACTAGTCTAATAGATAAACAGTAGCAATGTAGCAATCTCCTAGTCTTAGGTGTGAGGTCCTTGTTCTCAACACCTGGGAACTAGTCTAATAGATAAACAGTAGCAATGTAGTAATCTCTTAGTCTTAGGTGTGAGTTCCTTGGTCTCAACACCTGGGAACTAGTCTAACACATAAACAGTAATAAAGCAATAGCACTTTAAAGCTATCAACGGAATCTGACTCAGTGTGAATTCCCAGCTCCGGCTGGTTCTAACACACTGTGGGATCTGACTCAGGTCCGAGCGCTCACACGTAAATGTTCGCAACAGCAGACAACTAGCAACTGACAGGCAAGTCCTATATATACCAAAAGCGCTCCACAGCGCAGCCCCAGTCACTCAGCCAATCCGGAGCATGGCTGGAGTCAGCTGATCGGCATGATCAGCTGACTCCCCTTCAGCTAGCATAAAGGTCCTGTCGCCTGGCGCGCGCGCAGCTCTCACCCTGTGTGCACTAGAAGGACCAGGCGAACCAGCAGCATGTAGCCGCGAGGCAGAAGCCGCCGGCTGGAACGCGGAGATGGCCGCTCTGACGCTTGCCCTTACGGCGGCATCTCCGCTATTCATTACATTCCGATTCATAGATCCTCATTTCCTCTGTATTACAATTCATAGATCCTCATTTCCTCTGTGTTCCAATTCATACATAATCATTTCCCCCATGTTCCGATTCATACATCCTCATTTACTCCACATTCCGATTCATAGATCCTCATTTACCCCACATTCCGATTCATACATCCTCATTTCCTCCATGTTCCGATTCATACATGCTCATTTCCTCCATGTTCCGATTCATACATGCTCATTTCCTCCATGTTCCGATTCATACATGCTCATTTCCTCCATGTTCCGATTCATACATCCTCATTTCCTCCATATTCCGATTCATACATCCTCATTTCCTCCATGTTCCAATTCATAGATCCTCATTTCCTCCATGTTCCGATTCATACATCCTCATTTCCTCCATGTTCCAATTCATAGATCCTCATTTCCTCCTTGTTCCGATTCATAGATCCTCATTTCCTCTGTGTTCCGATTCATAAATCCTCATTTCCCCCATGTTCAGATTCATACATCCTCATTTCCCCCGTTCCGATTCATAGATCCTAATTTTCACCATGATCCGATTCATCCATCCTCATTTCCTCCATGTTCCGATTCATACATCCTCATTTCCCCCCTGTTCTGATTCATAGAGCCTCATTTCCTCCATGCTCCGATTCATATATCCTCATTTCCCTCATGTTCCAATTCGTAGATCCTCATTTCCCCCATGTTCCGATTCATACATCCTCATTTCCCCCCTGTTCTGATTCATAGAGCCTCATTTCCTCCATGTTCCGATTCATACATCCTCATTTCCTCCATGTTCCAATTCATAGATCCTCATTTGCCCCATGTTCCGATTCATACATCCTCATTTCCTCCATGTTCCGATTCATACATGCTCATTTCCTCCATGTTCCGATTCATACATGCTCATTTCCTCCATGTTCCAATTCATAGATCCTCATTTCCTCCATGTTCAGATTCATAGATCCTCATTTCCCCCCTGTTCCGATTCATAGATCCTCATTTCCTCCACATTCCGATTCATAGATCCTCATTTCCCCCATGTTCCGATTCATACATCCTCATTTCCCCCCTGTTCTGATTCATAGAGCCTCATTTCCTCCATGCTCCGATTCATATATCCTCATTTCCCCCATGTTCCAATTCGTAGATCCTCATTTCCCCCATGTTCCAATTTATACATCCTCTTTTCCTCCATGTTCCGATTCATACATCCTCATTTCCTCCATGTTCCAATTTATAGATCCTCATTTGCCCCATGTTCCGATTCATACATCCTCATTTCCTCCATGTTCCGATTCATACATCCTCATTTCCTCCATGTTTCGATTCATACATGCTCATTTCCTCCATGTTCCGATTCATACATGCTCATTTCCTCCATGTTCCGATTCATACATCCTCATTTCCTCCATGTTCCGATTCATACATGCTCATTTTCTCCATGTTCCGATTCATACATCCTCATTTCCTCCATGTTCTGATTCAAACATCCTCATTTCCTCCACATTCCAATTCATAGATCCTCATTTCCTCCTTGTTCCGTTTCATAGATCCTCATTTCTTCTGTGTTCCGATTCATAAATCCTCATTTCCCCCATGTTCCAATTCATAGATCCTCATTTCCCCCCTGTTCCGATTCACAGATCCTCATTTCCACCACATTCCGATTCACAGATACTAATTTTCACCATAATCCGATCCATACATCCTCATTTCCTTCATGTTCCGATTCATAGATCCTCATTTCCCCCCTGTTCCGATTCATAGATCCTCATTTCCTCCACATTCCGATTCATAGATCCTAATTTTCACCATTATCCGATTCATACATCCTCATTTCCTCCATGTTCCAATTCATAGATCCTCATTTCCCCATGTTCCGATTCATACATCCTCATTTCCCCCCTGTTCTGATTCTTAGGCCTCGATTCATAAAGCATTCCCGCATTCGGAAATGCAAAAAAACGCTCACTTTACCGACCACACACCAAAATATGCATTCATAAAGGCTTTTTCCGCATGAAAAGCCGACATTTGCGAGCAGAGTGATCAATCACCGCCTTGCGCGGTGATTATCACAGCAACAGTAACAAATGTCAATTCATAAAGATTAGAGGTAGCGGTATGCGGACGGGTATTACCGCTACCTCTGATGTGGCGAGAAGCGTGCGGAATCCGTTGCAGTGAATGGGACAGACCTCCCAAGCAGCTGCAGAGAGAACACCGCACGGAGGGATTCCGCCTGCTTCCCCTGTTTCCGCACGTCTCCCGACAGCCTAACGCCTGCCTACAGCGGAGTATCTCCGCACGTATATCACAAGTAGCTAAATTTTTATGAATTACCACCCTGAAGGCGGAAATACCGACAGCGGTGTTTCCCTGCTCGACTTTCCCCGCTCGCAGGCAGTTTTATGAATCGAGGCCATAGAGCCTCATTTCCTCCATGCTCCGATTCATATATCCTCATTTCCCCCATGTTCCAATTCGTAGAACCTCATTTCCCCCATGCTCCAATTCATACATCCTCATTTCCTCCATGTTCCGATTCATACATCCTCATTTCCTCCATGTTCCAATTCATAGATCCTCATTTCCCCCAAGTTCCGATTCATACATCTTCATTTCCTCTATGTTCCGATTCATACATCCTCATTTCCTCCATGTTCCGATTCATACATCCTCATTGTCCCCATGTTCCGATTCATATATCCTCATTTCATCCACATCCCGATTCATAGATCCTAATTTTCACCATGATCTGATTCATACATCCTCATTTCCTCCGTGTTCCGATTCATAGATCCTCAGTTCATCTGTGTTCCGATTCATAGAGCCTCATTTTCTCCATGTTCCGATTCATAGATCCTCATTTCCCCCATGTTCCGATTCATACATCCTCATTTCCTTCATGTTCCGATTCATACATGCTCATTTCCTCCATGTTCCGATTCATAGATCCTCATTTCCCCCATGTTCCGATTCATTGATCCTCATTTCCTCCACATTCCGATTCATAGATCCTAATTTTCACCATGATACGATTCATACATCCTCATCACCTCCATGTTCCGATTCATAGATCCTCATTTCCTCTGTGTTCCGATTCATAGATCCTCATTTCCCCCCATGTTCAGATTCATAGATCCTCATTTCCTCTGTGTTCGGATTCATAGATCCTCATTTCCTATGTGTTCCGATCAGTGGCGTTCCTACCGTCAAGCGGCAGGGGCGGCCCGCACCGGGTGTCTTGATGCTTAGGGGGTGACACCGGGAGTCCTGTGTTGCCGCCCCTGCCGCTGCAGTCAGTGCACATGTTGTGCAAATTTGGGATTTTACACCCCCCCCGTGGCCGTCCCCGCTGACAACCTATGTGTGTCGTCCCCCCCCCCCCCCCCCGGGGCCTTCCCCGGTGACAGGCAGGACTCAGGAGCAGCCCAGCTTCAGACCTCCGACCAGCCGGCGACCAGTATGCGGGCGCTAGGACCCAGCGGACACCGCACTGATATGCGGAAGTGACATCACTTCCGCATATACGGCTTGGTGTTCACTGAGTTCGGTGCGCCCGCATACTAGTCGCCGGCTGATACTGAGGTCTGAAGCTGGGCTGCTCCTGCCTGTCACCGGGGAAGGCCTGTGAGGTGAGGTGAGGTGAGGGGGGGGGGGTAGGTTGTCAGCGGGGACGGCCACGGGGGGTGTAAAATCCCAAATTTGCACAACGAGTGAAGGGCACCTGTCACTATCTAACCTGGGGGGGATCCCTATTACTATCTAACCTAGGGGGTCCCAGGCTGTCACTAACTGGGGGTCGCTGTCACTATCTTACCTGGGGCAGTGGGGGGTCCCTGTCACTATCTAACCTGGGGTGTCCCTGTCACTATCTAACCTGGGGTGTCCCTGTCACTATCTAACCTGGAGTGTCCCTGTCACTATCTAACCTGGGGTGTCCCTGTCACTATCTAACCTGGGGGGTCCCTGTCACTATCTAACCTGGGGGGTCCCTGTCACTAACCTGGGGGTCGCTGTCACTATCTAACCTGGGGGGGTCCCTGTCACTATCTAACCTGGGGGGGTCCCTGTCACTATCTAACCTGGGGGGGTCCCAGTCACTAACTAACCTGGGGGTCGCTGTCACTATCTAACCTGGGGGTCGCTGTCACTATCTAACCTGGGGGTCGCTGTCACTATCTAACCTGGGGGGGTCCCTGTCACTATCTAACCGGGGGTCGCAGTCACTATCTAACCTGGGGTGTCCCTGTCACTATCTAACCTGGGGTGTCCCTGTCACTATCTAACCTGGGGTGTCCCTGTCACTATCTAACCTGGGGTGTCCCTGTCACTATCTAACCTGGGGGGTCCCTGTCACTATCTAACCTGGGGGGTCCCTGTCACTAACCTGGGGGTCGCTGTCACTATCTAACCTGGGGGGGTCCCTGTCACTATCTAACCTGGGGGGGTCCCTGTCACTATCTAACCTGGGGGGGTCCCAGTCACTAACTAACCTGGGGGTCGCTGTCACTATCTAACCTGGGGGTCGCTGTCACTATCTAACCTGGGGGTCGCTGTCACTATCTAACCTGGGGGGGTCCCTGTCACTATCTAACCGGGGGTCGCAGTCACTAACTAACCTGGGGGTCGCTGTCACTATCTAACCTGGGGGGTCCCTGTCACTATCTAACTGGGGGTCGCTGTCACTATCTAACCTGGGGGGTCGCTGTCACTATCTAACCTGGGGGGTCGCTGTCACTATCTAACCTGGGGGGTCGCTGTCACTATCTAACCTGGGGGGTCGCTGTCACTATCTAACCTGGGGGGTGTCACAAGAGCCCCACTGACCGTGAACACGCAAAACCGTCCGATCCGATTCTAGCACACAGATTGAGAGCTATGGACGCAATCTGCGTAGAATTGGCGGAGTTTGAGCGTCACGACGCAGTAGGGAGCCTGTGAGGTTACGAAAATACACTTTTACTCCAACCCAGGGGTAGATTTGCCACCATCTCTGTTTTCTATCAGCCCAGAGATAACTGCTAACTGGCTATAGACCTGTGAAACAAACAACCGGTTAAAACTGTGCAATTCCTATCTATCTATCAAAACAGTAGCGTCCCTTCGGAAGTTTAGGTCTCGTCTGTG
This sequence comes from Hyperolius riggenbachi, assembly GCF_040937935.1. NCBI lineage: Eukaryota > Metazoa > Chordata > Amphibia > Anura > Hyperoliidae > Hyperolius > Hyperolius riggenbachi. The sequence goes on along the minus strand of NC_090653.1, from coordinate 244,549,094 downwards.
TATACTGAATAGAAGGTTTTACTGAGAGGTAAAGACCTTTTAAAAAGCCTTTATTTGTTACAATATAAATAATTAATATATACAGACAATCGTGAACAATTAAACGATGAGAGACAGTGATAACACAGTACATAAAAGAAAAGGGGATAAAAAGAACGAATACTTATGATTCTGTGGAAAGTCCGTTCGGGAAAAGACAAAGTTCCTTTGTTGCAGTTAGTTCGCAATATGGCCGAACCACATGGCCGTTGCTCCGCCTGCAAGATGGCCACTGCTATTTCCCCAAGCAGTGGCAGTCTTTTCGGTATGGAAAGTGGGGAAATTGGCTGGGGGTCCTCATGCAATCAGTTTTGAGCACTGACATTTCTGGGCGGAGTCTCAAGCTCAGCCCAGGGGCGTGTCAGGCAGTGAGTTCTCAGGGGAGGAACTTCCAGCCATCCACAGAATATGTCCAATTTCATACCCCGCCGGGGTTTTGTCGCACATGCAAACCGATTTCATATTCAGATTGGGCTGAGAATACACGTTCATAGGACATCAAACTTGCAATATTTGGGGCGCACGGGGACCCCATTATTCATATCTCAGCCCCTGCTCGGGTTACCTGGCTATGTCTAGTATCACCATATTCTACAGAATTAGGGAAACAAAATTATGTAATTTTCATATTCCTCCCATCCATGGTATTTGCAAAATGTGACAAAGTTATCAACACCATGCATTCCATACTCAGTCTAGTCGGTGCCGTCAAGACTGGGAGGAATGTAGGTGTCAATAGACCTCATGCTGTGCTAGCTTCCCCTGTTGAATAGACTCTGTTGGTATTTCAGCTCTGCCCAATTAGCACATTAGTGTCACCAGAGCTTTTCCGGGGGCCTTAACAGGATTTCTTGCTAAACCAGGTTGCTTTAGCCATATGCTAACGCAGGCCCATTCAGCCCTCATGGCAAAAGGGGGGGGAAGGCAGGAAGGAAAAACTTCTATTTTAAAAATAAAGAATGTCAGTTTTCCGATCACGGTTGCGATCGGACAATCGGCCGCGAATCCTCGGACGACTGGGCGTCGCCCGGCGTCACACCTCCCCCTTCCCGAGCTCTGCTCAGGGAGGTGTCAACAGGACGCCTTCCGTAGCAGCTATTGGCGCTGTTGGGTCGGGTTCCCCCTGACACCGCGACAGCCCATCAGCGTTTTGGTGTCGGCTGCCTGCTTTGTGTTGGATCGTAAAGTCGTACTGCTGCAATGACAGGCTCCACCGTAGGAGCTTGCCGTTGGTTCCAGCAGTACGGTTTAGCCAACTCAGGGGATTGTGATCAGTGACGATCGTGAAGGAGCGGCCGTACAGATACGACTGCAGTTTCTGTAGGGCCCACACGATCGCCAGGCACTCCTTTTCAGTTGTGGAGTAGGCTACCTCTCGGGGCAGGAGCTTCCGGCTCAGGTAGAGGATAGGGTGTTCATCCCCCTTTCCATCCACCTGGCTGAGGACTGCGCCGAGACCGTAGTCAGAGGCATCGGTTTGCACCACAAACCGACGACTGAAGTCTGGGGCCTGAAGCACAGGGGCGCTTGCGAGGGCCTGCTTCAAGGCCTGGAAGGCATTCTCGCAAGCGGGGGTCCAGCTAACAACCTTGGGGTGCTTCTTGCTAGTGGCATCGGTCAGGGGCTTCGCCAGTGTACTATAGGCGGGAACAAATTTCCTATAGTAGCCGGCGGTCCCCAGGAACGCCTGGACCTGCTTTTTCGTGATAGGTCGAGGCCATGCCAGGATGGCGTCCACCTTTCCCGTGTCAGGTTTCAGGGTGTTACCCCCCACCCGGTGACCTAAGTACTGCACCTCGGTCATGCCAATCTGACACTTACTCGGTTTAACCGTCAGATTGGCCATGGCCAGCCTCTCTAGTACCTGGGACAGGTGTTTGAGGTGTTCTTCCCAGGTGGGGCTGAACACCGCAATGTCATCCAGATACGCTACAGCGAACCCTTGCATTCCCTCTAGCAGGTCGTTCACGGCCCGCTGAAACGTGGCGGGGGCGTTCTTCATCCCAAAGGGCATCATCGTGAACTCGAAGAGGCCGAAAGGGGTGATGAAGGCCGACTTTTGCCTCGCGTCAGGTGCAAGTGGTATCTGCCAATACCCCCGGCTCAGATCCATGATTGATAGGTACCTGGCTGATGCCAGTGTATCTAGCAGCTCATCAATGCGAGGCATGGGGTAGGCGTCTGTAGTGGTGATGGCGTTCAGTTTCCTGTAGTCTACGCAGAACCGAGTTGTCTGGTCCTTCTTGGGGACCAGGACAACAGGGGCTGCCCAGGCACTACTGGACTTTTGAACCACCCCTAACTCCAGCATCTCCCTCACCTCCTTCTGCATGTCCGCCTGTACCTCGGGAGAGACACGGTAAGCGGATTGCCTGATGGGGGGATGGGTACCTGTATCTACCCCATGCACCGCCATACTGGTCCGCCCCGGGATACCGGAGAAGGTGTGCTGGTACTGGCCCAGCACCTTCTGTAACTGCTCTTGCTGGGCTGAGGCGAGCTGTGGATTGACGTTTAGGTCGCCGTCCACATCTCGTACGTCAGCCAGCAGGTCTAACAGGGGGTCTGCCTCTCCCTGCTCTAACCGGCTGCACACTGGCAGCGCATACTGGGTCCTGTCATGGTGGGCCTTCAGCATGTTTACATGAAAGCTCTTCTGCTTCCTGCCCCCCATGTTCACTAGATACGTCAGAGGGTTTAACCGCTGCACTACAGTAAAAGGCCCCTCCCAGGCTGCTTGCAGCTTGTTCTGCCTCACGGGAAGAAGGGCATATACCTTGTCACCCACATCAAATGACCGCTCTCCAGCAGTGCGGTCGTACCATGCTTTTTGTTTGGCCTGAGCCTGGGCCAGGTTGTTGGTCACTACTGCGGACAGGGACTCCATTTTGTCCCTGAACTTGAGGACGTAATCGACCACGGAGACATCAGTGGGGTCGCCCTTGCCCTCCCATGTCTCCCGCATCAATTGTAAGGGTCCTCGGACATTCCTCCCATACAGGAGTTCAAACGGGGAAAACCCGGTTGACTCCTGCGGCACCTCCCTGTACGCAAACAACAGATGAGGCAGGTATCGTTCCCAGTCCCCACCTTGCGACTCAACAAACGTGGTCAGCATTTGCTTCAGCGTCCCGTTGAACCGTTCACACAGTCCATTGGTCTGCGGGTGGTAGGGACTGGAGACAATGTGCGTCATGTGTATCTTTTTGCACAGGGCCTCCATGAGTTCGGACATAAACTGGGATCCCTGATCGGAGAGCATCTCCGCAGGGAACCCGACTCGGGAGAAAATGTTAAGTAGCGCGTCTGCTACCTTGTCCGCCCTCAGGGAGGAAAGCGCCATGGCCTCAGGATAGCGGGTGGCGTAATCCACCACCGTCAGGATGTACCTTTTGCCACTGCTGCTGGGAGTGGGCAATGGTCCAATTATGTCGACTGCCACTCTGTGAAAGGGCTCACCTATGATTGGCAGTGGACACAAGGGAGCCTTGCGGGGGTTCCCAGCCCGTTTTACCTTTTGGCAAACAGTACATGAGCGGCAATAGTTGGTCACATCGATCCGCATCCTGGGCCAGTAGAAATGACCCTGGATACGGTCAAGTGTCTTGTGGATTCCCAAGTGCCCTGCCAGGGGAATGTCATGTGCGGACTTCAGCACATGCCCCCGGAAGGCACTGGGTACCACAAGCAACTTGGTACCCACACTTGTTTCACCTTCGGTGGGCTGTACAGGCTCGCTGTACAGCTTACCACCTTCCCAATATACCTTGAAGGTATCTTCATTCGTGAGGGGCTCCGAAGCCTGTCTTCTGAGTGCCTCGAGGCTAGGGTCAGTCTGGAGTGCTTGCACAAATGCAGCACTCTCGCTCTCAGCCAGCTGGCCCGTGGCATATGCAGTTAGTGGCTGAAGGCTACCATCCCTGTGGTCAGAGGAGGGGGAGGAGGCCGGAACCTCTTCCACCTGCTCTGAGCCCAGGTTCTGAGCAGCGCGGCTGCGTGTTACTGCCAGTACAGGTACACCTTCAGACTGGCACATACTGGCATTACTCACATCCTGGCTGCATGCATGAATTACAGTGACAGGTACAACAACATTTTCATCACAAACAATCGGTATATCAAACACAGGTACCTGTGACACAGGTACTATTGGACTCGGTACCCCTGGACTGGGCACATTCAACCCACCTCCCCCCTGTTCTTGCCCCTTGGTGCAAAGTACCTTAGTGTGGGCGGAGAGTCCGTCTCCCTCCTGGCAGTCTGAGGGGCTTGGGGCAGGTTCATAATAGGACACAAGCTTGCCCAGGTCGGTCCCCAACAAAACTGGGACCGGCAGTTGGTCCAGGACCCCAACAACCTTCTCTTGAACCCCCACCCCCCAATCGATGGACACCCGAGCCTGGGGAATGCGAGAAAGAGTGCCCCCCACTCCAGTGAGGGTAAGGTATTTGTCAGGGAGGATATTTTCCGTCGGGACCAGGTGCGCACGCACCAGGGTGACATCCGCTCCAGTGTCGCGGAAACCGGTAACAAGCTGGTCGTTCACTGTAACCAGCTGGTGGTTGCTCGTAGCGGAGTGGATCCCTCTCCCACCTGCGAACATGACGTTGTTGGGTGCTCCCGGCTGGGGTGCGCTGGCTGGCGGCAGTTGCCGTGGGCGAGGTGTAGGTGGTGCAGGAGCTGGCGCGGTCTGCCTCCGCTCCGGGCAGTTAAACTTCATGTGTCCGGGCTTGCGGCAAAAGTGACAGGTGATGCCCTCTGTTACTGCAGGCCTGGACGCAGCAGCTGCGCTGGAGGGCCTCTGGGGCGCACGGCTCACAGAGGTAGGAGAGTCTGCAAAATTGTGGGACTGACCTCCTCTCCAGCTAGATGGGGCAGTCCTGCGGGTCTCCGGCACCCTGGTCGTTGCAAAGGTCTCAGCGAGGTCTGCAGCGACCGTCGCTGACGCCGGTCGGCGCTCCAGCACAAACTGGCGTACATCAGCCGGGCAAATGTTCAGAAACTGCTCCAGGACGATTAAGTCCTCCAGGACACCGTAAGACCCTTTAGTGAGGCCTAGCGTCCACTGGCGGAGTGTGGTGAGCAGACTGCTGACCACATCTTGATAAGAATCAGTAGATTTTTTCTGCCAGGACCTGAACCTTTTCCGGTAGGCTTCTGGCGTCAGCTGGTACTTAGTGATTATAGCCTCCTTTATAGCGGTATAATCATTGTCCTTTTCCACAGGCAGCTCTGAGAAAGCATCAAGCGCTTTGTAGCGCAGCAAGGGTGTCAGATGTCTGGCCCACTGGTCTTGGGACAGACGATACTGACGGCAGGCCTTTTCAAAAGACCTCAAAAACAAGTCAATGTCAGTGTCTTTTTCGATAATAGCAAATTTAAATTTTGCACTTACTGGAGCGGCAGTCCCTTCAGCAGGGAGGCTGGGCGTTGAACTCCGGCTGGCTTGCTGCACTTTCGCCATGTTCAGCTCATGCTGTCGTCTCTCCCGCGCCTCTGCAGATTGGCGTTCCTCTCGCTTTTGCTCCGCCATGTACTGCAGGTACTTGTCCACATCAGTTTCCATCAGCTTTTGCAATGCCTGCTGCATTACTGGATCAACATAACTGGACAGTCCAGTACTGGCCGGTTCCAGGCGAGTACTTTCAGGGGTTCTGGGGTCGGGGATCACACTGACAGCCTCCTGCGTATCTGTTGCCGCATTGCCCGCGGGTTGCTCAACCTCGGTACGCACAGGATCTTCAGTCTCTGGTTCCCCTCGACTTGCGTTAGATGAGCCGGTGTCCTCCACAGTGGACACCTCCAGCGTCCGCAGATTCTGGCTATCCCATCGGTACAAGTCCGTTATCAGGTCCTGCTGTTTCTTGCCGCGGATGTCCATGCCTCTCGCCTCGCACAGACTCTGCAGGTCGGATAGGACCATGACCTTGTAATTCCCGGACATTTCCATGCCAAATAAAAGAAAACTTAGGGGAGGGGTACTGGTTACACAGTCTCTCTGTATATATGAAAAATATATTGCACTCAGTCACTACCAACGAATTAGTTCGTTTCTCGATAGGGCTAATTCGATAGCCCTACCTGAGATACTATCAGCACACACAGATCCCAAACGCTGCCGACCACTGTCACAAGAGCCCCACTGACCGTGAACACGCAAAACCGTCCGATCCGATTCTAGCACACAGATTGAGAGCTATGGACGCAATCTGCGTAGAATTGGCGGAGTTTGAGCGTCACGACGCAGTAGGGAGCCTGTGAGGTTACGAAAATACACTTTTACTCCAACCCAGGGGTAGATTTGCCACCATCTCTGTTTTCTATCAGCCCAGAGATAACTGCTAACTGGCTATAGACCTGTGAAACAAACAACCGGTTAAAACTGTGCAATTCCTATCTATCTATCAAAACAGTAGCGTCCCTTCGGAAGTTTAGGTCTCGTCTGTGTATACTGAATAGAAGGTTTTACTGAGAGGTAAAGACCTTTTAAAAAGCCTTTATTTGTTACAATATAAATAATTAATATATACAGACAATCGTGAACAATTAAACGATGAGAGACAGTGATAACACAGTACATAAAAGAAAAGGGGATAAAAAGAACGAATACTTATGATTCTGTGGAAAGTCCGTTCGGGAAAAGACAAAGTTCCTTTGTTGCAGTTAGTTCGCAATATGGCCGAACCACATGGCCGTTGCTCCGCCTGCAAGATGGCCACTGCTATTTCCCCAAGCAGTGGCAGTCTTTTCGGTATGGAAAGTGGGGGAATTGGCTGGGGGTCCTCATGCAATCAGTTTTGAGCACTGACATTTCTGGGCGGAGTCTCAAGCTCAGCCCAGGGGCGTGTCAGGCAGTGAGTTCTCAGGGGAGGAACTTCCAGCCATCCACAGAATATGTCCAATTTCATACCCCGCCGGGGTTTTGTCGCACATGCAAACCGATTTCATATTCAGATTGGGCTGAGAATACACGTTCATAGGACATCAAACTTGCAATATTTGGGGCGCACGGGGACCCCATTATTCATATCTCAGCCCCTGCTCGGGTTACCTGGCTATGTCTAGTATCACCATATTCTACAGAATTAGGGAAACAAAATTATGTAATTTTCATATTCCTCCCATCCATGGTATTTGCAAAATGTGACAAAGTTATCAACACCATGCATTCCATACTCAGTCTAGTCGGTGCCGTCAAGACTGGGAGGAATGTAGGTGTCAATAGACCTCATGCTGTGCTAGCTTCCCCTGTTGAATAGACTCTGTTGGTATTTCAGCTCTGCCCAATTAGCACATTAGTGTCACCAGAGCTTTTCCGGGGGCCTTAACAGGATTTCTTGCTAAACCAGGTTGCTTTAGCCATATGCTAACGCAGGCCCATTCAGCCCTCATGGCAAAAGGGGGGGGAAGGCAGGAAGGAAAAACTTCTATTTTAAAAATAAAGAATGTCAGTTTTCCGATCACGGTTGCGATCGGACAATCGGCCGCGAATCCTCGGACGACTGGGCGTCGCCCGTAGTGTTGGGCGAACAGTGTTCGCCACTGTTCGGGTTCTGCAGAACATCACCCTGTTCGGGTGATGTTCGAGTTCGGCCGAACACCTGACGGTGCTCGGCCAAACCGTTCGGCCATATGGCCGAACTAAGAGCGCATGGCCGAACGTTCCCCGAACGTTCGGCTAGCGCTGTGATTGGCCGAACGGGTCACGTGGTTCGGACCCGAACGCGCTCTGATTGGCCGAACGGTCACGTGGTTCGGGTAAATAAATACCCGAACCACGTCATATCTCCGCCATTTGTCTGTGGGTTTAGCTTTGGGTAGGCAGGCAGGGTAGTTCGCGCTCCAGCCACGCTAGCCAGGGTCCCCCCTGTCATTGTGTCACTGCTGGGAACAGTAGTACACCGCTTGCTCAGCCACACTATATAGCATTCTGTTTACTGCCACTCTGTGTACCTCGCTCAGCCACACTATATAGCATTCTGTTTACTGCCACTCTGTGTCTGCTGGGAATAGTAGTACACCGCTTGCTCAGCCACACTATATAGCATTCTGTTTACTGCCACTCTGTGTACCTCGCTCAGCCACACTATATAGCATTCTGTTTACTGCCACTCTGTGTCTGCTGGGAATAGTGGTACACCGCTCGCTCAGCCACACTATATAGCATTCTGTTCACTGTTCTGTGTCTGCTTGGAATAGTGGTACACCGCTCGCTCAGCCACACTATATAGCATTCTGTTTACTGTTCTGTGTCTGCTGGGAATAGTGGTACACCGCTCGCTCAGCCACACTATATAGCATTCTGTTTACTGTTCTGTGTCTGCTGGGAATAGTGGTACACCGCTCGCTCAGCCACACTATATAGCATTCTGTGCACTGTTCTGTGTCTGCTGGGAATAGTGGTACACCGCTCGCTCAGCCACACTATATAGCATTCTGTTCACTGTTCTGTGTCTGCTGGGAATAGTGGTACACCGCTCGCTCAGCCACACTATATAGCATTCTGTTTACTGTTCTGTGTCTGCTGGGAATAGTGGTACACCGCTCGCTCATCCACACTATATAGCATTCTGTTCACTGTTCTGTGTCTGCTGGGAATAGTGGTACACCGCCCGCTCAGCCACACTATATAGCATTCTGTTCACTGTTCTGTGTCTGCTGGGAATAGTGGTACACCGCTCGCTCAGCCACACTATATAGCATTCTGTTCACTGTTCTGTGTCTGCTGGGAACAGTAGTACACCGCTCGCTCAGCCAGAGTATATAGCATTGTGTTTACTGCCACTCTGTGTACACCGCTCAGCCAGACTATATACCATTGTTTACTGACACTCTGTGTACACCGCTCAGCCAGACTATATACCATTGTTTACTGACACTCTGTGTACACCGCTCAGCCAGACTATATACCATTGTTTACTGCCACTCTGATTCTGCTGGGAACAGTAGTACACCGCTCGCTCAGCCAGACTATATAGCATTGTGTTTACTGCCACTCTGTGTACACCGCTCAGCCAGACTATATACCATTGTTTACTGACACTCTGTGTACACCGCTCAGCCAGACTATATACCATTGTTTACTGAAACTCTGTGTACACCGCTCAGCCAGACTATATACCATTGTTTACTGCCACTCTGATTCTGCTGGGAACAGTAGTACACCGCTCGCTCAGCCAGACTATATACCATTGTTTACTGACACTATATAGCAGACTATATAGCATTGTGTGTACACCGCTCAGCCAGACTATATACCATTGTTTACTGACACTCTGTGTACACCGCTCAGCCAGACTATATACCATTGTTTACTGGCACTCTGATTCTGCTGGGAACAGTAGTACACCGCTCGCTCAGCCAGACTATATACCATTGTTTACTGACACTCTGTGTACACCGCTCAGCCAGACTATATACCATTGTTTACTGCCACTCTGATTCTGCTGGGAACAGTAGTACACCGCTCGCTCAGCCAGACTATATACCATTGTTTACTGACACTCTGTGTACACCGCTCAGCCAGACTATATACCATTGTTTACTGCCACTCTGATTCTGCTGGGAACAGTAGTACACCGCTCGCTCAGCCAGACTATATACCATTGTTTACTGACACTCTGTGTACACCGCTCAGCCAGACTATATACCATTGTTTACTGCCACTCTGATTCTGCTGGGAACAGTAGTACACCGCTCGCTCAGCCAGACTATATAGCATTGTGTTTACTGCCACTCTGTGTACACCGCTCAGCCACACTATATAGCATTGCGTACTCTGCCAGTCAGTGTGTATATTGCTGGGATCAGTAATACTCCACTCACCGTCAACCACTATATGAGCTCAACATGAGTTCCCCAGAGACCTCCGCTGTGAGCAGCACTCCCAACAACAGCAACAGCCAACGCCCCACGCAAGCTATAACATCCACCCCAGCAGCCAGTGGTCAGCAGCAGCCCTCCCCGGAGGAGAACGTTGTGTCCATCAGTCCGTCGCCAGAGCGATTAATGAGGGCTGCCATTGAGGAGATGATGGGGCCTGATGTGGAGGAGGAGGTCTGGCTCAGGCCAGCATCCCAAGTTAATGTTGAGGACGATGAGGGGTCTGTGTCTGGGGATGTTGGGGTGGCAGAGGTGGTGGGTGGGTCAGACTCAGGAGAAGAGTTGTATGATGAGGATGATGATCGGGACCATCTGTATGTGCCTCAGAGTCCGACCCCGGAAAACATGTTGTATCGTGTGTTTAGGTACTAAAATCTGCGTTCCCTCCCAGTAGTGTTGGGCGAACAGTGTTTGCCACTGTTCGGGTTCTGCAGAACATCACCCTGTTCGGGGTGACTATATAGCAGACTATATAGCATTGTGTTTAATGCCACTCTGTGTACACGGCTCAGCCACACTATATAGCATTGTGTTTACTTCCACTCTGTGTCTGCTGGGAACAGTAGTACACCGCTCACCCGCCACTGTATAGCATTGTGCTCTGTGTCACTGCTGACAATAGTGGTACACCGCTCACCCACCACTGTATAGCATTTCTGTACTGCCACTGTACTGCTGCCAGTCAGCGTGTACTTTAAGGATAAGTGAAATGAGGAAGAAATCCGGTGAAAGAGGGAGGGGCAAGGGAAGAGGTGTTTCCCCTGACGGTTCACGTACAGGCCACAGGGGAGCACCCAAGAAAACCCACTCAATACTGCCCATGTTGTCCAGGACAACAACCCTCACAGATCCAAAAGAACAGGACCAGATAATTACTTGGATGACCTCTCAAGCGTCCAGCAGTGGGTTAAGCAGCACCAGCACATCACGCACGAGGTCCGAGTCCTCAGCCAGTTAAAGTCTGGGCTTTCTTTGAAGACTGCACTGAGGATGTTACCATGGCGATTTGCAAGGTGTGCAAGACCCGCCTGAGCAGGGGGAAAAGTATTAACAACCTCTCCACCACCAGCATGAGCCGCCACATTCTATCCAAACATCCCACTCTGTGGGCAAACGCGGCAGGACAGGGTACCACCAGCAACACTGCCTCCCTTGGGTTCACCAGACTCACCACCAGACCCGCCTCAGCAGCAGCAGTAGCCCAGCCATTGCGTGGTTCACAACATTCACAAACATCAGACGATGCTGACACTGTCACTTTCCGGACTAGTGCTCTTGAGGTCTCCCAGTGTTCATCAAACACAACAACCAACAGCCCTTCGGTGTGCAGCGCTACGGTTGAGTTGTCTGTCTCTGAGATGTTTGAGCACAAGAGGAAATTGCCAGCAAATGACCCCCGGGCCGTGGCAGTAACAGCCAGCCAGCATAGCCAAGCTTCTGGCCTGCGAAATGCTGCCATATCGAGTGGTGGAGACAAACAGCTTCAAGGGCATGATGTCAGTGGCCATCCCACGTTACGTTGTTCCCAGCCGCTACCACTTTGCGCGCTCTGCAGTGCCTGAGTTGCATGAGCACGTGGTCAGCTAAATAACCCGAAGCTTGAAGAATGCCGTTGCCTGCAAGGTTCACCTCACCACTGACACCTGGACGAGTGCGTTCGGCCAGGGTCGATACATCTCCCTTACCGCGCACTGGGTGAACCTTGTGGAGCCTGGCAGCGATTCCTCACCTGCTACGGCGCGGGTGTTGCCCACGCCGCAAACAGCTGGATAACAACAGCAGCACCTACCTCTCTGACTCCTTCTCCTCCAACGCATCTCAAAGCTGTACCTCATCCGGAAATGCTAACCCAGCACCAGCAGCAGTAGGATCGTGGAAGCAGTGCAGCACAGCTGTTGGCATGCGTCAGCAAGCGTTGCTGAAGCTGATCTGCCTTGGGGATAAGCAGCACACAGGGGAGGAAATTTGGAGGGGAATAAAGGAACAGACGGATTTGTGGCTGGCACCGCTGGACCTGAAACCGGGCATGAAGCTAGACACCTGGCACGAACTGGCAATGTACGCAATAGAGGTGCTGGCTTGCCCGGCAGCCAGCGTTATGTCGGAACGCTGTTTCAGTGCTGCCGGAGGCATCATCACAGATCGGCGTATCCGCCTCTCCACAGAAAATGCAGACCGTCTGACTCAAATTAAAATGAATCAATCCTGGATTGGAAACGACTACGCAACACTCCTGGACCCCAACCAAGTAACATGACCGATGAACATCTGGGATGGTTTAGCGTTTCCGGTCCCTGTTTATTGAACCTCTCATCTGTATTACATTTATGACTGCATGGCGGCAAAAAGCATTGCTGCTATATCCGCACGCTTTTTGTCCTCATGCAAGGCCTGGGTTGTTGTGTCTCACAAAGCGTGGCCTTCTCCTCCTGCGCCTCCTCCTGTTCCATCACGTGTGCTGCTGCTGCTGCTGCTGCTGCTGGGTTACCGTTGCCGCGTGGTCCCTGTTTATGGAACCTCTTATCTTTATTACATTTATGACTACATGGCGGTACAAAGCATGCTATCCGCACGCTTTTTGTCCTCATGCAAGGCCTGGGTTGTTGTGTCTCACAAAGCGTGGCCTTCTCCTCCTGCGCCTCCTCCTGTTCCATCACGTGTGCTGCTGCTGCTGCTGCTGCTGGGTTAGCGTTGCCGCGTGGTCCCTGTTTATTGAACCTCTTATCTTTATTACATTTATGACTACATGGCGGTACAAAGCATGCTATCCGCACGCTTTTTGTCCTCATGCAAGGCCTGGGTTGTTGTGTCTCACAAAGCGTGGCCTTCTCCTCCTGCGCCTCCTCCTGTTCCATCATGTGTGCTGCTGCTGCTGCTGCTGCTGCTGGGTTACCGTTGCCGGTCCCTGTTTATGGAACCTCTTATCTTTATTACATTTATGACTACATGGCGGTACAAAGCATGCTATCCGCACGCTTTTTGTCCTCATGCAAGGCCTGGGTTGTTGTGTCTCACAAAGCGTGGCCTTCTCCTCCTGCGCCTCCTCCTGTTCCATCACGTGTGCTGCTGCTGCTGCTGCTGCTGGGTTAGCGTTGCCGCGTGGTCCCTGTTTATTGAACCTCTTATCTTTATTACATTTATGACTACATGGCGGTACAAAGCATGCTCTCCGCACGCTTTTTGTCCTCATGCAAGGCCTGGGTTGTTGTGTCTCACAAAGCGTGGCCTTCTCCTCCTGCGCCTCCTCCTGTTCCATCACGTGTGCTGCTGCTGGGTTAGCGTTGCCGCGTGGTCCCTGTTTATTGAACCACTTATCTTTATTACATTTATGACTGCATGGTGGTACAAAGCATGCTATCCGCACGCTTCTTGTCCTCATGCAAGGCCTGGGTTGTTGTGTCTCAAAGCGTGGCCTTCTCCTCCTGCGCCACCCTCCTCCTGTTCCATCACGTGTGCTGCTGCTGGGTTAGCATTACCGGTCCCTTTTCCTGGAACCTCTTATATGTATTACATTTATGACTGCATGCCGACAAAAAGCATGTTACCTGTGCAAAGAAAACAGACATTTCCCGCATTTAAAAGACAGTTTTCCCTTTGAAACTTTAAAATCGATTTTCTCAAAAACTATAAGCTCTTTTTGCTAAAAAATTTTTTCCTCTTGTACCCACTCCCAAGGTGCACATACCCTGTAAATTTGGGGTATGTAGCATGTAAGGAGGCTTTACAAAGCACAAAAGTTCGGGTCCCCATTGACTTCCATTATGTTCGGAGTTCGGGTCGAACACCCGAACATCGCGGACATGTTCGGCCTGTTCGGCCCGAACCCGAACATCTAGATGTTCGCCCAACACTAGTCGCCCGGCGTCACAGGGGGTCCCTGTCACTATCTAACCTGGGGGGTCGCTGTCACTATCTAACCTGGGGGGTCGCTGTCACTATCTAACCTGGGGGGTCCCTGTCACTATCTAAACGGGGGTCGCTGTCACTAACCTGGGGGTCGCTGTCACTAACCTGGGGGGTCCCTGTCACTGCCTAACCTGGGGGGTCCCTGTCACTGCCTAACCTGGGGGGTCCCTGTCACTGCCTAACCTGGGGTTTCCTGTCACTATCTAACCTGGGGGTCGCTGTCACTATCTAACCTGGGGGTCACTGTCACTATCTAACCTGGGGGTCACTGTCACTATCTAACCTGGGGGTCACTGTCACTATCTAACCTGGGGGGGTCGCTGTCTAACCTGGGGGGGTCGCTGTCTAACCTGGGGGGGTCGCTGTCTAACCTGGGGGGGGGTCGCTGTCTAACCTGGGGGGGGGTCGCTGTCTAACCTGGGGGGTCGCTGTCGCTATCTAAACTGGGGGTCCCTGTCACTATCTAGAATTCAAATATACCAGCACTCCAGCTTTCTCAAAGAATCACGCTCTTTTATTGATATTGGTAACCACACACGCCTTGAGAAAGGGGGACCCTGCGAGGCCCCGAAACAATTGTCGGTCATTTCTGTGGATATGTTAGCTCAATAAAAGAGCGTGATTCTTTGAGAACGCTGGAGTGCTGGTATATTTGAATTCTGGACTTATACTTTGGTGGTTTGCCTATACCACAATACCAAGCACCCTACCTAAGATGGTGTGCCCAGTCACAACTTTTCCTGTTCCTGTCACTATCTAAACTGGGGGTTCATGTCACTAGCTGAACTGGGGGGCACCAGTCACTAGCTGAACTGGGGGGCACCAGTCACTAGCTAAACTGGGGGGCACCTGTCACTAGCTGAACTGGGGGGCACCTGTCACTACCTAAACTGGGGGGCACCTGTCACTACCTAAACTGGGGGGTACCTGTCACTACCTAAACTGGGGGGTACCTGTCACTAACTGAACTGGGGGGCTCCAGTCACTAATTGAGCTGGGGGGCTCCTGTAACTACTTAAACTGGGGGGCTCCTGGCACTACCTAAACTGTGGGGCACCTCTCACTACCTAAACTATCTAGGCCAGCCAGCCCAACATAACCACCAGCCAACCAGCCCAGAATCACTGGCAAAAAGGCCACAGCATCACCACCAGTCAGGCCAGCATTTACTTCAACCAGCCAGTCCAGCCACAGCATCACCGCCAGCCAGCCCAGCCACAGCATCACCGCCAGTCAGGCCACAGCATCACTGCCAGGCCTTTCAGCTCACACATCATCGCCAATCCAGACAAAAATAGTATTGCCAGCCAGGCACAGCAGCCAGTAGAGGAGAATTCAGAAGCCAGGTGAGAGGTGTCTACCATATTAATGGGGCATTTTGCCTATTATTTGAAATGCTGTCTATTTATGTGCCTCATGACTGCTGAATTTGTCTTGTTGGTGGCCTCATGGTTACTGGATTTGTCTTTTTGGGGGCCTCATGATTTGTTGTGGGCCTCAAGATTGCTGAATTTGTCTTGCTGGGGGCCTCATGATTGCTGAATTTGTCTTGTTGGGGGACTCATAATTTAGGCCCGGTTCACATTAGCGGTGGCTATCCGGAATAGCCGTGCCGGAGCCGCACCGCATGCTGGCCGGACGAAACGGACGCACGGCATAGCAATGTAAGTCTATGCCAGGGTTCACATGTGTCCGTTTCGTCCGGACCGGAGCCGGACCGGATCCGGACTCCGGTGTCCGTTCCAACATGCGCTATTTTTTGGTCCGGCTCCTCCGGCAGCCGTATCCGGGGCGGAGCCGGACTGCACCATCCGGCCAATGGAAACCAATGAGAACCGGAGAGCGCACAACACACTGGCAAAAAATCCGGATGTTCTACCCCACTTCCTATGCGGATTTTTGCGGCGATATTGGCTGGGGACACATGGGCAAGCATTTTGGAGTGGAGCAGCACAGCTGGATCCGGATCCGGAGATGTTGGCAGCATGTCGGAGGTGGAGGTGAGTGCTAAACAGCAGAGGGCCTGATTCCACAGGTCCCCCTTCTGCTGACCTCCCAGACCCCAACATTTTTTTTTTGTTTTTATACAGGTTGTTACTATCCGGATCCGGACCGCAACCGTGTTCATACCGCACGGAAACCGTATGCAACCGGACCGGATCCGGACAGGAACCGTACGGTTCAGGTCCGATCCGGCTCCGGTGCGGTCCGGATATCCGGTGCGGTTTTTGCAAAACCGCAAGTGTGAACCGGCCCTTATTGGGGGCCTCATGATTGCTGAATTTGACTTGTTGGGGGCCTCAAGATTGCTGAATTTGTCTTGTTGGGGGCCTCATGATTTGTTGGGGGCCTCAAGATTGCTGAATTTGTCTTGTTGGGGGCCTCATGATTGCTAACTGCGAGACTATGGGAAAAGCGGAATCAACCTCATATGAGACAATAGCATTGAGGCCTGGAACCCACTGAAAACCGCAAACGCAAAACGCAACCGCTAGCGTTTTGTCTGAGCGGTTTGCAAGCGGATTCATGCGCGTTTTTGGTCGTGTTTTGCAACATTGTATTTTTTTCCGCAGCGGGTGCCTAGCGTTTTGCGTTTTGCGTTTTTATTCTGATTGGTCCTGTGAATTATTTTTCATTTTGTTACAGTGTGCTGAACCGCAAAACGCTAGCAAAACCGCTCAGTTTAGGTTTTGCTGAGCGTTTCCGCTAGCGGTTCAATACTTTACATTGAAGCGCTAACGCTCCCAAAATGCTGCATGTCCTGCGTTTGCGTTTCTGAGAAACGCAAACGCTCCTGTGGAAGTTACCCCATCCATTAACATTAGCCCAGCGTTTTGGCAAACTGCTAGCGTATCGCAGTGCTGCCAAAACGCTGCCAAAAGCGCTCCTGTGGGTTCCAGCCCTAAAGGAGTTATCCGGGCAGTTTTAATAAAATTAACCGGGGGCTTCCTCCAGCCCCAAGCTCCCAGGACCTCCCTCGCCGCATCTCTGCTCTCAGCCGTTCGCCGGAGCTCCGACCCGGTCCCCGGCGATGATGTCAGAGCGACCTGGAGGTTGCTCTGTACTGCGCCTGCGCGATCGGCGCTGTCAATCACCGCCACGTGGGCCGGAGCGGACTGCGCAGGTGGTAGTAGTTCTTAGCCTCCGGCGAACGGCTGAGAGCAGAGATGCGGCGAGGGAGGTCCTGGGAGCTTGGGGCGTTCATTTTATTAAAACTGCCCGGATAACTCCTTTAAACCTACTTTTTTTTTGTTTTTTTTGTTTTTTTAGCTTTTTAAAACAGAAAATAAAACTGGGGGGGGTTTTAAAAAAAAAAAAAAAATACATTTTTCAGGAGTAGGATGGATGAAATTGTTTATCTTCACAGTTTATTTTCAACTTGGATTTTCCATAATGTTCATGTATGAGTTAAAATGTTTGTATTTAGTTTAAATTGCTGTTGGCACTTTGCGATAGATAAGTGACTTTTCGCCACCACTGTCCTAATCTAATGTCCCACCATTCCTAAGTTCATGTAAACTAGTCTCCACCCGTGACCACACCCACATTTTGGTCTATGACCACACACATTTTTTGCGCAACGTAGCCCCAATTACGGGGAGGGGGGCAGGGCTGTGGAGTCTGAGTCGAAGAGTCGGAGTCTGGGCAATTTTGGGCACCTGGAGTTGGAGTCGGAGTCGTTGATTTCATAAACTGAGGAGTCGGGTGATTTTGGTACAAAATCCTCAGCCCTGTTAAGTATTAAGACTAAGGAGTCGGAGTTGAAGCTATTTTGGGTACCCGGAGTCGGAGTTGGAGTCGTGGTTTCATAAACTGAGGAGTCGGAAGATTTTTGTACCGACTCCACAGCCCGGGGGGGGGGGGGGGGGGGGTGACTGTGGATAACCAGCACCGGGTGCCAAATACCCTAGGTACGCCACTGGTTCCGATTCATAGATCCTCATTTCCTCTGTGTTCCGATTCATAGATCCTCATTTCCCCCATGTTCCTATTCATAGTTCCTCATTTCCTCCATGTTCCGATTCATACATCCTCATTTCCTCCTTATTCCGATTCATAGATCCTCATTTCCCCCATGTTCAGATTCATAGATCCTCATTTCCCCCATGTTCCTATTCATAGTTCCTTATTTCCTCTGTATTCCGATTCATATATCCTCATTTCTTCCATGTCCCGATTCCATATCTCCCAACTTTTTGAGATGAGAAAAAGGGACACTTAAGCCACGCCCCTGTCCCACCCCTGGTCACGCCCCCACCACGCTCCTAGTCACGCATACTATAAAGATTTCATAAGAACAACATGTTGTTTTATAATTCAAACCACACTGGTCCTTTCTATCCTGCTTAATTTCCCTTCATAGTAACATTTTAAAATTAGTAATATATCAATTTAATGGATGAGAATAAAGTTTAGAGTCAATCAAACACATTTTTAGTATAGAAATATATATATATATAGAGTGACAAAGTCCTGAAAGAGGGACAAATGAGGGGAAAAGAGGGACAGGGCTCCCAAAAAGGGTCTGTCCCCCTGAAAGAGGGGACAGACCCTTTTTGGAAGCTATGCTATTCATAGATCCTCATTTCCTGCATGTTCTGAGTCATACATCCTCATTTCCTCCATGATCCGATTCATAGATCCTCATTTCCTCCATGTTCCAAATCATAGATCCTTATTTCCTCCATGTTCCAAATCATAGATTCTCATTTCCTCCATGTTTTTGATTAATACATCCTCATTTCTCCCATGTTCTGATTCATAGATCCTCACTTCCTCAATGTACCGATTCATTGGGTATCATTCATAAAGCATTTCCGCATGCGGAAATGCTTAACACCGGTGACTTTCCCGACCACTCAGCATAAGCCCCATTCATAAAGGCTCTTTCCGCATGAAAAGGTGACAGAGCGATACATTTCCGCCTTGTGCGGAGTTTTTCTAGATTAATCTAGAAAAATTAACAAACACATCCATTCATAAAGATTAGAGCAAGCGGTATCCGGAAGGAAAATACCGCTTGCTCGACAGTAGCGATAGGCGGGCGGCATACATATAAATGAATGGGAGGGACCTCCCAAGCAGCATCAGACAGAGCAGCGCAGGGAGGGAATCGGCCAGCTTTTAAGTTTCCGCATGTCTTCCGCCACGCTGCCGCCAGCTTCCTCCAGAAAACCTCCGCACTTCTTCCGCAACAGGCAGACTTCTTTATGAATGGCCACCCAGAAGTCTTAATTACCGGTTGCGGAGAAGAACGGTGTTTTCCCGCACTACCGACAGCCTGTTTATGAATGATACCCATAGTTCCTCATTTCCTCCATGTCTCCGATTACTACATCCTCATTTCCCCATGTCCTGATTCATACACACTCATTTCCTCCACATTCCAATTCATAGATCCTCATTTTCACCATGCTCTGATTCATAGATCCAGTATCGTAGCTATTGGGGTTGCAGAGCTTACGACCGCACCGGGGCCCCTGGACCAGAGGGGCTCATTAGGGGCCCTCCTTTATCCATCTTATTAGCTTTTCATTGGTGCTATGCTGGTAATAAACACCTCTAGATGTGCATTTAACAGCAGTAATGGTTAACTATGAACAGTAGTAATGCTTAAAGAGAGTCTGAAGCGACTTTAAAAACAGTTTTTTAGCTTATATTCTACATGGGCATGTTTGCCCCAGATAAAACGCTGCTATCCCGCAGCTGAATGAGGGGTCTTTACCCCCCAAATCCCCTCCGTGGTGTCCGGGGATCGCTTCCTGTTGAGGCAGGGCTAATGGCTGTAGCTCTGCCTCCATGTGCGTCTATCAGCGCTGATCGCCGGCTCTCCCCTGTCTCTCTCAGTCTTCCTTCACTGAGAGGGGCAGGGGAGAGGCGGAGATCTGCCGCTGATAGACGCGCATGGAGGCAGAGCTACAGCCATTAGCTCTGCCTCCAGGAAGAGCAAAATCCACGACAAAGTTGGTCGTGGATTTTGCAGGGGGGGGGGGGATTTGGGGGGTAAAGACCCCTCGTTCAGCCGCGGTATAACGGCGTTTTAGCTGGGGCAAACATGCCCATGTAGAATATAAGCTAAAAAGCTGTTTTTAAAGTCGCTTCAGAGTCTCTTTAACGAACTGTTTCCTTACTCTGATTACACCTCTCTAACACTGAAACTGTCCTTGATAGGTTTTGAGGCTTCATATCAATAGAGAGCTTGGGGCCCTATGTAAAACTCGCACTGGGGCCCCAAGCTCCTTAGCTACGCCACTGCATAGATCCTCAAGACTTGTAGGATCTATCAATCAGAACATGGAGGAGAGCAGTATCCAAGTCTTGTCAGAGTGATCCATATCCCTATTAGCAGCTCCGCTCTCACATGAGGATCTGTTAAAGGACAGCTGAAGTGAGAGGGATATGGAGGCTGCCATATTTATTTCCTTTTAAAGAGAACCCGAGGTGGGATTTAATTATGTTAGTGGGGCACAGAGGCTGGTTGTGCACACTAACACCAGCCTCTGTTGCCCCATGGTGTGCCTCCAGGACCCCCCTGCGCGCCGCTATCCCCTCCGCAGTGCTAGCGACACACAGCGTGTCCCCAGCACAATGTTTACCTATGCCTGTCTCTTAGCGCCGCTCCCCCACCTCCTCTGTATCGGCGCTACCCGCCCGCGTCCCTTCCCTCCAATCAGCGGGAGGGAAGGGACGTGAGTAGCGCCGATACAGAGGAGGCGGGGGAGCGGCGCTAACAGACAGGCATAGGTAAACATTGTGCTGGGGACACGCTGTGTGTCGCTAACACTGCGGATGGGATAGCGGCGCGCAGGGGGGTCCTGGAGGCACACCATGGGGCAACAGAGGCTGGTGTTAGTGTGCACAACCAGCCTCTGTGCCCCACTAACATAATTAAATCCCACCTCGGGTTCTCTTTAACCACTTGCCGACCGCACCCTCTACCGTGCGTCGGCAAAGTGGCAGCTGCAGGCTGATTAATTAGGAAGCAGCCGCTCGCGCGAGCGGCTGCTTCCTGTCAAATCACGGCGGGGGGCTCCGTGAATAGCCTGCGGGCCGCCGATGGCGGCTCGCAGGCTAAATGTAAACACAAGCGGAAATAATCCGCTTTGTTTACATTGTACGGCGCTGCTGCGCAGCAGCGCCGTAAGGCAGATCGGCGATCCCCGGCCAATCAGTGGCCGGGGATCGCCGCCATGTGACAGAGGACGTCCTGTCACTGGCTGCACAGGACGGATAGCGTCCTGTGCAGCCCGGATCACTGGGGGGACAGGTAGGAGAGGGAGGGGGAGGGAATGTCCCCGCAACATGCCACCAGCAGGAGCGATCAGACCCCCCCTGCACATCATCCCCATAGGGGGGAGATCTGATCGCTCTGCGTGCCCTCTGATCTGTGCTGGGGGCTGCAGAGCCCACCCAGCACAGATCCCATCAAACAGCGCTGGTCCTTAAGGGGGGGTAAAGGGTGGGTCCTCAAGTTGTTAAGCAATGCCAGTTGCACGGCATCCTGCTGTCTTTCATCCATCAGTAGCGTCTGCATCACCCACCTAAAACCAAGCATGCACTAAATTCAGTCAGACCTCAGTCAAACATTTAATCTGCATGCTTGTTCAGGGTCTATAACTAAAAGTATTGGAGGCAGAGGATCAGCAGGACAGCCAGGCAATTTGCATTGTTTAAAAGGAAATAAATATGGCAGCCTCCACATCCTTCTTGGTCCTTATTGAAAAGTGACGTTTTGGTGCATTTTATTTTGAGGCTGTGACATGAATTATATAGTAGGGTTAGCAGAAGATCAGAAGGCTTACTATAGTGACATGCTTAAAAAATGTATGACAAAAATTCCAGGGACAAATCCCTAAACGCCAGGACTGTCACTGGCAATCAGGCTGAGTGGGCAGCTACAGCTGGGTGTGTTGCTGCATTGCAGTATAATCAGCCACTTGTCTCACTGGCAAAAATACATTACTTACAAACTGTAACCAAAATGATTTAAGGGGAAAATACTCTCACCTTTTGTGGTCTTTGTAGGTATATTTTATATATGTGTGAGACTTTTAGATAACTTCTGTATAATGCGATTGATTCTTACTTACAAGGTGTATGTGACCCAGAATATTGTAGGCTGCAATACCCATGTGGTGCACAGGGTGGCACTGTTGCATTTCCTGTGAGGGCTGGTTTCTACATGCATTAGGACTGAGCAGCTTTGCTGGGGTTTAGTAAAAGTGACACTTCTGCACGCCTTGCTGGGCCTATAGAGCGCTTGCAGAAGGTACTGAAAAGAAAATCCCGGGACCTGAACAGTGTTCCTGTAATGAATTATGTGGCTGTGTGTTTGCTCTTGTATTGCTTCCACTAGTTCTGCTTTATTTCTGCAGCTATATCGCATGTCGCCAGAGAGATTAAAATTTACTTTACATTAAACCATCTCTACATGTATAATTCATTGTATGTTCACCATTATGAGGTTCAGATCGGTCGATGGCGCAACTGAGGCGCTCATACTGCATTCCGCGAGTATTTCTCATTTGAAACAAAGGATTTTTACGGCCTTTATATTTGAATAAGTTGAAAGAACTCCAGCATGTAATAAAAGTATGCAACCTCCTAGCCTCCCCCCCATCCCAATTTGTCTTGTGACGCTGTTTCTTGCTTGCTGATAGTATGTTTCACAATACGGCCACAGATGGCATTCCTGCCTTTGAAAACACTGCATGTGAGGGGATGTGAACCCGAGGTGAGGGTTATATGCAGGCTGCCATATATTTCCTTTTAAGTAATACCAGTTGCCTGGCTGTCCTACTGATCCTCTGCTTCTAATACTTTTAGCCATAGACCCTGAATAAGCATGCAGCTGATGATCAGTTGTTTCTGACATTGTCAGATCTGAGAAGATTCGCTGCATGCTTGGTTGATTAAGATCGCAAAGCAAATCGCATAGCTCCCATTCATTTAAGCTAATGCACATGCAGGAAATCTGCAAAACGTTTGCGATTGGGCTAAACACGGATCCACGCACCACTCTGCGATTTCTATGTTGATCACAATGCCCTTCTAATTGGCAAAACCCATGCACTTTGAAAATCTGAAAAACAAAATAAACAAACAAATAAAAAAATAAATAAAAAGGACAAAAAATATATAAAAGGTATAACTAACCCATTCTAGGGACACCTCATGAAGCTGTCCTTTTCAAGTTGACCTGAACTCAGAACTCCTCTCTGCTCTAAAAGATATACAACTGCATAATAACCTTTAGACAAAAAAGTTTTTGTTTTTTTTTAAAAATGTCTTTGTTACAGCTGATACAAATCCTAACATAAATCTGCACAGTTTCTACTTCCTGATCCATAGAAGCAGACATATTGTTTACATCCTGTGCTTTCAAATGGGCTTATCTGCCATGGCTGTCATGTGACAACTAGTGATTAGACACAAATGAGGGGGAATTACATATGCTAAACTCTTTAAAGAGACACTGAAGCCTCCTTAAAATCACGTTTTTATTTTAAAAACCTCTTAAGTATGTTTGCCCTAACTAAAACGCCGCATCCCCGCGGTTGAAATCTTACTCGGGCTCCCAAAGGCCAGCGGCTCCATACTGTGCACGTGCGAGTACGTCATAGACACGTGCGAGTGCATCATAGAGGGCGCTCGCCGCGCATGCATAGTATGGAGCGGCCCGTCTTCCGGCGGAAGTGCCAGTATTTGACCGAAACGGTCGAATACAGCTACGGGGGATCCTGAGCTGGAACGGGCACCGGGAGAGGAGACGGGAGGCTCATTAGGACCGAGCCTTCCCTCTCCTTAGGTGAGTATCTGACTTTTCTTTTTTTTTAAGGTAGGTTCCCATTAGCTTTAAAGAGTAACTGTTAGCCCCAAAAATCAAATTTAAATCTCTATTGCAATGTTTTAATTACTTTGTCAGGGAGCCAAAAAGGCAATGCAGAAGTTAAAAAGCAATCTAATTTTTTTTACTGTGTAGCCTTTTCCCCAAGCTCCTAAGGAGGACGCAAAGCCGCATAACAGATACTGCAGAGCATGACCATGTCTGCCCGACCCCCCTCTCCCCCCCAGGACCAGGTGCCGATGTCTGCCCGACCCCCTCTCCCCCCCCAGGACCAGGTGCCGATGTCTGCCCGACCCCCTCTCCCCCCCCAGGACCAGGTGCCGATGTCTGTCCGCTCCCCCCCCCCCCCCAAGAGCCGATGTGTGTCCGACCCCCCAGGACCAGGTGGCGATATCTTCTCACCCCAAAAAGCTGACACGGAGAGAGAGCGGGAGCGGAGTACATCTACACACTTCCAGCGCCGCCACCGCAGAGCAGCCGCCGCCGTGCATCTCTTTCCTGCTCATGATTCTCTCACATGTGACTCGGCGGCGGCTGCTCTGCGGTGGCGGCGCTGGAAGTGTGTAGATGTACTCCGCTCCTGCTCTCTCTCCGTGTCAGCTGTTTGGGGTGAGAAGATATCGGCACCTGGTCCTGGGGGGGGAGAGGGGGTCGGGCAGACATCGGCACCTGGTCCTGGGGGGGAGAGGGGGGTCGGGCAGACATGGTCATGCTCTGCAGTATCTGTTATGCGGCTTTGCGTCCTCCTTAGGAGCTTGGGGAAAAGGCTACACAGTAAAAAAATTAGATTGCTTTTTAACTTCTGCATTGCCTTTTTGGCACCCTTACAAAGTAATTAAAACATTGCAATAGAGATTTAAATTTGATTTTTGGGGCTAACAGTTACTCTTTAAGAGGTTTTTAAAATAAAAATGTGATTTTAAGGAGACTTCAGAGTCTCTTTAAATACATACAGGGTGCATTTCTGTTGTTTTCCTTGTGTCTGTGCAAGAGATTAGATCCACTTTAGTCTTAGATCCAGTCACAATTGTTTTCCTGCTGCTTTGCAAGAATATTAGTGGCAGAGCTTGTTTTTATTTTCCTGGATTACCTGATGTTAAAGTGGTCTGAAATTCTGACATAACATTCAATAAAAATGTGTTTTTCTACTTTGTATTATTCATACAGTTATCATATTTGCTTTTGTGCACAAGTAATATTGTCTGCCTACAAATTACAAGTTTCTAAAGTGTAGTTTTTCTTGCCCTCAAAACATTGCATTTTATTCCAACTGCTTTTTATCATATATTAAAATCTTCTAATGAGTTGTTCTGAGCTCTGTGTGTGCCTGAAGCAGAGACAGCTTCTCAGAAAGTATTTTTTACTTGTTACACACACATGTATCAACAATGGAATGTAAACAAAGATACTGTTATCACCAGTTTGGATGCAGATTTGAAGCTGAATAGCTGGACAAAGTGCTTTGTTTAACCATTTCAGTGATGTTCTGCTAAAAAAAAAATGTCTGGGATAATATCTTTAAAGCTGTGAGGAATCTTTTAGAGCGAAGTAGAAATGCTGGCTTTCAGACCACTTTAACCTCCCTGGCGTTATGATTATTTCCAGATTTAAGGTCTAAAAGCCATAACATTTTTCACCAGCTTTTAGACCCTAAAAACAAGAAGAAAAACATACTACAAAGAGCTCAGGCACGGGATAACCACCCTGCTCTGCGGCTTTCCGTCCCGAGCCTGAGGAAAGTGAGGTTACAGGGAACCTGAAATAATAGTTTAAAAAAAAAGTTTCACTTACCTGGGGCTTCTGCCAGCCCCCTGCAGCCACCCTGTGCCCACGCCGTCATGGATCGATCATCAGGTTCCCCGCTGCGGCAAAGTTTCGGTATCGCCGACTTGCAAGACACAGAAAATGCGTCTGTTAGCGCTCCAGTCACTGCAAGCATCCTATGCAGGTGCAGTACGAGAAAACCTCTACTGCCCCTGCACAGTACGCTCCCGGCAACAGAAGTGTGAACGAGGATGTGTGCCCAGGGCTGCACAGGCGGCCATTGACTGCCAGAACCGAATGTGAGCCGCGGCGGGGGACCGGAGGATCCTATAGCACTGGCATGGACTCAGGTTGGCTGCAGGGGGCTGGCAGAAGCCCCGGGTAAGTGAAACTTTTTTTTAAACTTCTTTCAGGTTCCCTTTAAAGAGGATTTGAACTCAGAAAGTCCTCTCTGCTCTAAAA
The DNA here is from genome assembly GCF_040937935.1 of Hyperolius riggenbachi. Taxonomy (NCBI): domain Eukaryota; kingdom Metazoa; phylum Chordata; class Amphibia; order Anura; family Hyperoliidae; genus Hyperolius; species Hyperolius riggenbachi. The sequence goes on along the minus strand of NC_090653.1, from coordinate 244,523,194 downwards.
GATACACCACAGCATAATAACATTTAAAGGAAAACCTTTCTTTGTTACAGCTGATACAAATCCTAAAATAAATCTGCACTGTTTCTATTTCCTGACACATGGAAGCAGACAAATTGTTGACATCCTGTGCTTTCAAATGAGCTTATCTGCAATCTCTGCCATGGCAGTCATGTGACACAGGGACAGGGGGTGAGATCAAATTGCAACTTGTGATTAGTTACAGATGAGGGGGAATTAGACAGGCTAAACTCTCTAAATACATACAGGTTGCATTTCTCTATGTCTTCCTTCTGCCCTGTGCAAGCATTCAGGTCCACTTTAAAACAAAAAAAAATCTGTTCTAAAGCCAGTGTCCCCCGGCCCAGTCACCTCCTGCAGCACAGACTTGCATGGCTGTCAGCTTCAATCTTCTCAGAGAGTTCAGACAGTCTATGCCCCACACAGGGCCGGTTTAAGCGACAATGGGGCCCCAGGGCAAAATAAACCTGGGGGGCCCCCCAACAGATACCCCGAAACAAAAATCGGCATTAAGGGACCTTTTTTGCAGCTGGTGTAGTCAGGGTGTGAAGCCCCAATCGGTCAGAGCTCCACATTCTGACTACACCAGCCTGCATGGGGGACAAGGGGTTAAAAAGTTTCAGGAGGGGGGACCCCACATAATTTAAAAAAAAAAAAATTCCCACACTCTAAACATAAAAATGTTGGGGGGAAAATAGGAAAAAATCCCAGGGATCTTCATGCAGCCATATTTCGGCTGTATAGCAATCCCTGGCCAAAGCGCTGCAGCTGCATATGGACCCCATGGAAACCCCGTCAGGAAATGTATTGCGCTTTCTTTTGATACATGTAAAATTACACTACCGTTAGGTTTGCTACTAAAAGTGACGTTTACCGCATTTAAAAGTATACTTTTTTCCTTCGAAACTTTAAAATCGATTTTCTCAAAAACTATAAGGTATTTTTGAAAAATAGTTTTTTTTCTCTTATTCCCAATGATCTCCTTAACATATGCAAATTTAGGGTTTCGAGCATTTAAGGTGGATTTGCTATTAACCGTTAAAGTCGGCAGGTTTTTAAATGTGTATTTTTTTTCCTTTGAAACTTTAAAATCGATTTTCTCAAAAACTATAAGGTCTTTTTTAAATATTGTTTTCCTCTTGTAGCCACTGGAGGCCCCTACAAGCTCTTGGGCCCTGGGGCAATTGCCCCCTTTTCCTCTATGGTAGTGCCGGCCCTGGCCCCACACTCTTGCAGTCTGAGCAGGTCAGCATGATGATGCTTAGCCAAACACTCCTCCTTCTTGATGACACCTATTCACACAAAGAGGTGTGATCTGTCTCCTCTGCTAATTAGGCTCTTAGCTGCTATATTCAGATTTGTGCCTGGAGAAGGACTTTGAAAGCAAATTTCACTGTAAAAGTGGGCCATATATCTGGGTTTGTCTCTTTAAGAATACAGTGCCCTGTATACTGTGGCGATAGCTGTATTTTTCTCTGCGGATTGCTGTAACGCTTATAGGAAGGGGAAGGAGCATTATCCTGCGCTGGGCTGCTGACTGCTGTGAGCGGCCACATGGCTGCGCGGAGATACTGCTCCTGCCTCAGCAGCGCACAGCGCTGCCTCCCCGGCTTTGCCTGATTTGGGTATTGATCTGATATTTGTATAAAATTGGCCCGTTCCCTGCTTGTGCCTTAAATCTGCTGGAACCCTTTTCATGCAATAAAAGAGCAGAAAATTGTTCATAGACGGTGCCGGCTTCTTCCTTGCCATGCTTGTGCCTTATACAGATGAAGGTGGAAAATTTTAGCGCTGCATTTCACGAGATGAAACCGTCTCTTGTAAGCCAAGAAGCATCGAAGGTTGGAAAGTCGGTTTTTACTATCAAATTGTGCAAGTGTGCTGCAGAGAAAACACACAAACATATAAACGCACTAATCCTGTGAGGGAGAATTAGTGACATGACGTATACAGTACACTGTGGAAGATGTCGGCGCTATATAAATAGACAATAATAATAATACACAGATATACACAGACACACAAATAAC